>NC_092591.1:37084166-37713750 GCF_047663525.1 Anas platyrhynchos
CTATCAGTGTTCAAGAGGCATTTGGAAAAGGCCCTCAGTAACTTACTGTGTTTTAACTTTTAGCTTCTCAATAATACATTTTAACTTTTAGTTAGCCCTAAAGTGGTCAGACAGTTGGACTTGATCTTTGATGGTCCCTTCCAACTGAACTGTTCTATTAAATAAGCAAACAAATGATAGCATGCATTGCCCTTCTCTCAAGTATCTCAAAGTATTTGCTGCTTACCTACTCCTCACTGATGCTGTTCTTCATCTGTGAACCAACTTTGCTGAACATCAGTGTTTCCATGGAGTGACATGGTGGTGTGACTGGGCTGGAGCTAACTACAGTGCCAAGGGCCCAGGCAGAGCATATACCCTCACCCTCTCTCTCTGGTCATAGGCAATCTCATACATCTGTGCTTATGAAATGCACCAGAGGGAGATGTGGAGGTGGAAGGGACTTTTACACACTTTGATAGTACTGTGTTCATTCCCATAAGCTGCACTGATGTACGAACACCTCTATGTGACAACAAAGGGATTAATATAGGTGCAGTTACCTGTCTGCCATCTTTTTGATTGCAGGCTTCCAGTGCGATTTGAGAGCCAGTAGAGAAGGAGGTAATGGAAAGACACTTGTCTTGTTGTCTAATTAGAGGGTCACTGAATACCCACTCCTTTGGCATAAGAAAGAAAAAGAAAGGTTCTGTTACGATCATAATGCTGACAAGATGAGGGAGAAAGTTTTTACCAGTGTACATTTCAAAAACCTGGATATTTTCTTCAATGACTCCCTGGGAAAACTATGGAAGCAGTCTTCACTTGATCAGGCTTGGTGCATCATGACTATTGCAAAAGCTGCAGCTGACTCCCCTGACCTTCTGAGCTGCCTGATTAACCTTGGATCCCTTGCAACTCCATACTCTGCAGATTTACAGTCTGGCCTACAAAGCAGGGAGGCCACCAACCCCGATTTACAAGATGTGCAACTGCCTCTGCATATTTTACATAACCAACATGTTCTGTAACAGGTAACCAGGAGTACAGGCTGTCAAATGAAGCAAAACACATGCAAACATATCCATGGGTTAATAAATTTCACCAGTACACATAAAGCACAAACTACTTCATTTTTCCTTCCTCTCACTAGATGGATGCCTATTAACCCAATCAACTATTATTATTACTTTCCCCAAGGAAGAAACACAAAACGGTAAGTTTCAGACACTTTGAATGGTAATGACAAGAAGCAACGAGTCAGATTTAATGGCATGTCGAAAGCTGTCTGAAAACTGGTTTCCAAGAGTTAACAGATGTGATTGTGTATTTTCTGGCATAAAATATCCTGCAGCAACCCTTAACTTTCTCAAGCTGCTTCTCTGCTGCTTTGACTACCAAAAGAAGAGATGGAGTGCACATCCTCAGCTGGTGCAAACCAGCACAGCTCCACTGCAGTCAGAGAAGCTGCACCCAACTACTGCAGCTGAGGTCTTGGCTACTTAAACTGTACTTGGGCATTATACTGAAACACATCTGTAACACAGCACAATTCAAGCCATCCGCAGCTACAGCTGAAGGGGTGGAGCAAGGAACATTTCTGACCCTGAGGAACTCTCTTACCCCACATGCCTGGGTACTAGCCAGGTACACCCCTGGACTGGTTCTCATGGAAAAGTCATAGCCACACAGGCTGGAGCACACCCAAGTGATGGCCCAAGTGGTGATAGCCACAGGATTCAAACCCTGGTCAAGAGTTTACTGCACAGATAATCACACCTCTGAGCATTCAGGTGTTACCTGTTGCTTCCAAGTGATGAAATCCTTCCTACCCTGTTCCTGACTGTTGGGTCTGTTAAGCCAATGGAGCTCTGAGATGGGCACAGCTTCTTTTCCTGCTTACTGCTAATACCATTAACAGGGTCAAATTTTTCCTTCATTCACATCCGTACAAACCCACCAGGGCCACTGGTAATTAAAAGGGCAGAGGCAGGAGCAAAGCATCAAGCTGAAGCCCACCTTACCTGAGTGACAGGTGGATTGTTCACTGTCCCTTTACAGTTTCCCATGCCAGCCAACATACTTCCAGTGGTATCCTGTGCCCAAGACTCCAGGCAATTTCCTCCTTGTCTAATTATCCCTGGAATTAACTCCTTTTCAGGAACCCTTGAAACAAAACAACAATTGTAAGGCACTTCATACACAGAAAAGTCCAAAGCACTTTTACAGATTTATAAGAGCATAACTGGCCCCTGCATGAAACACAGCACCCTGTATTTGACAGAAAATGCAAGATATCATACTATATGCTGAAAATGTCTGGAGCAGGCAAAAGTCAAGGGAAAACCTGATCAGAGGACCAGTACACTTGTTTCAGAAGGCTCTTCAGAAAGTAGTTCAGTGTGATGCCTCCTCTGAAAGAGATCATTGCCAGTAAAAAGCTGTATCCACACCTATCTTGCATCTGCCTCCACCTTTTTCACACTCTTCCGCCCAGTGGCAGTATTCACTGCCTCTTTGGTAGCAATACAGGAAAGATCCGTCAAAGCCAGACTACAACTAGATGTTTTAGTCTCAATGCATGTTAGTTACAGCCTTTGCTGACTAGGATGTGAAGGTGTGTTGACTAGCAAGTGCTAACAACACAACTCTGGAGTGGTCCATGCTACCTCCCAGCAGAGCAGAGCCAGAACACTACCACAGCCTGACCCAGGGCAGTAGAAGACACAGACACAGCTGGGTTTGGAATTCACCAGGATTTTCTCTGAAACACCTGCACCTCTGCACTGAGGCAGCCCAGCTCTACTTGGCCCAGCTACCTCCCGGAATAACATCCAACAGGCAGAGACCAAGCCTGAAACAGCTGTACGGGGCAGAACAGAGGGCTCCCAGAGGCAGAAGCAACAAACCTTTCTCAGAGTTGTAATGGTACAAGCCAGGAAATCACTGAAGCTTTCTCACCAGAGGACCAGAGGAAAACCTTTTCCAAGCATAAGCCTGTTTGTTTTCTTTTTTGCTTGCTGCTGCCACAGCTCAGCTTCTCACTGGGACCCACCTCCCTGATCAGAGATTTTTACAAGCTGAGAATTGACTCACTTGAGCTCGGGATAGACGTTCTCCAGATACCACTGGAAGGATTTACAGTTCAGCTTGCGGCGCTGCTCCACTCGTTCTGCAACACTGGAAACACAGGCAGGTTGTTGTAGGTAAGATAGTGAACAGGAGGAAGGGGAGCAATCAAGAGGTTTGGTGGAGACTGTATGAATTTTCCCCCCCTCACTCGTTCTCCCACCTAATTGTTGCTGGGTTCAGAGCACTACCAGAGGTGAAGAAGAATGGAGAGACAAGAGGGGGGAAATAGAAAAGGAAGAAACAAATGCCTTTGGAGAGCAATTCTTGCACTTTCTTCAGTTCAGAAAGATGCCAGAACCCAGATTCTACAGTGCTAAATGATACAGCACAGTAAGGCTACTGTAGGACCAAGAAAGCTTTTCAGCCTAGCTTTTTTACCCTTGTAGCAGCATACCACAAAACTTGTACAACTATCAGCTCCTGAAAAGGCCTAGAAAATGTTTATGCTCAGATATGTGTGTGCTAGAGGTAAGGGGACATGACAGCAGCTGTAGGCTGAAGTTGGATTGCAGACCTTAGAAAACATAATTATTTCTTCTTTTGGGAAAGAAGAGGAGTGTAACGTCTCACTATTGGCCATGTTCTTTCCTGACCTATAAACCAGGCAAAACACTCACTCATCAGCAAAGAGGAGTGCACCAGGTAGCAACCTCCCCCATGTGCCAGCTAGCTGTGCTTGGCCCTCAGTTCTGCGTCTGCACAGGAGCTCTGGATCAAGCTCCAGTAGCTGCATAGCTCCCATTTCCAGAGCAGCTGCATGCTGTATTAGAAAATATTCTTATCCACTTAAAAAGTCTGGCATTTTAATTTCATTATAGATCCCTTTGGCCTTCCATTAACAAATGATTTATGCAGGGTTACTGAGGGAAAAATAAAGTGAATTAGAAGCAAACCTCGTTAGCCAGACACTTGAGTTCCAACCCTCCCGGCAAGCCAGCCATTCAGAACACCTCTGTTTCTCTTTCCCACACTAAGTTCCGGAGAAGATCCCATAACTATTTCTTGCTAGCAAGCAGCTTACCAGAGCTCTCCTCCTGTGCTCGTGGAGCAGCTTACCTCCCAAATGACTTGCCAATGGCTGACGGCCGGGCTTCGTAGTAGTACTGCTTGTATTCGTCCATCCACACCTCTGCCGTGCGCTTGGTGTTCCTGCATGGGGACAAGGAAACGCTTTGCTGAGTGCTGCTGGAGAACCTGCTCTCCAGGTGAACAAGCACAGGGTTGCCAGCCTGCCCGGAGGGAGTGGGGAACAGTCCCAAACATGAAACAAAGTGAGCAGTATGGTCAGATTTAGACTGAATGTATTAACTCTACAAAGTCTTGCATGGATGCTACAGTTCAGGAGTTAAAAAGAAAAAAATAATCAGCCAATTCAGCATGATTTCTTTCAAATATGCTCCCTCTGCAGAGGTAACTGGACCGACTGTTGGTATCACCCTGCTCCCTTTCCCCACGTTAGAATAATACTACGGAATAAATCAGCTCAGAAAGCATCCCTGGGTACCACCTAGTGCAACCCTCCCACAGAAAGCAGGACTAGCTTTGTGCCTAGCACATGTCTTAGGGCAGCATCCACAAATGGTCACGGTCTCTCCCTGGGGCACTGCTCCCCACCTCCACTGCAAAGCGAGGAAAAACAAGCTGCAGGAACACAAACAGAGAAGGGAACAGGTTTTGTGCATAGACAACAGCAACCCATCCTACCCTTGAGAACAGATGCTCAACTGCAAGCTGTTCTCTGTCACCAGGCAGAAAAACAACAAAGAGTTCAGGCTTATTTAGACATGCTCGACATCAAGGTGATCTGTCTGTTACCAGGAACTCCTGAGCACCTACTTGATGTACGTCAGCGCGTTGCCCTCGGGGAAGTCATAGGGATGGCGCTTCCTGAACACATGTCCCACTCGACTGCAGGGCACAATCTCCAAGCTGCCACCACACATCCACACTCGGAAAGAGAGCTCTGGAAGAAAACCCCAAGAGTTACACAGATGCAGCCAGGCCATCAGCATTTCCGAGAAGAGCAACCTCAAATCCTTGCCTCTCTGCTCTAGGTGTATTTCCAGCAACAGCAAAAACAGGAAAAGTGATGCCAGGGCGAGAATGAAAAAACTCTCCTCCCTTCATTAAAATGGATGCAACCCACATGGCTCAGAGACTCCCTTAACCTTCTCTAGTCCTGTTCCTCTCTGGTATATCCTGAGATAACTTCCCATTTAAGCAGATCCTAGTGGCTGAGATCACCCCCACGCCGATCTTGTTTTGGACTTCTCTAACTCTCCCACCCAGCACACGGATGGAAGGAAAAAAAGAATTCACTGTGTAAAGCAAATCATGTGAGGAAGAGAAGGGATCTGGGAGACAAGGGAGAAAGAAGAGAACAATATGAGGGCATAGGAAGTGAGGCCAAGTCCTC
The DNA here is from genome assembly GCF_047663525.1 of Anas platyrhynchos. Lineage (NCBI taxonomy): Eukaryota > Metazoa > Chordata > Aves > Anseriformes > Anatidae > Anas > Anas platyrhynchos. The sequence goes on from NC_092591.1 coordinate 37,089,694, forward strand.
TCCCCCATACCTCCAGCTACATCACCTGAGGTACCACCTGAAAGCAGAATACCTCCAACACTGCTTGGACATGATCTGCAGTTGTCCCCTTTACATCATGCAGTGTGATAATAGCATAGCTGAGGAGATTGGTATATTTACAGGCAAACACATTTCCCTAACCTGGGGCCCAGAACACTCACTCCCTGCAGAGCAAGTACCACAAGCCAAGGAGCCCCTCTTCTTTTGCCGCTGGCCTCTCTCAAGCCTCCAGGAATGGCAGTATATCCTGCATCAACCTGTTATACACCTTAAGGTGCTTCATCGCTCTTGTTCTGCTTCACTATGTCAAAAAAATAAAATAGAAAGAGGATGACTGGTTTGCAGTTTGTCACCTGTTGCCCCTGCTGGGGGAGCTACAGGGAGCAGAAATCAGCCTAATAGTGTGATTATAAATATATGGAGAGAGCCCCGTTTCCTGAAGAAATTCAGCTGGTCCTGAAGCTAAATTCAACATTTTCTTAAAGGATTAGAAGAACATGGGGCTTTGATGTGCAGGCACTTATTTGCATCACAGAAGAGATATGACCTCGCTCAGGCTTATGGGTCTGTCCTCACAGGTTTAATCACTGCCACACCGGAGGGGTTTTCTGCTTGTGTTTCATGTGGCGGTGAGAAGAGAAGAAGTAAGAGGGAAAAGGAAAATTAGCTGGGTAGTTGGTTGGGATTTCTGATCAAGTCCTTACAAAAGGGCTTCAGATTGTGTAGACTGATTACTTCAAAAAAATTACTCTCTTGGGATCTCCCTCCAGTAATGCCCGAATTATGGAGCTCTGATGTTTAGAAAATAAAAAAGAAATGATGCATCCAGCTCTAATGGCTGTTTCAAAGCATGCACACACACTAACATCCTTTTGCTCTTTATCTTTCTCCATAGCTTTCCTCTCCAGCTCCTGGGAAAGGTTGTTTAAATTGTGTAGTGTGTTTCTCACTTGGTTGGGTGGGTGAATAGTGGTATTTATGAGAGGTATTTAATCTAGCTACTAAATAAGTGGACTGCATTTTGTGGTATTTCTTACTAACTCTAGTCTCTCCCTGACCCTTTCCTACAGCTTATTGTTTTTAGTCTCTTTTCAACAGGGAGTTTCAGCTTCAAATAAAAGAAGAGCTCCAATAAATAAATAAATAAATAAATAAAAATAAAAGGGTCAAGACATGAGTTTCTGTCTGGTGTTGTGTCCAGCTGGCATTTGCTCTCCTGAAATGAGGTTCTGATTTGCTCTGGCCTATAACAAAAACAAAATTCTCAATCTAGTAGGTTTAACTTAAAGCAATGTCCATTTCTCAAGAGAGGAATCCTCATGCCATATTCATATCTTAGGCACACAGACAGACTTTGCATGACCAGGTTTGCAGATGACAGAATTCTTTAGAAAAGGGATGAGAGGATGCAGGTTTTGGCACAGAAAGGAAAATGGAGATCAAGCATAACTTATTAAGGTCTTCCACGCATCCTTTGATGAAAAGCATATGAGATTTTTTTGCTATATGCTTTCCAGAACCTGGCCTAGTCCATATACATTTTAAATGATATAATCACTGTGGCTTTTCCCCATGCAGTGGAAAAAAAAAAAAAAAGTTTTTACCAGCTCACATCCAGCTGGAAGAATACTCTGGCAGCTGGTAATCACTACCAGAACACTCCTGTTTACCTGCTGTGTGCACAGGGCTTGTCCAGCTCTTAAAATACACTCTCTTACTCTGTTTTCTTGTGGAAAAGAAGTTTCAAAAAAAACAAAAACAAAACAAAAAAAAACACCTAAAAATGGCCTTTGTGGCCATTCTCACCCACACAGATTAGTCAGAGCTACTCTCTCAGCTCACCCACAAATGGTGACCTTATCCAACCAGTTCCTTTCCCTTCAAAATTGTGACTTGCAGTAAAAAGTGTTTCGGAATATTATCAACATTTTTCCTTGATCAGAGAATTTAATTTTCAATTAAGTATGGAAAACATTTTTTTCAGAGTATAAATTTACCACTCTAAATACTTTTTCAAGGAAAATGAATACTTTTTGTTGTCAAATACAGGTTGGTTTCTACCCTTCTGCTATGCAACAGCAACAGGCTGAATGTAGAAGCCACCGATTGAATCATTGCCTCATATTATGCCAACGAGCTGAACAAATGTTAGCTTTAGAGAAGAAAAGTTGTCTTGTTTTTAAAATATTTTCCCATTGCTATCATCACACTGGTGCTGTGGCAATGCATCTCAGGGACAGGCCCCGTTATACAGAGCATTGTGCATTTAGCCTTGACTTCTGAAGAGAAGAGTCAAGGTGCAGAGTAAGAGACAAGTGATGGGAGACAAATGTACAAGGAACTGCACAAGGCAGAACTGGCAAGCCCCGCACTTCTGGCCCAATCCCACACAGCCTGGCCCAGCCACTGTCAGGCTGTACAAGAGCAGTTTGAAGGAGGAGAATGAAGCAGTTCTGTGGAGGTTTTATCATCTGTATAGGCACGAAGGGCTGTGGCTGTGCAGGTAATTTACTGCCACTTGTGGCAGAGAGCTCTGCTTAGCATCAGCTACCGACATACACACCAAACAACCATGCTAGGATCCCAGGCGGGCAGCAGCAGACAATGAAAAGCCTAAATAAATATTCTTTCACTATCTTTGGGGTTTACACAGCTGCAGCTGAGAGGCTGGCATGATGGCTAAATGGCTGACTGCAGCTGGAGCAGGGCTAGTGACAGCAAGGAGCTGAGTTTGGCTGTGCAGAGGAGTCTGAGGGACACAGGAAAAGGCATCCTCATGCCTAGGTAAATGCTCCCTGTTATTTATATCTGCCTACAACACTTAGCAGACATTACTGGCACTGCTAGTTGAACAACTCTTTTTAATATCATGAATATCACAGAATTGAAGCAAGACCTCAGCAAACTGAGAGCATAAGCAGTCATTATTGGTATTTTGTTTTTAAAAATTGGTACTTGATATTCTGTTAGCAGACAAAAATATCATTTATAGGTTTCAGACAGCATTTCAGAAAATGGCACCTCTCCCAGCTGTGTTCAGAGAAACAAAAGTTTCTTCTATTTCATTCTTCCTAATTGGCCCTTCAGGTGCTAGGAAACACCATATAAATTCTTCTTTAAAGAGATTTATTTACAAATCTGTGATATTTATGGAAGCTGTAGAAACAGAATATGTTTTTTGCCAGTGTAAGCAAGAGAAAAATCAATTTGACTGAAGAACAGAGGAAAACTTTTGTCACGTCTGCTCCACCTACGTCATTTCTAAATGAATGCCCCAAATACTTGAGGTCTCCCTGAATGTCTTTTCAATGTCTTTCTTCCTTTTGTCACTAATCCCCAGTGACAGTGCAGCATCCCTTCACAGGGGCAGAGAAAGAGAGATCCCTGAAATAGCTGTGCCACCATTAGGTACAAAAAGATGGGTTTCAGCACCACATTCTGAGGTAACTGCACTTAAATGGACAGTCTATTCTGGGCATGTGAATAGCTCCGATGTTTATGATGCTCTACTTTGCTTCAAAATGTTTTCATTCTGAGTGTATTTATACACAAATTCCACTTACAAAGAGGCTTATTTTATTAGGAAAATCATCCTTCAGAGTTATGAAGCTGGGAGAGTAATTCAGACTTCTCTAGAAAGGAAGGACAGTTATAGGAAGAGAATGTCAGAGTGACTGTCCCTTGCAGAGTTGGGCTGACACAGACTGTCATGTGAAGGAGGACAGGAGGAGTATTCTCCAAAAACAAGCAACAATTTAAATATCAGGACTTTTTTGGTTTTTTACTTATTTGTAGCAGAGTATACAATAATAAGAATACAATAGTGCATATGCATGTAAGACAGCGATAGCCCTGCCCTCAGAGAGCCTCCATTTACTCTGCACAAAGATAACAGGTACAATTTTGACCAACATGGGGTTTGCCTCACCATGTCCATAGCCTTACATCCACATGCAGATCAGTCCCTTGCAAGAAGAGTTCAGATAGGTGAACAAACACTGGGAAGTGGTTCTTTAGTGTCATTCACCCAAAACACCCTAAGCTTACCAAAATTCTCTCCTCCCCATATGTCCATTTGAGTGTCGTATTTTCCCAGGTGGTTAAACCAGGACTTGTCAATCACAAAGATGCCTCCTGCTATGACAGGGGTTCTGGAAAAGAAAATACAAGCCCATACTAAATTATCACAAGTACAAGTGAATGCAACACCACCATCATCACCATCTACATTTTAGAGAAGAGACAATTTGTTCAGACCCAACAAATCCTATCTCTTCAAAACAAGAAAGTAGCAGAGCTGGGGCATGAACAGGAGTCTTCTGAGATGCCCCTCACTAGATCCTCCTCCTTTTTCACGTGGTGCTGCAAGCACTACTTGAAAAATGCTGTCTTTGTACTTGCACAAATACGTGCAGTGTGAAGGAATGACAAGGGTATTGTCTGATAACTGTGTTCACCAGCTAGACATGGTGTGAGGGGCTTTGCTGCATGTACTGCTCTGCTGTCAGTAAACTGGCTGCTTCCTGAGTGCAAAACAGAGGCTCACAAATTATACAAAGGAATTGAATGATACTTTTATGCTACAAACAGGGAGCTGTCTACCTATACAGAGAAGCACTGACTTTTTATATCAGGATTTGTCACACTCTACATTCCTCAGAACCCTGTACACAGCAGAAAGGCTGGCAATAACTGCTCCAGCCAACACAATCTGTTTTGTCCATGGACACACTTATTTAGGAGAGGAGGTTAATTCTGTGCTCAAATTACGAGGTGAGATTCAATTCCCAGCTATGCTTTACACTTCCCAAGGTGACTGTTTAGCTACTTTATTCTTTAATTCCTTAATTCCACCTGGAAGACAGAATTAATTAAAAAAAAAAAGGTATTCCTGAGGCATTTAGCGTGTTGAGTGAGGGAGATCACAAAAACAAACATATAGAACAAGAAGAGGTGACTTGCAAGATAGCAGGACTACGAGCCTATGACAGTATATAATTACTATTCTTATGATATTCACAGAATAATACTCTCAGGATTAGTGTACCAATACATTGCAAGATTTCTTTAGAACTAGCATGATTTTTAGAGGGCAAGATAAGGGAACGGCATGGAGCTGCATCAAGGGAGGTTCAGACTGAATGTTAGGAAAAGGTTCTTCATCAAGAGGGTGGTCAGCCACTGGACCAGGCTGCCCAGGGAAGTGGTCATGGCAGCAAGCATGCCAGAGTGCAAGAAGCATTTAGACTGCTCTCTGATATATGGTCTGATTTTTGGGTGGTCCTGTGGGGAGCCAGGAGTTGGACTTGATGATCTTTGTGGGTCTCTTCAACTCAGGATATTCTATGATTCTGGGATTTTGTCATTATTGAGTGAACACTGTGGTATCTTGTCCTCAGCAAGGCAATCCCCTTAAAGGGAAGGCTTGCCATAAAGGGAATTCCTTGACATAAAGGTGAAGGCTTATTAAGGCATTTAGAGGATTGCACACAGACCTTATAGACTGAGTTGGGTCTGTTCGGGACATCTTCTGCTCTATAGGAATCTGCTCCCACTTAAAGTGAAGGCTCCAGTCAAACCCTGTGAAAAAAAAGAAACACACCAAATAGGTTTTGTTCTTGATTTTCTACTAGCTTTAGCAATAGCCTCTGTCCTTACGTCACAAGCTACCCTACTTTCCTTCCCTGACCTCCCTTTTCTGTCTACCCAAAATAGTAAGAGTCTATCTTAATGTAGCTAAGAAGTTGACAATTTACTGTCTTGGCGTCCTCATCCCTTAGCAGTACAGGTCTCTGCTCAGTTCCACTCTACGTTTTCAGGAGAGTGTTGTCAGTGTGAGATGTACTAATTAGAGCTGCTGCATTTTGGCCAGTTTGTTTTACACTTCCCTGAGTACCAGAGTTATGAGGTTTTAATCTAAGCACTTTGTGGGGTCGGATGTGACGCACTGTGGAAACAAAGGCTTGTAGATCATTTTAACTATTTTCCCCTCTGAGCCTACCATTTGCTTACAGTTGGCCTGTGGTGGAGAGCTGAGCGCAGCAGTCAGTAGCACCATACCACTGTTAAGGTTAGCCACATAGGAACAAAGCCTGGACACTTGTGTTAATTTAGAGTTTAATTTTCCATTCCTTATTCTAGTGGCTCTCTCCCAGGGAGCAAATTGCATCATGCAGAAACAGCCCAAGATGCTACAAGGACCACACGTAGCACAAGAAGAGCGAAGAGTTTGTAGGGGTAGCTTTCACCGATCTTTCCTATTACCCTCCTTCCCTTAGTGGAACCTGTAAAGAGTCACCTCCATGGTTTATGAACATAAAAATAGAGCACAGAAGGAGTGTGTTTCATGGCTGGCTGCTCAGTCTGAGTGCCACAGCCTAAAAATCCTGCTGTTCACTTGCTGGTAGGAGGTAAAGTGGCCAGAGGATATGGTGATATATGTAACCAGTTAACTAAGCCCTGATACTGCAAGACACAATGACACTGATGTAAGCTCAAGAAAAGAAAAAGAAAAAAAAAAAAACAAAAAACAGTATTTGGGCTTTAATTCAACTCTGCAAAAGATCTGATTTAGCAAGTTGCAGGAAAAGGAGGACAGAGAACCCATCAGGAAAGAGCCTCACTATTTTCTTGTAAAGCTGAAGAGAACAACAATTATTTTTCATGCACCATCCCTCAGGCCAAGCTTACACAAGCCGTTCGTTATACCCACCTCCCCGCAGATCTGCTGATGCTGCCAGGTAGGCAAAATTATCCAGGCTGATAACATCAATGATTGGACTCACCACTCGGGTATAATCCTGAAGGAGATAGAGAAAGGGGGAAAAAACAGTCAGGCTATTCTTGAGGGTCTGGTAAAACTGCCAGAGATCATAAAAAACACAAAGCTGCACATGTAACATCCAAATTTTTGTTTGGCTTCTCCAGTATAGTTCTGACAGCTGGGCAAGTGATGGATGTCCACAACATCCAAACAAGGAGATGGTGGGTATTAGCCAAGTGTGCACCATGGAAATGGGGAATGAAGCGTGGGACCCCGATACCCAGAAGTGCTGCTAAGAAACAGCTCTTTATTTTCTGCCCAAGTCACAGGACGTGAATCACTGTCCCTAAGGTTTTGTGCTCATTTTTGCTATCTATTGACAGCATGCTTCCTGCTCAGCCATCCTTGAATTAACTCATTGCCATCAGCCCAGAAACAATCAACCCACTAAAAAAACATCTCCCTAATAAGTGTTATGAACCAAAGCTCCATAATTAAGGATTGTAGCACAAAATGAAAAAAATATATATATCGTAATATTAAAGGGATACTTTACTGGCCTTAAGGGATATAGATAGTTACAGTTTTACTTTGCAATCCTTTTAGTAAATGGAACTTGAGATTATAACAAGTTTTCTTCATGAGACAGGGCATTAAAGACAGCCTTGTGATAGCTGAAATCTATGATGAAACAGAGAGCTGGCAATTCCAGAAACATCATCTTGTTATCTGGCACCTACCAGCCTCCACAATGTTCATACCAAACCTCCATTTTGTGCCTTGAAATAGCTCCTCCTGCTGTGGCCTGGCTGGCCAGCATGGAAGCAAGAGACTATTGTTCATGGATATCCCCTTAGTGCTGTGACAGCTGCACAGGGAGTACGTTGGCAGTGCCTGAGCCCGATGCTCCAGCTACTGCTCCTACCAGCCAGCACTAGGACTGGGTAGGGCAAGACTGAAATCCAAACCAGGACCCACATCGGGAACGTATGAAGTAGGTGTGCAACACGCTGACTTGAAATCTGCTCACTAAATAAGGCTGGAGTCGGCAGCCAAGCTTTTGCAACTTAGATCCTTCCCTGAGGAAACCAGTGAGGTCCTTGCTGCTTAGGAACACCATGCTGCTGTAGCTTGACTTAAACAGAATTAGTAAAGTAAATATTTATGGGCTTCCAAGGTGGAGGATTTATTGAGCATGACTAAGAAGCAGAATCTTTTAAGTCATCGGCTCTGAAATTTCACCTTCTTTCACTGTAAGCCAGAGATGGATACAAGTCAGCAGTGCAATCAGGGTGACAGTTGCTAATATTCCTGTCTCGTTTTCAGTCTTCCAGACTCATGACAAACCTTTCCAAAGCCAGCCAACAAAAGGACATCCCTGCACTCACTGGCAGCTCCTCCGTGCTGGGAAGCTCCCGTCACTCAGCGCCTCCTGCCCTGCCACATCGGCAGGAGCATGTATGAAGGCCATCAGGGATCTCTTGCCCATCTAGCTCAGGCTGTACCTTCCTCTGTAACAGCCTGCCTGAAAAGAGGACTACCTGGGAAGGCTCTATGCTTGCTGACACTGTTCCTGGCACACATGGGCACAGGATTCATCAGCACAAGGCAGGCCCCAGCCCCAGCTAGCCCAGACTGGGAGATGGTGCTCACCTCTTTCACTCTCTGAAGCATTGGCTGCAGCCACTCGCTGTTGACTTCACAGTGACTGTCCAAGAAGGTGAGGATGTCGGCGGTGGCCACTTCAGCTCCTCGCACCCGAGAGCGAATCAGCCCTGCGATGAGGAGCCAGAATGTTAGGAAGGGAAACAGCTGAGCCTCCTTCAGAAAATAAACTAATTGTGTAGCCATAGCATGAGAAGACCAGGCGATTGTCCACTATCACACCTCTGTCAGGAGCAGAAAGCAGCAGGGCATCCCTTGAGGGCCACACCACAACGTGAGCCCCCCCAGCACACAAAGAATGACTTAATCTGCTACTTCTGTCCATGCCACTGAACTTTCATCTGGTTCCTGCCTTGATGAGGGTCCCCTTCCCACACATACCTTGCTGCTGCCTGGGCCACACCTGCTCAGTGTCTCTCCCCTCAGAGCACCCTACTGCCTCTCTTACCACTTAAACAGGAACCAGCTCTACTCTCTTGCTGTCTTTTTTCCTTCTTACCTGCTTCCTTTTCTCCTTTATTCCAACCCATGATCAGAGGTGTCAGTCTGGCTCTCAGACATCTCCATACTTTCTCACAGACCATCCCACTACCTGGGATGACTTTCATGAATAGAACAGCGACTCCTGTCTCTCATTTCAGACCCTTGCTCCAGGCCTGCTGTGCACTGACAGCTTTAGAAATCAGCCAGAACATTTGAGTCAAACTAGAGAGCAGCCAGGTAAGTCAATGTTACCATTTATGCATACATGAGATATATAAGATTTTTTTCCTTAATTGTATTTGTTTATGATAATATAATTGTTTGGTTTTTTTCCTTTCCCACATCTCCTGAATGTTATCTTGCATCTCCTGAATTATTATCTTGCACTCTGCGTTTAAAAGACAGGACTTCCATCTGCACCTATATTCACAAAGATCTTAAAATGTCCTTGCTCTAGCCAGGGCCTCCGGATACCACTTGTCATTACTTAACTATGAAATGAGAGCCTTAGAGTTGATAAGAGAGGTTATCTGTCCACACACCTCCAACATTAGGACACCAAACCCTTATACTGAAACAAAACAAAACAAAACAAAAAACAAAACCAAAGTAATGGTAAGAAACAACTTACATGCAGCTGGCAGGCAAACAGGGCCATGTGGGAAAGCCCACTAAAACTCTGCACCTACGAAGTTTCCACACTCACCTTCTCGACGGGTGTTTCGTAGACACTTGACCTTCGGGATCTTGGTAAGGAGCTGGCAGTCCTCAGCTTAAGGGAGGCAAAAGAACGTTTGGCACACATGCATGAATTACTTGGCTTCAACAGAGAGCTCCAATTAACTATTCTCCTGCATCGCCATGGGAGGGGAACTTCGGCTTTCACTTAGTATCACATTAAGCAGCCTGATGGCCTTAGTTCTCTTGTCTAAAGGGTACAGCAAAGAGAGCTGCTTGCCTGCTGTCCACCTCAGACAGCTGAGGCTTTGCTTGCTGATACTCCAGTGGGCCAGGCCATCGCCCTCCTACACTCAGCACTTCACAGCAACGACAGGGCATATGCTAGCAATGTGGCACTGAGCGATGATGAAAATGAGGGGCTGTAGGGAGCCTGGGCTGTAAATTGCAGAAGTGCCAAGTAAAAGAGAGTCCTGTCATATGAAGTGATCTCATCCATTCTCTTTGCCTTCAGCGGCTCACCTGGGCATTTCCCAACATTTATTCTCAAGGCAGTTTCTGCTTGATTTTATTTAATGTAAATCACAGGGATCTGACCTGCTTCCTTGGAGACGCTATTAGATTAATAGATGGATGCCTAACTGAGGGCTTTGCTGGCAGCTTGCCTGAATCTTGGGCCATCCCTCATTTCCACTGCCCAGGGAATATGATGGAGAGCAGCAGCTCCCAGGCTCAGCCCATCCATAGCAAAGCACCAGGTCATGCAAGTTTCAAAGGCTGCACGGGCTTTGCAGGATGCCATGGGCTACACTGCCTGAGAACTGCCCTAGCACAAGTCACAGTAATAGCAATTTCTAAGACACTTTTCCCTTGCTTCTGCACGCCCTCATCGCTTTCCATGTTTATTCCATACTCCTTTTCATGTCTTACATCCCCCCCTTACCCATTTTCATCCACCCACAGACTCAGCGCTCTGGGGAGAACGCAAAAGCCATCATCCAAAGTGCATCTCTTGGCACAGTCCTGCAGGAGCATTTCCACTCTCAAGGACACATGCAATCTGAAATACTGCTCTTGTGTGGGCACTCTGGCAGCTGCTGCACCATCCAAGTAAAGTGGCAGGTGCTTTCAAAGTCTACTGAGATTTTGCTGGACAGCTGCTACAACAGAAAGCATCTCTTATCTTGGCTAAGTCACCATTTCAAATAAGTACAAGAACCTTTATCTAGTCACTCACTCTCCAGGAGTGGAGCACGTCACTCTGAGTGTAACAAGTTGCCAGCACTGGCAGACTCTTTGTATTTTTGCAGAAACTGAGGTAGATACTAAAGCAAAGAGTCATCAAATAGGTACTAAAGCATCCCTATGGAGGCGCTTCAGTGCAGTAGCTGTATGACCACAGATATCTGTCTGCCAGAGAGAAAAATAAGAACTGTCATAGGATAGGGTTTTTTGATATATTTTTTTCCACTTAGGAACCTAAATGGGAATTTCTGGCTGAGCCCTGTGCAGTGCTGGTGCCAGAGATCCATCAGCGTTGATCTGGAACACTTAGGCCACTGACATTATATAGGAATTTTCAAGGGGCTGAATGTGAGACACTTAGGACTGTTTAGAGATGCTCAGAAACACCCAACCCCAACAGCTGGATGCAGCTCAGTCTTCATCCAAATCAGACTCTGGAAGCATCATTCTTAAATCCCCAACCTCAGCATTGCCTCAGCAACTGTGCTGAGGAGCTCACAAAATGGTACACAATGAAACTAGACAGAGATCTCTGTCAATGTGGCCAAAACTGCCAAGCTGACAGAGAGGGAAGACGCACCGGACAAAAAAAGCAGGGAACTCTGGCTTCTGCCATGCACGTGCTTAAAACAAATACAAAGACCACCTCCCTCTTGCTTTTCTCTTGTACACAAACATGACGGAATCTCTGTGAGAGAGGGGGACTAAATAGAGCAAACAAAAATATGGAAAATAGAGGGGAAAAAAAGTGCAAGGGAAATGGGTCCATACTTACGATCTGAGCTGAAGTCATCTACCAAAATGATCTCCTGGATGAGGCTGGGAGGAGTGCGGTTCAGGACGCTGCAGGGATCCAGAGAGGAAAAAGACAGTCTCTGTGAGTTGCCAAAGTAATGGCAATGGTAGGACTGACACAAGCCTGCTGTGCCATGCGTTACAGCAGGAATAACAAACACCAGTGGCAGACGTAACCCTGCGCTTGTACCCCTTTTGGTTGTTACTTGTCTTTTGTTCAAAACAGCCATGACACTTGCTGAGACACACCTTCCTTTGGGTGGCTTCCACTGTACCTTGCAGTATCACCAGAGATGTAGTGAGTTTGTGTCTGCAGGACACAGAGGCTTTCGCACACAAGGAAAGGTGATAAGAGGTGATAAGAGCTTCCACCCTCTATAGAGGTTGATATACTCTAATACCATGCAGTTACTTTTTGTCTCTCATTTGTTTAAAATGCTGAAACTAATTCTCTATGACTTTCTTCAAATCCCTCCCTTGGCTTTACAACCACACAGCATACTCCCTCTTTGAGCCTCCTTCAGCAAATGCACAGGCAGGTCCTCACTGCCTCCAATAAGACAGCCAATGTGCTGAAAGTCACTTGCACTTAGGCACCCCACATAAGAGGTCAGTTATGCAAACTTCAATATTAAAAATCAGAGGTAAACACTGTCCTCATGGTTCTAGCGACCCATCTCATTCCAGTGGAAGTTACTCTTCTGATTTTGAGTGATTTCGAGGAAAGTGTTGGTTAAGTTCTTTGGGTTTTCTTTTTGTTTGTTTGTTTGTTCTATATAGGAAACACAACAAGCATAATCTCATACTCCCAGGAATGACCCACTAAATCTGCAGAGAAAGAAGTCACTGTCTTGCTAACTAGCATCAATGATGGCTTTGCATACAGAGCCAAAGCTTCCTGAGTTTTCTGTTGTCTCACACTGCAAAATCCTGACTGCTCTGCTGTTCAGTATCACATCCCACTCTATTTCAGATGTATGCTGCTTCATACGTCTCAAGAGTATTTGTATTTTGAGCTTATATGTCCCTGGATGTCTGAGCTTGCATTTTTCAAAGCTGAACCTCATTTGCTGCTCTTGGCTCATACTTCTCTGGATCCTTTAGCGTTGCATAGCGGGGTGGGAGGTGGGAGACATTCCTCTTTGCATTTATGACTGCAGCTTTTCCCAGCTCAGCCATTATCTGCATATTTTACAGACAAGGTTGCCCTGTGCTGAAATACTTGTCCATGCAAACTCAATGCAAAGCATTAGCGATCCAGAGTGGCTGCGTACTGCAGCGTAACAGCTGTAAAATGGGATTCTAATTCTTCTCCCACTACCTCGACTACTAGTGCTGCTCACATTTTCTCCACAAGTTTCAGGTCTTCCAAGTTAACATGACTGGCAAAAAAGCCAACACTTTGTTCTCCCTTCCTCAGTTGTCCACTGATCCCCCAGCAGAGGAAACATTCTTGAAGAATTCACAGCTTCCTATTCAATGCCTAGTTTTGCTCTAAGCTCTGCAATAATTTGCTGTGGATCCTTGGGAAAGGTACTTTATCTTCTTTGCACTTCACCTTGCTTGTTTTTTAACAACCAACACAGTAATCCTACTATTTCCCTTCAGTGAGGCGCCGAGACTGGCATGACAATCAAGTACTCTTGGGAACAAAGTGTTTTATTAGGATTCCAAAATCCAAAATCCAAATGACAATTGCCTTTTACAGCAGAAACACAGACTTCTACCCTCATCTCAGAGATACCTTACAACCTTCGTCCTTCCTCACAGCTTTGTTGTTCTTTCAATATCAGTGTCCTGACTCAGTCCTAGGACAACAAATCAGCAACTGCCAATAGCTTTTTCTTCTGCTGATCTGTCTATCCCTCATCAGTTCACAAATACTCTTGTTTATTCCATATGTTAGCAGAGAACCATCTCTTTTTTTCTTGTGCTCTAAAAGTGTCTCTTCTTTCACCATTATTTAAATTATCATCATAATGAGTTACAATACCAAAGGTCTAGCATTGCATCAGCACCCTTTACGCATAATTTATACAGGCTGCCTGCACAGGCACTGAACCACCAACAGTTGTTCAAGACCCTTGTCTTAAAGCCTGACCATTCACCTTTGCATTTACAAAGACAAACAGTACCTGCAATACTGACCGAAATTAGAAATAAATAGAAAGAAAGGGCAGTTAATCTTCCCTTCTACAAAAATCATCACTGCAACACACCTGATGGTATCACTTAACAACTAATCAGGCAGAGACACCAATTATTCAAAACGGCTTTTGAATGACAGTTATTTCCAAGAAGAACAGGATGCCAGGCAAGTAACTGGTTTGCAAGTGACAGCTACGTCCTGCCAAGGAAAAGATCAAGCAGCCATGCAGCTCTTGATGGACTCGCAGCACCAGCAGGACCAAGGCTGTCAGCAATGATCCATTTGTTATGGAACATTCACAGGTCCTGGAGGATAGCCCATTTCCCACTTCCTTCCCTACGAACCTTCTTAGTCACTTGCTGAATATTTTTAAGCAGTTTTCTTCCTTTAGGCTGAAAACTAACCAAAGTTCATCCGAAGGGCTCTCCACATTGGATCAGTGGGATTTAGGGCAGCATGGCCTATTCATGCTTGGGCCTGGTCCCTATGGCATCCACGTTTCAAGATCTTTGCTGGGGGCTCTGGGTTGCAGAAGACCACATCTGAGAGACTGGCGAGGCCACTTCTTAAGTGCTATGTCCAATTCTGGGCTTCACAGGACAAGAAAAACAAGGACATGCTGAAGCAGGTCTAGTAAAGAACCAAGTAAGATGATTTAAGGACTGGAGCATCATATGCGTGAAGCGAGGCTGAAAGAGCTGGGATTGTTTAGCCTTGAAAACAGAAGGCTCAGAGATGTTGCACTGTCTCTGTCCTTGGAGATACTCAAAACTGACTGGACACAGACGTGAGCAACCTACTCAAGCTGATCCTTCTTGGAGCAAGCCTGGCCTGTTAATGCATTGGCAATGCTCATCTGCTCGTTAGTACATATCACCCCCATAGGACCTGGATATCAGTTCCTCTCTTTATGGGTTACTGCTGTTCTGAATGTCATCTTCTCTACATTTTAATTATCATAGCATCTGGCTATTTGATTGACTGCCTTGAGATCTTTCTTGAGGATCACACTACTACAGCTTCTGAGCACCTAGCCATTTATTATCTGACCTATGATGTAATCAGCAGAAATCTCCTGCTGTTGCCCTAGCAGCACTGTAGTTCCAAACAAATCTGCTCATTTTCTAACAGTGGCTCCACAGAACTAATTTTATGGTTCAAGAGAAAAGGAAACGGTAAGAGGTAAAAAGACAGAATGTGTTAATGCAATATATGCAGACCTCTGGAAACACAGCAGCACCAAGCCAGGCAGACAGAAACCCAGCCTTCCAGCCATAAGGCTGACTTGAACAAGCCTGTTATTTATTCACAAAGCACATTCCTCTAAGCCCACAGGACCTGACGAGAAGTTAAGATGATGAATAATGCATTCCTGCTAGTGATACGATGAGTTCAACCTTCTACCTGGACAATTCACTCTCCTTTCAGCCTTCACAATCTGTTCCTGGACCTGCTTGCAGGCTTCAGGGACCATCTGTGCAAATGCTTGATAAGTCAGAGGGCAAAGGACATATTTTATGTAAAATTAAAAAAGGAAAAGAGCCTCCCTAGGTTCTGCAGGGGTGATGGGGAGGGGAAAGAGCAGCTGTAGCACTGCTCTGTGGTGCTGGTAATTGCATGGTCCCATCTGCTTGGGGATGCTGCCAGGCCCTATGCCACCTATGTAACTGGTCAGATTTGGCCACTGCTGATACTCAGAAACGAGGAGCCACTAGTACAAAAGAGCAAGCAAATCTTGCTTGCCTAACCACTGCAAATGTCTACACCCACCAGTGGTGGCCTTCCAGGCACGGCGGTTTGGGCCCAGCACCCTGTGCTGAACTCACCTCTTCACTGTACGGAGCAGGGTGGAGCGAGCCTCGTTGTGGAAGGTGATGATGAGGCTGGTAGCTGGCAGGTCTGGATCGTAGCGTACAGAGGTGCACCTGCAACACCAAAGAGCAGAAGTGTGAGCCCAACATTGTCTACCAGCACCTGCTGGGGCAATGCATCTAGAATATCTGTAAGAGAAGAGAATAATATGCTAAAACCAGAAACAGCACAGTGGAGATGCAGCAAGGGAGCTCAGAACACTAGTACTGCAGCTGGCAAGGGAAAATAATTCCTCTTATCTTCTTATCTGACTTTGTAATGTTAGGTATGTATATTCATTCACATGCTCAAAATCAAGAACTACCTCAGAATCAGCTTGCACCAGGGCTGCTTATACCCTGTGGACAACAAAGATTCTTGGAGGAGAGCAACTCATGAATATGAACCCCGGATCCAATTCTGGCAGACACTAGAAATGGCAGATTTGGGCTGATCTGCTCCTCCGGAATGCTGCCACCTTAACTTCCAGCCCAGATCAGGCAGCAGTCAGTCTTCACTGATTTCCTGCCTGGCAAAGAACCTGCACCTGAAACTGTGGCCTGGTGTTTTTAACTACTTAAGACCGTGCTTAGACTGAATACATCACTAGAAGGAATATAATTCATTTCTTATAGCCACTACTTGTACTCCTACATTTAGTTACTATTTTTTTCATGGCTATTGCAAAATTGTTGACCATTTTTATCACCACCTTCAATCCTACTGGTTTACAACTATTCTAAATTACTACTATTTTTCATTGCAATATTTTATTAAGATGACTACTTCTTACAGCAATTTTCAAACATACAAAAAAGCTTTGAAAAGACTAAAGTGAAAAACATGCGATCAGACAAGAGACATACCTCACCTATTACTGTTTCAAAATAAATCCATGATGTAATGAATGTAAAATGTATTAAGTCATCAGGAAGTGGAAAAACAAAAGAGAGAGGTGTATGTGTTACTTGAGAGAGACCTTCTAAGATCTCAGCATTATTACAGCATCACAGAGGACAAGGATAAAGTTTGTGCTTGAAAGTGGGGTCTCCCTTTGCTTTGGATCAGAAAACAGCTACATGCTAGCTTAGAAGCAGCTTGTAGGATGTGTTGATTTCTCAAACCACATCCAACTTGTATCAGCTGAAAAAAGTCCTCACCCTAAATTGCCATCACATCAGCCATTCCAATATTGCTGCAAGGCAAGGTACTCAAAAACTCCCTAATTTCCAAACTGACCTCCCTGCAGAACAGAGGAACACGGTAATAGGTTTATCTGCCCTGATCATACACTGCTTAGGGACTCCCCATTGCTTAAGGGAACATTTGCAAAGCTGGGGCCTGAAGCAGCCATACGTTTCCATGGAGCAGCATATATGTTTGTCTTCAGGCTGAAGTGCACAGACAGGGCTTTTCACAAAAAGCGTGCTCTGCATGATACCACAGATCATAGATCAAAATAAATAATTCCTCTTTGAAGGAAGCTGTTTTTAGGCTAGAACATGACAGCAGATTAACAGAAAACAGCAATCCTGCATGGCAGGGAGATCTGTCAGCAAGGGAGGACATGCACTGCTGCCTCTGAGTCACTAGCAAGCCAATCCCTAGCACTAGATTGGGGAACGGGACCACAAGACTTTCATCTCACAACCACGGTTCCAACCGCTTACATTCACAAAGCACCCTGATGGCTGTCAGTGCTGGCAAACTCACAAAGCTCCATTTCTCCTGACATCCCTTTCGCAGTTTCAGTCAAGTTAGATGCCTGGCTTCCCTTCCCCAGAAGCTTTGCAACACTGGGTCCAGGTTCCAGCCCAGATCATCATTTCAGGCATGGTTACTCTGCTTCTATTTTTTCTGCTTTGAAGTAGGCTGTTTTGCACTATCCTATCCCTATCAAACCTATCATCTTCAAGGTACAACGTTATCTTTCTGTACTGAAGAAGGTACAAAATAATTACCTGGGCACTATTAGTAACTTACGGATGAGTTTAATCAGCAGAATAAATTCACCCCCAGTGAAACAAGGACAGAACAACCAGCACTTTGCAAGCCATGAAATATTCACTGTATGAAGATGAAAATCATGTTATTTTCATCCCCACCTCAGCACTTTTCATCCAAAATGTAACACTCTGGCTGGAAAGAACACACAAAATGAGTTCAGACAGCCAGGGCACACAGCAGGTGAGAAAAACCAAAGTAAAGCAATGTTGCAACAGCTGTGTACCTTGCAGCCAGGACAGAGGCTCACTGAGAAGCCAAGAGTGTAGAGGCAGTTATACAAAAAAAAACAGCTGGCAGTTGAGCAATTTAAGCTGCAATGGAGGGGCTATGCTGAAACCCAAAAGCTGAAATAACAAGATAGTGCTCAGACCTAGGAGAAGATATACTAGAAAAGCAACAAGCTGGGCTGGGACTGAATGTGCATCGAGACCTTTGCAGATTAACCATGAAACAAAGTGAAGCAACAAACAGACCCTGGTGAAGAAAAGTTAAAGGCATCCTTTGTTAACACTGCAGAACAACACAGCGTGGCACTGGACTGCCCACAGCAAGCAGCAGCCATGGTGTGGAGCAAGGGCTGCACAGTACCTGTAGTGCCTGGTGTCCCGTATGGGCCGGTCGCTGCTGAGTTTGTCGCTCTCTAGCTGATTAAAAGCATGCTGGCGGTAGGGGTCTTCTCCAGCCTTCAGCAGCTTTGAGGACAAATAAGCCTTTTCATCAAAAGCCCTCCGGCTGTTCTTCTCTCCTTGGGGAGCCCTTGTCATCTGGAGCAGAGATAAGCATCAGAGCGTCAGGGAGAGCAGCTGATCCACGTTTAGACACATGTAACACGTTTGGATGCAAACACTACGGGCTACAGGAGGCTGTTTGCCACGTATCTGCAAGTAGCTCGGGTATGGCAGGAAGCAAGACAGGCAAGAGCTTGGAAAGGTAAGCAGGAAACCCTCACAGATGTAATGTTATAATTGCCTTCCCTGAGGAAAATTGCAGGCCTCACTATCCTCACTGACTCAGCTTCAGCTGAAATCTGCTTTCCTGATAGTGCAGACAGAGCCAAATTCTCTGCAGCACTTGTTACACAGAACGTGCGAGACTGCAGGCATTTGGAAACCCTTCCAGACTGCACGGGCTTGAGAACAACCTCCAGCCAGTATGGCTGAAACACAGTACTTTGAGGAAAATTTTCAGCCTTTCATCATTCACTACTGCTTATGAACACAGATGGAGCTGATTTAACAGGTTTGCCCCCTAAGCCTTGCTCAACTTTGTTCAGTCTCACGGAAGTCCATGATAAAGCTGGAAACTGCGTATGACCATCCCCAGTCCCACACAGGAGCTAAAACAACAGGGCTATCCCTCTCCACTCCCTAAAGGCTTCTTAATTTCCTTTCCCTGGTCAGGGATTCAACACAACGCCAACACTCGCAGACCATCTCATAGGGTCACTGCCTCTGCAAGGGCTCCTCTGCAGTGTGGACAACCCAAAGAGACCTTAATGGTTGAGCAAGATGATGGCAAACAAAATGCAGTGTACGCAAGTGCAAGGTAACACACATTAGAAGAAACAAATTAAACTACTCACACACTCTGATGGACCGCAAACTAAATGTGACCACATGCATTACGGATCTGAGCATCCCCATGGACAGCTCAGTGAAACCTCAGCACTTAGTGTGCAGAGGTGGAAAATAGGACAAAAAGTAGAATCACTATCCTGTGTTGGAAGGGATCCACAATGATCACTGAGTCCAACTCCTGGGTCCCCAAAGGATCACACAAAAAATCAGACCATGTGTCTGAGAGCATTGTCCAAATGCTTTTGAGAGCAAACGTCTAGACTTAGAACAGGACGGAGAAAACAAACTACCATGAATGCTGCAATACAAAATCAGGGACAGCTCGGCAGTCATGGCCATAGCACAGTTTTTGTCAACCCAGTCTGTGGAAGTACATTTTTGGAGGATGAAGATAAACTAAAGGTTTTAACTATTCAGTTTGGAGAGAAAATGAATGAAATGACGGAGAGGAAAAAGGAAGAAGACCCATCAAGTTATGCCTACTATAGCCAAGTCAGCCTGATGCTCAGATCTCCCTTTCTGACCATATAAGAAAGGAAAAAACATCTTGGCATAGGAAATAAAGCTACACTATTTTCAATACCCAGAAACTTTCTCAAACACAGCATGCTCAAGCTGCTGCACATGGATTTACCCAGCTCGGGTTCAGGCACTTTTGGCAGACAATCTGCCTCTCTTCCACCCTGCAGGCACCTCAGCGGGGATGCCAGCCCCTGCCTCCCCTGCTTCTTAGACTTTCCCTGAGGTTGTATTGTCAGTACAAGGAAAAAACAGCTATTTCGGTTCCTTTAAAAGCTGAAATGATTTCCTCCTCTAATTTATATCTGAAGTTATGTCAATCAGAGCTTCCTTTCTTTCTCATCCTACAAAACAACACTGTTGCATGGCAAAATCCCAGCTAATCCTGTGCCTTTAAATATTTTGCAGTCACTCACTCACCCTTTGCTACTTATCTCTGTCTCCCCAAGCCCTGGAAAAGCAACAGCTGGGTTTGGTTTATATTGCCCCAAACACTGTGCAAGGCACTGGAAGCAGCATCAAGCCTGCGGGAGCCATCCTGTCAGGGCACTGCGACGGCAGAGGGACAGGGCCTGACCCCATCCCTCCACCACAGCCAGGGGCCCCGGGGCAGCCTCAGCCCCAGGAACCTTCCCTGGGGACCAGACAAGGCCTGGGGACGTGGGCCCAGCTCTGTGGGGTCTGTGGCCAGGCTGAGCTGTGGGGAGCTGTGGCCTCGCTGGGGCTGGTGGCCCTGGGGCTGCCGTGGGCCATACATAAAGAGCACTAGGAATTAAGAACACGTCTCATTTTTAACTTGCCTGGTATCTCTTCATGCTCTCTTTAAGTGGAAGAAGGAGGATTCAGGGGATGATAGCTCGGGCAGCCTGGCTTCAGGAAAATGCTGCAAGGAGTAATCAAATGGCCGATGCGTGTGCACCGGGAAGGGAAGAGGGTAATAAATAGCAGCCAGCTGAGATGTGACAGGACCACATCATGTCAGACCAAGATAATTTGCTCCTGTGATGGAGTAATCAGTCTTAGGGGTGTGGAAAAGCAGTAGATGTGACACATCATGACTTTGGTAAGGCTCTTGATACAGGCTTATAAGATATCATTAGTAAGCTAGAGAAATAATAGCCTAGATTAAAACTAGAGGAGAATGGGTTGAAACCGACTGGAAAGCTGCTGTCAGAGCAGGATTACCAAGCGTTCACTGACAGAGCTGAGGGGCTATGGCGAGGGCAGGTTTTAGGGGTGCTGGATCCAGGGCAATTAAATGGCTTGATCTTGAGACTAACAATTTTTATCAAAGCCCAAGGAAATCCAGCAAAAGGTGTCAGAGACATTGGGGAGCCGAATTAGAATTTAAAATTATCTCAATGCACGTAAAAAAAGTATCTGAAAACAATACCTGTAATTCAATAAAGGCACTCAAACCCCTAGAGTTCAGCAGGACTGAACTAATACAAGAAACCTGAGGAAACACCATGGTAGCAGTTCCTCAGAAAAGCCACAGACATTACAACTCATTGCAAACAACACAAAAGCAAAGCCTGATAAACAGAGGAGAGCAAACACCATTCTCAGTGGTGTCCACACAGCTACATAAAAGCCCAGCAAAGTGACTATAGAGCTTATTTTTAAAGGACTGACTTGACTTGCTTTATCAGATTCCTTCCCTAGAACACAGCTGTTTGACTACAGGACATTCATCACTGTTAATTCAAAACATATTTAACAGGAACAGCACCGATTCTCCATGAAACTGTACTCAGTTCCCCCACAAACTCCTCTGAGGTGGGCAGACTGGCAGCAACCCCCTCCTTCCTCTCCCTTTGCATTAACACCTCTCACGAGAGGAGAAAGTCAACGTAAGCATGTATGGGCTTTAGGCACATTAAAGGCACAGTGTGTACAGCTGAGTTCAGAGGTAAGGTTTTTACCAAATCAACAGGATAGCTCGTTGCCATAACCTTTATGGCTAGACACTTCTTGAGGCTGGAACTACAATTGGGAGTTACAGGAGCAGAAGAGCCCAGTTCCTTTTGATTGATGTGCTATGACAGACCCCAAAAAATTGCTACGTGAAAGCAGAAAAAGATTAATAGGCACTGGAAATTCGAGTGTCTAGACTAGGGATTAGCAAAGTAGTTTGCACAAACTAAGGTTTGACCCAAACATTACTGTGACTTCCAACACAATTCACACACCAAAATTTTAGGAAATACTGTTAGCCTTTTAATCTCATTTTACCATTTCTGTTTTGCACATATGTTCCTCCCTTTAGTGACAGGATGGACCGAGCTACTCTTCTGGATGTTGAAAGCACATCATTATGTGTGTTTTGATATGGTTCGAGGGACCAGCAACTGTTTAAGTAGAAAAATTAATGCCGTAAACAGGGGATTAAGGGAAAGGAATTAATGCCATGCACATCCGTGAAAATGTGAGGGCCTCATTTCTCAACTAGGACAGTGCTATAGCTCTAGGCCTGATCACTTGTAAGACAGCAAGACTGTAATACACAGCACCATTCACCTCTGCCCATCATCTGCCACCAGACACAGACACACCAATTCCAACACTGAGAAAACAGCCACTAAAACCAGAGCAGTTTGGGAACTTAAGAGTCCCAACATGTGTTTTTTTTTGGCTTGGCCAAACTCAAAAAGAAAAAGCGTATTCCAGGGGCCAGAAGGAATCACTGTTCAACGGGGGTAAGGTATGCAAAACTCTCAGATGTAAGTATAATTAATAATTTGCAGTTGAGGTTAGATTCTCAGATGTAAGTGTAATTAATAATTTGCAGTTGAGGTTAGATTCACACCAATTTTATGACAGGATACGGACTGCATACAGACAGGGCAGGACTGGGAGCTGCAGCAGTTCCCAATAAATTCCCAGGAGATCCTACTTGCGGGGGAGCATGGTACTGTCAGTCAGTGGGCTGAATATGTGAACTTGAATGCCTTTTGCCAATGGCAATTGTTTTAGAGGGGGTATCACGTTCCCAGAGGGGGTTTAGGAATCCCAGCGTGCACTTAGCTCTTATTCCTCGTGGAATAACCCATAAACTGCTCTGTTAAATTGCACAAAATACTTTAAGAGAAGAGGCTGTGCCTGACAGCAATAGGCCCTATTTTATTCATGCTTTAACTGTGTAAAGCTTTTTAAATGTGGTTTGGGAACCGTGCTCTTACAGAACTTCTGCTATGAAATGTTAATAAAAGTTACCACAATTAAATAGAACCATCCCTTGTTCTTTGAGAAGCACAGGCGCTGACAGAGGACTCTGAAATTAATTTTGACATTTAGTTTGTATATTGCACAAACCGGAGTAACACGATGGAGGTAGTAAAGCAACTTGAATTGATCAGCTCCCACACCAGCAATCAATCACAAGATTTCTACTGGCATCAGCTCTGTGCTATCGTGAGGCCTGCTGCCAGTTCCAAATGGGGACGGAGAGACCAGTGGTGGGTCCCCAGCAGAGGCTATGAGCTGTTGACAAGGAAAGTGTCCTCAAGCATCTGGCCTGAAAAGGTAGAAACCCTGTATGATGCAAGAAAGGCGAAGCAACTATTTTCCTGTGTTTGGTTTCCACAGCAACCTTCTCCCCACACCCATCACTTTTTGGACACCACTCTCAGAGCTTCCTCCAAGAGACACAGAAGACGGCAAGGTGTTTTCCATGTTGTTGCCTACAGCCTGGAAGCAGCAAACATCACGTCCTCCTGCGGTGTGTGTCACAAGCCGCTGGACCTTGGGAGTTGGTGGCGTAAAGGATTTAGAAATGGGATGATGCCAATTTACAGGTCACAACAGTGGATTGATGGACAAGGCTTGGCCACTGCCTTCCAAACAGACTTGCCATGGTTTGGCAAGCTGGTCTTTTAGACAGTTTGGGGGAAGAAAGTAGGCAACACAAGAGAGAGAAATCTGTGCAAGGGAAAGTTAACAAAGGAGTGTGGGGAGATAAAAATAAAGACAATTATGTTACTACATGCATTTTCCCTGATGTATATTCACTGTTGAATGGTAACCTGAGAAGATGGAACTTATTCTACAACCTCGCACAACAAGTGCCTGATACTGTCAGTTAGTGTGCTCTACAGCTGGCCAAGACAGATTTTTCCCTACATTTAATAGGAGGTAACCTTTTAAGTATGCCCATCTTTGATCCAGCTATATAATCCCTGAACAGACCTTGAAGCAGTTAGCAAGGGCTGCACCCCACCGAGCTTTCTGGCCCAGCTAACCAGAGGCAAAAAGAAATTGCCAATAACTGGAGGGAGGGGACATGATGCCCTGGGGCATCCTTCTCGATTTTTGTTTTTAGGAGTGTTATATAAAGCAACAGTGGAAGCCAAAAGAGCTTCAAAGATAGATGCCTGAGGGCACTACCTTCTAAGCAACTTTGAGGAAATAAAGCTGCTCAGAAGCATGGAAATCCAGACCCCAGATGAGGTGATGCAGTTGCCAATGCCTATTTCTTCCCTGAGTTTGAAGTCTAACGCACACAGATGTCCATTATACAAACTTGAAAATCTGTGACCATTTTTGCTTTTATTATATTTATGATTTTTGTATACATTGAATTTATATAACCACCCGCATGTCCAGACACATCTGGCTTTGTGCTCATTTGATGTTCTTCTCACTTCCTGGGGTAGAAAGAATTTTTCCCCCATTTGGCAAATTTTGCTGCAACATGAACGACACCATTTTTGGTGACAGAAAGCCTTTATGCTTCTATATTTCTCTTTAGGAGAAAACCAATGTGAAGAAAACCCTGAAAAATGGAGTGAGGTGAAAGTCTTCAAAATTACTGAGCGCCAGCATGAAAGAGGAGAGAGAGGTCTGAGAGTTTTTCTTCCCTGAAACAGCACTTGTTTTCCAGACACACCTATTTCTATCCATAAATATCCATGACAACATCTAGTGTCAGAGAGAAGACATATGCCAGCACACTCTTTCAATACCTAAGGGACTAGGCAGTTGATACTGGCACCCCTACCAGAACAGCATAGTCAGAAAGAGATCCTGAAGGGTAGCTGGAGACACAGTGCCTCTGGGAATGAAGGTTTTGAACGAAGGAGTGATGGTCACATGAATATGAAGCTGTCTGCTTTCAGACATCTGTTTAGTATCACATAGAAAACCTCCTTAGCAAAATCCATCTTGGCTACTCACTTTATATAGGAGCACTGCTCTGCTAAACGCTATACACATACAGTTTGTAAAAGTGGGTTTTGAGGTCTCTCAGTCAGGCACTATAGGCTGCTACATTTGTTCTTGCAGCAAAATATCCCTGTCTTTGTAGACATTTAAATACATTAAGAATGCCCCAGGTTTCCAAGTAATCATGAGTTATTAAAACAAAGAAGAAAAAGGAACAGTTTTATTTGTCTTCTAAGTGTTAGATATAGTCACTACCTGAGCCCAGATTTATAGCACCTCATTCAATATCAAGACACAGATAATGCCCTCTTGATTACCTGGTAGTACCCATGAGGCCAATAAGACAGTGCAAATGGCGGTGGGATAGATCTTCATTAAATGCATCCATCACTAATTATTTCCCTGTGCCCACTCCCCCACCTCTGCTGTCTGCACAGATGCAACATGTGCATGTGCCTCCTGTGCTGATGCACTCATCCATTCCCCTTGAACTCAAGTGACCTACATTCAGCCTTTTCCTCCCAGTGAATCACAACTGTCCAGAGTGACAGATGCAGCCACAGATATTTCTGCAGAGGAGAAAGCAGCTTCAGGCCTGCTAAGCTGAGGACGGCGAGGCAGCATTGTGCTATTCCCAAGCCAGCAGAAAGGAGAAGTTAAGTGACATGGAGAACAGGAGGCTGAGAATAGGAAACTGCAATTTCTAAGGAAAAATAACCTCTCCTGATAAAGTCAAGATTTCTTTTTGTTTTGTTTTGTTTTTGTTTTTCGTTTTAACCTGCTGAATGCCTCAGGTCAAGAGAGGAAATGAAGCTACACTAATCCCCAGCTTTCCGTAAAGAAAACAGCACAGAATATGGACAAAACTCAAGAATATAGCCTACATTTCCATACTATTTGTCAAGAAAGCTGCGTGAAGAAGCTTCCCCAACAGTGAAACTAAAGATTTAGCTATTAAAAAAAATAAATAAAAGGAGAAAGGCTCCAATGGTCAAGAAAATAACAGTGCAGCTTCCCTGAAACATCTTAGTCTGAACTGCAGCTGCTGCCTGCTTCTTGCTAATGTAGGCAGTGGCAAACTAGTTACTTAAGAGATAAGCAGAGGTCAGTGAGCACCGAGGAGCTGGCACAGTTCACTGAAAGCATTAAAATATTTAATTATATTAAGCTCGAGGCTCATTTTCTTTGCCTTCAAGATCACCCTGCAAGGGCTTTTTGCTAAGACTAGAAAAGGGGAGTTGAAGTACCTCTTTAATCATTCATCCTCAAGAGTCACGGCTTTAAAATGGGAATTAGAAGATTAAGAATAAAATGGCATAGTTCTGCTATAGCCAACATTCACATTCCTCAGAAATGCACAGGAAGACCAGGGGACAGTTGGATCCTCCCACTGGGGACAAACTCATCCCGTCAGCACCCGCCATCTCAATAAGAAACTGCATGGAACTCATCTTCCCAGGAAATACCATCTGGGTAGGACAGTGGGGATGGTGCATATGCATCCATGAATTATTACAAGCATTAGTCCTGCAGGAGGCAGTTCACTCAGATGTGTTCGCCACCATGCATTCAGCTCTGTGGCTCACAACAGAGTCTTCTGATAAGGCAGAAACTCATTCCCTGTCAGTGAAGATTTGAGTGGATCAGGCCATTGGCATTTTGTTTAGAAGCCAAATGAAATCCAATTTAATTGATTAATTTTTCAGTTACTGCATTACTCCAATTCCAGGGCTCAGCAATCAATTTGAACTGACAAGACCCTCAGAACCATGCTCGGCTCCTGCTTGGGTCTCCATTTGCACAGACATTAAATTCACCTCCCCAATAGCAAATTTAATCAAGGATAGTGCATACCAATGAAAAATCATGCAACGGGCTCATATATGCCTGTCAAATATGAAAAAAACTGTGTTACACTATGCAGGCCTCTGTCATTCTAGGCTTCCATCACATTATTAATAGCAACATCCTCAACAGCCCTTCTGCTTTCCTTTTTAATCACTGTCAACCAGGGAAGAGTTGGGCACATATGGAAGAGCTGAACCACTGACCCAGGCACCAACAAAAACTCACACACCTGAGCCTCAATATCCTAAGGGCAGGTCATGGGCACAACCACTGCTCATGGGAACCCAGAGCTCCCCATGCACGGAGCCCCGCAGCCCCTCACGCAGCCACTCATCTCATCCTGCAGATGCAAACTGCGGCAAAACAAACTCAGTGACTGCAATGTGACCAGTGGGGATCTTTAAAATCCATTACTGCACCAGTCCCCATACAATACAAACAGCACTAATCTTGTAATGTTTGAATGTTTGTGGTCAGCAAAAGCACAGCTATGCGGAAACCTTGGCCTACAGCTGGTTTTTGGCTTGGCTAAATCTTAGGCCTGATCAGACAGATTTTGAGAACTGCTATTTTTGAGTTCATTTATTAAAAGACACTTCAATATTTTACTCCAGTGGGGAGTTTTTGCCCAAATGACATTTCCAGAAAGCTTGCAGGAGCCCCACCATCACACACCACTTCCCTCACTGTGCCACAGCTGCAGTGCCGACAGCCTCCCACAGCTTAGCCCAGTGGCAGCAGTTTCCAATCCGCAAGCAAGTTTTTAAACAAAAAGCTCATGCGTTTGTCGTAAGAAATATGTACGTGGTTGTTTCCCACACCTGGAGCTGAGACCATAAACTTTTGCTTCCCAGAGGAGTGTTGTGAGAATATAACCAATGTGGTCAAGAAACATGGCTTCTCTTCTCCTTAAGTTCCATCAGGTGCTTTTTTTTTTTTAATTTTTGTTTATTTTTATTTTTAGTTCTTATTCCAAATCATGGTAGCTGCGAGTAGGATCAAGTGAGCTCATGTCTTTGGGGAGTGCGACAGTCTAGCTTCCTCCCATCACCTTGGAGCACCAGGCAGGCACATTTTTCACCTCTCAAATTTATTTCACCAAATTGATGCATAGCTCCAAAAAGCCACCAGTGCTGTGATGGTCAAAGAATCTTGCCTGGGCCTTCAGCAGCCTTCCTAAATACGACGGGAAAAGAAAAACTATATACATATAATCCAACCATTCACTTCATCAAAATCACAGGGGTACTCATGAGGATGAGCTCTGCTTTCTCCTCTCCAAAGTTACTCAGAGAGCAGCACGAAGCACAAACGCTTTGTTCATATTCAGAAGAACACAATGTAAAAGCTAAGGGTGTTGTAAATTACCACTGAAATCCTGACCGGTGGCAAAATTCCCAGTCACATCAGCAGGACAGTATCTCAGCCAGAACAGGAAATATAAACAGAAACACACACACTCTACTAATCAAAGCCCCAATTTTCTGCTATGCTTACCCTAGAAATGGGTTATGTTTAGAAAACGTTCTAATTAGTATGTTGTTACATAGCCTTCATTACAGAAAAGACAAGTAATATATAAATTTCTAGCTGGAGGTTGTGGTGGTGAGCTAAAGGTTAAATGCGATACAGCTTGTTAGAGACATGGAGTCTCTAACAACTCATTTTCTCCCAAATAGAAAAAGATGTAGAGACATTTTTCACGGTTCTGGCTCACTCTTATTGGGTTTTAGCTTTTCTGGCTCCAGAAGGTAGCGTGGAGATGAACAAATATGAACAAAGGAAACTTGCTGACAGGTTTGTTCAAAGTAGATTCAAAAAAAAAAAAATTATAAAGCAAATAAAAAATAAATTATAAAGCAGAGCTGTGGTTGCAAGCATGGGGACACACAGCACTAAAGATACCACATTAAAAACAAAAACAGAAAATCATCAACCAAAAACTTGAAAGAACTGTTAAAGAGGGAACAAGATTTGGAAGATCTACTCTTAAACGAGAAAAGATAAGTGTGAAAGAAGAATTGGCTTATAACTCTCATTACAGTCTGCAAGAAGCATTTCTTACCATAACCGGTTGGGTGCAAAAGGCGTGCTGAGTAACAAGCCTGAACGTGGCAGGACGATGGACTGCACCAACCCATCTCCTGACCCACACACCCCAGCTCACACGGCCTGCCTACCACCTCTGAAGATGGCCTGAAGAGCAACACGCCAAACAGAGAGCAAAAAGCCTTAGCAGAGCAGCACCTCCTACTGAATGAAGTGGGTTTAGTGATTCAAGTGAGATGTGAAATCTGATTTTTGGTTAGCACACAAGGCAGCTGCCACTGAGATCTCTGCAGACGCGGGGTGTGAGCCACATGGAGCAGCTATCATGCCACCAAGTGACACGCTTCTCAGGATTTGGCCAGCTGCTGGGACGTCATTTTTCAGTTTTTCTCCCCAGTTAGCAGAGGCTTAAGCAACAGGAGCTGCTCTGTCTTTCTGAAGTCAGCGATGAGAGATGTGCTGAACTTCTACAGGAGCCCATCCTTCAGGATTTATCTACCATACACGAAAGGCACTTCACTGTCTGTCAGTATCTACAATACTTCATAGAGATCTTTCCCCAAACCAGTATCAGAAGGGACATTTGAAGCTGTAGAGTCGATCACTCAGCACAAAGGGCAATCCTGACTGACAAGTCTCAGCACAACGTTAGTTCTGTCATACATGTCCCGTGTAAGCTTTCAGAGGTATGACTGTGTGTAATGGCATGCCAGCGTGTGCCCTGACACGTGAGAGTTCAGTAACCACAATCTCTTCCCCTGCCTCCCCGCAGTCACACACAAGGTAGGCCAGAAACGAGCAGCATGCCAGAAGCATCCAGAGCACGTCCCCAGCGGTATCTCACACTTAATAGCTTCTACTAATTTGAAGGCAGAGATGTTGTTCAGGAGGAATCAGCCTGCAGCTCGGTCCCTGAGGAGCGGGAGCTGCAACAAGCAGAGGACTCACTGCGTGACAAGAGGCCGCTTCCTTCCACACACACACTGTGCCATACTCCTTTCAGCATCATCCCCCAGGGAGGGCTGGGGGGAAACGAGACCTCTTTTCCTCGGCAGTGTTTTGAAGATGTACCAATGCTGGGCTAGCGCCTCCTCTTCAAAGCCAGGCTGTCTCAGGGTGGATTTTCCTCTCTCCTCACATCAGCCTCCACAAACACAGTGTGGCTCCCATGCACCTCCACAATTGCCGTGGTGGAAGTTACTTCTCTTTCTCTCCTGCCCTATTGCCCGGTCCTGCTGTACTTTTTGGAGTTCCTTGTGGAAGGGAAGAGCTACCACCATACCCCATGCATCAGGGGTGCTTTAGAAGAACTTGCTCCATCTCAGCCGGAGAAGCAAAGCTCTCTGCTGTTGGCAACTCCTCTGCTACGTCACTGATTTTAAAGGGACAAATGTTGCCAATAACAGAGTGAAAACAGAAAGCAAAGAATGAAAACAAAGCAAAACCCAGCAAAAACCACACCATGCCAGAGGAGAAGCTGAGCTCCTGTTGCCTCCTCCCAGGCCTTGATGCCAGGCCTGCCATTGAACTGAGTGCAAATTGGATCTATGCCTTCCCAAAAAACCTTATGAGAGGCTAAGGTGTTCTTAAACTCAAAACATGGGATATTTCAATACCCATCCCATGATCACCCGTTTCTGCTCAGCTGTGCCAGTGCTGGGAGGTGCATTTGTCCCCCCATGGGTTGGGCAGCAGACCGGCAGTGACAGGCTGTACCAGCAGCCTGCAGCCGCCCCTAGCCTGCCTCAGGTGGGGCCCGCAGTAACTCTCACATTTGGGAAGACCCCAAGGTATCATAAGCCTGCTGCTGTTTTCCCTCACAGCTTCATTTCTACCTCTGATTGCATATGCACGCACCAGGGCACAGGCTATAAAGCCTGCAATTGATACAGAGATCTGCCTGCTTTTCAGATGTTTGTTACCATAGCAATACCACAGTAATTTTTAGTTTGTTTTGTTGCCTTTGTGTGTGTTATTTTTTTAAAGCTAGGTTCTCACCCACTGCAAACAGAGGCAGTTCCCATGTGTGAGGAGGGAATTAGCACTCGGTGAGCTGCAGACCCGGCAGGGCCTGCTGGCTGGCTCAGCTCCTGCCTCAGGCCCCACTGAGGCTGCAGGGCTCTGCCTGCTTCTTTGACCCAAGCCACAGCTGATGCCTGTGCCCAGCACGGTGCCACTCATCAGACTGCTTCGGGCATCCACTTGCAGCTTCTTCCCAAACAGCTTGGCCAAAACAGCTTACAAAAACAGCACGAATAAAGTAGATTTCTCCTTCATTGCTAGCACCTACTTCAAGACTCTGGTAACGACCTACAGAAGCCTAAACAGAGAATTGCCATATCAACATACATGGGTTACCAGCGTGGTTTTCAACGTGTCATTTGTGGGCTGCTCCAAAGGACCCACAAAAATGAAACAAGCCAACTGCCAGAAATTGGCTCCCTGCCCTCCCCCAAGTATAACCAACTGCGGTCGTGTTCAGACCTAAGGTCTTAAGACTTAAGACACCCAAAGCAGAACCCCTCCAGAAGGGGAAAGAGAAGCATCCTTTTTTCAAAAAGACCCAAACTCTTGGTACATTCAGGCAATTGTGGAAAGCCGATCCTTCATAATAATGTCCCAAGTTAAGCAGAGCAGAAGATCTGAGGAGCACATTCTTCATTAGAAACTAGCAGATCAATTCCTTGTAATCTGCATTCATCACAAAAAGGCACAATCATTCAACACCTGTCCCCCTGCTTTGCTAGAACCGCACACTACTCGCTTCTGTGCGCTGGTTTGCAGAGGATAACTGCCTGGTACTCTGCCTGTAAACGAACAGTCAGCCTTTAAACACAAGCAATAAAGGTTCGTACTGTGATGCTAGAGGCTGGGGCTTGATACAGATCTGTCAGTCACGCAGAGCAATAGAATGAATAAGTTCATTAAAGGAAAGTAGAAAGGCATCTTTCCCATTGATCTTTAATCACAGATTAGTGAACAAATCACATTTCTCTTTGCAGAAAAGTCAGTCATGTTCCTTACTAAAAGCGTAATTGTAGCGTGTGATGGAGTGCTCCAGAAATGGCTGCCTTGGAGAGACACCTGACACAAACCATGTACCTTGGCGAGGGTAACGCAACAGCAATTTATCTCTCTGCATTAACCAGTGTTACACAGTTCAAATCCTACTGTGTAAGGGCTGAGACACGATAGGATTTATTTTCTCTTGACACCTATCTCAAAGAGGCTCATTAACTGGGGATCGCTGAAACATCTAACAATTGTGTGGCTTAAGGTACTGCCTCTTCACTTAGCCCTCACAAGCAAGCGTTCATTTATTGCGGTCTTAATCTGCAGAGCTGAAAGTGCTTCACTCGTGGAGCCTCTGCTCAGAGGTAGGCTGCTGGTGGGGGCACACCCCTGCCCCAGTGGGGTGAGGACCAGAGGGCCGGGCAGGTTGTGAGGGGAATAGGTCCTGAGCAACTATAAGCTGCAAAGGTCAGGAGTAAAACCCTGTAGTTCCAACTCCTGGTCCCTCCAGCTCAACCATGAGAGTGCTTTTCCATCTCAGCTTCCCCTGGCCTATGGAGATAGCATCAAGAGAGCCACTCGGTTACACTGCAGCATGCCAAATAGTTCAGGGATTTGCCAATACTGATCCAATTTCAGATTTGCCTGTAGGCTTGTATCAAGCAGTTCAAAAGCTTAAGTACACTTCATATGCATAAGATGACAGAGAGGGATGCAGGGCTGAATCCTGAAAATTTGGCCTGCCTTGTGACTTCTGGATATGGATGAGGAAAAAAGTCATGGCAGCTTGCATTACCAAAGCAGCCCTTTAGGAGATATCCGATAGAGAAAACTGCCTCTGAGCAGCAACCCAAGTAAGGAATCCACACTTGGTTGTGCTACCACCTCAGACATCACCTCTAATTAAAGAGGGCTCTACCTGCTGCAAGTCAATGGTGCCCTGGTGAATTCATCAGCAATGCCACCCCATCCTCACACAGGAGGGGACTGTAACTTGCCTGTTTCCAGTTCTTGGACATCCCCAAGTCCCATCTGGGGATGTCTCAGACAGGAGAAACCCAAGAGAAGTGAAGGCAGCTTAGTCCTAGGAGCCACCTGGCACCAGCCCTTTCTGACAGAGGGCTCCGGGGCTTGTAAAGTAAAAGGTGCCCATGATGGACCTCTGCTCATTGAGGACAAAAAGCCCCAGCAAACCTCCCATAGCAGCCAAACCAATCTGGTTTAGTCTGTTATTAGATAGATAAGATAGCTCCTGTGGTAGATACCAAGAGGCATCCCTCTGACCTGTGGTTCTGCTCAAGAGGTCCAACAGCTTGTTACTTCGTTGGTACACTCCACAGAGCAGCAAGGTCTCTCTGAAATAAAACAGGAAAATACTTATTTTCAAATATAATGAAAATCCTCAGCACTGAAAAGAAGTCTCCCGAAGTTGCCACAATTAAAATATCATTACAGTATGCACTCATAGCTGGGCTGCAATATGAACCTCAAGCCTGCCAATATACACACATGTAAATTATACATCCACATCTCCCAAACGACTCATTCATAAACCGTGCACGTAGTTTCTGCATGAAAAGACACAAAAATGAGAGGAGAAACAGATGAAAAAGATGGCAGCCAGCCTACCATTTGTAGCATATGCACAGACATTTTTAACAGCTCACCTGCAATCACCCAGACTTCAAACATGGATTATTTTAATATTTTTATTTTTACAATCTTTTTCCGTTTAAACAAATATCCTTTGACATTATGGTGCATCCGTCTTTGCTGATGCTTTTGGAAGAGGTTTTACAAGGAGGCCACCTTTTTGGCTTTTAAACTCAGCCCTTCCCTCGTGTTTTTATTATCTCTGTTATATTCTGTCATAGTAGGTACACACAGTTGGTGTGACCTTTGTTGTGGAATCCTCAAATTTCAAACACTAAAGGGATTAAAAGATTAGTCCTGAAGAGAAAATATCCAAATACTGGGGGGAGAAGGGACATAGAAAGAAGTTCAGTTAATGTAGTCTTCGTTGACAAGGATTTTATAGTAAGTTTGATGCGATTGTGACTAATGGGCTGAGTGAACTTGGCTTATATAAATGTTAGAGCTCAAGGAAGTCACAGATTTAAATGGGTGACCAGGTTAATGTGAGGTGTGTGTAGACAGGAGGAGAAGAGAGAAGATTCCCTGAGTAAATCATGTTTTGCTTTGCAGAGGCAGGGTAGGAGAACAGAGAAGTTTCACGTCACATTTACGTAAGCAAACAGTCATTGGAGGTTTTATTGAAGTCCTGTGCTTTGTAACACTAGCCAGCAATCTTGCTGGATTCTTCTAGCACAGACATAAGATTTCTGAAGAAGCAAACTTGGTTAGCAAGGTGCCCATACAGAGATGGGCTGAAAAGGTTTAGATTTCATAGGTTAACAGAGCAGTTGACTTTCAGTCCTACCAGCGAAGCCTGTAATTTACAGCAAGGGCGAGCCTGTAGTACCTGCTGGCAGCAAACGGAGATGTGCTCATACGCTTCCCTGAATCACCTCCAGAAGGCAATTAATCGTCTTTGCCCCCTCTGTGCTCCGTGTTTTCCATCTGAAGATTTGGAGAAGTGCTGCTGACATGAGGTTGCAAGGTTAAGTCTTCGGTGGCTTCAGCAGTTATTGCTGAAGCAGTAGTATGAGCAATACTCCAAGACTTTTCTAAGACACCGCCAACAAAAAGAAGGATCATGACACTGAAGTCTTGCAGAATTATTACATTTTTTGGACCAGTGGGTTCTAGGAAGCTGAGGATGAGTCACTGGTTACTCTGTCCAAAATAAACTCATCTCCTGCTACTCCTTTTCCATCCAGCCTCCAAAGATCCCACAACGAGGTGACCTGCTGTCAGTGGCAGCAGTGGCACAAGCTGGTATTGGTGCCCTCAGTACTGGTGCCTCCATAACATGACCCTTCCCACAGCATTCAAACCCAACACACGCTCTCCCCTCTCTGCAGCAGGGACAGGAGAGACATTCCAGGAGCACCACACCACCCACTCCAGCCTGCTTAGTGGCAC
Source organism: Anas platyrhynchos (assembly GCF_047663525.1). Lineage (NCBI taxonomy): Eukaryota > Metazoa > Chordata > Aves > Anseriformes > Anatidae > Anas > Anas platyrhynchos. The sequence continues at coordinate 37,124,564 of NC_092591.1, forward strand.
ATGCAGTCAGGCCAGTGAGCACAGCAGGGCTTCTGGCTGCTGCAAGGTCATGAACAGCCTTTGGCGGCAATGTTGTCCTGATTTAAATCCACTCCCTCAAAAAACAAGGCATCTCATCTAGGGTCAGGTAGCATCGCTTAGGCTGCAGATGCCAAGTTTGCCATGCACACAAGCTGGCCCCTTGGATCTACTGGGGATTGAATCCTCCTCTGTCTGTCACCTTCCTTCTCATGAAGAAGACCAGTCCCACTTTTGGTCATCACCCCAGTGCTCACATCAGCTGGGGAAGCTGAAAATACCTGATGATTCAAGCAGGAGCACCATGAAAGGTCAGTGAACTACCAGCTCAACTCCTCCTCCTGGTGTACCATGATCTCCAGAGCTATCTGCAACCAGGAATCTCCTCAGGTCACCAGGACTAACCTAGTCACAGACTAACTAATACTTTGGGAGAGCCTCTGCCTCCGTCACAGCCCAAAAGGGAGGCAGTACCCTGCCTGGGTCAAGGAAGCACGAGCAACATGTGCAGACAGCTGAAGGGCATACCCCAAGAGCGTAAGGCTAATTTCTCCTGACCTCCCATGCACAGCCTCTACTGGCAGCTACCAAGATCTGCAGGAATGGCATAAATTATGTTAACCTGAAGAGCAAAATATAAGAATCTCACCTTCATGTAGCAAGAGGAACAGTAAGAAGCGTCCCCAGGCTTTTAAATCACAAATTTTGCTTCTCTCAGCAAGCTATCAGAGCTGTCCACCCCTTCTTCCAGCTGAATGGCCCCAGCAAGATCTTTTGGAGGACACGATCAGCGACGTTCACAGTGCTGCATCAATGTCTCGCAGAGCCCCTGAGGAGTGCTTAACACCTCCTTTCCACCTCAGCTCCACAGGAGAGCTGCAACACCAGCAGCAGCTTCAGGCACACCTGGAAGCAGGTGTTTTGTACGTCCTCATCCAAGAGACCTTGCAAATCTCAAACCCTAAAACTGTTTAGTTTTATTAACTGCTTCCTTTCACTGTACGGATAAAAATGACTTGGATTCACTTTTTAATGAAAATATTGTCCTGTAATTAAAAGCAGATAACAGCGTTCTCTGCCTGGCAACAGTCATTTTAAACTAATATTTATGCTTTTTGGAGCCAGTAAGGCAATTTTACATTACTCACATCTCACAAGAAACTTTTCCAGACAAGAGTTCAGTCAATTAGTCATCAGTGCTGTATATGAGATTTTACACAGAGGAACCCAATAAGCCAAGGACTGTCAGTAACTTCTTGACCATTCTGAAGTGCTAGGCTGTAACTCTTGTCCTCAGACACGTGGCAGATTGGAAAATCTGATGTCTGGGGCCTCAAACTACGAGCTAGCCATGTAGAAAACTGCACAGAAACTCTTCTGGGGGCTTTTCTAGACAGAGAAGGCTCCACAGCCCACAGGTCAGCAAACCAGCAAATCTTCAATCACCTTAAAAACTCCATAGTCTTTCCTCTTCTGATTTCTTGGCACTACACGCTTGAGAACAAGGAGAGGCAGAAATGCTTGTTCTACCTTCCCTCATTTTGAGATATTTCTTTAACTTAGCGTCCACTAAACTTGAAAAACCTCCTACTCGAAGAAATCTTCCAGGCACAACCTTCCACCAGATCTTGTTTGGCTGAGGAGGCGCTTTCATCCTGACTCGTGGTGAGACAGCACAGAGCACAAGGGGAAGGAGAAAATTTCTTAACACTTTAATCCCAAAAGGAAAGTGCGAGAAGTGTTCAGCAAACACCTGCAATAAAGCACTCACTGAAGAGCAGGTATTAACTAAGTGCATGGGCAAATACTCATCCCCTCTCTCATAATGCCACAGATCTCCCAGTTTTTGTACTTAGGGGACAGAAGCTGAAGATCACAGTTTTTACATACAGAGAGAGCCCCAGCGGGACCTGAGGTAGCTGTATGGGCACCCAAGGCTCCTGGGGTGAGAGCAACATCTCAACCAGGTTAGAAGAGGGCTTAAGACTTGTCTCCATGAGCCAGCTCGCATGCCTTCACTCTGCGTGAGGACACAGTTCTCCTCAGCAATATGTTTACACCATGACAGGTATCGGGGGAGGAAGGAAGGAGTTGAGGCAGCTAAAAGAAATTTTCCACTGAAAAGATGAATGAGATTATTAGCAAAAAAAAAAGGGGGGGGGGGAACCAACACTCCTCTCCAGTGATTTAATTGCTGCCACTAGCTTCAGAGGAGAGCCCTGCTGCACCCCACTGGCAAGCATTTCAAATCGTGCTCACGTGTTTCAGAGCCGGCGAGCTGTTCCTGCATTATTCTCTGTGAACGACACAGCCCCTTCGAAACCTGAACGTCAGCAATTAATTCTAGAAGCCAGGTTTCACACAGAAGGATCCAACGAGCAATTCTAATCTCCGATTCTTCAGCTCTGCACAGTACTTTCTAAGCTCTCTCTTCTCCAGACACTTGAAAGGGCAACCCTTGGCCAGCTGAACCAGAGGGGACAGGGGGGCAGAGGGGAAAGAAGCAGGATTTAAGACCTACTTGTGCTGCAAACTAAGCTGTTAATTTTGAAATTATCATAGCAAACCTCTCTGCACCCTAGCCCTTCCTTCACTCGTGGCAGTACAGGAGAGGAGAACAAAGATGTTTTAGGAGAGGGCGATTAAAAATTTAAACATGGCACTATTTTCCCCCTTTATCACTGCAGATCTAGAAGCTTTGGAATAGGCGAGTTTTAAGCATCTCCTGATCAGCAGAGAGCAAGCCTTGTGGAGCTACCTCCACTCAAAGTCAGCAATTCGTTAAATAATTAAAAACACAACAGTGGCAGCACAGCAATATCACCCGGAACCTCATCCCTGCCTGCAGACACCAAGGACCGCCACATTTCACATAAACAACAACAAACACGTTTCTGCTGATGCAATTAATCTCTATCCCCTGCCATATTAATGAGTGAAAGATGCCCATGTTTAGGATGAGTTCTTCTAATTAAGAACCCCATGCAAATGGCATGCCCAAAGGACTTTATCTTAGCTAGGAAGCTCGTTCAAGAATAAAAGCCAGCTGCATGGCTAGGTAAGCACAAATGAGGGTGACACTTCTTTGTCTGCGAGGCAGAAGCCAATGAGCCATCCCTGGACAGCTCGTTACTGTCTGTCTCATTTGAGCCACTCATTACTAGGGGCTTCACCTTGCAGCCCTGAAAGGTGCCACACTTTGCCAACAGACCTGAGCGCTCTCAATGCTGCATCCAAAGACACATCAGGAGGAGAAGCACCATCCTCAGGGGATGAAGCATCCTGGCACCACACACCAGTAGGGTATATTCACCTCGCTTTTCCTTAATCCACCACCCCTCCCCACAAAGGAGCCATGACTGTTCACACATACACTAGAGAAAGGGGTGTGAGCCGAGTGCCCGGTGCGAGAGACATTCAAAGAGGAAGTCAGAGCCTGAGCAACCAGTGTAAATCAAGACTTTAACCTTTCTTAGCCTCTGATTCTTGATCTGTAAAAGAAGATGCTCAAGGGCTCTTCAGAAATGTGTTAAGTGAAGTGCAGCAGACAGATGTGTCAATACAAAATATATTTAGTGCCAAAAATAACAATTGAAGTGTCTCAGTCTCACTGTCTCTGGATTGTTTCCCCCAGTAAAAAAAAATAAAAATTTGGGTAAAACAGATGCTACTACTAATTTGTTTAACTTACAAACACTCGTTCCTTTTCAGTCTGTGTATCCTTAGTAGGTAGATCCTTGGCTTGGTGCAACGCCTAATTCCCAACTCCTGTGACAGCAGCAACTGAGATGTGACTCTAGCAGCCAGTATCCCCGCTCCCCGCGCAGAAAGCAGCATTTTCTGTTCATTGACCAGCAGAGAGAAATGTGGCTGCACAGCAGCTGAGTCAGGTGGGCACTGCCCCCCGCCCACACAGCAAAGAAAACGTTCAAGGAAAATCATCCTCTGCCCACTGCTCTCTGCAACACCACCATTAGGCCACGACAATTAAGGACAATAATAAGGACAGTGACAATTAAGGACAATATTAAGATTCATGTTTAAAACATTCAAATATTTGCTATTTTAATACTTCCACACCAGCCCTACATTATAGGAATATACTGAAGAAAAAAGCCCTCGTGCTTTGTGCTTCTTCCTACTCCCTTCTCATCCACGGGGAGCACAAAGGAAGCTCCTCCAAGTTCATGCAAGCTACTCCAGCAAACCTAAAGGCTTATGGCTGTCCACCTTCAAATTCTCAGAAATCCACTCAATCCGTTTAATTAAAAACGGAGAGATTTATTTTTAGCTAACGGGTTTGAGGAATGTGCAGTGACACGCTCTTTTAGGTCAACACTTAGTAAAGCACAGTATAACTGCCTTTTTCTTCGCCAGACCCAGTGTCTGTCCAGAGGACAGATAGCTGAGCTGCCCTCCAAATGACACCAAAGACATTCCTGGGCAGATGCTTTTCACACGTGCCTTGGTAATGCTGGAGGTAGTGAGCTGGCAGAAGCACTGCGAGTAGTTCTGGAGGCACAGCCCATGGGGGCCTGAGCAGCCCTATCAAACAGCGGGGATTTTCCACTCCCTTCTTTCTCAAGGGGCAAAGGTATTTAGCTAGGGAGCTTTTCTTTAAATCAGCAGGGTTTTCACTCCATCTTGGTCATTTTCTTCCCCTCAAATAACTCAGGATAACCCATTTCTGCTTACAGTGCAGAGCCACTCCAAATTGCAGACCTCACAGAGCCATAAGGAGATTTTCAAGAAGGAACAGCAAGGATGTGTCAGACAGGGCAAGTTTCCCTCAGGGAATGGTGCTGTTGTTGGCTTTGAGGAGCCTCCTTGGGGTGGCACTTTGCTGCTGCCCCAAAACCCCTCCTCTGCACCCCTCTGATTGGGGAGGTGGTCTCGGGAGCCTCACAGGGCAGCTCACCCAGCTCTGGCACAGACCATAGCTCACATATCTAGCTTTACCTACCAGTACAGTGAGGCTAAATGCCTGCTCACTCGTGTTTCTTCTCATCATCCAGCAGAATTTGCCCAGACAGTCCAACATACACTAGTTAGACCCCTCTTGACCGAAGTCAGAGGTTGCAGTAGCAGAAGTGGATGTGCAACATTCAGATTTCTTTTCTGGGGGAAAGTACAACCAGCTGAGCTTATCCTTGCAAAATTCTGCTCCTGCAAAAGTCAGTGCTGCAGTTCGTGTTTGCATTTGACTATTAATGACTTGTGGCAGAAAGGCCATGTGCCCCATCAGCCAGTATTGCCCACTCTACCTTGCGCCGTATGTTTAAGCATGCAGGCATTCACGTTACTGTTACCTAGCTGCTTAAAGAAATTGTTATCAAGGCAAAAAACAAACACATAATACAAACGGCAGGAGCACGTTCCCAGACGAACACGCTTTTTTTCTGCAGAGGGAATGATCTTCAGACTGCCTACAGTGGATTTTTTCCCCCAAGAAGAGCAAATCACACAGGCTACTGGCCTGAGCCATGGGTTACGGCTGTCACTTTACATTAGAAGCAACATAAGCTGGGTAACCTCACATTATCAGGGTGAAGTCGAGGATTTAACTCTCCAAAGCCAGAGTGGTAAGTGAGGCAGGAGCCGTGCTGCACTGCCAGTGACAGAGCCTTCAGCGGTGGGGAGACCATGGCCCAGCTCCCAGCATTCACCTACAAGCTCAGCAAACACCCCAAGGTTAATTTCTGCTCAGCCTGGAGGGGCAGCTCACCCTGGCGAGAAGTCACGCAGTGAAGTGGTGGCTGGCTTAATGATTAACGCTGCCGCGCAGAGGAGCCATTTGTAAGCTTCTCCCGCCTGTATCCCCACTCCCGGCAGCTTATCCCCAAACTTCTTCCCGCAAACAAACAGGTAGAAAGACAGGCACGATAAATTTGAGGCAGCACTTGGGGTAATCGAGGGGTAGGACATCCCAGCACCCCCAGTCACAGCACGAGGGACCCAGCAGCAGGGGCTGTGCCTGAGGGCTGTGCCCGCGGGCCTCAGGCCGCACGGCCTTCACCTGCAGCCATTTGGAGAAGCGGCTGCTGACCGTGGGCAGCCCTGCAGCAGCCCCCCATGGTCTGATCTTCCACACGTGTCCCTGCCCTGCTCTCCCACCTGCAGGGGCTCCCCCAGACACGTCCCTCACGTGCAGAGCCTGCCCCGGAGGCACGGGCCCAGCAGCGAGGCAGGCTTACAGCCAGCGCCGCTTTCGCTGACTTCAGACCCAAAACAGCTGACAGGCAGCGACTGAAACCTACCAAAATTTACCCACGTCAGGCGCTCCCAAGTGACAGCGATATGGGAATTTACATTGGGAAGAAAAACATTGAGCTGATAAGGCAAATTCTGAGCTAAACAGAAGTGTTTTCCCACTCAGTCACAACTCGGCTCCGGGAAGAGAAGAACCCCCTTCGGTGATTCACACAGCCTTCTGGCAACGTGCTTCCCGACCGTCCCTGCCACAGAGCGGTGACAACCACAATTAAAGCTTCATCCAGGGCTGGCAAGTTAAATATAGCAGCAGGAGGTGTGTTTCTAGTGGAATTATAACTGCATTAGCAGAAAGCTAGACAAAAAAAACTAATGATGATGTCATGTGGATCCCCAAAGCTTGCTTAGCTTTCATGAATCTGCCACAAGACTTGGTTTAGCGAATTCCTGGACATTTAATAAATGCTGTGTGCTGCGTTATTTTCTAGTTTCTCCAATTCACTGCTGTATAAACTAGCGAGTTCAGTCACCCCGTGCTTCTGCTTGCTTACACTGGTTTCATTTGAAATTCAGATATTACGGTCTGGATTTCACTGACATGCAGCTGAAGCAACCAGGTAGGTTTGCATACCTTGTTTTCTGACCATGCAACACGCAGGCAGCACCAAGTGCCTTTTGCACACCCGTGAGCTAGAATAATGCCTCCTAGGGTACAGGAGGCACAGAACAGCCGCAAGGGGACGTCTTCAGACACAGCTGCCCACCAGCACTCTCCCCCTGCAGCCGCCAACAGCCTGCTGTGAGCCCCTGCTCCTGCACAGGCATGATATCAGGACACCAGCACAACAGAGCATCCCCTGCAGATCCCGCAAGAACATGAGCCCAAAGGCACAGGATTTTCCTCAGCCCTTCTTCAGCACTCGCAGTGATGCTAATGCCCATTCATCCGCTCCTGCCCCTTCTTTGTGGTGTCTCTCGGGAGACATTGGGGAGAAGCAGAAGAAAGACACAGAGCGTTCTGATCCCCTTTAAGCTCAATGCGACAGTCATAATCCTCTAAATAAAAAGAAAAAAGAGGAAAAATGAGATGGGCTGTGACAGGTTGGAAGGACTAAATCCCTGTTAACTAGGGCACCAAGATTTAAAGGGCTCAGCTTCGCACACATCCTATGCCTCTGATGAGCTGCATGCAGGATGGTGTCCCTGCAATTTTTTCTATGGCAAGGAAGAGCTGGTGAGCCCCGCTGCTACGGTGGTGGGTGAGCGGGCTCTGCTGCCATGGCATTGCCACGCTGAGACTGGCGTGCCCAAAACCACGAGGGCAGCAGGAGCACTCAGTAAGCTCCCTGACTCCAGCGGTGCCCATGGCAGAGCACAGCTGCACAAGCCAGCGGCTGAACAGCAGCGGAGAGGAGAATACCACACAACCTGTGTCATTCGCCCTGCCAAGCACCATCATTTATATCTTCCCTCCACATTTCCCTTCAGCTCCGGCACATCTGTCCTGAAAGCAAGGCTTTGGGCCCCCCAAAATCAATGAGAAATAATTTACAATTAGCAATGATGTTCAATAATGTTGGAAGCTAAGCAATGCAACCAGATCAGCAGATTTTCCCAGCTACTTGATGTGAGTCGCTCCGTGTCCTGCACTGCAAGCACAGCACCATTCAAACCACCTCCTCCCGGCTCACCCAGCATCGCAGCATGAGTTGTGCCTGTTCAGGAGCCTGCCCTGAGCCAGCAGGTCTTTCTTTGCATCTCTTTCACACGCTGCCAAAAGCAGCTTTTGAAGCATGCCGGGGCAACCCCTCTGAGGCTAGACCTCCCTTTGGTGCTCTTCCTCTCCTGACCTGACGGAGCCTCTGTGCCAACCACAGCTGTTCTGCAGGAGCACTGATCTCCCAGCCCTCCCCGAAATTTCTGGGTGTGCCCGGCCAGCACAGACTAGTTTCCCCAGCGCAGACTGGAAGAAGCCAGGCATCCCAGGGCATGGCACAGCATGACTCAGACCACCCAAAGACACAGCGGATGCAGACAGGCACAGGTTTGCTCCAACAGATTTTTTTTGGAAGGGGCTACCTCACCACAGAGCACCCATCCTTCTGCTGCCAACCCAGGCTAGGTGTAAACACCACATTGAGCTCTGAGAGGTGGAAGAAACACAACCGTGTTCCCATCAGCCTGACAGGATCCAGCTCTGCTATTCCTGAGCACAAAGCTAAGGGTAGAGCACCACAGGTTATGCTCTGTTTGCTGCTGTTCCCATCAACGCACCCAGCAATCACACCAGGAGGCTGAGTGCGCCCTAGCTTCAGGTGTAACTTGAAGCATTTGCACTTCAGGCAAACAGACATCCCGGGAAGTTAGGAAACGCACAGCCTCCTCCTCCAACAGCCTGGTGTAGCTGGTAATTCCTCCTACTGCACAACTGCATCCAAAATGTCTTCCAGGTACAAAGGAAAACGAAGGAATCACATATTTATTATAGCACTTGGGAAATACAGCACGATCACATCATTGAGCACTTCCAAGACTCACATTTCCTAAACTTTAATAATTTACTATTAATCTTTACAATTAATTTACTATTTAAAAAAAAAAAGACGACAACTGCAAGTTGATTTGATGGTTACCATTTGAATTGCCACTGTATCACCGTTCCCAGACTCAGAAACCAACTCACAAGTTACCCAAGGACCTGCTTTTTGCAGCTCTTAGATGCTCACTTATTAAGCTTTTTTTTTTTTTTTTTTTTAACTGCACACTTGATACCAAAAGGCACAAAGGCACAGCACAAAAATCCTTCATGCAGGGCATTCTGCACGTGAGCAGATGGAAAGCATCAGTGTTTTCCAGTTTGGTCCTGCAGGAAGAGTTTTTCAGAGACTTGCTAAAGACACCTTGTTGGGCAAGAGTGCTTTTCTGGCTGTGGCTGTTTCAGGATTTGGCTGGTCCAGAATAAATTCTTTTTTAACATACTCCTACATACTTCATTGAACATACAGCCGCAAGCCCAATTTGGACCTGGAAAGCCTGCTGAGAACAGCCTACCTCCTGTCCTTTGTCTCTTTATTAGTTGCAAGAAAATACGCTCACAAAAATGCAGTGAGGAATAGCAGCAGGTAGCAGACAGCCTCTTTTCACTCCTTGCTGCTCAGCACACCGAGCAAACTCTGCTGTGCCCGCAGCATTGCCCTCTTGCAGCTGATCCTCTCTGACCCGTGCATTTCTGCTAATCCAGTTTTTGGTTCAAATGTTCACAAAAGAGTGAACTCAACCAAATGCTTTGCTAAGGGTACCTCATCTGAAATGCTTTGCACGACCTGCTAGTTAAGGCTCCCAAAAGCCCTGCAAAGCAGGTAAAATCTCCATTTTAGATTTTGGGGAAACTAAAAGGCAGCACAGAACTGCTTCTGCTCCCAGCAAACGCTACTAAATTTTTAGCTTTTAGATCACGGAGGTTTGTCAGGGTGGTTTTACAAACACAAGGAGAAATCTAACTCTGGAAGCAGCAGCACACTGCGTTCTCACTAAAGCCTGCAGCTGCTTCACCCGCTTATTCAAAGCATTCAAAAATTGCTAAAAAATGTTTTTTGGGGAGCGCTGTGCTTTCAGCCCCCCACCTCCAAGCAGCATCCCAGCTGCCCGGTCACCACGCTCCCCTGTACCAGAACTGCCGTGCCACACACCGATAATGCCAATGCTACCAACTGGATTTAATTAACATCACTGTGAACCTCTTTTTTAATTATTATTTATTTATTTTTAATGTCACACACAGGCCACTGGGACAAATTAAATACAATCATTTTCTGCCAGCTAGGCAAATGGCATCCCCCCCAGCCACTACCTAATATCTGGCTAAATGAGAGGGAAGCCAGGCGACTGGCATCCTTCCTCACCAACTTGCTCAGTGCTCAGAGGCAGCAGCACCTTGTCAGCCCAGCCCAGAGCCCCACCAGCTGCCTCCCAGCAGGCAGGCAGAGCTCAGCTCAGTGCTGCTCGCAGAGCATTTAGAAATCCTTTGCTACAAGGGAAAAGGACACAGCGATCTTATCTGCCTGGTGTTCATTTTAAGTGGCTGAACACAGAGATAGCGGGCAGCCACCAGAGCCGACGCCGGGAAACGTGAGGCAGTGTGACTGTGCCGGGGCTGTCGGCTGCCAAGCAGCCTCTGGTGGGCTCACAGAGAAGCTGCACAGGCCACAGAAGCTGGCAGGACAAAGGTAGCAGACAAGGCTCTGACCAAACGCTTTGCAGGTGGGACACGGGTGCTCTGGGCGAGCTTCCCACCCGGCAGTGTTCTGTGGCAGGATAGAGTCAGGCTCTGGCCATCAGCTCCACACGAAAGCAGATGAGAGGCAAGTGGTGAATGATTAACAGCCTGTGGAAACGATGCCAAAGCCCCTCTGAAGACACATCGCACAGGTTCTGCCTCTGGGAAGCCTCCAAGGGTCAGGAGGCAAACAGAAAAAGTGCATTCCCTGGCCTCTGACACTTGCCCACGGTGGATGAAATAGGGAGCGTCCAGGGACACAGCTCACACTGATTCACGCCTCCAGTTTCCCAGTTGCTGCATTTTTATTTCAAGCATCTGCAGGACCTGTTTGGGTAGAGGCTGTTGCATAGAGGCCAAGTTTTTTAGACTTCTGGATAAGGAACAGGGATCTGTAGGATCACCAAATGCATGAGCTATTTCTGGGACGCTGTTTGATCTCTGACAGCCCCTCTGCCCAGCTTTAGGATTCAAAGATTTCCCTTGCTGACTCCAAGAGTCAGGCATCCAGAATTTAAGTTTAAACTTGTGCTAATAAATGTGAGGTAAACAAATAAGAACCCAGGTTCAAGATGAGACTCAGAATCAACTGTTTTTTGTTTTTTTACCTGAAGTTATTTTTATTCATCAGGAGAGAATAATTAGGAAAACCACATCTCACTGCAAGCTCAGAAAACACTTCACCATAATTCACCCAGGATCTGAAATGTCACGGCATTGATGCAAGAGCAGAACTCTTGGACTTGATCATTAAAGAGACACAATTTTTCCCCCAGACAGAAAAGCAGCCAATTGCAGAAAAATGCAAAAATATTTTTTCCAGAGAAGCGCAAGTCACATGAGTCACCCTTACTTGCTGATGAACCCAAACCTGAACTCCGGCATCAGTCACACAGAGCAGAGCAGACCAAAAGCCGGCTGAAAACAGGCAGCTTGCCTTGGCGGCTCTGTGGAAGGGCAGGGGACTCGAGCAGCACACAGAGGATACGCACGCCTCCTCTTGCACAACACTGCCATTATTTATTACCTCAAGGAGTTCGGCTTCTCTGGGAACGAGCTCAGGGCTGAGGGCTCTGCACAGCAGCAGGACAGCCATGTCTCTAGATAACCATTTCTCCCTCAGGGTTCTCCCTCCTGGTTCAATTTCAGGTTGAAATGGCACGTTTTCTGGTCTGGACGGGGGGCGGATGCTTTCAACACAACCACACGTAACCAACCCCACAGACTCACACAGGGCACACGAGACCTGCAGCTCGAGGCTTCACTAGATACCACAACTGTGGGGACAATGCTGTCCCCAGCACGCACAAGGGGAAGCCCAGACACCACAAAACCCCGCTGCTGCCCTTCTCTGTGCCATGGGATCGCTGCAGGTCAGGACGTGGTATTACCACCTCACCACGATGTGGTCAGGTATGTCAGGAGAAGGTCCTCCATCCCAGCCACTGCCTTCCTGGGGGGTGGCACACCGTGGGACGCCAGCACGGAGGGACGGGAGGGCAAGGGGTGATTATTTCTCCCCGTGGCAAGGGATTTCAGTGGTAAGGGATGCCTCGCAGCAACCTGCGAGCAGGCTGGGATGTGGAGCAGAGGCTCTGTGGCTAGCAGCGAGCTCCAGCAGCAGCACAGCGGCACCGCCACAGCATCCTCCTCCCGAGGATTTCTAGGGCACGCAGATCCTGGAAACCTCGCAAAGCCTGCGAGGGGGAGCGAAGTAAACGCAGTTTAAAAAATATCAACAGAAGGGTAAGTGGGGGGAACTGAGAGAGAAGCTGCCGGAGCCGCACGCTCGGCACAGGCAGAGCATGAGGGGCTCGGGGCAGCTTTCCCCACGCTGAGGGGGGGTCCGACAGACAGCGGAGCTCCAAGCCCTCCCGCTGCCCAGCAGCACGGGCACGTTTTGCAGAACAGCCGGGCCACCTCCGCCCCAGGGCTGCCTCGTTATTAGCATTATTTTTAATGAAGCTGCCCCCGGAGCGGGGCGAGCTGCCGCTGTACCCGGGCTGAAGGGGACCCAACCTCCCCCCGCGCAGCATCGCCCCGCGCTCCCGCTGCCATGGTGACGCGCGGGCACGCCAAACCTCCCCCAAAACCACCCAAAACGACCCAAAGAGACCCCAAACCCCCCTCTCCTCGCCCTGAGCACGGCTCCCCACACCACCCCACTCACGGCCAGGGGCAGGCTCCCGTCCTCCCGGCGGAGCTCCGGCCGGCCAGCCGCCCTCGGGCCGCCGCCGCCCGCCGCCGTGCGGGGCTTGCTGTCCTGCCATAAGTAGTAGAAAGTGCCCAGGATCCAGGCGACCGTCAGCACGGCGATAGCATTGGCCCGCAGCCGCCTCATGCCGGCAGCCCCGGTGGAGCCTGGGAGCGCTGCCTCGCCGGGCAGCGGCGGCGGAGGGAGGCGGGGAGGCAGCGTGGGGCCCCCCCTTCCTCCTCCTCCTCCTCCTCCTCCTCCTCCATGGGCTGGGGAGGGCCGGGTTAGGGCCGCCCCGCCGGGTCCTAACGCCGGCTGGAGGGGAGGGGAGGGAAGCAGCGGTGCAGCCCCGTAACGGAGACGCCCCCCCCCGTGAACAGCCGCCCCCCGGGACCCTCAGGGTCCCAGCAGAATCCCCCCGTGCCTGCAGGTCTCATAGCCCAGGTGCTTCGCTTCCTCGCCCTCACGGCGTCCCGCTGTTCCCACAGCGTTTCCAGGGTGGTGGATTTCAGGAAACGGCACAGAAAACCCCAAAAGTCGGAGTTTATTTGTAGCACCTGGGTAACTCGGCTTGCTGAGTACAGAAATGAGCAACAAGAAAGCATCCCGCACAGTATCACCGCTCCTTAACTCCCTTTGTTGATCATAAGAGAAGCCCCAAGATAGATGAGCTAATTCTTCCCTTTGAAAGCCCCAAACCCCTTTGGCTAGGTGCCCTGTAGGAAAGTGTCAAAAATGAGCGTGCAGACCCCTGCCCAGAAGCAGCGGTGACAAACAAGCTGAAGGGGTTTCTCCTCCCTGGGGGCAGTCACTGCTAGCCACCCCAGGAGCATTATTCCCCCAAGCAAGGGGGAATAATTTCGCCAGCAAGGCCTGGAGAAATTCAGCCAGACCCGCCTGGCAGCTCCAGCCTGCAGCCCCACCAAGATCCCACCTCAGAGCCACCACATGAGCCACTCACACTGGCCCTGAGGCACCCCACCTGAAACAGATCCACAGAGACCTGTTATTTAGGTCTCCAAAGCTTCAGGGTCTGAGCTGAACAGTCAAGGAGTGCTGACATGCTGTCTGGCTGTCCTGAAGGAGTCGGCATCTGTGACAGCAGCAGTTCAGCACAGCCACTGCAGAGATACGAACTCCTACAACATTAGGTCTCTGAACGCCTTGAAGACATCTCCCCAGCCATATCTCATCTTCAAGGCCCAAATGCTCCACTGGCTCCCAGGCCCAAGCTATGAGTACCAAGGTCCTGTGCTCTGCAGCCAGAATTTGCAAGGATTTCACCTCCAACTGCAGGACTTTGCTCCAAAAATCTCACCTCTCATTTAAAAGACAGCATATTTTGAACTTTGTGATCATACAGGGACCTCTGACAACTCAAATTCTTCATGCATGGCTATAAGCTGCGAGGTTGTATATAGATATTGGAGACAGCCTTATCAGAAATGAGAGTGCCAGAAGCAGCCTAGCAGAGACCTCAGTGCGGCCTCCAGAGTAGACATACAATGAATATTAAGTGACCGTGTTACATTGCTGATTTTGCAAAAGCATTAGATAATTCAATAAATACCTTTGTTGCCTAACAGAAGTGACCTGAAAAACGTAATAAACTAAACAAGTCAATCTTGTACAAGCATCACAGCAGAATTGTGGGGTCTTACCACCACAACTGTTCTTTTTTTGTTCCCTCTATAGATGGGACTTCTATGTTAGAGATTTTAAGTCTTTTTTGAGACACAGTTCAGTTTCATACAGTGGAATGATATAAGGGATCCTTTGACAATTCAAGTGGCTGATTTGTTAGCCTAAGTATTTAGTGAGTAATCTTGATACAGTAATGGGAAGGAGGAATATTACCAACTATGTGGAAGAGGTTCATGTAGGGGTGCTGTTTAAGAACTTATTTTCTTTATAATCACCAAGGCCTTACCCAGCATCACCTTCAACAGGAAGGAATCTCCCAGAACCATGAATGCTGAATAGTACGCTTGAGAATTCAGTTTTGTATTTTTAGGTGATGGCCTTGGTAACAGCTAGAAGAGCAAATCTGGTATCCCAAATTGCCCAGATAGAATTAAAGTGTTCTTCATTGCGGGGGGGGGGGGGGGGGGAAATAATAATAAAGACAAGCATCATCTGGACTTGTCATCACAAAAAGTAAAACACGGCTGTTTTATAGCTGTGGTGCAGAGAACATGTTTATCAGATTACCGATGAATATAGCTGAGCTTTCAACTATGGAACATCTGGAGAACACAAAAGGGCTTTCCTTAGCACTACTCTGATCTGATAAATCAGGTCCACTATTTTTTGTGGCCTCCAGGCATGGAAGTGCCATCTCAAACACAAACATAAGGTCTGTCTAGACTCCAGAAACAGTGTAGACAAAGTCATCCAGAGTTTAGCTAATAATATGTAAGGAAAACCAGCATTAGAGTTCAGGGGCTGGAGCAGGTCACACAAGGCTGGGCTGTGCCTTGCCAGACAGAGAGGTTTCACTGTTCCAGGCTGGCAGGAGACACTTTCCCATCTGCATGCTTCCTACTGCAGTCGCTAGGGTAGCAAGGAGATGAGCAAAGAGGGAGAAAGGAGTGTGTAGCGTTGTCCTGCGGGGATGCGGGCCCTTGCTCAGGGAGATGCAGCTCTGCTCCCCTATGGCCCACCAGCCAGGCATGGAGCTGCACCTCATGCAAAAGTACCTCATGCCCAGCTGGGCTCCTGCCTGCTCACTGAAAGCAGTGCAGGCTGAGGATCCAGAAAGTCACATATCTTGAAGCCACAAGGGCTGAGGACACAGTCACAGTTCACTTCCCTGGAGCTCTCCATCCACAGGGGTTCCTTCTCTTAATTTTCACTTCAAAGCCCATCCATACACTCAGCTGAGACAGCTCTGGTAGCTTTCTTAGATAAGCTCATCATGGCTCCTAGCCAAACCAGGCAAGCAAAGAACAGCCCCAGCTCAGGAACTTTTCCCACAAAACCTCTCCTCAGAGAGCTCTTACTACATGGGCAGAGCACAGTAACTGGGAGAAGAATACAAGGCATCTCAGGGTGGTTTTCTCTGAGCTTGCTGCCACCAAGTGGCTCCTTCCTCCTCCACTCCATCCCTGGGCTGGAGGCTCACCCTTCCTGGTGAAGCTCCTGCTCTCTTTCAGCAATGGCCAGTGAGCTTCCAGGTGCTCAAGCAGGTGCACAGGCATAGGTGAAAGCAGTTTACCTGCTGAAGGACTCTGAGCTCAGCCCTGGCTTCAGTTGAGGAAGAATCTTGGAAAAAAATCAGAAAGGGAGAAATGTTTGTCCCAATGGGCAGGAAGAGCCATGGAGTCCTTTCCCCACAGCAAATGGGGAGCAATCTGATGGTCTAACCATAACACCTCACTGTGCTCATCACTTGGATCCAAGCCACCCCCCTGCAAGCCTTTGAGATGTATTTACCCATATGGCAGTGCCAACATGGTAAAGTATGTGCCACCAGCCCTCACTGCCCGGGTTTGAAAAGAAAAATTATCTGCATTACTCATCTCAACTGGTCAAATTCCTAAACTGCCCCAAGTACTTTTCCAAAGAGTTTCCTCATGCTGGTCAGAGGTTGTGGGTGCGTGAAGGTTTGTGAAAAGCTACATTGCAGTGCCCCAGATCATCTGTCACCCTGCACACCCTTGGCCTCAGCCACTTGCCCCACAAAAACACAAGGAATGTCAGAAAGTCTAACAGACCATCTTAAACAGTTAGATACCGTTCAGGCAGCCTCCAGCTGATCACCTCCACGGGCACCATAAAAAGGCCAGACAGAAATTACTCCCCTGGGAGTGGCTCCATCCTTAATTTATTCTGATGCCCAGTCAGAAGAGGCAGAGGGTGAATGCTGATTATTTCTGTGATTAACAGAAGATGAGCTCCGTAGGATGGCATATTTGCCAGCCAGGACAGAAATACCTTCTGGTTCATGGTTTCTGGCTGATGTCCAAGCAGTAAGGTGGTGGAGGGCAATGACCCAGGTCAAAGTTAGGGCAAAGAGCATACAGTTAACCAGGAATTGGAATTTTAATTGCTTTGTATTAAATTGCACTGTTAAGCATTCTCTAAAGTGGTATTTAAGGTCACTGTAACCTTAAAGTTATCTTCATGAAGATTTTTCTTAATGAAAATGAGAACAGAAGAATTCCCAATAAACTATAATTAACAGGTCTGCAATGCACTTGTGTTTCTCAAGAGAGAAGCACCTGCTGAACAGCTAACCATGGTCAGATGAATCTCCTTTGAGAGTCTGAAGGAGCCAAGTCTTCAGAGATGGTTATCTGGGACACGGGACCCTTGGGAGAAGGTGCCATTAACCCTCTATGAGAAGCATCCTTCATGCAGTGAGGCTCCCTAGGATCAGTGTGGGGTGTCAAAAGGGTAAAGTGACTGATGGATTCTGGAGGGTGACCAGCAGGGCTGCAGACCTTTGAATCCAGGTTTTAGCTCAGATTAAGAGCAGCACTGTGGCAAGTAATGGTTCCCATTAGTGCCCCAAAACTGCCCAAGCAATTGTTCCCCACCCAGCTCTGTGCTGAAGCTTGCTCATCTCTTGGGACGTAGCTCAACGCGAAGATCTGTTTTCTCTATGACAGAGGCCAGTCACATCCTGGTGCAGCTGAGCCCCTGCAGTCAGAATTGCACAGCCACGTCTTTCAGCTGGGGCTCTAGAGACAACTGAGCCGATCCTGGGGCAACCCCTGGGCAGCAACTCAACACATCGAGGATAAAGAGAAATGGAGTTAGGGCAGAATCCGGCAGGAGATATCAACACATTAAAAAAAAAAAAATCACTCTCAAGTAATGCATCCATCATGAGATCTTTTGAAAGTATAGAAACAAAATAAATATTTAAGTAGAATAAGCCATGTATTAATACAAATGATTAAACTAGAAAATCCACTTATAACCAACTTGATCAGCTTTATGAGCCTGACTTACGAAAAGCAGCAGAAGGGAGGATGAGAACTTATGTCCCTTTCTTGCCCCATATCCTTTGCTTCTCTTACTTGCTGTATCTTGACTTCCCTAGGACAGGGATTTATTTCCCACCTTTATGGTAAAGCACGTAACGCTTTTCTTGTGCTCAGAATTAATTAACAATAAAATCTCTTTATTACAATCTGATGACTATTTGCTCTCCTTTATTGGCAGCACATCACAGTGCTGAATGTGACCTGAACTGCAATTTAATCCTCATAGAAATTCTAAGCTTTTAAAGCTCAATATAGCCACCAGGTTAGTGCTCATAATAGCTCTCTTAGCTGCAAAGCAGAAGCAGCTTGCAGTGCTCATCTGGCACAGTGATGAAGCTCCAGTCTCCCACTACAGAGGATTTCCAGACAAAAACCACTGCAGTCTGGGAAATAACCTGTGAAAAATATCCTACCCAGTTTCTCACACATCCCATAAGAGCAACTCGCATCGTGTGCAGCAAGCTGGGTTCAAATCAAGTGCACTGAAAAAATGCTTAACTTTCCTAAGAGTCGCAGCAACATACATATTTTTGAAGCTCCATCCCTCAAAATAACCCAGACAATTAACAGAACACTTCTCAAAACATTCCAGCCCTGGCACCGAGCATGAGAAACCTCAGGCTGAGGGAAACAGGAGCCGTGGATTTGACAGCCCCAGAGGCTCCACAATGCCCCTGATACACAATCTTGGCCAGGTAGGGTCCAGACCCACCTCCAGGTGGGAAATGGAGAGGGAAAAAGAAAGAAAGAAAGAAAAATGTTGGAATCTGGAGGATATCAGGAGCAAGCATCCATCACATTAAGCTGGGGAAAATAATAAAAAAAAAAAAGGCAGAAATCCAGCATGCTGGTGCTTTCCAGCTTTTTGAGCTTGCAGGCAGAGGGGCCTTGCAAACTCACCCCAGCACAGACAAACTCTGTTCAAGGGCAAAACACGGCCACCTCAGCAGAGCTCAAGGCTCCCTCCCAAGGTCACAGGATGCCCCTTTCTGTTCAGCTGCCTCTGGCTGGCAGTAGTGCAAGGAGGACCAGCACAGCACTTCCCATCTGCAGCACTTTCAGTGCCTGAGACTCCAGCCAGATCAACGCAGCACTGAAGATTTACCACTTTCTGCCTTTTCTTCTTCATGTTATATTGGAACATCGTAGCTCACGGGAAGGCAGGAGTAAGGGATTTCTGGGATATTTATTGAAATCACAGCCTCAGTGGAACCACAGCCAAGGAAAACTGCCAAGCTGAAGCTTTCACAGAAGCCGAGCTGATGTCTTCTCATGAACTTTATGAAGTCTTCCAGCACAGAGACCCCTCGTGCTGGGATCACAGAGGTCCAGCCGCTTTGCAGAAGCTCTCAGCAATGACAGCTCTGCCCAGCACAAGTTGGGTGATCCAGCCCCTGCACAGGTGCCCCTCAAGGCCCTGCCAGTGGTGGGACAGCAGAGGCTGCATGTGAAGCATCCACCAGCACCTTACCCAGCTGTGCAGAGAACTTCTCATTCATTTTGTCAGGAGCACTGGCAGCAGCCACCTCACTGCAGGCAGCAGGGTCTCAGCACAGGTCCACAACCTCCCTGGCAGCAGCCTGAGACAGACACCGCGAGGCTCTGAGAGCACTTGGCCCTGTCCAAATCCCATGGCAGGCACATGAGGCTCTCTGATTTCCAGATAAGGTCTCACATGGAAAAAAAAAAAAAAAAAAAAAGATTAGGAAGTGCAAACATGAGGGCAAATTTCCTTTGAAGCTCCCCAACACCAGTGTCTGAGGAGCCAGCCTCACCAAGACAATACCCTGATGCTAGGGGATACCTATTACAAAACATCCCAAAGGACTGGGCTAAAAGAGTAGCATTTGGTCTTGCTGTTCCCACTAGGATCTGTTCATGGACCTACAGCCTATAACCTGTTATAACATAAACCTATAATCTGTTAGTAGTGTCTGCAAGGTCCAACACTTCACTGTGTCCTTCACTGCTGCCTTCATGGTTTTGTCCACTCAGCCAGCCTCCCCTTCCCCAAACTGAGGTATCTCAGACTTTGTTTCCCCTTTACAGGCAAGGTGCCTGACCATTAGGAAGCCATTTTTATAGCCTGTATGATACAATAAGGTTACCTAATAGAAATTTCTTTGCAACATTAACACGGAAAGTCAGATTCACATTCTTTAGTAATTCACATTTTAGGACAAATGTTTTCCCCCTAAAGAGAAGAGTGCTTTATAAGTGCTGAACAAAATGACCTCCCCCACTCTCATGTAGAAGAGAGGAACAAGAATTACAGAGAAAGAAATTCCACTGTTTAAAAAATGACCCCTCATTTTTGCTCGTAATTATCTCCAATACCTGAATGCGAGGCTTGGCAATAAAGAGCTGTCACTGCAGGAGCACAGCAGCCAGAAAAAGGAGTGAGAAATGGGAGGAACTGCTTAAGCCACTGTGAACAGAAGCAATACTATTTCATTTGAAAGCCTGCATGTCTACAGAGATGCTCAGCACATCAGTGCAGCTTTTTTAGATGCAGAGATACATCAACACATGAGCATAAGCACGTGCACACGTGTTTCACACACTCAGATTAGTTCCTAAGTCTAATCTGAGCTTCCAGCAGACACCGCATCCTCTGCTGCTGGCTGAAGACAAGAAAATCTCTCCCACAGGAGCTAAAAGCCATCACAAACCTGACCATTTCTGTTTGAAGGTCACAGCAAGATTAAAGAAATGTGCCATCTCCAGAAAATATATATGATCACTGGTGCATGCAGCTCCTCTCTAAGCGCGTGCACTGCAACATACTTTGCTCCGTGGAGAGAGGATGAAAAAGGCTGTGTGCAACAATTGCAATCATACTGCTTGATGGAATACTGGAGAACACCTACGTGTTATTTTAGCACAGTGAAGCCTACAAAGACCAAAATAACCATACTGATAGCCCCCTATTCCCAGGTTTTACATCCCCATATAGAGATGTGTGCAGCCTCAGCCTCCTGGGAGGCACACCACCATTCATCAGCATGTTACCAACATTTATGCTCCGTATCCCAGCTCTGCCCTTCTTCAAGCTCAGACCCCATTGACACAGCACCACAAACACACCCCGTGACTCTGCCCAACTGAGCAGTAGCCCCATGCCCACTCCTTCCATGGATGGGATGCAGCTCATCCCAACAGTGTCCCCAGGGCAGCTAGGCAGGGACCAGTGAGCACAAAGAGCTGAGGAACAGCACCATTAGCACAAGAGAAATGCTCCAGAAGGAACATATAGAGCACAGAAAGCAGCCTCCACTTGCCTTTATCATTTGGTGCAGGGAGGAGCTCAATGAGAGGCAGCTGTGGCCAAAGAGGACAGCTGCATCTTGTAGGGCTGTTTGGTCTCTGCCAAGCTCTGAAGGACGGGTTTGCTTTGACAGATTTCCAGCCCTCAGAGATCTCTGCATCCCAAGAAACATAATCTAGGATAAAACAGATTTTATCCGCTTTATTTTTTATTTTATTTTATCTCTCCTGCTCTCCAAACATCACATCCTCATTCATCTCTGAAGGCTGTTGTGCAAATAGCCTCGTTGCACTGGGAGATTTGGGCAGTGGTTCCACTTTCCCAGCTCTAGCCCACCTGAGACCACTCTCACCACATCCCTGAAATTAAACTTTGAAGCCTAACTCTAAAATTTACTTCCCAAGCCAGGGCTTTCCAGCTGTCCCTCTCTTTGTGTCACCCCCCAGGGCATTTATTTTATTTCCAGTGTTTGGAGCGAAACCAAGATTCAGATTTAGCATGGTTGGTAGTACAAGACCACAGATCTAATTTCATTAAACTCTGCCCTGAACAGGGGCACCAAGGAGAAGAGCCACATCTCAGACATCCTGGCTGGGAGAGAACATGCTGCAGCTAACTGCATCTCAAGGAACAGCCTGAGACTAAAGCCTTTCTGACATTTGTGAGGGAAAAACTGCTTCTCATTCTTAGGGGATATAAATAACAATGTTTGTCAAAAAGGAGACATGGGAAAAGTGGGAGAAAAAATGAAACATGTACATTTCTGAAGGATGAGAAAGGAGATTTGTTTTGTTTCTCAGAAACACTGTTACTAGTTGGGTTTTAGGAGCTTTACAAAAAAAAGTATCTGTAAATTGAAAAGTGAGCTGCTCAACCCTCCGTCCGTAACTCTTCTTTTCCTTGCAGATGAGCAAATACACCAAGGCTGGGATGAGCTCCCCAGGGCACTGCGGGGGCTGGGTGTGGGAGTGAGGAGAGGCAGGGGTCAGATGTGAAGGTAGAACGGGGATTTCAAAGAGTTGAAAATTCCTCCACAGAAGGGATGTGGGGAGATGGGTAAACCTCAGGGCTTGTCTCAGTGAGCCACTGGTGTGGGAGAGCAGCAGCCCCCTTCCCATGGACATGCACTTGCCAACAAGCAGAAGCTCAGCCAGCTGTGTGCAGTGTGGGCTACATATTTTGTCTGCAGGCAGCCCTACCCCTACTGTTCCAGTCCTGTCATCACATCCCATGCACAAGTTTAATGTGAGCCCTACTTGGCATGGCTCTTCTCCTGATCTCATCACTGCTCCTAAATCCTTAGGATTCACCTGAATCTGGAGGGGGCCTTAGCAGACCTGGGACCAGCTCACACTGTGATGAAATGGAAAATGCTATGACAGCTGTGGGACAAATCCATCCCAGGCAACCTCTGCGGCCTGTGGAGCAATAGTGACACCCTACCAGAAACACAGGGCTTTCCTTCAGCATCCTGTGTGTCCACCAGACACAGGGGGGCAAAAAACACTGCGAGGAAGAGAGACCTGGATAAAAAGAAACAGATGGAAAAGGATGGAGGTTTGCTGAACAAGCCAGAAGGAAGCAACTATGCTCAGAAATGTAAAACCCCAGTCCTTAATGGACAAGGTGAAGCAAACGCTCCACTTTGTCCCACCTCCCTCCTTCTGCTTTCTGCTACTCCAGGTCCTTCCTTGCACCTGGATTATAAAAAAGAGCAAGGAAGGGCACTGTACTCTGTTCACTAGCAGAAATTTAACGCTGTCACTAAATAAAGAAAGGCTGACAGCTTTTTATGACACGAGAAAGTGGAAAATGAAAGGTCTGAGACAGAAAGCGGAGAATGACCAACAGGCATCACAGTGAAACACGTCTGGCAGATCTGGAAATGAAAGCCCAGCCTCCCGGAGCCCGAGGGGGAGCTGACAGAGAGAGCACTTGGAGGAGGGATGTTGTGCCTGAGGGGCAGGGCAGGCGTCCCCCCGCTGGGTGTCCGAGGCCTGGCGAGGTAGAGGCAGGAGGCCGCTCCTCACATGGCCGCTCCACACCACAGGGGTCAGCAGGAGGAGGGAGAAAGCTCTGGGCTCTGAATTAGATCACATCTATCTAAATCTGAGTTTCTTTTAAATCATCTGCAAGAGAAATGATCTGTGATGGCATCAGACTGTTAGGCCTTTGCCCATTCGTCATGAGCTGAGGCCCACACAAATCTCCACTCAGGGTTAGGCCACAGCCCACTGCAGCATAAACGACAAAGCCTGTGGTTCATTTTTGGCTCAGACATTTCTTTCACTAAGAAAATATTGGAACCAGTGACCTGGCGCTTCCTTCACGGGCTGGCCTGAGGCTGACTCTGCACATTTGTTCAGGTGCCCAGCTTTTGTCCCTAGGCTGGGCAGAAGTCGATACATGTGCTGCAGGCAGTGCCCCTAAGTTTGGAAGGGTGTCCTGATACTTCTGGTTTTGTCATTCCTTGTCCTCGGCCCACACGTCAGGCTTTGCTTTGGGCTTACTGAAGTGAAGCATTCACAGCTTCGAGCAGGATTCAGAAGAGAGTTGATGGATGGTGAGAAACGAAGTGGGACACAGACATGCCTGAAGGGAAGCGCTTTCTCCCCCTCTCTGAAGAGTATTCAGATGTGGTTCTGAAAGTCCTGTTCAGCACTTGTTCTCAGTAAAATACCCCAATCTCATGCTTTTTTGTGTGCTCTTTCCCCCACCCCAAGCTACGGTGCTGCAGGTGGGAACCCTTTTTTCCAAGACTTTTACTGCTGCACTTCAGGTGCAATGCCCTACCACAGCCCCACCTGTGGAGACATGAGTTCAGCTACTCTTTCAGGATTTGAGGTGTCAGAAATGAGACACCTGAGCTTTATGGCAGCTTGAAAGCACAGGATTTCCCTAGGGAACCATCTGATGGAGCAGTGACACATTTCTGACATTCATTGTGTATGTTTCAGGTCTCCTTGATGTGAAAGCAATGGGGAGCAGGAGCAAAAGGTGAAATCATGAGGTCAGTGGTGGGTACAGTGAGAAACAGGAGCTCGGCTCCTCAGGACTGTTCTCCTGCTCCTTCACTCCTGATGCAGAGGGCCTCGGTTCTCAAACAGCCTTCCATAATTTTCTGGGGGCACTCCAACGCCTGGCTCATCTGCAGGCTCCTTTGTTCAAGTCTGCTGGGCTACAGCAGGTCCAGGCTGCTAGCAGGGCATAAATGCACCTAGCCAGGAGCTCAGGGCAGGGACACAGATTTATTCTCAGAAGAGAGAGAGGAAAAAAAAAGTATTTACTCACTATATTTTCACTGTTAAAAGAAAGAGAAGCTTGTTGATACACAAGCACTACTGCTTTAATATACTGACAGCAATAAACCAGTACAACTCTCTCAGGATGGACACAGCTTCTGGATTTGAGGTGTTTATAGCACTGCACTGCCAGGGGAATAAGCTATAACCACATAACAGGCCTTTGTACACTCCCCCTTTGACAGAAACAAATCAAATTTCAGTTAGATAAAGAAACAAAAAAAAAAAAAAAAAAATAAAAAATAAAAAAAAAAATCCACCCCCAATCAAAATAATAATTAACAGCATGTAAGCAAGGTCTAAATTTCTGGTTGTCGTCAGCAGACAACGATGGGTCCAGAGGGTCCTCTTCAGATGGCCTGGAGCAGCGCAGCGAATGAGTCACTTCACACACCTCGGCGGGCATTAACAGCCACAGCTAGTAAGGACCATTGACATTGAAGCACTTCACTGCTAAATACACGGCCACGGTGTTCGTCAAGCCTGAACAGATGACATCCATTCGTCTGCCTCCTTGCAATTACCGTCTACCTTCCCAAAGGGCTCTCCATCGAGTTACAGAAAACAGAGCTCCTCAAAGACCAACCCGTGCGAAGACCCAGAAGATCTTCCTTGCAGAGCGCTCCATTAACTCACCGGCTGTCCCTCTCTACAGGAGGTCTTGCAGCCAAGCAAGCCCAGGCCACCCCCGAGCATGGGGCACCCTGCCAGCCCTCCTGCTGCTGCTTTAGATGAGGTGCTGGACCCAGGAGCTGTGCGGTCTGCAGGCGAGCATCCCGTACTCCTGTATTATGGAGTAGAAAAGTGGGCTTCTACGTTAAATACCAGCACAGGCTGTTCTACGTTAAACACTAACATAGTTTTTTCCCCTATTTCTGAAGCTGCATTCGCATCCTTTTGCCAAGACCATTCATCTTGAATCTGCAAAGAGTTGGCTATCACATTTCTTGGTGATAGGAGACTTGCTAAAACAAAACACCTCTCCCTAGCTCCTCTCAAACTAACACAAGAAATATCACTCAATTTTTCTCAGTCGTCCCTGAAAATATCAAGTGTGAAAAACAAACTATCTAGAGAGAACCAAGTTCTCACTGCTGACTGCTATGGCCAGATAAATTATCCTGAACTAACTGGACTTTGGCTTCAGTCCAGCACAGCAACTCTGACATCCTCATCCTTGTCCTCAGGGATCATTTGGGGGTATTTTTTCCTTTGTGCCTCTTTTTATTTTAATTTTTATTTATTTAATTTTGCCTTGTACACCACACCCCACTGCTTTTGGGATCTCCCTTTGCTCCAAGCTGATTTTGTTTTTCCAGGCTTTTCCCTTTGTATGTGTTCAAGACAAAAGTATAGTCCTGTAAGGATAGCAGTGGGATTATCATCCTGGCTTTACTGTGTTCCCATCTTTATTCCAGCACAATTTGTTTCCGTGTACAGCAGTTCCATTTAATTTCCCAGTAAAAACAAACAAACAACACAAAACAACAGGGATTTATAGAAGAATAAGGCTAGCGAAGTTACTGACTCCATCCCCTAAATAAAGTTCTGAGATTTAAGAAAAGAGCAAATATTTAGCGAGAGAAAGTTTGTTCACGGCTGGAAGGGTGGTTTTTGTATTTCTTCTCAAGGGAACAGGGATTTCTGGAAAGCTACTAAGTTACTTTAAAAAAAAAATTGGCTCATGGGTCTTTTTTTTTTTTTTTTTAAGCATTTGTCTGGAAGAGCAAAGTGTGGTGCTAAAACACAGTGAGAAGAGCTAAGGGGAGGGAACACGTGCCAAGGTCACGTCCGCAGCGGTAGCAATGGCCAGCTGCACAGCAGCGATATTAAACCTCCCTCTGACACAAGATCCTGCTCACAGCTACTTTTTTAGAGCTATAAAAATCCAGAAGAGGCACACATTAATTAGAGCAGTTCACAGAGGAGAGCTGCGTGTCTGTCTTGGCAGCTGGTGACTGCAGGGCACGTAGTGAGCATGGGAGCAGAATGGCCATGCACAGAGCTAGCTGGAATATTTTCATCACCTCCGGGTTTGTCAGTACAGACAGGGGCAGTACAGATGGCTTGCAGCTGGGGAGCCACTCAGAGCACTTATAAGGAAGAGATGGGACCTCTGTCAAGAAGCAACATACACCATAAGGAAGCTTTTCCTCCTGACCAGACCAAATCTCCTTTTTGTTGGCATTTAAGGCCATAACCTGCTGTCCTAGCTAGAGCAGACTAGAAAGCTGACCAGGAAACCCCCTTCCTCTTCACCACAATCTTCTGTCTCCTTGTCCCTTAGTTCTTTATTCCCCCCGAGCTCAGTTCTTCTGGGCTGTGCTCAAAAACCAGATTTCTGTGCCGGTGTCCCCTGCAGAGCACAAGACTCACTTTCCAGAGCTTCCAAGTGGCAGCTTCCAAGCAAAAGCACCTATCTGGGCTACCCTTGGCTCCTTTCCCTCCAAGGTACAGGCAAAGAAAAGCTGTTTGAGGTCATTACCCAAGCGCAAACCTGCTAGCTGCAGTAATTTCTCTTCCTTGTCCTCCAATGCAGTCCCCCCGAGAAGTTAGCTTTTACTATAAACCCTCTGACTAGCCACCGCTGGCACTGAAATACCTCCAACCAAAGGATGCTGGCTAGCAGAACCCTTTTTTTTTTTTTTGTGACTATTTCAGGTGAGCAAAATAAAGATAACACACCTTTTTGGTGGTTTTTAAAGCATGGTTGGAGACATCAGCTCTTCCATCTATCTCCCTGTACTTACCTCGGCTCCTTTGTGGTTGCAGCAGAACTTCTGCACTGCAAGAGCACCCTCCAGTATTTCAATGCAAGCTGCAAACCTAGCAACTTAACGCCTAGTGGGTATTAGGATTCTTAATCTAACTTCCAAGGCAGAGAAAAAAGATACTTGGGTATTTCTGAGGGTCTAATACTCAGCACCATCTAGTGGTTGTCACCTATGCCTATCCTGCACAGAACACGCACAAGGCATGTTTGATTTACAGCAGCTTTCTCCTCCAAAGGCAATTTGTCAAGAGACAGGCAGTCTAATCTGATATTTTCCAGGGCTCTGTAAGGATTTCTTAAGTTCTAATCTTATTTCCTGGGCTGACTCTCTTCCTAGTGAGGAGATATTTTTCCTGCGGGAAAATATCTGTAAAATGGAGCCGGTCTTTAAGACATCTGCAAAGCGCTATGAGATGTGCAGCTGAATAACATCTAGAATTGCTAGCCATATATCACAGGAGAACCAAAGGGGGGAAGATGTGGGTGTAACGCTTGTAAAACATATGGAAAACATTATCCAAATGGCAAAAATCTGACATAAAACTATATGCACAAACTTACAGCTCTGATTTGGGTTTTCCATAGCCATTGCTATACAAGTAAAGATAATGCGTTGTGTTTTTTTTTAATCCACAGTGCATTTAAAGGAGGTCCCACTCTCATTTTCACAGCTTGCCACCAGCAGTCGGAGTCTCTCTGCTTTTATTTATTACTAAACATCCTGGATAGAGTTGGGGCACAAAGGAAAAGACGAAGAGCAATTGACAGATCTCAGCTGATGCAAAGTACCGTTCAGCATTTTACAAAGGATGATCAATCAGAAAGCACATTGCCGTTAATCAATGTGATTAGAGATACATGTCAGACCCCTACAGAGCAGACCACAATGCAAAACAGCTTCTTAGAGAAATGCATTTTTGTGGAGGGGGCTTGGGGATGCAGTTTTTCTCTTAAGCCTGCAAGTCAGGCAGCTGCCTACTACTACCTTTTTCCCAGACTTGTCACATTCGTGCTGAGATATATAAATGTCTTCTCTCTTGTGCTCCTCCATCACTACACAATCTTCCCATTTTTAAGCAAAGAAAGATAGAAGCCATATTTTGTACCATCTATAGCTGAAGCTGGAGTTTTTCCTGTACAAGGAAATGGTTTCTTATTATCTGAAGATGACATCTCTATTTTACAGTAAAAGCCCCAGTCCTATTTTTTGTTTTCACTCCTCTTTTCTTCCTCCATCTCCAGAACTGGACTAATCCAGTCCCTTTGCAAAAAATAATAAAAGAAAGATGGTTTTGCTCTGTTTCCTGGCGACCAGCACTGCTGAGACACTGGGTAGTATCACACTGCCTAATTCAAGGCAGAAATGAGCACGGTGATGGTTAAGTGGGAAGTGAGGGTGCAGCACTAACCTTGGTGCAGAAAATCCTTGCCACAGCTGCCTGCAGTTCATGGTGCAACTCACAGTGAAAGAAAAGCCTGCTCTGAATACAGAGAATTACGTCCCACATGTGCTTATTTGGCTGATTTTTTATTGTTATTTTTCCTTAGTAAACTTTACCATGTTGGCTCTCCAGCATTACCCTCTCTACCTGTAAAAGCACGTAAAAAAATATGTTGATGCTGGGCTAATGCAAGAGGGCAAACTGTGGCTCCCCTAAAAACTCCCAGAGGAAGCAGGATGCTGTCTTTGCACTTATCTTGAACTGCCTCCCCCCTTTTCCAAAACAAGGTGAAAGGAGGAGGTGACCAAAGAGTAAGTGATGGAAACTGACCTACTGCTTCAGACTGGAGGTGCCTCTAAATCACACTGCACAGTGGCAAGGGCTGGTGGTGACTCCTCATTAGAGAGGCTCTCTCTGCATGTGTAAAGGTCCCAGCTCCCCAAAGGCACCTAGGCACAAGACCTGGGCACTGAAGTACTTTTCACAGGTGGTGGTGGTGGAGAATGACAATAAAACAAAAACTGTTACAGACAGTGCAGAATTCAGATACTCCCTAGGGAGCCAGAGCAAGAGCAATGCAACAGGAAGATGGCTTCGCATCCCTGGCATTAAGGAGCACCAAATGCAAGAAGCCCATGGGGGTATGTTGTCTTCGGTCCCTGTCAGTCATGGGATGTGACAGCTGAGACCTTTAAAGACAGTCAAAGGAGGGAAATCAAGGCACTCCAAATGCCATGTCTGCCTACAGAATAATTAACGTGTCACGTGTGGTCTGTTCACAAGTGCAGCACTCGCTGCATCTCAACCACCAGACTATCGAAAATTCTGCTCACCCAGTACTTGCTGCACCATGTAATCGTGCCAAAATTGCTGCAAAGCCAAGAAAAATGCAAAGTGTAGTGTTTGGGAGGGCAGAAGTCAGTTTATATCCCGTGCAGGAAGGCTAGCTAACATACTACCAGTGCTATTGTTGCTCCAGAGGAGCATCTCTGGAAACACAAGCCCAGTCATATTCTTAGAAAAGTACTGAGTAAACCATAGCTGCTAGGGCAGCAAAAAATTCTTACCTCAAGGCTTCACAGCAGCATTACAAAAATTGAAGTTATTTTGTCATTATCCTCTGGAGTGGCAAAATTTCTTGTGTAAGCCTGTGCAGCTGTAAGAACAAGGGGAACAGGACTGCAGGCTGACTGCCCTTAACTCTTTGCTTTGCCAACTTCCTTTCAAGCCTTCCTCAGGTCTCACATGGAACAGAGGGAATCTGAGAGCACCCCAAGCACATCCAGTTCACAAGGACAAAATGCCTTACATGGAAAGGACTGAGGCAAAAGCTGCAGGGCATTCATAACCCAAGGCAGGTTTTGAGGACCACAGCAACTGGAGGATGCTCCCCACTAACCTGCACAAATCGCTCTGAGGCAGGTAGCAGCAAATGCCAGGTAAAAAGGAAACATTCTCTCCCCATCTCTGGCAGCGTACCTCGGGCAAACTCACAAGCACGAAGTGACAAGCAACTGAAAGAAAAATCCCTTGTTGTGAAAGCCAGCCCACAGAGAGGCACAGGAATTCTCTCCCTCCACTGAAAGCCTGGATGCACTGTTTATTGCAGGAGAGTCCTACCACAGGTAAGATGCTAGGGGCAACCTAGGTGAGTCCTCAGATTGAGCCAAACCTAAGATTTATTTTAAAAGAGGCAGCCAACACGACTGACCAACGTAATCAGGGCAAGGACAGTACCTGAATCCACTTCAGAACAATTCAATTCTTCCTGAGCAAACTTGCCATTACATTGCTGAGAAGTACAGTATCCTGGTACCTGGGAGGTCAGCTGGGAAAGGCACTGGCAAAGGAAATCCAGATGATGGACTCACAAGGACAGAGTGAGACACAGAGACATAAGAGAAAAAACAGGCATGCAAAAAAGGAAAAAAAGAGCTTGACTGATGGTTAAGTCTGGTAAAAGAGCAGATTTTTACTGAATGTAACAATGAAGACATATGTAGATTTTTAATCTGTAGGCTGGTTTTGCTCTTCCTCTGACCACTGTACATTCCAGAGCCCAAGCAACTCTACAAGGAGGAAGCAGTGTACTCTGAGAGTAATGCAAGTAATCAGTACATTCTGACCCTGCCCGTAGAACTGCTACTACCCTGTAAACCAGCAAGTGTTCCTGATAACCATACGCAAGACCTATTGAACAGAAAAAGCAAGCATATTCTATTAAAAGGCAAAAACATTTTAAATCACAATCATATAAAAATAATTAATTTCTACACAATAAATATAGCATTTCCCGCCCCTCTTTCAGGTTGACTTAAAATCATGCAAGTTAAGGCTATCGTTCAAATAACAATGAAGAATATTAGCTAAGAAAATACTTACGAAGTTTTCCTTGCAAACTCCTATTTCTAAACAAGTGATTTGACCAAAAAAAAAAGTTCTTTAGTGATACCACCAACTCCTTAAGTTTAGAGGACCCTTAGTCTAATTCCTTTCTCAACATCATTTTCTTTTCTCAGTAGACAGAAAAGACAACAGCCCTGTTTGTACCTATGGGTTCCTGTAAACAAAGACAGCTTTATCAGGAGTTCATGCATCAGAACAAAGGGAGAAAAACAGAGCAAAGAAGTGAGAGGGACAGTTTGTACTCCTGATGGCTGAAAAGGGTTTTCAGAACCATGCAAAGAGCTCTCACCACACTGCCTTGCTATAAAGACAGGAGATAACACCACCTGAACACATGCTCAAAATGCTTTGGCAAGAAGTGGTTACATCCAAGCTCCTGCTGTAGACAGGAGGTTCTTGCTGAGATTACAATCAGCTGTGTGAAAGAGCACAGTGACAGAACACATCGGCTTCATCAGTTTTTGTCAAGACCTGTCAATGGTGCAAGAAAGACATAAAATTGCCCTTATAATGAAAATGGTCTTGTTTGTGGCTCAGTGATAAGTACTATTTATCACAAACCTTTGATTCCTTTTGATCGGACTGCTTCTGCAGCTCCTCTGGGATGACATTAACGCACAATTTCTCCATGGCTCCTACGCATCTCAAACAGGCTCTGCTACAAACGCGTTTTTCAACCCCTGGCCTGGGAAATTTCTCAAATAATCTGATAGAGGAGACTTTCTACCACAATCACAGCAAGCCCAATAGCATTCTGCCCAAAGGTTATTATGAAATATGGGTCAACTGTGCTACACACAGCAGCGTGAAGCACGGTAAGAGTCTTACCAAAACTTCTCCGCAGAGGCTTATAGAAGTTGAGCATAGTTTCATTCAGGAGAAGCACAGTCATCTCATGCAATCAAAATCATCAAAAGTGATTTCACAGAAATGGATATGTACTTTTTAAAAGTTGTATTTTAGCTAGGGTCTAACACCAGGCAAAAAACATGTCTATTTATGAAAAGTCAAGACAGCAGCACAACTTTAAAAACAACAATAATAATTAGCACACACTGGCTCATGTTTTTAAAGCATTTTACAAAAATCTTAATTAATCAATCCTCACAACACCCTTGTGAGATAGGTAAGTATTATTAGTCCCATTTTAGAGACAGGCATGGAGAGAGTATGACCTGCTCACCACCACACAAGTCAAATCCAGGAACAGAACACCAGATTTTCCAGTTTCCTGCCACACATGATCTGACCTCTTAAAAGATGCTGGTTTTTAATAAAATTTGTTTCTTCTCATCCCTTTTAAGACACCTGGCCGCATTTCACTCTGATGTGAAAAGGTACCTGCTGAGAGCTACTCAGGATAAACAAGTAGAATTGGTAAATCTCTTTTTATTTTTTTTTTGTAAACAGACTCTGAGCCGCTGGAAACTGTTTAAAAAACCTGACATTGTCACTGC
This sequence comes from Anas platyrhynchos, assembly GCF_047663525.1. Taxonomy (NCBI): domain Eukaryota; kingdom Metazoa; phylum Chordata; class Aves; order Anseriformes; family Anatidae; genus Anas; species Anas platyrhynchos. The sequence continues at coordinate 37,156,904 of NC_092591.1, forward strand.
CACAATGCCAATCTTATCCTCAAGCACCAGGACAGTGAGGCCTATCTGGAATGCCGATACAGCTCAGAATCTGAAAAGAAAAATAAAAATAAAGGTAAATTCTTTGCTACTTCCAAATAAGGAATCTCTCTAGTGGGTAGTCTTCTCTGAGAAGAACTCGTGTGAGTACAACTGCACTGAAAGCAAAGAAAGATTTTATCAGGAGATTCTTGAGGTGCAGCCAAGGTGTATATATACATCTCTCAGAAAACCTGGAAACGTGTACATATTGTGCTCTGTGTTAAAAGAGATGGCCTGGAGGGACCAGACATCCCGGGGGTAGAAAATAACTCCCAATAGTCAACTAGAGAAGGATAATTCCCTTAGTATATCGCTCTTGCACTGAACTAATCAGTGAGTCTAGGATTAAAGATTCCAAACCACCTGATAAAATTCAAGTCAATGGATTTAACTCCTTATAAATGCCAAATCTGGCAGACCCACTGCTGCCTGTTCACAAACCCAGGCTCAGGTGTTAGTGGAGAAACAGAAATAAAAACACTCCTTCCACCTTCGGTTATGCATGTCCATTACATCCTATCTAGAGTCCAGGAAGTGACTTTCATGACAGCTCGATCTGAAGATCCTCCCCGTACTTTCGGATCAGCTTTGTGTGGTTATGGTCCACTGACCACTGCTCTGGGAGGTATTTGGGCTGCATGCTGTCCAAGAAGTGCTGCCGCCAGCGTCTCTCCAACTGCATCAGGGAGCGCAGGCCTCCTTTGGCAAAGCACTGCACCACCTTCAGTCCGTGTGGCATGTAGCTCTCATTGCAGATCCTGCCAGGACAAAAGCAGAGTTTATTTTCACACAAGCCCACTGTCAGACTCCAGACCTGTCTGCAAGAAACAGCAAGGCACTGAAGATGATTTCAGTTGTGCTGTTTAATTACAGCCACATGGTGTAAGCTAACCAGGAGGGGAGCCGGGAGAGAAACTTCTAAGGCTTGCTTCAAGGCCAGGCTGCTTTCTGGAACACAGCTATACCGGAAGGCTGGCATCTTTGAAATGAGTTGAGTGAATTCTTTTATAACAATACTAAATAAAGCTCTCAAGGCCCATTACAAGCTCCTCAGGAGACAGACTGCCAAATTCTCAAGGCAAGAACCACACGATATTCCAGAGCTCTGACCCTGCCATTGGATTCCCTGCCTGGATAGGCACTGAGATGTTACATAGGAACATCACAAGCAAAAACAAACTTAACAAGGAGAAAATACTGTCTTCATGCAGACAAAGATCAGATACTAGTTAAGAACAGGTATTTGGTGAGACTTAAAGACAGGAGACTTCTGGTATGATTGTCTTTCAGTCTCCCTCCCCAATCCATCCTTCAAAAGGAAGCAGCAAATAGTAAAGGGGAAGAGAGATGAGCAAGAACCGAAGGAGATTGCTGGAAGAGAAATGAAAAGAGAGAAAAACAAGGGCTGCAACCCACAGACCACTCCCAGCACGAGGGGAAAAGAGGATAAACAAGAGCACAATAAGAAGTCCAGGGTATGACTGTCTGCTTAGAGCCTTAGGATACAGCACAATTACCTTCTTTCTCTGCTTTCTAGTTAAGTGTATGAGTACTATAAATCCAGACTCTGCAGGCTTATGCAAGCATTAAAGTTGTGGTTTTAGGGGCTCTTTTTGCCTGTGCAGATCAACTTCCACCAGTCTCAAATTCAGAAATTCCTTAACTTTACACCATGATTTTATGGAAGGTACAATCATATCCCAAGGAATCCAGCAATAGGTCTTATTTTCATTAAAAAGCTTAGTGGGAAAAAGCCAGCATGTGTGATCCTCGGCTCTGCAAACGCTGCTGGATTTTATTTTATTTTGCTCCATAAATATTTACCCAAGGTTGTGTGTGCAGACGCCCTTTTGTTGAATTTACATGCTCACATAAACAACTAAAATGTTACATCTACTGCTGGGCTTGTTATACCTGGTTTCCAGAGCAGCTGCTTCCTGGAGCATCTCCGGGGTCACCGCTTCTGTGTTAAAGAAGTCCTTGATGCCTTGCAGAAGTTCTGCCCTTCGGGGATCAGGCAGGCTGTCTGCATTCAGCAGAGCTCGGGCCCCTGAGCGCACCTGCCTGCGCAGAGGGTCCTCCAGCATGCGCACACCCTCCTCGGAGCCAATGGGGGCACCAAACTCCTCAGCCAGCTGCTGCTTGAGGTGGTTGTCGTAGTAATTGGAGACGGCGTGGCAGGATGTGCAGAGAAGTAGCACATCATGGGAGTTGTGGTCCTTCATCTGGATGGGGAAGTGTCTTCGGTATTCGTGAGGAACAATGTTCTTCCTGGGGAAGACAAATGAGCCAGCTCATTACATCTGCCTGGAGCTGCTACTCCCCGATTTCTCCTCTTCCTGGCCCACAAAAGTACAACTAATAATAAAAGTGCAGGAAAACAAAGATCAGCAGTGCCAGGATTCTCAGTGCACCACAGAAGTTTCAGAAATCCCTCATCTGTACTTCTCTCTCCAGGTTTTCTACATTTCTCTTTTTAAAGAAGCACACCTGCTACTTAAACAGCAGCAAAGTCAAACAGCTCACCTTTTGTAACCTCATAAAGTTCAGGCTCACCTAAGCCTTCCAAAAATATAAGGATTAAGTACTGGAAGGCATAGCATATTTATTTTCAGAAGAGAATGCCATCAGAACAGTATGTGTTTGCTACTACTGCCCCCTGTAATTCAACCTGCAACACAACGTTCTACCCAAGGCAATTTCTCTACCCTCTGTAAGAGGAAAGGCTGACCTGGTCGGTGTCAAACTTACCCAGATACACATGACCAGAGAGCATTCAAACAGTGACAGACCTTCTAGGATGTGAACAAACATATTTCAGCCCACTAACCACGCTTCTGGATGCTGAACTAGATGCAGACTTCAGTCTTATTTTTTGTTTTTAAATTAGACGTAACTTTTTCTTACCCCACTATGCGACTCACCGGATGTAGGACTCCCGTTTGCCACATACAACACACAGGTTCTCTTTGACTGTCAGATAATAATCGACTTGAGACTCGGGACGTCCTGAAGGCTCAAACCGCAGCTTCACAACAAACGGGTCTGTGCTAACTAGGTCTGAAAGAGTACAGGCAAGCAGAGAATATTCAAGACAGTGTTGTATTTAAAAGCTAGGATAATGATGCTAAAACAAGGTAGACATCCTAACAGAATTTTCAGTAAGAAAGGATAGCAAAAAATCATGCCCAGTTATCTCAGAAACATGAAAAAAGGCTGCATTTTAAATATCAACAGGAAGTTAGTGTGCTCACCTCCAATCCCCTTGTCCAGATACCACTGAGCCTTCTTGCGATCGCAGGTGCACAGAGGCTGTCCATCTGGTGCATGCAGGAAGCAGTTGTCATACAGTGGAGATTTTCTGTGAAACAAGGATAACATTGCAAAAACTATAACAACATGCCAGAAAAACAGCTCTCTACAGTGATGTGTTCCACACTGCAACTCCTGCAGCCTCATCCAAATCACGGGAGGGAGAGGAGCCCTTAAAGACATAGTTTATGCTGCTGAGCACTGCACAGGCTGCTGCTGAGGGAAGCAGAACATCTAAAAATGTATCTGAGGTTCATGAACTGACTGTAAGGTATCTTTGCTCTCCTGATGCCAACAGAAGTGCTAACTCTGAATCCCAGTTTTCAAGAGATACCACTAATGACAACAGTTTTCCAAAAAAAATTACATTAGAAAAAAATAAATGTAAAGTCAAGAACGAAGATGAGCTCCAAGCAAGCTGAAGGAGTGTTATCAGCCTGCAGACAAAGCCATTTCAAGAATCAGCTACCAGCTAACTAAGCCCATGTTGTAATGATTTATGAAGATGACTTTTCTAAAACTTAGTGTGAACAGCAATTATTTCATTCATCCAAGAGCAACATTAGGAAAAAAAACAACCCTTGGAGTACTGGAAATTCACTCAGTATTCGTTCAATTCACTGAGCATTCACTCAGCAGAGCTCTACCAGCTAAAAAGACTGATTCACAGGCCATGTAATCTAACAAAATGATCTCTCCTGATGTCAGTGGGGGGGTGTGGGAGTAAACAAGTTGTAATGATACAGGAGATCTCTTCCCACCAAACATCAGCAGTTGAGCTCAATCACCATCATAATATGAGTGCTTCCCAACTCTAAATTAATAAACATTCAAACATGCTTACAGAAAGGAAAATAGAAAAGGACTTCTGAAATCACATCCAGCCTTACCCGAACTGGACTGCTGGAGATACTGCAAGAAACAGCAGGTCTACAAATCTCTCATGAAATCAAGCATGGTTAAAAACAATAAATAAATAACCAAGCAACCCATAGAGAGATATCAGTTTAATTTGGAATTCAATTGTTTAAATTTTAATCCTCCCATAAAGTATAGTCCTTCTGTTTTGTATGACACAGGCTCCAAATTAAAGTATATACATCTGAAGGGACTTACTGTGTACAACACAGTATTGTTAATGACTGCTAGTGAAATCTATGTTATTGACTACAATACAAAGGACTCTGCTGCCAATCCTGTAAACTCCACTGCCAAAAAAGAGGAGAAAGATACCAAAATGACTTTTTTTCTTCCCAAATAAAGGCGAAGGTGGGGCAGGAGGGTGTTCAAGTTCCTACATCCATGTGATTAATTTTATTAGAGTGCACCCAAACATAAACAAACATACTAGTTCTCTGTGTTTCCCACTACGCTGAGCTTAAAGAGATCACTCCTACTTGTTTCATCTAAAAACAAATGAACCCACAATAGCAAAAGGCCATAATAATTTAGCATTTGTCCCACAGAAGAGCCTGCGGGCTGGGGATCCTGAATCCAGCAACAGTTGCCTCTGCAAGGGCCAAGTAGAGCCATTCCCTGCTCCCTCCCTGGCATAAGGAGAAGCGCAGTGCTTTGATGCTGCTACAGACAGTCCTCCCTGCACTCCCTGGCACCTCACATAATCCCTCTCACCCCTGGTACTGGTAGCTTTCAGGTCTGCTGTCCCCTGACATCTCTGTGACCACAGGGACCTGGAACAGCACAGTACGAACACCAGCTCACAGGTTAATCTCTGTGCAGCTGCCCCCTTTTCCCTGGAGGAGACAGGGTTCAGCTGTTTGGAAATGCCACCCAGACAGCCAGCTGGCTCCTGCTGGGCCTCTGCTCTTGAGCTAAAGCCTCCATATTGTAAGGGAAGGTAAAAACTGAAGACCTCCCCTCAATCTATTATGTAGTACAGACCTAAGTTCCCCTGTTACTTCCAATAGAGAGGAACTAGGAAAACAGAAATAGGATCTGGCTCTCATGACTGTTTGGTGCTGTGTCCCTTCCCAGCTCTTATTGTCCTCTTTGTCTAATAAGTAGAGCAGGAAGTATCAATCAAAGTTTTTTCACCTGTGGTGCAAGGAGTAAAATTTGCTCACAGACTTACCTTGCAGAATATCCCACACCCAGAGGCTTTCGCTTCTGCCTCCGAGGATCTCTCACTTGCTGACTACCAGAAGACTGAACATTCGCAGAAGATTTCCGATTCTTTGTTTTCTGAGGGGAGCGTGCCACTCCACCCTTCTCTCCTGCGCTGCCACTCCTCCTCCCTCTAAATGGGATATCCACCAAGCCCTGGCATTTGCTCAGTACTTTTTCCCAAGTAGCAGCAGAGTTTTCACCGTCAGATACAGCAGGGAGGCAGGCAAATCCCAGCAAATGGAGGAACAGAGCCACTGAGATCTGGGCATCCCTAGCAGCATAGAGAACCTGCAGAAAAGCACAGACGCTGGGATACTGGCAAGCAGCAAACACTCCCCCAAACACCATCAGTCTTTAACACTAGATTCAGTAAAACCAGAAGCTGGATTTGTTTTCCCTTGTTCACTTTTGGCACAATGCCTACTACCGTCCAATGTGATTATTTATCCTGTCACTCCCTCTACTGGTCACTGATTTTGTAGACATCTGCAGCATGACTAAAGAACACAAGCAATTAGGGAAACCATGATAGGCTAAAGATGGTGAACAAGGTTTCCAGGGTCTTTATCTGATATTGCACTGACTGCTACAAATTGGAGGAAAGAAAACAAACAAGTGAGGCTTTGGGTGCACAAACCGCTGGTTCAAGGGGTCTGGCCTTACAGATCTTCCAGGATTAAAGGAAAACAAGGGTCAAGAATCCAGAGAGAATGACAGAAAATTGTCTTCATGGAAAAGGAGGGAAACTCAGGCAGAGGCTGAAATGGACTTCAGATCATAGTCATACAGAACTATTGAAGCAGAACTCAAAGAAGGACAAGATCTCCCTGTTACAATGCCTCTCCTCTAATAAGAAGTTTGCTTTTCTTCCCAAAACACAGAGTTGAAGTGGAAGACACACCTGATGTTGTGTCAGTTCTTCTGCCTCCCAGTTGCTGCAACGCATATGAGGAGACTTGTCAAGCGGGCAGTTCAGGACTTTTTCAGCTAAGGACTTAAGGCTAAGGCAGTTGTGAAGTAGATCCTTCCTTCAGTTTTAACAAAGAAAGCAAAAGAGGCATATTAAAAATGAAACTAAACACTCATGCAAATTTAGGCAGCCTCACACAACCTGGTTCTGCCAGAACACAACGCACTTGATGCACGACTCCCACTCAAGCAGCATACAGGCCCTCACCCTCCTCTCCACTAAAATGTCCGACCTAGATTTGGTAATTACCTAGTGTCTGCAATATGCAAAACAGGCAAGGCTGGGAGCTGGTAACATCTCAGGCTGAAGTATCTGGCTCTTAGATGTAGAGCTCAGGGATATGGTTTAGTGGGGACTGTTAGTGTTAGGTTAGAGGTTGGACTCGATGATCTTGAGGTCTCTTCCAACCTAGAAATTCTGTGACTCTGTGATTCTGAAATAGAGAGGTCTGTCACAGAGTGAAGGACTGTCTGCCCCTAGGGATTCATCAGCCACTTAATAAACAAGCCTGGAGACATTTTCTGAGGAGCATGAGAACCAGGAATGATTCAAGAGGAATCCATCCTCAGTGCTAAAAAGGCACCATCAGGTCACCAAATCCATGCCCCACGTCACTAACAATGCACATATACTGAATATGAAGAACATTCCCAAGTAAAACTTTTTTTTTTTTTTTTAAGAAAGAACAGAGGATGGGAAAATAGCATCACAACTGTAACCTATAAAAGGAAACACTGATACTAGAACAGAAAATTGGAGCTAGTTGGGTTTTTTTAGCCATTTTTCAAGAAATCCTGTAATTTAACAGTTCCACTTAAGTGCCACTCACACTTTTACCCCATAGTTTCAGGCAGTGTCTTCAAGCATCTGTTTACATTGTGAGCTCTCTGACCGTCTTGTATCACTCTGCCTGGACTTCTTACAAGACAAAGCAAGATACTCTGAAAAGCCCTTACAACTATTACACGAGAAGACAGACTGACACAATTAGCATTCATGATTTCATTTCCTTTAAGGCCACAGAATACAAGCCTGCCCACGCTCTAAAGAAAGTGTCCCATCCCAAGAACACCAAACCTACCTGCCCGACATCATCCAGCACACACAAATTACTTTTTAATATTTCAAACTCAAATGGTGTACTAAAAACAGAGCTGCCTCTGTCTTCAGAGGCTTACCGCTGTCTCATGGCTAAATATCGGAGATCCACACTCCCTTTTACTGGAAGACCATAGTCCTGAAGTAACTTGCAAGCATCTTCCCAGCATCCCACCCCTACTTTCAATACAGCACTATCTGCCATGATGTCCAACAGGGTCTTTGGGATAGTCTGTCCACTGGCAACGAGCCTGGGCAACCGGATGAGAACACAGAAGCCACTGGAAGAAGCCATTTGTAGAAGGGATACAGGATTCGCTTTTCCCTCCACAGATACCTGAAATAAAGGTAAAAATCACAGCTGGGTTACTAGCAGTACTGCAGCTGGACCAAATTGTAAAACAGCCCACCAAAGACAGGAAATACTTACCAGACTATGCAATTGAAAGCTTTTCCTGCACAAATTATGTGATTTGTTTCACAGTATTACTGTCCCACAATTACTTCTTGCTACAACCTTGTGAGAGAAATTTTCCTCCTTTCACCCTTGCCCCTCACAGCTGGGCTGGCAGGAGCAAGCAGACACATTCCTTAATCCACGTCAGCACTACAAAAGTGTTTATAGCACACTGCTTAACTGCAGCTTGTACCAATGAATGTGGGGTGAATAAACTTCCAGCCAAAATGATGGCGAAGACAAGCTTCATAAATGACTCAAAGTCTGTTCCAAGAGCTCACATAGGCAAACATACAAGCAGCAGATGAATGCTGCTTTCTGGTATGCCCACGGAGGTCTATCTTCTTATCAGCATTATCCTCCTCTTCTGGTTTATTAATTTTAAGAAACTCTTTGGTACACAGATGGACTTAAAATACTGTAAATCTGAACTATTTTAGTAAACTACATGAAAAGAGGTACTATATAAAACATATGGTGCTATTTAGCCATGTAATTATCACTGCACGTTTAGAACTAGATTTATCACAAAAGTTCAGCAAACAAATGCAAGTAGCGAACTAAAAACTTACAGCCAGCAGACTTAAACGTGAGAACAATCAAAACTAGTGGATAGTTCCCTGGTGTCACGATAGATAATCACGGTTTCGATAGCCAGCCGAGCCGTGCCCATTCCAGCAGAGGCACAGCTCCTCCCTCGATGATTCCCTGCTGCGATTTGCAACCTGGCGGAGAGGCCCTGCGCTCACTCACCCACTCACAGTCGATCCCAAGCACCGGCCGCTGCTCCAGCTCCTTCTTCAGCAGGGGCTCGACCCGCTCCCACTCCTCCTGCTCGGAGACGACCACGATGTCCGCACCGAGGCTCCTGTGTGGCCGGGACGAGGCGGGCGGCGTGCCGAAGGCAGGCTCATCCTCATCCTCAGCCTCAGCCTTCAGCAGCGCCTCATCTGCCGGCCCCCTGCCCGCGTCCCCTCGCGGCTGCCCGCAGCTCGCTGTCCCCCTGCGGCGCCGCGCTGCCCTCCACAGCGCCAGGCCCCCCACCGCCACACCCAGCAGGGTCGCCACAGCCACCGTCACCGCCGCCTGCCTGGGCATCCTTATCCCCTTCCCTGCACCCGCTCGGCGCTTTATCGCGGCCTGCGAGGAGAAAGCAGAGAGGTGGCGATCAGCGGCAGCTCCACGGGCCGGCCCCGGCCTCCAGGCTTCGGTCTCGGCGGTCCCCGCACCGGGCAGCCCCGCCGCTACCTGCGGGGGCTCGGCGGCGGGCTCCGAGCCTGCCCCTCAGGAGCCGGCGGCCCCTGGGCGCCGCCATCTTGTAGGGCCGCTGAGGCGGGGCGGGCGGCGGGCCGGCCTCCAGCCCGGCACCGGGCGCTGCCGCCTCCAAAATGGATGTTTTTGGGGTTAACTTGGCTACTTGTAGCGTAATTGTCACAGAGGGGAGGAAGGGCTCCCCAGGAGAGCTGGCGTTGAGCAGGCGGATCGCCCGCAGGGTGCTCCCAGAGGAGCAGGGTTTCAGCAGGACGACCCATCCATCCCCTACAGCTCACCCTAAGGAGCGGGGCTCAGCCCAGGGCAGCGAGATGTCAGGTCTCACAGGCGATGGGATCAAGTTGGGAAAAGTTTGTTTTCCATGGAGTGGTCTGTTTTGAACACACACATGCTTTAGTAACAGCATCTGTATCTTTTTTTTTTTTTTCCGCAAAGACCCTCAATCTTGCTCTGCACCAAATAAATTTATATCCACTTTGATACTAATCCTCCGGGCTCTACAGAGCAGTGCAATTTTGCACGCTGTAGGAACACACCTCTTGTTCCGGTTCACTCTCCCCTACAGGAAGAGGTGTTTGTTCCTCACAGCCATACCTGGGCCACAGCTTCTCCTTCCATCCCAGATCCAATGCCCCAGACCCAGCTGACAGCTGAAATGCACATCACAGGGCAGGAGGCTACGGCTCTGAGCTCATCACACAGCGCAGAGTATGCACAGGAGAAAAAGCTGGGGTGGCCTGGCTCTACCTCAGAGTTCCCACAGCCAGATGGAGATCTTCTTCCCTCCTACCCTCGCTTCATTCCCCTGCCTCCCCCAAATTGTACAATGCTTTGTGTTACATGGTCATTGTAACCAAGTACAGACCTGGAGCACTGCTTGGATTTTACCACAGTTCCCGTTAAACCCGACTGACTGCTTGCTCCCTGCTCCCTTGCTCCAGCACTAGCATTTCCTTAATGACAGGGGCACTGATTCAGGCAACTGATCCACCTGTAAACTAGTCCAAAGGGAGAAAAAAAAATAACATCTGGGGTCACTGCAGACTTATTTCAGAGACCACATAACCAAGTCCCGAGAAGCCTCTGTGACTGCACTTCAAGGTCCAGCCACCCTGTTGGGTGCAGGCAGTGCATCTTTAAGCACTTTGTCAGAGACTCAAGCTCAGAATAGTGACCAAATCTGAACAAATCTGCAAAGTTTATTCATAGCTGGATCCATTTGTAATAAACTGACATCCACCCAGAAAGCTGAAACAGGTCTTCCCTTTTACAAAGTGTTTATTTTGGTTTCTAAGGTAATAGGACTTTTGTGTAAAGAGAGGAAAAATAAAATACACTAGCACTTATTACACAGTACAGAGAAAATATGATATAATGTAATGCCCAAGCCTTGCTTTTCAATAATAACAGGATTGTATCCTTGGCTGCACCTAAAGCCTGTGTTTTTCATGCTATCACTGGTCCTGTAAACCACAAGTCTCTTTAACAGCTTGTCTTACTACCTACATATCCATTTATTCAAGTGTAAAGGTTAAATTAAAAATAAATGAAAGCAACTGATGCATGAGTGCACTCTGGCAAAAAAAAAAAAAAAAAAAAAAAAAGTTCCCAAAGCCTGATGGGGACATTGCCAAAGATGAGAAGGTAACCAAGTGAGCAAACACCAACTGCTGGCTTAGCCTTACTTACGAGAAATCTGTTGCAGCAGGTAACTGAAGCCCTTACGTGGTAAACAGCAAAATTTACTTTTCTTTGTCTCTCTGTAACCTGATCTGAGATCTCTACAGAGATCGATGTCAAAAGACTCATTTTTAGCCTGATTTCCTAAGGAAAGAAGGCTTATGCAATTACACTGTCTGTTGGTGTTTCTGCCTGTGGGTCCCCTTTCTTCCTGCCTTTCCTTGCCAAAAAAAAAAGGCATGTTTAAGCCATTGCCCAATTCCATCTAAATTTGTACAAAGAGATAGAGCTTTCAAAGGTGACTTCTGTGAAATGCAAAGCTGAGTCAATGAAACAGACCCTAATAAAACTGCCACTGATAAAATATCAAGCATGTGCAGACACTGCTTAATATACATCAGAGAATCCACACAGCGGTGCCACATCAGGACAAGTCCATAGGAAACCAGGCTTCACTTGTTCTGCTGATCACAGAAAAAAATATTTTTATAATCCCATTAGCTCATCCTTTAACAGGGAGAAGACTAGAGTAAATGACTCAGTGTTCAAAGGAAAATCAATGATAGTGGAATATCAAAGGAGAGAGGCTCCAGTCAAGACCTAAATTGCTGCGAGCAGACAATGAGCAGGGAGCTGCGTGGAGTCCCCACTAGCTCATTAATAACCCTGCATTTGGGGCCCCATCCCAAGCTACATAAGAAAGCCAAACTCACATTTCAGCTCCTAATGTGATTTATCTTCCTTGTGTCAATGCTGGTAACCCCATGACTACATCTTCAAACCAGTCATTTTGAGCAGGATTTTTTTTTTTTTTTGAGCAGGCTGGTATCAGGGAAGTAGTAGGACGACTTCTTTTGTCAAAAAGTCATAATGAGATCAATTTGAAATCAACTGTGAAGCCACATCCTAAAGGTGGAGTTTCACGCTGTAACAAGGTGGATGGAGGGTTTAGCTCCTGTTGAAAAAACAATTCTGCTTCCCCCTTCTACCTGTAGTCTTCCTCCTACTGCCTTCCTTCTGCGAACATTGGTGCCAGTCTGATTCAAGGAATTCAGTGAGCAGAAAGCTAACACAGCAAAAAATAGAGTTTTCTCCTGGTTTAACTCCTTGGAGTGGCTCACCACAGAGCCAGATCTCAGTGAAACTACATCCTAAGCCAAAAGATGAATCAGCTGCAACTCCCTCAGTGAAGGGATCTGCCAGAGTCTGCAGGTTTTGCAAAGAATCTGAAACAACAGCCCTCAGAGGTGTGAGCTGCCAGATTGATCCCATGAGGATGAGCTGTATTACCATTAATCATCACCAACATATTTCTCCATTAATTGCCAACTCTTTCATTGTGTATGTCGGAATAGAGAGGAATTTCACATTTTTGTTTCTTGAAGGGCTGCTAAACTTACCTCAGTGGTTGAGTTCCAGCAGACACAGTAAGTTGGCCCCACAGTTCATGCTTGCTTAGAAGGTGACATCCCCTATCTCCCAAAACCCTGCTCCCAGCTGCACCATCCTGACTGGCCTGTGCTAATTTGGGCATCCATTGGGACACCTCCTTGAGCCAAATGAAATCAGTAAAATGCTAGACAAACAGGCCCAATGAGCAGCAGCAGCAGCACAAAGAAAGGGACAGAACACATAGCCAAGAAGAATAAAGCCTCCTTTCAGCAGCTACAAGTCATTAGATCAGCTCAGCTGCATGTTCAAGCTACATCTTTAGCTGAACAGCCTCAAGGGGTGACATTTGAGAGAACAGCGCTTGTTCTCCCCACCTTTCTGGTCTGTGAAATGAATAAGCAAAAGGAGAAAAGCCCAGAAGCCACCTAATTTCCTCTAGAGGGAATAAACTGCACAAGAGGAGTTATTAAGGGGAAAAAAAAGATATGGCTGAAAAATGATATCATCTTCTTGGCTCACCCTCCTTTTCCTTCTATTCCTCAAAAAATCAAGCGTGTTATAAATAAATAAAAGCCTTGACCCAGACCCCCCTCCTTCTCTAATGGCTGCCCTGTCTCTGTTGCACCTGTAGACTAACCCCATAGATATCTGAGCATGACTCCAAATCTCTTTTCTATTTCCACTTTGGATCAACCCAAGCCATTCAAAGGCTCAGCAGTGCTCAAAAAAATGTATTTAAACATCATTGTCTTTGACTTGACACAATCAACCATGCTTCACTTGAAGTCTTCTCCTTTACTATTTAGGCCTTTCTTCCAAGTGTTCTTTGGCAGATTCTCCTCATGCTGTGTCACAGAGCTGTATCCTTGGCCTTCAGCTTTTATCCTCCCACGTTATCTCTGAGTTATCTCATCTGAAATACAAATACAACTATCATCTCTGTGCTGATGATTTACAGATCTGCTCCTTTCCCCAGAGCTATCTCCCTCTATCCAAACTCAAATCATAGCCTTCTCTTTTCTGTGGATGATGACTAGCAGGAAGCTAAAGCTCAGCAAAGCTGGAACATGGCTCTTTCTCTTTCCTAAAAGTCCTCTCATCTTCTTTGTGCATATCTATGGATAACATCACTGGTCTACCTGCCATTCGAGCTTCCATGTCAACTATCAGTTCTGACTGAGACCTCTCTGTAGACACAAGTGCCCAGGGTATGTCTAAATTTAGACTTCTGCTATGAGGCAGCTTTTAGACAAAGTCCTTTGATCCATTCTTGGATCCCTTGCTTAGGTCTTCTGCTTCCATACCTAGACTGCCCCAACACCTTTCCCTCCAGCACTGGCCAACGCGGCTCATAACCCCACAGCCTTTAACTGCTGTGAATGCCATGAACTGACAATACAGGGAAGCTGACTGTAGTCCTCCTTTTAATGATCAAACATGCCACAACCATCAAATGGAAACCACTAATGCAATTTTAACTCATTCTGCCAATTCAAATTTGGTCAGAACAAAATGTTGATGGGATAATTTTGTACAAGCAGACATTAAAAACAGATCAGGTATTGTCAGTCCTTCCAGAAGGAGAACAAAAACTCTGTTGCATGGGCACAAGCTAATGTGAGAGCAATGTGACAGCATGGCCATACCTGATCCAGATTATTTCAGTAGCAGTGGGAGATCTGGTTGCATACAGGCTTAGAATTAGCGACCCTGAAACCACAACCCTAGGCTGTTTATGTAGATCATTACTCTGGCCACATCACTTCTCTGTTTGAAGCATTCTGATAGTTCCCTGTTCTGTATTGCAACAAACATTATTTACTTATCTGCATTCTCCTCTACAGAAAGCCATCTCCCTGTTCATTACCTCCCATTTCCTTTTCAGTTGAATCCTTCCTTCCTATTGTCTACTTGTTAAAATTACAATCAAAACATGTTTGTGCTTTGTTTCACGCTGCTTTTGAGGCATGCAGGAGACTAACATCCTACAGAATCAAGCTGCTCAAGCAGTGGGTACAAACAGACCTTGAGGTACCCTGCCCAGCCTATGGTCTAGCCAGACTCAGACCAGCTTGGCTCATGTTGCTCAAACAGTTCCTGCACAGCACCCTTTGCGCTAACATGTCCCACAACATAGAAATTTGTAGAAGTTGAATTGGTTTGACTAGGTACTGTCCAGGCTGAATTCCATTCTGAGCTGCAGAAGTTTCCTGTGAAGCTAGAAAAAGATGCTTCATTGGTGCTACTCCAGCATGACTCAGACCTATCGATGTATGTGTTCTGATGAGACTACAGCACTCAGGCATTAGCGCAGCAACATGTTATTTTCAGAGGAAAATGTCACCAGTACAGGTCGCGATGAATTTCTTAGGTGTTAAATATTTTCAAAATTAATACAAACAAAGGAGTTGGAGAGCAAAAAATGCTTACCAGTACATTTTTAACCTACATGGATATGTGAAAGAACACTGCATTTTGCAGAAAAGCTTGGCAGTCTGCTATTATTTTTCTCTCGAATTCTGACAACATGACATCTTTATCTGACTGCTGACAAATGTGATTTAAAAAAAAAAAAATCAGCTAAGCCTTTCTTGAAAATCCTAGCACTGGGGTTTTAGGGAATAATTTTGTTTATTTATATTTGTTCATGTAAGTACACAGCTTTCCTAGAGACTGGATCCAGTACATGGAGAAAGAGCTTCAGTGATTTTATTATGTCACAATTCAAAGAAAATGTTCCTACACCTATTTGTTTCAGTATAAAAACAAAAATATCCAACCTAAGCAGTACTTTAGGAAAGGAGAAAAAACGAACCACATGTGATAGAAGTGACAGTCACATTACGTAATGTATTTCTGGAAGGCTCTTGGATCTTGTAGGGATGCAAGCTGTAAGAGAACTATACAGGAGAGAGCAGAATACAAACTGATAGAGTCAGTTTGAAACCTATAGGCAGAAATATATAATATTGCTAATCTATGCTGGGAATTTAGAAGTAACCGTCAATTTCCGATGTAATTGTAATGCCACAGAATCTTTTAGCATGCAAGCCAAAGAGCTATAAAATATGATTTATACCAGTACAATTTACCTGTTTCTGAAGCTAAGGTAATAAACACAAATCATAACTGACAGGGCCTTTGCCTGTCTATACCAAGGCTTGCTAGACACGTTACATTGCAAAAGCTGGCTATCGATAGCTTTAACTAGAGCAAAATCCTTGTACAGCTCAGATGTAGGAAAGACTAAGTGTTCTGGCTTTCATTTTATTGTTAACATTAATAATTATAATTCCAACAGAAAACTGTTAGTGGACTGTGTCTGGATATTTCTCTCAAATTATTATTGTAACCTTTAATTAACTTTTAAGTTCCATATTTACACCTATGGATGTCACATATGGAAACATGTCTAAAAAGCTGAAATATGAGAAGTGTTCACTGATTTTTTAAAATTCCATTCAGATACTTCGTTATTTTATTAGAAGTAAAGCTATAGCACTGTCAACTAAAAAGTATGTTTTATAGGATTTTGTGTTCTTTCTATAAGTCTTAGCCAAGAATACCAAAGCACTCAACTGACTTTCTATACTGAAATCATTTTAATTTCCACTGAAAAGCCATCCCTGAAACATGGCAGTCTAGCAGTACCCGGTGATGCTGCCACACCATGGTTAATGTCAGGAAGGGTTTTGTTTGTCTGGGGACACCTAATTCTTAGCAGGTGCAGCTCTGCGTAAGGAAGGCCAGAACTGCTGGACTAATTCCTCAGCTTCCCAAAACTGTAGCTCCCATGGGTACTGGCTCTGGTTCTCCTGCACCTGTGGGGAAACACAGACCTGGGAATTTCAAGCCACAGGTCTGGGAATACTCACCTCCTGTGCGTGGTTGTGCATTGCAAAGCGGGGCTGTGGGCCGCACCTCACAGCAGTTACACCCCCTGGATCACTGCTGTTGTCCTCACAGTGTCAGGTATTACACACGGCAGATGCAGTCCTGTGAAAGAGACAAAAAATGTTGTTTTTTCCTCTCACGAACACACAGGTGAGGGTGTCACACTGCAGTGAAGTACAACAGATTAATTTCACCTGTTTAACCGAGTGCCGTTCAGCATTTTGTCGTTGCTGACGAGAAGGAGATTTGCCTGTGCTTCCTCTGGGGCAAAGCCCTGGGAGCCCCGCTCCCCTCAGGAGGGGCACCCATCCTCTGGCCAGCCAGGAGCAGGAGGGAGCGAGCAGCAGCACCTCGGCGAGCCCTGCAGACACCACCTCAAACCCAGCAAACCCCTCACCACACGCTTTCGGAAACGCCACAGAAACCGCTCAGCGCTCACAGACGACAAAACCCAGCACCGGGGGGGACGCTTCTCCCTCACGCCCCCTTCCAGCTACCGCTCTGGGGTGGCCCTTTTCCTTTTACTTCAGTCGGGGCGACTTTCCGGAAGGAAATTATAATAAAAAAAAATAAAAAAGGGGGGGGGGGGGGGAAGAGAAGCGCCGCGACGGGCGAGTGTGGGGACGGTGCCCACCCGCGGCAGCACCTGCCCAACGTTGGCGGCGGGGAGTGCTGGGCTGAGCCGGGTCGGGTCGAGCCGGGCAGGGCAGGGCTGGGCTGAGCTAAAGTGAGCCGAACCGAGCCGTGCCGGGTCAGGGGACTGCGAATTTCCCCGCTCCGCTCCGCTCCGCCGTTACAGGAGCGAGTTACCAAGCGGCGGCGCGGCGTTAGAGCCGGGCCGGGAGCGGCGGGGAGGCGCGGGCTGCAGCTGAGGATCAGCTGCTGAGGGGAGCGGGGAGGAGCCAGCGGGATCAGGAAGCGGCGGAGTGTCTAACACCTCTCTGCCATGGCTGGCTAAAGAAAAATCATCATAACCATAACAAGGGGGGAAGCGGGGGAGGGGAGGCGGCGGCGGGGGAAGGGGCGGCGGGGGAAGGAGCGGCGGGGAGCGGCGCAGGCGGCAGCATGAAGAGGCGAGGCCGGGGGGGCAGCATGCGGTCCGTGGTGGGGTTCCTGTCCCAGCGGGGCTTGGAGGGGGACCCCCTGCTCACCCAGGACTTCCAGCGGCGACGCCTGCGGGGCTGCAGGAACCTCTACAAGAAGGACCTCCTGGGCCACTTCGGCTGTGTCAATGCCATTGAATTCTCCAACAATGGAGGCCAGTGGCTGGTCTCAGGTAAAGCGAGCGCTCCCCGGCCCTCACCCCCCCCCCCCTCCTCTCCCCTCCTCCGCCGCCCCCTCCCCAGAAAGCATCTTCCTCCTCCTCCTCCTCTTCCTCCTCCTCCTCGGCCGCCTCCCCTGCGGCCCGGGGAGGGGGGGAGCAGCGGCGGCGGCCCCCGCAGCCGTGCCTCCGAGCAGCCCCGGCCCGGGATTAATGTTCCCCCAAGTGGGGATCTAAAATGGTTGACAGGTTTTAAATTCTGCCCTGACTGCTGCTGCTGCTGCTGGGGAGCCCCGGACAAAGTTTCTACGCGAGTGTTTCCAGGACGCCGGGGTTGGGTTGAGAGGGGGGAAGCCGGGGGTGCCCTTTTATTTGTTAGATTGTTTGTTTTGCCTCCCCTCCTTTAATACAAAAAAAAAAGGGGGGGGGTAATTTTATTAGGGGAGGGGAAACAAAACTGCGGGGCTGACCGTGGGAGCCCAGTGACATTTGTCAGTGCCCGCCCGCAGCAGGGGGGGACCGGGGGGGCTCAGCCCGGCCGGGGGCACCGTGGGGGTGGGCACCCGGCTTTGGGGGGGGGAGGAGGAGGAGAAGGATTTGTTTTGTTCCTCCTCTTCCTCCTTCCTCCCCTAGCAGGATGCTTGGGGGGAAGAGGGAGATTATTTCCGCGGTGATGGGGTTGGGGGGGGGGGTTAAGGCTCCCCGCTGCTGCCTGCCTGGGGCAGGGGGAGGCCGGGGTGGTGGTGGGGGGGGGGTGATGCTGTCAGGTCTCAGAGGCTCGACCCTGAGGAGAGGGGGGGTGAAGGGGTGCCGAGCCTCAAACACCAGCAGGAAGGGCCGCGGGGCCCCCCGCTGCCTCCCCAGCGGCGTTGGGCGCAGGTGCCTGTGCCCGCTGCCCGCCCCCGGGCTCGCCGGGGAGAGGAGGCGACTGGAGGCCGGGGCCTGGCCGGGCGCTGCAGGCCGCGCTGCCCCCCCCTCCCCGGGCTGCTCGCAGACACGGCCCGGGGGATCCAGGGCACGGCCCGGCCTCGGGGGGCGGGGGGGGAGCCCAGCTGCTGCTCCCCGGCCCGGCACGGGGACCCCGCTGCGGAGCGGGCACAGCCCCGCGGGGCGCCGGCCGGGCCGCGGCAGGCCGCGGGGGGAGGCTGTGGGCCTCCGGGGAAGGGGGCGGGAGGAGAAGCTCCTCGGCTCCCTCCTGCCCTGCCTCCCTGCTGCCCCCGGAGAGCCCCATCCCCGCCGGGGAGGCCCCCCGGGCATCGCCCGGCCCCGGGGTGTGAGGCCGGGGCCACGGCCTCGCTCAGCGCCCCGGGGCTGCAGGCACCGCTGGCAGCTCCCGAAATACCGCGGGGCTTCCGTAAAAAAAAAAAAAAAAAAAAAAAAAAAAGTTATTATGGCTGTTCGGGTATTTATTTTAAGCGATTGTGGGATAAAACCACCAAAATCGTGCGCTTATAGAGCGGAGGCTGCTATGCTGAGGCCTGCCTAATTATAACTTTCTTATCTGAAGAAAGTTTGGAGTGTAAGTCCGGTAATTTCCAGAAGTGTCCCTGGAGGATTGTAGCTTTGCTCTCAGGGATTCTTGTGTCTGTGCACACACAGCTTTCACAGTACACATCCATTTGTCGTGCGGATGTACATACACGTGCATACACACATGGCTGTGTGCTGGGGCAGGGCTGGTGCCTCTGCTCTGAAGCTCTCAGGTGTTCCCCACCCGGCACCCTGCTTTGTACCAGTCCTTCTCCACAAGTAGGCAGAGCTATGCTTTCCTACTTCCAAAGTGCTGCTGAGAGCTCAAGTGCATCTCTCATTGGTTTTCTTAATTATTTTTTTTCATCATAAGTGATGGAAACACCATCAGAGTTCTCTGTTCTTGCTCAGGAAAGCCCTAGGAGATGTTTTGGGTCTTGTCACATCACTGATGCACTTGCTTATGTCGACATCCATTCTTTAGGTAGAAGTAGAAAAAAATGAGGGCTGGAAGGGACTTCAAAAATTAATTTAATCCAACTGCCTGAGTCAAGGTAGGTGCAGTGGGAGAATGGAAACAGATTTCCTATCAGGTGGCTATGTGGGAAAGGAAGGCTTTCAAACCATGCCTGTTTCACAATTTCCTATCTTCTTTTAAAGCTACAGAGTGTTTACAGGGGCTAAGCGCTTACTCAGTACGTAGGAGATGGTGCTAGAGTTGTACCCTCCTAAACTCATAAGGTGACTAAGAAGCAAGTGAATGTTCTAGTCTAAAAAATATATAAGGCAGGGGGGTGGATGGGTGTGGAGTGGATGTTTAAGTTGCATGTGTTAGCAGTGCACAAATTTAGATAATTAAGAACAGACTGCCTTAAGTCTGACCTTGTATTGATGCCCTGAGAAAGTGAAAAGCTCTAATTACAGTAACTTTTAAACAAAGTTTTACATTATCTGTGACCACAAGATCTAGAAAGCTATATTTGATACAGCAACAGGCAGGTGCTTTGTTCTTCATTCAAGACTAAGAAGTTAAAAGGCAAAATATTTATGGATGCTCTGTTAAATTTGATGCCATTATAAGTACAGGCTTCATTAACGTTACACTCAAAACACTACTTTTTTAAGGTCATGCTTCATCTTGAAACACTGAGAAAAAGCAGTGAGAAGGGGAGCTCAGATGAAAGATAAAGGAGGGGTGTAAGCTGACAGCAATCTGAAGTTTTTGTAGAAGAGTTGCTTCAGAAGTCTTCCAAATGTAGATAGAGCCTTAGAATAGATGGCATGTGGGTCTCTCCTCCCTCAAAATAGTCAGTGTGCTGAGGTAAGGATGAGATGTTAGATACTTCCATCTGCGCTTGTAGCAGCTCAGAGAGTTAACAGGGATATCGGAGTGTGTGAAAAGGAAGAGCGCAAGCAGTTTTTCAGTTGTTCAGTTTTAAGTAATATGTATATTAACATCAAGAAGTCTGCCTCGGCTAATTGACTTGTTAAGAAGTTAGACCTTGTTAGAGCTGTTTTAAGTGCAGCTAATACAGTGCATTCGTGCTGCCTATACTGATCCCATTTAAATTCAAGCCTGCATCCGAGTTAGTGCTGTTCTCATCAGCGTTGGCCGGAATGCTTTTTTCTGGGTTTGTGTCCCACTTTTTCTGGTGTGGATTTTGTGTTGTTTTTGTTTTGTTTTGTTTTTGGTCACATCTCCGAGAAGGAAGTCTGTAAGGCTAATGATTACTGCTGTTTTAGTAAACATTTCAAAGTGCTTAAACAGGGTTTACATTACAGTTCCAGATCATTTTCCTGTTAGGATTTTGGAGAGAGCTTAGGTGTAGACAAGCCTCAGCAAGCCCTTTGAAAGCATATTTAAAACTTCCTAACCTCATTAAATCTTGTGTTAGAGATTACACCTTTAATAGTAACTAATTTTGTTCCTAACCATGATTTTACGTAGTGATGTTGTGTTTTTTTCCTGTTGTTGTTGTTTTGTTTACAATATTTCTATGTTCTGGAGCCATTTGACCGTTTCAGCCACTATTGAAAAAAGAAAGGTTTGGTCAACAAATTGCATTGGGGATCTGCCTGTCTGGGCTTTTGCTATGCCTGTGTGGACTTAACAGTGTTACTTTAGAGAGAGAGATGCTAATGTTTTGGGGCAAGACTTCTGGAAGAAGGGACAGGCATAAGGAAACGAGTTAAAGAAAGTAAAGAGAAATGAAAGGAGGAAGTGCATGCTCAAGAGACGACGGTGCAGTGGGACAAGTAGAAAAGACCTATCTGTAGAGTGACACAAGGGAAGAGGCTGAGGTGAGTTAAAACTAGCTGCTGGGTGGAGTTGAACGATTTTATTGGACAAAATGCCTCTTTGCAAGTTTTTATGTGCTAGGTGGTGGTCTTTTTCTGTTAGCAGTTTGAGAAACACAACTGTAAGTGCATGGAAGTGAAATTCCATGTGCAATGATAAGCAGCTGACTCCTTCCCTCAGACATGCCAAGCATCTCCTTCTGCAGTTTAACTTCTTAAAAATCAGCTGTATTTATTCTGCCTAATAGCGTTCCTTGTTCCCATCCTCAAGCTTGGTGGATGAGTTTTCCTATTTGTCTATCTGTCATTTTTCATGTGTGCTATCTCTTGGAAACATGAGTATCTTTATCAGAACCTCCCACTTCCCCCTCCCCCCCAACACACACACTTTAAACTGTACTTTCAAGATAACTTCTGGGAAATAGTGTAATCTGAGGCTTGCTTAATCCATGCATATGTTCTTTTTCTCGGACTCTCTCTTTGCTCCCTTGCCAGATAATGCAGAAATAGATGGCTCTTCTACGATTGTAAGTTTGTAGGGATGCAAGAAGTGCTGGTAATTCGCCTGTCATTTGGTTGTCAGGTAGATCTAAGAGGACAGCAGAATGATGTGACTTTAGCACAGGTAGTGGAATATTACTGAATTAAGGGAATTGTGTATCAAGTGTGGTTTAAGGAGGGACAGTCCTGATCTTAGCCTTTTTGTCTCAAGTAGAATTCTGGGTGAGGAGGGGTAAGAGGTCCACTTACTACATGATATTTTTGTTACTGTCTGAGAAATTAAAAAACTGAAGGTGATAACAGGAGAGGCAGCAATAATTTCAGAGGATAGGAGCTGAATTTAAAATTAGAGACATTACCTGGAAAAAAAAGGCACGCAGCTTAATAGGGACAAGTGCAAACTGTTTCAAAGTGGTCAACTCTACAACTACAGTATGGAGGCTAGACAGCAGTCATGCAGAAGTGAATCCAAATGTGACAGTAGATCACAACATAAATAACATCAGATTTGATAAAGCGCATGAAGTAATCCTTCTGCTCTATTTGGCGCCGTTGGGGCCTCAAAAAGAGCACTGTGCTCCATTTTGGGCACAGATTTTGGAAAAGATGTGGCCTAACTAGAGAAAATTCAGAGGAGACAGTGAAGAATGGTCGGAGGTCTAGTAAAATAAAAGCCTGGAAAGAAGGGGTCTGTTCAGGTTACAGATGGAAAAACTGAGTAGACAGGCCAAAAGTGTCTTTAATTTTTGTCATATAAAGTTGTAAACTCTTCTTTGTCCATTGGGAATAGGACAAGAAAATGGTTTTAAATTGTAGGGTGCAGTTCGATCTTACCTAATGTGCTATAACTTGTGTCTGCCTCCAGAAAGGGCAGCCTTTTTTTCTGTCCCATTCATCCTGTATTCATTCACTTTTTTTTTTTTTTCCCTTCTTTGTAATGTGGCACTTGGACAGCTTAAAGTCATAAACGGGTATGACTGAGGGGTCTGGGTAGGAGGAATAGGGAGAAGTTGTTTGTCTAAGGTCTGATTTTCTATGGGGTCAGCTCCTTCAACATGTTCTCCTGCTGCCTGCATCACCCCTGAATGCGATGGGAGGGAGAACGGCAAGGAGCACATGGCAAGGGGCAGTGGGATTACGTGTAACGTCAAACTGCACCCTCGGGCTAGATATTAGGATAATCTGCCTAATGGCAAGGATAACAGCACTGAAATAGGCTGCCTAAGGAGGGTGTGAAATCTACCTTAGTGGAGTTTCTTTAAGAACAAACTAAACACATAAATACTCTGGTGGGAGTAGTTCAGGTGGTCTGCCATTCTGCCCAGGGCCAGGATCAACTAAATAACTGATCAGCTTCTTGAAATGCCTTCTCCACTTTCTGTGATTCTTACAGCTTCTCGAGTAGGTGCAAACAATAAGAGTAATCTTAGGTTATGATTTAGAAGTGTTGTCTGCAGTGATGGGGCCTGAAGAGGTGTATTGGAGACAGAGGTGTCGTGGTCTTGAGCTTTATCCACAGCTAGCCCAAAAGTGGGGCAAACCTGGAATGCTTTGGTTTAGAACTGTGGAGACGGTGTTCTGCCCATATTGTTTATCTGTGCTACTTAAAACAAAAATTAAAAACTTTTTTGCGGGGGAACCCCTTCTCACTTTTTTTTCCTTTTCCCAGAACTCTTGGGGTATGCAGCAAGCACAAACCGTTCTGAAGTGGGCGAGCAGTGTTTGTTTATTTTGTTTTCTTCAGGATAACTATCTCAGGATTTGAAATGGAAGCTTTCTTTTTAGGTATGTTCTGTTGAGCATCCTCTGGGTAGGATTCCTTGATCCTTCCCATGTCTCATCAACTTTAGCCAGAAGGCCCTAATCATTAACAAAATATTCCGGTGGTTTGGGGTAGGAGAAGAAACGTGTGTGTGTTTGTTTTTCATTCATGTGTTCTTGTTATTTAATTAAAAAAAAAAATACTGCTCTTTTCTACATCAAGAGTAATATGGAAAGGTGATAAAGTTTCCAGCTTCTCTGACCACAAATATTTCTTTGGCCTGAGTTCTCTTCCTTTTTGACATTCATTTGACATGTAGCAGCAGGTTTCAACACAATGAACACTGAAGTAGTTGAGTAAATCTTTTTAAATGCGATTCCTTTCTGAAAAGTAGCCATGGCATGGCACTGCTTGGTTCTAACCTGGGTCACACAAACTTTCCCTTTTCAAATTGTTGGTTATGCAGTGGTGGACCAGTAAGGTGGAAGCGAAACTTTTCCCACTTCCTAGACATCAAACTGACTACTTCTGACACTTCTGTATTCATGTTGTCCCAGGTAGCTTTCACAGTTTAAATTATCTGGGATTTCAGTGAGCCACCTTGTAGCCCAGGAAGAAAGAGGTTGTTATATGCTGTTAACTCTCTTGGTTTAGGAGTGCTAAAAGATCCTGAAATCCATAAAATGTTCCATATATATATATGCAAATACGTGCAATTTTCTTCATTAGGAAACTTCTGATATTTGTTCAAACATTATTAACGGTGTCATAAGCTGATAAAGCAGTGCTGGGATATACCTGAAAGTGACTGCAGCCACCATTCTACACTTGTAAGTAGATTGATTTTGGATTTTGTGTAGCTCAAGATTTTACAATAGTGCTGTTTTGAAAACTGATGTCAATGCTTTCCAGGTACCTCTTGCACCTCCACATGACTTTCTTTGCAGAAATCTGAAACAATTAATCTGAAACAATTAAAAACACTTAAACTCTGAAACTTTCTGAAAGGTAGTTTCAGGCTGGGAGCTCGTGAGCTCAGCAATGACAAACTGAAGCCCTGGTGGCTCAGGTGCCTTCAGCTGAGGCCATACATGCAGGTTTCTCAGTGTAGGAAGCCTGGTGCTGGTGGTGTGTGCGCTGTACCAGGTAGCCACACGCAGGTGGTCTCTTTGGGGGAGTGTTGCAGAGGTGTCACAGTTTATGCAGCAGGTCTGGTGCTTCCTGAAAGTGCTGAGTGCTTCTGCTTCACGTGCTGCAGAGTTGGTGAACGTGCACAGTAAGTCCACCATGAACAGAAAGCATCTGAAATGTTCTGCATTCACTGACCAGCCATACAGGACAAATGCTGTAGGCCTGAAGTTTGCTGTACTTCTCAGGCTTGTATCTTCTGCTGGATAACATGCATGCACATTGTGTCTGAGGAGTCATAGTTCCTTTCTACACAGCCATCTCCTTCCATGTCTTCAAGTTTTCTTTGCAGTTTCCCTGTATGCCTGTGTCTCCCTGTATACCCTTCCCTATATCTGTTTGCCCCCTTCCTTCCCTTCTTCATATTCTGACGATTTTTTGTTTCTGGTGGAGCTGGCCTTAAATCAAAGTGTTTCTGGGATAGCTGGGTTGGAGGCAGAAGGTAACATGCTTCCAACCCAGTTAACATCTTCATTTTATTAATCTTTTTTGTCTTATTGGGGCACAAGGGGAATGAAACTGAGGCATGAAACAGAGGTGTAGACATTCTCAAAGACAAGCGAGTGCAAGATGATCTGGAGATGGAGAAGGACAGAATTGCTTGTCTGGAGAGCATGTAAGCTCCTGAGCTGTGAAACATGTGCCACTGCAAAGGCAATGCTGTTCTCAGACTGCTGGGCAATAGTGAGGCTTTTTATGTACCAAAGTGGCGTGGAGATCTCTGTCAGGGAGCTGAGATTCATTAGGAACAGTTAGGAGGCATAGAAAGCAGGCACTAAGAAATAGGAACTTTTTAAAAAGTTGTGGCAACTTTTCACAACGGTAAAGGCCTTTCTGCATGGGCTTCAATTTCTCCGTCTCCTGCTGTGCTGTGTGCTGGAAACTACAGTCAGGGCTCTCGTCTCTGATCTTCATTGTTCTTGTTTGTGCCTGGACCAGGTGGGTAGTAACAGTGAATGAGGATTTGCTGTTGAAATGAAACCCTTAGGTAGCAGTGGTGTCAGGTAGGAGGATGTGTACACTTAAAGCAATGTTTTTGCAAATTGGCTTGCTATGGTAACAATTAATAACGCTGTGTTAATATGTTTTGCTCTGAAATGGCTTTTGCAGAAGTCTTGAAAGACAGTCAGTGTGGTGTGGTAGGAGCAATGCTGGTGTTCACCAACCTCAAGTGTCTGTTAAATCATGTGCCAGGGAGTGATAATGTTAAGACCTGGCTGTTCACAGCTTCAGAAAGCAACCCCTTTAAGTGTGACGATCACTTCTTTATTTTAGTGTGACTAGAGTGGTCATCTATTTCACCAGTTGTCTGTTTCAGTGTCCCCTTACTACTCCTCTGTAATCGCTAGGGTGCAAATAGGAACTTTCTTTGCTTTTTCTGGACAGAAAGGAATCCAAACTCCTACCAGATCAGTTAACCATAAGTGCTGAGTTCTTCTGGAGCCATCACGTTTGACTCTTGTTCTCAGTAGTTATCAAATTCATTGCAAATCTCTTTATCCCGCCTTACTTGTTTGCTCTGTAAGGTACAAAATCAGAAGGAGGAATGCACTCTAATAATTTCACAGAGCATGGATAAGAGTGACATGGACCTGTGCTGTCTATCAAAGTGATTGGGATAAAATATCTTAAGAGACTTAAAGGCTGAGAGACCGTTAACTTAAGGGATGTTGGACATAACTCAGTTCCATGGACAAACTTCCTGATAGCATCGTATTATGTGAAAATTGTAAAGAAATCTGATTAACAATAACAATATGTTCCACTTGTGTATTTACCCCTTCTTGAAGGAAAACACAGAGCAATTAATTTCAGTTTCCTTTTGTCTCTGTTTCATGATTTTTCCTGCAGGGTAGGAGCTCAGAAGGCACAGGTTGTTCTTTTGGTTGTGCAAAGAAGCAGTAAAATGTTTTAACTGAAATGAGCAGGTTTCTAGTGGCACTTCTGACTTGCGATGCCATTCTCTTGCATTTGTTATTAAAGATGGATAACAACAATATTTAGATTCTCAGTTGAAAAAGCTTTATTTGAATGTTACAAGATGTCCAAATTTGATGTTGAGAGCGCTACCAAATACAACAGAATCTTGTAAAAAAAAAAATCAAAGATTTTTGGAAAAGATTGAAAGATTTTTCTCCCTTCCTGGCAAACTGTTGTTTAATGCAATTATAAAGCATAAGCATTGTCTAACATTTCTTTTATTCCTGACTCTTCACCAGATAGAGAAGGAGGCACTTCAATATATTTGTGCACAGAGTTTTGAACTGAGAACTGCAACTAGGCAAACTATTACAAAAAAAAAAAATACAGAAAACTATAAAACGAGAGACATTTGAACTTCTTTTCTGCAGTCATCTTCTTTGTCAGGAGCTTCACCTCAGAAATATCTGCCTTAACCTTTACAGATCTAGGAGCATGACATAACTGTCTGTACTGAAGCATTCAGGAGTCTTCAGCAATGTCTTTCTGTCCCCATACATCAGTCCTGTAACTAACCAGTGCTATGAACAGGCATTGCAAAGACTGATAGTGGAGATACGGTTGTTGGTTGGGGGGGAAGGTTCTTGTTTCACGAATAGCATAAGCAATGCTGTAAACAGGGATTCGGTTGGAAGTATTCTTGCCAACATGCATATGTTACTTTGGCATGTCATTCATTTACAGCTTGCTACAGAACTTTATGTGCCAGCAAAATTCTGAGTCTGCAGGTTGCTATAGGTTGTCAGTATGTATTGGCAGAATAGCAGGTTTTTGTTCCAAACTCTTCCTGCTGATTCCTCTGCTATCATTAATATTAATTGAATACCTGACTGCATGGCATATTTATGTAAATACTTGTCTAAGTGTCCAACCCATTGCGAGGTACAACAATCTTTATGGTATTTTTTTGTTTTGTTTTGTTTGAGTAACTGCAGAATGAAATAATTTGGCTATCATGAATTTACACGTGACTCCAGCAGTAAGTCAAGTTTCCTTTCTCTCCTCTAGGAGGCGACGACCGCCGCGTCTTACTGTGGCATATGGAAGAAGCCATCCACTCACGAGTCAAACCAGTTCAGCTGAAAGGAGAACATCACTCCAATATCTTTTGCCTGGCTTTCAACAGTGGCAATACGAAGGTGTTCTCTGGAGGTAAGGAAGAGCAGCCTGATTCACTGGAGTCTGAGCTGTAATTGCCTTAGAGTAGAAGCCATGAGTGAGATCCTACCCCATATGAAAGGTCTTTTCAATAATCCCCTATATACCTGGAAGCTGACCTTAATCAGCACATGAAGGTTCTTTTGGAACAGGGAATTCTTTAGCAAGCACAACATATTCAGTCTCATCATGCTTCTCTTTTTCCCAAATCCTGGTGTAAGGGCAGTGTGTCACAAACTATCGTGAGAATCCTCAGTGCAGTCCTGCCCTTACTTGTGCTACAGACTGTGGAACATCATCTGTGTCGTTCCCTCCTAGCCGTGCTGCATCCTATCTGGCACTCTAGTTTGATATTTGAAAACCTCTGCTGCTACTAACCAATTTTAATGCACTCTTAGATGGCTAATGAAGGACTATTGCCATCTATTGGTGGGTCACTTTTTCCTCAGATCTCATTTCAGTCCTCAATAGGTGTCTGCCTCTTAGAACTGTTGGCACATCAGGCTCTAATTATCCTTTATATTCTTCATCTTTTTGTATATAAATCCACATTTTAACAGGAAGATTAATTTAGTCTTAAAACTAATATAAATAAACTGGACATGTACTTGTTCTGAACCTAAATCCCTAGAATTTATGTTCATTCTGCCTCTCATTGCTTGATTTTGAAGTGTTGACATAGGAAGGAGAATTGAATTGAGAGGAGAAAGGAAGAGAGGTTTTGCTTACAAGACCGTTGAAATGCAGTCGTTGTCCTTTTCTGCTATACTTTATTTCTATGTCTGATCTGATTATCAGAAGGATAGGGATTTGTATCTTTCAGCAGTATGTCAGTTAACACACAGCTAGAGTTATTGTAGAGTATTAGGAGACCACTTGGTCAGAGCCCTTCACTTCTTCTTTGTTACTGAGATTAGTGAACTGCAAATCAATGCTGTGAATTGGTTCTAAGGACATGGGAATGGTGGAAACTTTCCGCGCTTTAATGCTGGATTAAAACCATAATGTCCCTTGGGGTGGAGGGAAGACAGCAAAGCTTAAGATAGTGTCAAATTTCAAGGTTGAAATGATTCAGATATACTGAAAGATGATGTGGAGAAAAAACAAGAATGTTGAATACTGATGTCTGTCTTCTGATTCTTGAGACTGCTGTTTATTTTATGAGAGACAGCAATCCACACTGTCTACAGAATGGATGTTTCTATTTGAGGCCCGTAGTTATTCCAGTGGAATTTTGGGCTGAAGTCTGTTTTGCTTTAGCTTGAATTTAGACAAATGGAAGCTCACATGAATATTCAAGGGCTGAACTGACAGATTAACTGTGCTAAATCTCGCTGGAGCAGCTGTGATGGTACTTGCCACTTCCAACTCAACCCTCTGTCCATTGGGCCATGCTGTCAGAGGCTACAGTTATCACAGGAAGAGCAGCAGAATGTTTTTTCTGTACTTTTGCCACTGCAGTTAACACCTGCAGTTAGAGATTTGTATCATTGATTCTAGTGTATTTTTGCTAAGATGCCAGGTTCGATGAGCTGTGACAGCTGATGCACAAACTGGCCGTGCTTATCTCTTTCTCCTCCTCTGGTCCACATACACTCTGTGCCTCTGCCAGAAATTATTTCCATTGGAGGAGTCAGGAACTTATTCATCTGCTCCACCAAGATTCACAGAGCTCATCTGCTGGGGCTGCGAGGCTGACTCTTGGATCCTATGTAAAAAGTCACTTTGCTGCATGGCCTAGATGTACCATCTGTCATCTCTCTTCCAGTAAAACGGGGCTAACTATATTTAATCACTCAACAACGTTCTTGGAGATCCTCAGAAGGTCTGAAAGAAGTGCAGATCCTAAGATCTGTTGATTTCCCCTCTGTTCAATAAATTCAGTTGGAGTTGCATTCAAAACATGGAAATTGAAATACTGTAATTTTTAAGTTTTTAGGTTTTAAGTGTGGAAGCTAGCATAAGGGGCACAGAACCTCATTTGTTCTGTAAGCAAGACTACCATCAGCTAATGACTTAGGGTTTGAAGACGTTTCTGTCAAGCAGGTCTTAATAGCAGAGAAGATTTTCCAATTCCGTATAAATTGAATTCCATTCAAGTAATTTCAAACCTCCTTGATGTCGAAGAGTGCATGTGTAACATGCACCACACAGAGCCAATCCTAAAACGGAAGGTAGGAACTGAGTGGATAGTGGTTTGTATGTGATCCTGGGAAGGGGGGAGAAATCTTGAGATACCAAGGAAGTTTCCATCCCTGAAGAATACCAGGGTGAAGGGTGAATCCTTACCAGAAGCAACTGAGCAGTTTGTGGTTAAGCTTTGTCACTACCTTCTCCTTCCACACACAAAGCACAGAGAAGCAGTGGCTATTCCATGCTCCCCTTTCTTTTCTTTCTTTTTTTCCCATTTTGGAGCTTGTAATGGAAGGGGAGGTTGATCCTGTGATGGCTGGAGGACTGAAGCCAGGCAGCTAGAATGATTCTCCTGTCAGTGCTGTATGGACAGTGAGGCACAGCGATTCCTGCTCCTCACCTTCCTGCCACTGAAGGGGAATTTCATCACTGGAGAGACTAGGCTACATTTTTTATGGGTGAAATACATAGGCACTAGTGTAGTTTTACTAGGTATAAACATAGCCTGTAATGTGTAATGGACAGCTTCCATTGCAATTAATGATGAAAGGACACTTACACATAATTGACTCGTTTATTGTGCCATGGAAAAGATGAGCTACTGCAGTCATCTAAGGCTGGCACAATTTAACTGAGAGCCTATGCGAAGAGCAAGTGGATGTAGAAAATCTCACACTTCATTAGTCAAAGAGAAACTTTCTTATATTTCTTCTGTTGGGACAAACAAATCGAAATGCACACAGGATAAATGGAAACTGAGTCATATGAACAGTTAAAACGCATAGCAGAAGAAATTTTGCTCCTTATAAACATCTGGCTTTGCTGTACACTGGGAAAGCTTCACAGCTTGATACCACAACTACAAAGTTATATTGAGCATAAAAATATGACTTTGGGTTTTCTGCTTATTTTCTTCTGAATAAAATATGAATCTGTCTCCTTAAATATTTCTAACCAGGAGGTGCCAAATTAGGTAAATTTATATTTTTGGTTTCTTCACTGAATATTTATTCTGTTGCTATAACTTGAAAAACTCTGAAGACAGTGGAATTACTTGGTAGATGTGATCCTCTTTTACTGCTTACATGTGGTTAGTTGCCATTGTAGTCAATGGTTGTGATCAAAGAAAACTGACAGGATTGTCTGGGTACTTGGTTTGGGTTTTGTTAATACAGAAGAAATTGCACTTTCACTGTCACGTTTGTACCTTCTCAATAGTTGCAAAACTCTGAAGGCTGACAGCATGAACTGGCATCGTTTGGCACGTGAGCCCAATGCATTTGGCTTGCGGCACCCTTTTTTTTTTAATCCTCCATTATCTTAGAAGCATTCTCTGAGCAGAAAGAAAGATGCATGCATGTGAGAGTCAGAAGTGTTCTGCTGCTTTGTAGTATATTCTTCTCTTTACTGCAAATGTCCCAAAACTCAAGCTCAAACTGACCAGGGCATGATCAATAACACAGTTCAGTAGAAGTTATCTGTCGACCAGTAGAAGGTGGAATGGATCGGTGCATTTGGAAATGTCACATGGAACATTTCACAAAGCTGAGCACAGCACTGATCGCCTGGCAACAGTGCTGGTCTTTTCTGTTTTCAATTGTGTTTTCAAAACAGAAATTTTAAATTAAAAATATACATATATATATATGTTTTTATTTTTCTACTCAAATGTGTTTTTGTTGTTTTTTTTTAACCACTGGAACACGATGTTAAATGTTTATATTTTTCTTTTTAGGCAATGATGAGCAAGTTATACTCCATGATGTTGAAAGGTAAATACGCAGTTTGTGTTTCCACTGCTTCGTGAACTCTCTTAATACCAACTCATTGGAGGCAATTTTGTTTTAACTTAATGGTCTGGGAGAAGAGAACAGTCTGATTTAATCCTGAAACATGTTTTTTATTTATCTAAACTCATATCTGGAATGAAGTATTCCCCATCACCCCATTTATTTATTTTTTAAAGTACTTGGTTTCTGCATCATTTTGATCTTGGGAACAAGAGGGATTATTAAATACATATGCTCTCCTGCAGGCAGCATATTAGGTTTTGGGAAGGTTCAGAGCCAGATTATTCTGGCACTTACAGGCTCTGTTTTGTGTGGGATTTTTGTTTGTGTGGGATTATTTTTTTTTTCCCAAAACACTCACATAGGTGTATTTAAGATATTTATGTGGCCAAGCGCCAGTTACCTTTTAAAACTTTGGCTCACAGCTTCTTGATTCTCCATGCTGATGTGAAGCATATTTATTTTACAACTTTTTTTAAAAACTAACCTGCAAAATAGTTGAGAGTTGGGCTTTGATTAACCAAGATTAGGCTGTTATTCAAAATCTAATTAATATAGTAGTGGTAATATATTTGATTGGAGCTCTCTAGATAGCATACCATGTCTTTTTTGCTTCTTACTTTTGAAGTAGAAAATTTAAATGTAAAATTTTGGTCTGTGCTTTTATAGATTTAAGCAAGGACAGTTTATTTCTGCAGGGAAATTTAAATGTTATTTAAAGGGTTTTACCAAAGGAATATAACAATATTAAAATCTCTGTCTTAGTATTTCAACTTTTGGGCTCTCCATGCCACTCTTTCTGCCTAATTAAGGTGATATAAAAGGTTGGGAAAAGTGGTGTGGGTGATTTTTTTTTTTTTATTATTATTATTTTTTTATTTTTTTGTAGCTGTGCCGTGTCTGAGGCCTAGACACTTAGGGGACTTACTTTATTTTGTTTTCTTTTGCTGCTTTTTCTACATGGGGGGGGGGGAACGGGGGGAGTGAGAAATTGTAGTTCTGGTTTGTCCTTGAGAACCAAGAAAACCTAAAATATAGCCAGATGGAATGTTGCTCTTTGATGTGCTTCAGCTGAACTTAAAGAAGCCTGTATTAATGAATCTACATGTATCTTGTTTTCAGACTAAGTACTATAACTTGGTCTGCAGGTCCCCAGACCTCTTTTCCTTTCCAATCACCTCCTCCCAAGCGTAACTGTAGAATGGCATCTTGGTCACTATACATGTGGTTGGTGGTGGTGTGGGTTTTTTTTTGTTTTATTCCAATTAAATACAAGGGGCTTGTTAGAAAGATACGTTAACCTTGTCATTAATATTACCACATAGATAAAGCTGTAGATATTTGCTTTTTAAAACAGTAGCAAAAGAAGGAAGGATAATAGGGTGTCTTTCTTCCAGCACTGAGACGTTGGATGTGTTTGCCCATGAAGATGCAGTATATGGCCTTTCAGTGAGCCCAGTAAATGATAACATCTTTGCCAGTTCATCAGATGATGGCCGTGTTCTTATTTGGGACATCCGAGAATCTTCCCATGGAGGTAAGATCTCCAGATGGAAAGATCATTATTTTAGGAAGAATTTGGGATATGGGCAAGCCAGGGAATGCAAAAGCTATGTTTATCTGGACAATCAAAATGGGGAATGTTGGAGAAGGGTGAAAATGATGGATAATTCTTATGGACTGTAATAGGCAAGACCTGGTCTTTACCGTTCTCTGTTACTGTCTTGAAAGACTTCAAAAAGTACCTGCAAGTAGCCCCGGGTAGCATAGAACCTGGTATGGAATAGGTTTTAACTTGAGTTAAAGAAACAGTGGAGGACACGTTTCTTCAATAAAAACGTCTTGCTAAACTTTAAACCAATTAGGAATGTGGATTAGATGTTTATTTTAAAACACTGTTTTTGCATATAGCCTGAGATAAAAGTTTGTCTGGAAGTTTAGGAAGCTATTTTGATTGAAAAAACTTTCCAAAGCAAACTATGTATTTCCCTGTGACACTGGTAATTGTTCTTATGCATAATGTTTTCTGGTTCTCTTGTGAAGTGTGGACTCGAAATGAGAGAGCAAAATCAATTTATCTGACTGGGAAAAAAAAAGATTTCTTGCATTTATATGGAAACTTAGATCCTTTATGAGATAACAGGGAAGACGCTAAATTATTACTTCAATCTTTGTTTTCTAAATCGAAACACTTGCAATCTGGGTGGCTGTGGGGTTTTTTTTTGTTGTTGTCATTGTTTTTCTCCTGGAGAATTTCAGTTTAGAACTGTACTTATATTTTGGAGAGGAATACTTCAGTAACTGAATTTTAATCTACAATTATGTCAGGAATACTTCAGTAAATTAAGTTATGCATTCATCCCATCCTAAAGAACACAAAGCTGATAACTTAAAACTGAGCAGTCTGCGTGAGTACTGAATGTGGTTCCCTTCCAACATAGCTGAAATGGAGTTGCATCTCTTTTGTAAGCTGATTAAATGCAACTGCATCAATTCATAGGTTCTGTTGGTTTTACAGTAAAGTTGTTTGTGGCAATTTGTACACATTCATTAATGGATCAAAGTTGCAGTTTAACTGAATTAGCTTTTTTCCATATCTAGTGAGCTTGATAACATTTCTAGATTGCAATTCTATCCCTTTTTGCCTAGGAAACAAATGCTGAAACAAGACATAACTTCTAGTCTTTTAGCAATCTTTTAGCCCTTATGACACTAGTGGCTCCTATTGAACGAGCATGACCAGAACTAGGTCTGTCTTGATGACCCCCCACCCCAGAATACTCAGAGTGGATTGCTTATTGATACCTTCCTACATCAGGCATATTGCCTTTGTATAAATAAAAATTAAATCTAATAGCACTGCATTCAATTTTCAGTAGTCTTAAGTCTTAATGTGAATTTTGATTCTCTTGTGCAGTTGTGGTATGCTTTATCTCTGTCCCATCTGGTAATTTTATTAAAATATTAATACGTTCAAAAAAAAAAAACAGCGAACACGTTCAGTGTAGGTGTGAAACTGACTTTAATAAAAATGTCCATAATGCCTCTTCTCTGGATCAGTCCTTGAGAAACTCATTACTGACATTACTCTTGCTCAGAAGTCCCTTACTAGTACAGGGAACTATTGTCTTCCCGCCAGCCAGTTTCTTGCCTACCATGCAACTTCCAACTCCCTTTGCTAATCCCAGCTGCCTGTAGCTAAACTTTATACTATGCCACAAGTTAAATTAGTCCTGATTAGTTCTGCCACATTTCCCCTGAATAATAAGTTCACTACTTTTATCAAGGAAAGCGATCAAATTAATCTGATGTGATGATTCTATCTTTAGTAAATCCAAGTCTCATTTCAACCCTGTTTTTCTGTTTTCATAATATCCAAGTGATTAGACCAGACACTGAATAAATATGACTTCCAAATTAGAAATGGCAAAATGTTCACTTACGGCCTTCTCCTGAACTCTGCACCATAAAGATCTCTGTTAGGAGAGATACCTTTGGTGACTGGATGTCAACAGTTGGTGGAAATGTTCACTGCTTAAATGCATCTGTATGAACTTGTTCAGTATCCTAAGCTGATGTCCAATCTTATCAAAGCTTCTAAAATTATATAAAAAGATGCAATTAAACCTTGGTGTACTGCTTTACTAAGTCTTTGAATGAGAAGTCTGCACCAGTGAAAATATGATGAAGAAGGTTTAGCTGTGGTACGTGTGGGGTTCTTTGGAGTAGTATTGTAGGCTCCCTGAATTCTAAACAAAGAGCTTTTGTACGCTTATTCAGGATGGGAGCCCCAGGTCAGCATTTAGAGGTGAGCCCTGCCAGTATTTCCTACAGGAAGATGCCTGTCACTGGGGTAATCTCCTTGTCTGCAGTGGTGTTGTCATGGGAATGCACACTGTGCATGCCAGTGTGAGTGTAGTTAGTTACACTGGCTAATACGTTAAGATCTTGCAAATAAGCTCCTGGTTCAAAATAGCGCATTACGTCCATCCCTGTGTTCCTCTGCTGAGTGACGTAAGCAGTCGCTTTTATAAACCTGCATTTAATTTATGGAAGAGACTCTGTTGAACTTTCCTTTGAGGAGCATTTTCGTCCCCTGGTGTTTAAGAGCTACAGTTGTGAAATGAGCATAAGGAATAATAACAAAAGTAAGCCCCCTATTTTTCATTAGTGACTTTGTGCCTCATTAGTTTGGCTGCTGTAATCAGTCTTTAATTTGACAGACTGAAAGGCAACTTTCAAAATCTTAGAAGAACACTGTGATTCCGGGCTGTGTATAATACAGGTGTGAAGGAAGACACCAGTAATTAGTGACAATGACTTCACTAAGCAAGCATGCACAAATTTAAAGTTCAGTTTAAAATAACCAAACCAACTCATTTATTTGGCAATCATGTGTTGCTTCAGTCTCTACTCAGCTAATACGTGCCATTGCTTTCCAGTGGGGGCTGCCATTTTAGCAACACGTCAGCAGGGATCCAGTTTGGTGATGCTAATGTAGAAGGTCGGTGTTGATATTAAACCTTATTTGGAACTGCTATAAAACCAACAGCCATCTCCTGAAGTCTTTGAACAGGCTGGCAGAACAAAAGTTTGCTCCTGTTTTTCCCCTCACCTCTACCTCCTATGATATTTAATAGCACCAGGGAGCTTCAGCTGTGGTCTGAGACCATTGTTTTGATGTCTGCTAAATGAATACTGAAAAGAAATGTCCCTGCCTTAAGCTTGTAATAAAGCAAGGGGAGGAAACAGATGGGGGCAGGACAGGTACGTATTAATTCTGTCTCAGTTGTTCGATAGGCAGTAGTTTCAGGTGTTGTGAATTTGAGAGTATTGTATGTCTTAATGAGGGATATGAGGAAAGAAAATGAAGGATGTTCGGAGGTGCTTGCAAGGCTAAAGGTGCCTGCACACAGTGTCCCAAACAAGGGCAGCAGCAGCCTCCGAGACACGTGAGCAATGCGGTGGTTGCATCAGTGAGTGGCGAAGTCTGGCATAATCTTGTTTCCTAGTTGCATGACAGAATGGCAGTGTGCCACGAAACATACACACCAGAGACTTCGGCTGTGCCTAAAGCCATAAAGCTAGCAGAAAGAGAGAGAAGGATGACAAAGTGAAGGCTCTTTCCCATTCTTCATGGAGGCAACATTGTGATGGAATGAATAGGGCAGGGTACCAGGCCAAGCACAGTCTTGCTTGTCTCATCCTAATCGAGATGAGAGGAAGAGAGCCTGGATGAGCATGTTTGTTTGTTTGTTTGTTTGTTTTTAACTGTGTGTATGAATAGCAAAAGGTATCTGCTAATGTTTTTATGTAAGAGAAGCCCCCTTTCTTGCATACTTATACAGTTGCTGAATAACACTTTTAAGAGGCTTTGTTTTCCCCAGGGATGGTAGATTGCTTTTAGAGCTGAGTTCCATACAAGCTTCTCTCACTCTATGTAATAATATTCTCCAGTGTAAGCAGTCACTGCTACATTTACAGTTTGGATGATCATCAGTGGCTGTGGAGGCTTCAGACGTGGTCTTTGCTAGTAAGCCTTCAGAAGTCCTCCCTGTGGTCCTTATTAGATGACCATTTGGTCATGAACCATAAGAAAAGTCAAATATTTAACCTTTGCAAGTGCCTAGTTTTATACTCTGATAACCTTCCATAAGCAAAATGAAGTATTGAAATGCAGTTTCTGTCCTTTTCCATATTTAGGCAAAGTTAACGTACGTGTGGGTGGGTTCTAAAACTTCAGGTTTTTATATTGCTTTGGATGTGTCAGCTCTAGAAACGGTTTGAACATGTCTCCGTATCTTCAAATCTTGTTATGCTGTTTCCATATTAAGCTGCCAAACTCATTGCATCAAACAGTTGTACGCTTTGTTTGTTCTTATGTCTGAAATCACAACTTTTTCAACAGAGCCCTTCTGCTTGGCACACTACCCATCAGCCTTTCACAGTGTGATGTTTAATCCGGTAGAGCCCAGATTGCTGGCTACAGCCAACTCTAAGGAAGGTGTGGGACTCTGGGATATTCGTAAACCTCAGAGGTAAGATCTGTCTCTCCTGGTCTTAGGCTGTGTGATTTCTTTCTCTTGAGAAGTGATGGCATGCCACTCCTTTTAAGTCAGAGCATGCAATGGGAAGAGAAGATGCAGAATCAAGTTAACAGCAATGTTAGTAATGCTGAATTAAATTATTTTGCATAATTACCCTTCTTTACACATACTATCTAATTTGATTCAAAGTGGGGCTAGATTTTTCCAGTGTTAAGGTAAGTGACATTGTGAAAGTCTGCTTGGCCGCACCACTGCAGGATGAAGACAGATGTCTTGATGTTGTCAAGATCTCATCATTACATGTAACATTTTTCTACTAAAACTGGAAAAAAACATGGTGGGGGCACCACCCCTTTTACAATTTTTTTTTTAAATTTTTTTTTTCTACCCAGCTTAGTTTTCAGTGGCTGGTCAAGTCTGCTTTTTACTCAGCATTTTATGACTTCCTAGATGGAGAGTCAGCTTGGCTAAATGATGTGCCCCCATGATTGCATAGGTTTTTAAACAAATTGACAACTTAAGAGATAAGTTTGCAGTACGGAGTGCTACTAACTGGACTGGGTTCTAAAATTTGCTTATGCAATGCCAGATACCAGAATTTTAAATGAATGTGAGGTTAAGCTTCTGTTGGAGCTTTTTCTTTTCTTTTTTTTTGTCTTTAAAGTTTTGAAAACAATTTCCTTTTTTCTTCATAACTATCAGAAAAAAAGTTGAACATTTCAAGAAAATGTTTATCCGTTTTATCTCCAGCTTTTATTTCCACATTTCCAGTTATAAATGGAAACAGAATAATTACAAAGGAAGTGAAAAGAGGAGGAAAGAGATAGTAGTTGTTTTATGATACAGTAGCCTCAGTTATTTAAAATCTTCCATAACATACACTCCCTTTATCTCGGAATTTCTCGGAATATTGAGAAGATGCATATCACTAAAAATACTTCTTGGCTTTGTATTGTACATACAGAAAAAAACCAATATCATTTGGAGTTAATTATAACTGGCTGAAAAAAAAAATCAAAATGTTTAAACATCCCCTATAATAGCAACCAAATTAGAATTTCAAGGGGGCTTATTATTCTTAAGTTGTAAACATTACTGGTTTGAATTGCCTTTTGCTTTTACATTTGAATTGGTATTTGCTTGCTGATGCTCATGGCTTTAGAACTCTCTCATGTTTGTAAATTTTGCCAGAGCCCTTGTTGGCAGCTGTTGTAAATTCTGCTATTGCATTTAGGATTGAATAAAATAAACCGGAAGGGAGTTAGAAGATAGCCTAGACACTTTCCTCTTATCCCTGTCAAACCCTTTGTGTAGGTCTTAGGAAGTAGCTTTCTGACAGCAAACTGTTCATCACTCCCCGAAGAGAAGGAGAGAAATTCAAGTTGTTAGGTTTATTTCTTTCTTAAAACAAAACAAAACCTTATTGTTTGTATCCATAAAGTTTCTATTATTTTAATTTGCATTCATGCTGTTTTTTTCCTTATGAACTAATATGCATAAACTTGGTGTCCTGTTTACAAGGTAGCTAGCTTTGTACTGTTCCTGGAACAGTACAAAGGATTTTTTTTGCTTGTGCCTCAACTTTGTGATTTAAGAACTTCCACAGGTTAAGGTTGCTCTCATTTTGAAGGGGAGTTATGCCAAAACACTTTTCTTCACACATTTGCTCTCAGAGTACAAACATAGAATTATGTTGGAATAGTGCTATAGCTTATGTTTAATAGAAATTATCCACAGATGCAAAATTTAGGTGAAGTCTTTCGTTTGGGCAGCAAAGTGAAATGGAATGATACACGTGACTGGAAAGGTTAAAGGGAATGGAGAGAGGAAGTACCTACTACAAAGGATGCAAGTATTGCCTCTGATAAATGCAGAAGCAGATCACTAGTGAAAGGAATTCTTCTCCCACAAATTGTAATAGCTGCTGTCTGATACTTTTGTTATTCTCGT
This sequence comes from Anas platyrhynchos, assembly GCF_047663525.1. Taxonomy (NCBI): domain Eukaryota; kingdom Metazoa; phylum Chordata; class Aves; order Anseriformes; family Anatidae; genus Anas; species Anas platyrhynchos. Next base: position 37,196,704 of record NC_092591.1, read on the forward strand.
TAAGACTTTGATTATCCAAAAGTTTCTCAGCTTAAATATTAAAAAGGGTTGATAAGTTATTGTTTGGGTGTGGTAGCACATGTCAGGTCATAGAAACCCTGAAGATCTCCTGTCTAGATGCTATCACGCCTTCTTCCTCAGTTTTAACTCCAAGGCGAAATGCTTGTTGGGGGCCATTGTGTGTGTGTGGGACGGTGTGTGCGCACACATTTAAGGACACAGATTTTACTTCTAGTGTGGCATTGTTCTTTCTAATGCCGAATACAAAATAGCTATAGCATAATTTCATTGGTAATGCTTCTTAGCAAGTGTTTTGTATTTCATCAGGTTTAGAACCAGTATGTGAATGACTTGATAACTTTTGATAAATCTGAATTCCAAAGTCTTTTCTTTAAATGATGAAAGGGGAAGGGAAAGGGTGCCTTATGTTATAACTTGACTGAAGGCCTTGAATGAATTCAATGGGTGGAAGCTTGTACACTTATCTGATGGACAAGAGCTACCCTCTTCTGGTTCTAATCTGATCAAAGTAAATCTTTCCAATTAAAAAGCTAAATAGTGGTGGTGAAACATCATACCTTGCAATAATAGTGCTGAAGTTCCTGGGTGGGTAGGCCACGCCACTTTTTCCATGTGTAAGGGAACGCTTACAACATCCTCACTGTACCGGTGGATGTGCACTGTGTATAACATGCAGCTGATCCTTAAGCACTGAAGTCTTACAGCATTTGCACCTATAAAGTAGGTGTGCTGCATGGTGTATAACAGGTACATGTTTTCTGCCTGCAGCCTGTTCCTCCTAGAGGGCTCAGAAACAGGAAAGAGAACAGTAAGGGACAACCCTGCCCCTCTTAGAGTAGATGATACTTAGAACCTCAGACTTGGGCTGAGGAAGCTGTAAGGTTAAATTAATGCAGATGAAAACAGTCTGCTTTCAGCTGTCACTTTCCAGGACAGCAATCAACTTTCTTCCTTGGCATGAGCAGAGGTATGCCCAAAGCATGGTAAAGAGGGTGCTTTTGGTGGTGGGATAGAAAATGGCCTAAAGCACTCTGGTGCTACTACAGTTTGTTACCAAGAAACTCTCAGGAAAGAGGAATTTTCAGAGTGAGATGTCTGTGTTGTGCTGGTGGGCTGCCAAAGCCAGAGTCAGTCAGATTTAACCAAATTAAACCAGAAGCATTAGCATCTTACTTTTTTCTAAGAGTTCCAAAGCATTTGTCAAAGCTTCCACTTGTCTTGAGAGATCTAGTTTAATGATCTGGAAATACATAACTTTACTTTCAACATATTTGAGGCCAATCCACTTCGTATTATAAGGAAACAATTCTATTAATGTATAGATCAGTTAAGATATAATCCTCGTTCCAAATGCTATGAAAAATGGAAAACAAACTTCAGGTTTTTGTCAGTGGGTTTTAGTTTTTTCTAGTGTCTTCCAGAGAAAACACATTGAATTTAAATATATTTGTATTTAAAAAAAAAAATCTCTTAAGAGTGAAATAATCCACATAGTGCTGTAAGTACAGTATTAAATAGACTTTACATAGTACTGAAGTTGGCATGTGAGTGAATTTCTGTCTGTTTTCCCTATTTGTATTAATACTAAAAAGATGCAAAGGATAGTTTCAGGTAAGATGTGTTCCAAAACCCTTTTGGCTGTTAAGAAATTTTATAGGGAGAAGACGTTAAAGAGCCTTGAGGTTCTCCATAATCTCGGGATAAATAGGAAGCTGCCTCTATAATTGCATGGCAGAACAGCAGCACAGCAAGGAGGGTAACCCCATCAGCTGCTTTTCTCATTGTCAAGGCTCTGCTAATGGTGGAAATTCTTGCTTCTCTGCGGGTTTCTTTCTTTGATGCTGTTATCGGGATCCAAGAAAATGTAACACTGTATGAGGTGTGAGAAGGATAAAAGGAATAGAGGCTTTGCTGGGATGCAGTGTAGAAGTATTAACTTGCTGGGATTGTTGAGTACAGCAGTATATAATGATAGTGTAAAATTGCTAGGTATATCTATCCCTTCCCATGACTATCTTCTTATTTCTATTCTGTGCATGAATCTCATTTGTGGGGGAATCTATTTTATGCTCCAAGCTGTTAAGGGAAATTCCATGTTTTTTCAGTACCAGATTAATCCTTCACAATACTGTGACCATTGTGGGAACATTTCAGTCCTATCCTATCCTTCTGCCTGTGGTGCTAGCAGAAATGACCTAGGCCAGGTAAACTTTGGGTGTTTTGCCCTAGTGTGTAGTAATGGGGTTATGATCAGAGGCTAAGTGGCTAAAAAGAAGGGGAGGAAGTGTACATACCTAGAAATTTGCTGCGGATTGCCAAAATAGTAACTTCCAGTGGCTTACGTATGTCTGTAGCACTCTGCTACAAGAAAGGTGTAATGGGTATAAGTAGTTAATTTGCTGCTAGTGAATCACTTCATTTAAACTGATGATGCAGCTCTCATTTCCCCAAACTACTGTTCCATCTGTCAGGTATCAGATGGAGGAGGGTTAAATTGATGCAGGCACTACTTGGTTTTCCTTATAACTACAGACTGTTCAGGGGAATCCTGCTGCTGCTCCCCTGCAAAATCCAGAAAGCAAATCAAAAGCCTGGAAGTCTGAACACCAGCTGTTTGGGGCCAGTAGTAGCACTGTAGCTAGCAACACCTTCACTTCGCATGTATTACAGCCAACAGCAGTGGCACAGGAATACTCTTCAGATATTCTTCAAACCAGGGGAGGTTTGTTGATCCCACAGGATTCAGCTGGCCTTCAGTCCTTGGAAGGGAATCAGGCTTAATGTAAAATTTCTGGTTTTAGTCTGCAAAGGCTCCTCAAGTGAGGTACAGTTTAATATTGATCAGTTAGATATGATGCATTGTCAGAAAAATAATGGTTTGCCATTAGCTTCATAACTTGTATGGTAGCTGATTAAAACTGCAGTCAGTTAGCTGTATTTTAACTAAAAGCTCTAAATTTGAAGGGGCATTGAATTTAATTGTCTCCAAAGGTCACCATTTCTGGAAGCTCAACTTGGTCAAAACATTTCATCAACTCAAACTGTGTCTAATTGGTGCTTCTGAAAACTCAGATTTAGTGTCTTAAAGGCAGAGAGAATAAAAAACGTTTTAAAAGGTTTTCTATTCATTTTAGAGGAGTAAAAGTGCTCTTAAAGACCTTGAAGCTCAAAATTCTTGTAGCTTACAAAACCTGGCATCCATACCGACCACTCCATTTATGTAACTAGTGACTGTATAATCGCATTTTAATGACTTTCTGCAACAGTTTCGCAACAGTAGGATCATGCACCTGGAAGTGGGAAGAGACCAGAGTTTCTCTTCTCCACTTACTGTAACCAAAAGTAAATTAACATCCACAAATAGCCCCTTGATGCCACGTGGATAGGATTGCAGTATAGCTACTTAGCAGCGTTGCTCCAAGGAATGTCACCTCAAAAATCCAAACACTAAAAACCCTCTTCCGCTCTTCTCATTTGTATTCTTCCACCACCATTCTAACTGAACACAAATGCAAGGGTAGCCACAACTTAGTCCTGAACGGATCACTGTGGTATAAGCACTGTCGCTAAGGGTCTTATTTTCAATTCCTTTTTGTAACCTTATTAGGGAAGGCGTCAGTATGTCAAAATTGTCAAGTTAATAGTATTCTGTGGTGATTCAAAATATTGAATGGAGCGATGATAAACGAGGAGATTAGTGACTTTGGATACAGATTTCACCATTTGTTAGAAACAAATGAGCTGTATCTACTTATCTATCCTCAAAAATCTGAGGATTTTTCTCCAAAATACACAGTTCTTTTCGACTTGAGTTACAGGAGCGTGGCTTCTTGCCAGCTGTTATATGCCTCCAGCCAGGAGAGTTGGTTTTATCTGCTTATTCAGGCAGCTCTAAACACCTTCTACAAATTATAAATAAAGTATTCTTAGGGCTAGGGGAAAAAAATGTCCTGATTAAGAGTAGAGTTTAGTCATATACTAAGGAAGTGGTTAACTTTCTGATGGGAAGCTGGGAGTGCTTCAAGTTCAACCACTATTCAGCTACAACAGTGAAGAAGGTAGTTGAAAAGAGAGTTTTTCTTGGTGTGCACAGGATCATTTAGGGGCAATTACACAGCTCTGACTTGTGAAAAGTTCAGCTCACTTCAAATAATCATAATTTGATTGCTCTTGCTCTTTGAGATACAGAGACTGATTCATTTTGCTTTTTTTCAGAGTTCATTCACAGCTTGGTATCTCCTTTTCTGTCTCAGATTTTCTCGCTGCAGCAACTGAGTCCTACCACCCCCCTTCACAAGCCTGCTAATAAGATCTAAATGCAATGGGTTGGCTCATCAAAGGTAGCATAGGAGGCACTCTTAAAACAGAACTAATAGAAATCCAGCATGATTACGAGTTGGCTGGTGATTCTGGAACTAATTTTTCATTTTTTTTAGTGTATTAATACTGTCTTTTGTTCAAATGGATGTTAAACCACAACCAGCTGTTTTGTTTCTTCTTTAAAAATAGCGTGGTGAGAAGCTTAAATATGTTCTCGATTAGTGAGGAGGCTGTTGTAAGGCACTTGCAACGCTAGATGGAGCCTAGAAGCTGTGCCTGTTTTAGGTAGGCAAAAAAGGCAGTTCTGTGCATCACAAACTGTTTGCAGAAAAAATGTATTGTGGATCTGTATTGTTACAGAACTGCTGGGGGCAACTCAGCAAGTCAGTTTACTTATGTATTTCAACCAACGACTATGTAACTCCAGATATTTTTAAGTACTCTTGTGTTCTTCCTTTTTCCACTCCATGCCTGTCTCCTTTTTTTTTTCCCCCTTTTTTTTTTTTCAGGAAGGGCCCAGTCAATAGTAGAGATGATGAGAACGAGTCTATTCGTTATGGATATAAAATTTCTGATTATATTCAGACGTTATCTCTGTGCTAATAGCTTTATTAGGTTAAAACATAACTTCTTTGTATGGAGTATGGAATATCTCTCTATCCATCAAAATCTAAGGATGTAGAAGTCCTGCAGGTGATTTATGTTGGATTGACATACTGACATGTAACTGAAAAAGTGTGATGGTCTTTGAAGTTCACAAGTCCTTTGTCAGGTGTGAAATAGAAGTGGCAGCTGTCAGGACTAGAGGCAGGGTGAGTTAAATGCACATCAGGCAGAGCATCTTTGCAGGAGAGTGCGAGGTAGTACCTCTGAATAGAGGCGTGGTTTATTCTGGTGGTGGATGAGGAGGAGGGAGGAAAGGGAGATGGATGAGTATTTTCAGCTCTGCCTGTGCCACAGGTGATGATATTTATAGCCTGTGAAACAGAGAGGGCTATGGAGAACCTGTGTGGCAGCAGGGAAGATTTTAAAGGTCCTTAGCTAGCATCATAGCTGAGTCCATAGATACAGATCTCCAGCAGTTACCAGTTTTAGTTTCTAGGCTCATACTTGGCCCTGTTATTTGATCCTTAAAGATGATGCCAGAAGAACAAATGTAGCAGTTCTTTTCTGAGGAATGCTCATGTACACGCTGCATGCTATGCTTTCCAGGTTACCTTCCTGATTTCTCTCTAACAAGTAGCTGTCACCTAGTTTTATCTCTGTGTTACCAGGATGTCTGGTGTGTTGACTGAAATATACCGAGCTCCTGGAGTTACAAGTGTGGGGTCCAGCACTGTTCATGGTTGTGTTGCATGGGATATTTGTCCACAGGGTAGCCACAGGGTTTGCTTTTGACAACAAATTTAGTGAGGCTGGGACTGTTCAGAGGCTAGAATTGGTGGACTGGAAATTTTCTTTCAAAGTAGCATCTTTGGTTGTAATTATTTCATCCCTACAGGTTTTTGATATGATGATACATGAGGTCTGCAGGAGTGAGATGCCAGGAATATGAGAAGATTTAAGGTTTTCCTATGACTGTTTTGCATTTTGACCCTGCATATAAAGCAAGGAAGCCTGTGATACTACTAATCAGTTGTAATGCACATGGTTTAGGATTATCAAAGCCCCTGCAGATGGAGAAGAAATTCCTCTGTATCACTGAATCTCCAACTACCAGTTTTAATTATTTCAGTGCAATAAAAATGTGCTGTGTGTTTCTGTTTTGAGACCTCTGCTAGTCCTCCTCTGAGCAGAGCACTGCATTAATGAGTGAAGGAAAAATGTGTGTATCATCAGGTCATTTCTTTCCCTTCTAGTAGAACTATTTGTTGTGAATTTTGACTATTTTTATGCTGTTTAAAATAACTCATTTAGCTAGGTTGCAACATAAATTTTAAATGCAGCTTAGGCACTCACCAGTATAGGTCAACCATACCACTTAAAATAATTTAAATAATTATTTATCCTCTCTCACTGCTGAGGAAATACAACTCCCCTCACCCCCCATACTGGTAGCATCCTCATCTGTTTTGCAGTATTGAGACACCTCAAATGATGTTTGTCTCAACCTAGAATTTGAGGCTCTCTCCTGACCCAGTTCTGATTTGGTATATTTGCCTCACGTGGCACAGAATATAAGCTTAGATATTTTTTTCCCTATTTGTTTCCATTATTAACCATTTCTTTTTGTTATAGACAGTGATTTTTTTTTTGTTGATGTTTACAGATAATTATCCTTTTATGGAAATCTTTGGGGTATGTTGAAGGAACCGTCAAATGGTTATGGTGAGGGGTGGTATTTTTGTGGAATGTGCATTGGATATGTTTTCTTTGTTGCAACCATAAATAAATTCACAAACTGTTTGCCACAGGTTTTAGCCAAAATCAAATGACATCTCTGAGATGAGAGCCACTGAAGAAAAAAGGGAGTGCTTGCAAATAAACCTTTCTGACTTTGGGCAAAGAGAGATGGTTACAACCTTTAAGGCTTTATCCAAGCTGTATTTCTGCTGGGCAGAGCACTTCGCTGCATATGGACTCTTTCTTTGTGGTTGGTGCTTCTTTATCTTTTAAGGACAGAGGTGCTACTTAAAGTTGCAAGAAATGTAAATCAGTGAATTTAATGCTAAATATTTTTATTCTGAAGTAAACAATCTTTGCTGGCATGAGTGCCAAATAACACCTAGTCTAGAAACACTTCCAGTAAGTGTGCAAGTCTGCTGGATACTGCCTGGTACTCTTTCCCACCTTTATCTGACATAACCTTACTTAAGAGTTAACTAGGACAGTACGGTATGAAGAAGGCCTCCCTCACTTGGTGCCTGTTTTAAATGTACACACGCCTTGGTTCAACCCTGTTGTAAGACATGGGAATTAGTTGTTGAAACATAAATTCATAGGAAGTTGTGGTAGAGCAACTTGATGGGACCAGAGCTGTGGTTAGAGTTACATTTAGGTAGGTTTATGTGCCAGTTTGCATTCTTCTTGTACGTACTGGAAGGCAAAAGCTTTGGTTCAAGACTAGATGGTGCTTCTGCAGGGAGCACCTTAGATCCTGCCACTCTTTCTCTCAAAAGAAAGGAAGGCCCCAGAGCTGAAGGCAGTGCTCCAGGTGGAACAGAGGTGGAGAGCGGCCTCCCTCACCCTGCTGGCCACGCTGCTTTTGGTGCAGCCCAGGATACGTCTGGCTTTCTGGGCTGCAAATGCACGTCGCTGGCTTATGTTGAGCTTCTCATCCACCAACACTCCCAGGTCCTTCTCCTCAGGGCTGCTCTCAAGCTGTTCTCTGCCCAGACTGTATTTGTGCTTGGGATTGCCCCAGCCCAGGTGAAGACTTTGCACTTGGAGCAGCTTCGCTACAGAAAAGTCTGTGGCTATAAACATGTTTTTATTGGATGAGGAAGCAAATCTGTAGCTGACGTTGTTCGGCTTTAATGCAATACATGAAACACAGTACAGAAAAACGCACAGGGGAAAAAATCAATAACGCAGTCCTATAAAGGATAAGGGACTGGTCTTGTGTAGGCCCTAAGGTATAAATATGGAGTTACTCTTCATGAGGAATTACTCTCTTGCACTCAGATTATCTTTCTGAGGTAACTTTCTCTGGCAGCTGTGTACTTTGTGTTACACTGACTTTGATGTGTGCTTTGTTTTGGAAACAACTATTGTTCCTTCGTTTGGCCTCGAGGTCATCTTCCCTTGCCATGTCTGGCCATACTTGCATCTTCTGTGTCTGGTTATCTGATGGAACCCACTCCTTTTTGGTTTACTGCCTTCAGCTGAGCAGTGTTCTCTCCCACAGTCTATACTCCATCCTTCAAGGTGCTATTTCTGAACACGGTGAGTAATAGACTGACTTTAGAGATTAGAGAAGGAGAAAAATGATGAGCTCGTTTAGCTAGTTTGCTTGTGGTTAGTGGACAGTTACTCTTTACTTTGCATTCTCTACTTTTATTTTGCTTTTTAAAATCCGACTAAATGTTTTTTTTCCCTCTTCTTGCAAAACCATTTCACTATCCAGTAGATCTCGTTTATTACTTACTTGATAGTAACACCTAGATAATTCAGGCAGAGTGAGAACAGGGCACTTGTGCCTGCTGACTCAGAGCTGTAGTGAGGGCAAGGCTGGGCTGGTGAGAATGTTTGGGAACAGGTCTGTAATAAGACTAAAACAAACATTGAGTAGAGCTGAAGGAGGATGTGAAACATTCAAATAAATAGGGTTGTTTTTTCATTGTTGTCATTTCCTAACGCTTAATTGCCATAATAGCCTTAAACCCTAGAAGGATGTAAGTGATGCAGAGGAGGGAAAGAGTTTGGTACACTTCAGGCCTCTGCTCTGTCAAATAATGACATTTTATAGGTGGGTGTTTTCTTGTTTGTTTTTTGTTTTTCCTGTGAACAAAGGTAAAGGAAAACATAACAGTGCTTTCTGGAGAACTGCCCACGATCACTGGTGAAGCAATATTAGCATTCGGCACCTCAATTAGATCATAAGGGCTAAGCCATGCGAGCCTTTGCTGTTACAAGGTCTGGTTGCCCTGGGTACTGAAATCTGGTGATGTCAGATGATCTTAAGGCTCCAGATTCTGAAGTCAATTATCAGATAAGAATCTGTCATTTTAAAAAATAAATTATATATATGTATAATGTGTAAAATATAAATAATGTGTAAAATATAATATAATGTGTAAAATATAAAAAATATATATATAATATAGCCTTCCTGGCTTGGAGGGAAAGATCAAGCTTCTGTTCACTTCAGAGTTTGTCAAGCACAAAAGATTATTGATGTTGGGAATTGATCTTTCTTCTAACGTGCATGTTCCTGAGCCTAACAGTAAAGGTGAGAAAGAGTGCCGTGTTCTTTGAACATACAGAATTTTCACCCTGAACTACTACAAACAACTACTACAGGATTTTCACCCTGAACTCCCTACTTTTCCAGTCTTGTTGTATGCAGGTGATTTTACTTGTTTGTCCTCTGCAAAGGAAAGCAAAGGTTCTTAATTTTGCTAACAATACACAGCCTTCACTTGGTTGTTCTTTGAAGTTCAAACAAATACCCTTTATTTTCCATCTAATGTTCTGAGGGATGTCGTTCATCTACAGAAGATTTTTTGTACAAGTAGTGAGATAATCAAATAGTGATGACAATTTAGAAAGAGGAGCATATTACTATGAAATAATAAAATGTTGGCTATGTCTTGTGTATTCTTTTTTGTAAGACACTGATGGACTTAATTTAGATTTGTTAACACTTCTCAATACTTAAAGAGAAATTCCAGGCACTTTTTTACACAACTGTGCTGCTTTTTAAAGAAGATACTGTGAGATTTCTGTAAGAATTTTAATCTCCTTTAAAACAGGAAAAAAAAAAAAAAGCATATATGTTAATTGATACCTTGCCTTCTTTTCTATCATTGGTAAATTTGGCTCTTCTGAAGTGTTTGCTCCAGACTGAATAAGAGCTGTGTGTTTTTACATGCACAGAATTACTTTCTTAAAAAAATAAATAAATAAATAAACTTTTCTGTGGTTTTCCAGGCCAAGATTTCTGTTTGCCAAGTTTTATGCCAGTTCTTTTTGCACAGTTAGAAGTTCCTCAATTTAGTGGTTACAGAACTGCTGACAAACAGGGCTGTATGCAATCGCATGTATTAGTTACAAGCAGTCAATTCATTTTTCCCTTTTAAGGTCATTCTTTCCTTATGTTGGTTTCACACACTGCTGTTTATGATACCAGTACTTTCTCACTTCCTTCCTTCCTTATCCCTCTTAAATGACTCTCATTTCCCAAGGACAGTATCTGTACTGCAGTTCACTGTCAGATTTACAGCTTATCGAGAGAAACTATTCAAATGTTCCTATTTAATGCTGTCACACACGCCTCTTTTATTTTACTTCTGCCAGGACACTGATCTTCTCTCAGTTCTAGTGCTCACTGTCTGCTGTCAAGCAAACTGGGGAGTAGTCTGGGTTAAGCGTATGTTACCAGTCAGGCAGCTGACTTTTCTAAAAAGGATGAAACAACCTTTTTTTCTTCAGATAGCAGGGAACAGGAGGGAAACATTTGTTGCAGGTATGGTCTTTTCCTGCAGAGGAAGCAATTCAGTGGTGCAAATTCTGACTGCAGTGAGACGACTCCTTCCCTCACCCTGCTAGCTGCCAGCAGAAGCGGATTTATTTACTTTAGTGGTGCTGCTCTTGGATTGAAAGCCTTCCATTGTTTGCCTGAGCTGGTATTTAGCTACCACTCAAGCGCTGCCTGAATGCAGCATATCCAACTACGGAAATGACCATATTGCACATAACTGTCCATTTACTCCCTCCAGCGCCAGCATGTGTGTTTGGATGTAATGTTCCATCTGTGGACTAAATATTTCTCTTAATCATACAAGATGACTTTTTTTTTTTTTTAACTCAGGAGTGGGTATGGCTCTGTTGCTCCCAGAGCTGGTAGGCAGCCCCAGCATTCCCCGGCTGCCTGGGCAAGCCAAGTTTGGAAGCAGTCTGACTCCTGGCGTAGTCTGGGTCTGGGTGCATGATGATAATGCCTGTGGCAAAAAGCGGGTGCTGCCCATCTTGCTCAGGCATGTCCTTTTGGGTTCCCCCTTGGATTTCTCCTCGGCTGTCGTGGTCTGGGTGCTTGAGATGGGAGTATTGGTCTTAGTCTGCCACGTCAGTAAAGCTGTAGGAACCGCAAGGTGGTGATTCTGAAATTTGTTTGCTGGAGCATGAAGTAAGGAGCTGGCAGAAGTGACAGCTGTAACATGGGCAACACATCCAAGCATGTCTGCAGTGCCCCACATAATCCTGTCTGAAAAAAATCCTAAAGTAGCAATGACTGAAGGTACAGAGCAGCATCATGATGCAGTCTGAAAAGTGGGGGCAGTCATTTTAACGCTGAGCAGGCGTAAGCACAATTTTCCTCTCCTCACACTACTGTTGTCTTCGTCTTCCCTGTTGTCCTTGTCCTTTCCATCAGGAAATAGATGCTTGGGGAGCTTTGTCAGTTTTTCTGTCACCCTCACCTAACTACCCAATGTCTCTTTTCATAGTTTGTAAAAGGTAAATGCTTTATAGAATAGGTCACTAGTCTATATGAACGGTAAATGTCTATTGTAGCCTTTCTTCCTCCTTCAGCCAAATTTAGCCCACTTTTTTTGCTGGTATTTTTATTTATTATTTTTTCTTTGAGCGAAATGTCATGGTCAAGAACAGCACAAACTGTATTTCCATTTCAAGTGTGGCTGAACGGTACGGAGTAGAGATATGAAGCAGGCAAATCTGTGAGGCTTTTGAGAGGTGCTCAACTATGCAGCTTCTTAATATTAGACTTCTAATCTGTGTGCATGGTCATAATTTCTGAAGTTCTACTTTTTCTTCATTTAATAAGTAGAATACCCTTTTAGAGCTTTGTTTCACTAAAGTTACTGAAACAGGCTACAGAATTCAACTCTAATAAGTGTTTTGTTTGATAGCTTTGACTGCCATAGGAGCCCAGTGAAAACACCTGTAAGCAGAACGGAAGCTAGTTTAATGTTATACTACTATTACTATAAAACATAATCTCAAAATATTTCAGGCAGGGCATAATAATAATTGTAACCATGGAAACTTTGCTTGGAGATCTGAAAGGATGGGGTGTCTGGTATGCTCACTTGCAGGCAGGAGAGGATCTGGGCTGCAGTTCAGGCCCAGGAAGAGAACTGGTAATGGGGAAGGGGGCTTAGTCTTGGTGCAGCACTGGCCTGCATCTTACCATCAAATCAAGTTGGTCCATGTGCATCGTGGCATTCTCATGTGGTGGAAAACTCGTATTTAAATAGAAAAACTGACCTTTCTCAACCAAAAAATTGCGGGTTTATTTCTTCTGCTGTATTTTAGTTTATATTTTTGTGGTGGTGGGGTGGGGTGGAGGGGGCAGGTTGGTTTTTGTTTGTTGATAAGCAAGATAACCAATGGACACAAGTGACTGATTAGGGGACAAGAGGAAGGAGGTGCAAGAAGCTGAAGAAGCTGGCAGGCTGGCACAGCTGTCTTGTATAATGCTCTTTCACATTTTACTTGAAATCAGTTTCCACAAAGCCAAAATCTAGATTGATTAAGAAGCTACACACCTAAATGCTCAAAAACAACACAGTAAAATGTGCTAAGAGTTTTTGGTGCCCAGCCTGTAGCTCTTTGGAGCTGGTTTTGAAAATGTGGCTTCTGGTTCTTTCGTGGCACCTTGGCTTTGACTCTTCAGCTCACAAAGCTTGTGCGCGTGGGAGCAGCGTATTTCTAGGGCGTTCGTTATGTGGAGTCTAGTCTCCTGTTTTGTTTTTGGTTTTGTTTAACTCTGGCTTAGGAACAATAGGTTTTTAACTTTACAGTATCTCCTGTAGTGATGCATGCTTCAACCTGTGTGGAATGTGGCTTCCCATACACGCGGAGTGACTCATTTTTCACAAATGTTGAGGCAGAGGGCTACATCAGAAAATCTGAAGCATTAAAACCAGTGAATGAACTTCCTTCTAGAATCTACAAATTATGTGCTGGCGTGCCTTGTCTGGTCCAGAAGGTGCATAAAAGTCACAGCTCTTTACACAAGATTTGATGGAGGCTGCTCAAAACCTGTTTATAAAAGGTCTGGTTCCAGTACGGTTTAAGGAAGCTTCAGTGGTCTGTGTGTGGGGAAAAATAAAAAAAAATAATAAAGAAAAAAAAACACAGATAAAATATCCTCCTTGTTTGTCTCCCTCTCCATACACATGATGATTTCAAATACAAGGATTAAGTCTTTGAAAAGACAAGAAAGCCTCTAGAATGCATGTTAAATATCAGGTGTGCTTTGATCATCATGAAGCTCACAGATGGGTCAAATTCCATATTCTGTTACTGTTCTAAAAAGAGTATGGAAAACTATGACCCTTTATTTTTATGCTGTGTATGTCAGTAAGAACTGATACAGATACTCCAGCTCTGGTCATACAACCTTATATGGGATAAGGAAACCAGCTATTTCAACCATGTGAGATTTTTAGGTGATAGTGTCATCTGTTAGCATAATTGTCCTGCCTATTTGGCAATATTTGTACATGGAGCAAGTCTGAGATTAGCTAAGTGTCTTATTTTAGCATTTCTTGCAATAACTTGTTAGTAAGGTGGCCTTTTATTTAAGACAGCTGGAACTGATTTTAGAGTTCAAACATTCTTTGATGTTTTGTAGAGCTGTAAATAGAAGTGGAAGTAAGATAATGGTCGGAGTATCTATGCTTGGAGAAAATGCCATCCATTGCCAGAGCAGAGAGACAAAGTTTGGCTTGGCTGGTTTAGGGTACCAGCTGAACAAAAAGAGCTGAGTAGAGTTGGTTTTAGATGCCAACGTCCCAGAAGTACAAGAATAGCCTTTTAAAGGCTTACAGTTACTCTGTGGAACTTCGCTCCCAGGCAGGAAATGTATTTGTTATTAACAAAACTCTTCACAATCTTAGCTTCACTATTCTGAGACTTTATAGTCTTATCATTTTGATAGTTTGTCATCTAGGCTTTGAATGAAGTTTGTTCAGGGATTGATGCTTCGAAGCAGAAACTATACAAGAATAGAATTTATGGGCTTGTCAGCTTGAAATTACTTGGTAACATTAGAATTCTGTTTTTTAGCAGTTCAGTTAATCCGTGTAGCCCGTCTGACATATTTCCTCTGTCTTTTCCCAGTTCGTTGCTGCGCTATGGTGGAAACCTCTCCCTTCAGAGTGCCATGAGTGTCCGCTTCAACAGCAATGGAACCCAGCTGCTGGCCCTGCGTCGTCGCCTTCCCCCCGTCCTCTACGATATCCACTGCCGACTGCCTGTCTTCCAGTTCGACAACCAAGGGTACTTTAACTCGTGTACCATGAAGAGTTGCTGTTTTGCGGGCGATCGTGATCAGGTAATAAGCGGGTGATGCTGTCCTGAGTCTACAAAGCTTCCATCAGTATTTGAAAACACCTTCGTAGGGTTGTGGTTTTATTTTTCTGTTTGTTTGTTTTCCCCTGATTCAGTTGATAAAACAGGACACGGAGCATGTATAGGCTTACTTCAGAACTGTTCTGCAACATAGGCTCTGGATGAAGCAAAATGTATACCAAAGCACACGATAAGTTCTACCTGTTGACTGATGTGATCTAGTACTTATTTAGGTGATATTCACAAGAAAAAAAATACTTGAAGAGGCTTTTTAGGTCCATTTAATATGATTTTAGAACCACAACTAAACAATATTATCCCCATGTGATAAGGAAATATCTTCCTTTCATTTCAATACTGCCTTTGAGAATAGTAGAAACAATCCCAACACTTATATTTTGTTGTGGATTCATAAAGTCCTTAATTCTTATTTCAAATTATGTTTCTCCTTTACTTACTTTACTTCTGGATCCGATTATAGGTCTTTATTGTTCAGTGTTCTGTTAGTGGTGATGGCAGGGGGTTAGGGAGGAGTAGTTTGTTCCTGTACTGAGGCAGGACTCTGTCCCTACTAGTAATCACAAAAAATAGGTCACACACAAAGTGGCTGTATATTTCTAGAGCTGAACATTGTCTTTGGACAGCTGTATTTAATAACCGCTAATGATGTTTAGGGACAAAAGATGCATTGTCAAAACACAATAGTGCAGGACTAACTAAAATCTGAAATTTTTTTTGCTGTCATCCATAGTTCTGCAGTCAGAATTCGGTCGCTAATTTTATTGCTGCTGCAGGAGGCAGAGTTGAGCTTCTTTCAGATAACGAGTGGGAAATACATTTGCATCACTGAACTTGAGCAGTGTGATGAATGGGCATGGGAAATCAGTGTGTTGCACGTTCATTCTGAGTTTTACATAGTTTTTGGCAGAAGGAGAATGAAAATGCAATACTGAAACCATCTTAAAAAATTAGAAGTATTTACTGTAAAGAATGGCAAACACGTATGTAACAACAACAGAAAAAAAAGTAGATGATTTAGGGTCCATTTGCTTAGTCAGCCTAAAGATGACACTGCTTTCTCCTTTGGAAGTCAGAGTAGAACTGTGTACACTTCGACAAGTAGTTTAGCTTCTTGTCTGTTACTGAAGATGTAGAAAAAAGCCTTAGCATCTCTTCTGCTTTTTAAGCTATTTTCTGTTGGGTATAGTGTTATTTGAGTTATCTAAATGGGTAGAATATGCTTGTTTTGTATCAGGTTGGTGCTGTGTTTCAGAAGCCTGTCTTTTTAAAAACCTTGATATTCTTTGGGCTTGATGGACCTTCTGTTTGAATAAGTACTAGCACATAATACTATTAATAAGTTGGAAATCAGAGCAAAAGGAGCCCTATTCCCTTATTAGTGCTCTAAGAAGTTAATAGGAGAGGTAAGGTTTAGTATGGAATATTAGAAATGTGGAATCTGACATCTAGATACAGGTTTGTACCCACCCTCCAACTGGAGTAAAAGAAAGATGCTGAAGTTGCAGGAAATTCCAACGTGTAGTCCAACTGCATGTCTGAAACTGTCCAATAATGCTCAGCTTCAGGTGACTAAAGGTTGTCAGCATTACTGACAGTCCTTAGAGACCATCTTTTACAGAGAACCCAATTCTGTCTCCAGGTGGGTCTAGCAAAGGTTAGAGCTCGAACCTCCTGAAGATAGACAAACTGAATAATAATAATATATTTTTTTAAGGTTAGTCCTTCTATACAACTAGTATGCAGCTGCTTTTTGGTCAGTTTTATGAGTATGAAATAATGCATACAATATAATAACAACAAAAAATCTGTTTTTAATTTAAACTGGTTCCAGTGCTGCTGCCCCCCCCCCCCCTTTAATATTGCTGTATTTTGCCTTAATAAAGAATGTCTTTCATTTGAGATCTATGGGAAGTCCCTACTGAGCTTCATAGAATTCCTTGCTTGTACTTCCTTGTAGGATCAAAACTTTGTGAGCTGAAGTTTTTTGTGCAGGGGTCATTTGAAGGGATCTAGGGATAAGAAAGTTGTGCTCAAATTGTGAGTGTCGTTTGTGGTAGGAAGGATTCTTCAGAATTTTTCTCTTGTTGCACCTCAGATTTTCTGTCTTCAACTTTTCTTTTCATCTTTATTAAACTGATAATTCAATCTTTTTTTCTCCTTTTGAGCTGTCTTAAATAGTTAGGTTTAAATACTTCATCCAGAGTCTCTAGTAGTTTAAAAATGTGACTCTCCTGTGTTCAAAAAGCATTATGTGCTGTGTGCACAGTTAGTTCATCTGATAAAGTTGCATTTCAATTCCCTATTTTAACCCTAACACCAAAAGGCCTATCGTTAACTCATGAGTGCTTAGGTTGCTGTTGGATTGAAAAAATAAGCAAATGGCTGAAGGGGGAAGCCCTTCTTTTCAGCAAGATGCAAGACTTTTAACTGATTCAACTTCCTAACCTGGCAGAAGTATTTACTTTTTCTTGATTAATGACTTATATTGACACTCAGAGGGCTCTGCCAAGCGTTTGAATGTGATACAAGGGACTGGAGGGTGGATGAGAGGTAACCTTTTATCTCTGTGAGGCTCAGCTCCTCACAGAACTGCAACCTTTGCTAATCCTTCCATGAAGTTTGTACGTGGAGAATGGTTTACTCACGGGAAGTTTCCCTGTGAATCATGACCATCAGGGTTTAAAACCACCCCCTGCAGCTCTTTGTATCTCAGTACTTGCCTTTGGAATCTTGCTGCCTCATGGATACCTACAGAGAGGTAAATAAACCCATGCTCCATATGGAGATTTTGGATTCTAGTAAGGCAAAAATGAACAGGTTCTTAGCTGCAAGCACACAATCTATAAGTTTTCTTCAATGTCACAGCTAAGTATTGAATTTCTTTAAGTATAAGTTCCCATAGTAATCAGATGTGTTATTCTTACTTTGACAAGTTGTGTGCGCATGTGATCACATTAAATACATAGTTAAATAAATACAATTTCTTTACACAAATAAAACACAGACTACTAGCTGGGGAACAGTTGGATTGGTTTGTCTCTTTGGTGACAGTTGGACTCTGTGTGCCAAACTGAGCTCAGCATTCCCATTAGTCCCCACAGATTGTTGGGACTCAACAGGATTCAGCTCTGCTGGTTTGTCATGCGGGAGGGGAGCCTGCAACCAGAAGTCCTCCTTGGACTGAAGCAGCTGTGATACAAGTAGATTGAAACCTCTTCACAGTGAATGAAATGCCATTAATGCTTTAGGGAACAAAAACTATAAAGATTCACCTGTTAATCCCAGTGATTTTTTTTTTTTTTAAATATTTTTAATTTAAAATAACACAGTCCAAAGCGCTTTAAATGGCTTTGAGTTCTTGTAGGTATTTTGTGGGGAGAACATTGCTGCTCAAGCAGGGTGACAGAGGTCTTGGAGGATGAACAGCTTTGCTTCTTTTTGTGTCCTTGCAAACTGCTTTCCTCCAAAAGTGTTATTGCTGTTGTCCTTGTGAGCTCGATTTGAAAATCAGCAAACAGTATATGCAAACATTTTTCCTAGAAATGCTCCAGTCTTGTTTATTTCAACTACCAAAGCCTGAGAGGCAACGTGTAGCTGGCGCTTTGTTTGCACCCATTTTTAATTGCCTTCATTTGCTTCTCAGAACTGTCTTTTGTCCATGTCATGAGTGTAATGACCTCATTCACATGCCACCAATCTTGCCTTTCTTTGTAGGAGAGCTCTGATGCTCACAGTTGAATGAGTTCAAAATCGTATGCTGTGGGCATTATCTAGGAGCTCACTCCAGCCATACAGCTGTGGGAGGAAGGAAGAATAAGATAGGCGAGATGGATCAGGTAGGACCCCCAGCTGACCTCTCTGTTTGCTACAGAGACTTACGCAGAGGCAGAATCTGTCCATCCTTCTGGTACAGGCATCCAGGCCCAAATTCTTAAAGCTAGTTTATTTCTGCACGTATCTCCCATGGATTTTCCCCTAGTGTTCATTTACGCACAAAGTGTGAGAATCTCAGGTTGCATCAGGAGGACTGAGGGGAGTTTCCTTTCTTCTGGTCAGCTTTAGGATTTGAGAAATGTTTAGACGCTAAGGATTTTTAGTTGATGCATGAGTATGGCAAATACCTTCTTGGATCTGAGGATACAGGAAGAATTAGAGTGCTTCAGGTACCCAAATGTGTTTTTAAGCGTAGGTTATGGTGATGGACAGGAGAAAGAGAAGAGGAGGGGGGAAAAAAAAACACACCAAACTCAAAAACACTTCCAAACTAAAAAGTAGAACAAAAATTATTCTTGCTCAAGTACTGTTGCCTGTGTCACAGTGCTGAGCGGTATCGTTTTGCTGATTTATTTATTTTTTTCCCCACTGTGTAGGTAATGTGGGGTTCTACAGCACTTGTAGCTGTGAAAACTGCTGCTTGGTGCCTGCTTTAAAAAAGGGGGGGTGGGGAGAAATAACTTGTACCCTGTGAATCAAACAAAAAGTGTCTTGACTCTGGCATGCCCTCAGACATTACATCACCACTCAGCCTTTTCTGTTGACATTACGCTGGTATAGGAGAGTTTCAGGAATGCACCACTCACGGTACTTCAGACTGCTCCAACTCCCTATAAAGTTACAGCCTTCATTATGTTGAAGGCTCTGTACTAAATAGCCCTGGGTAGGGACAGCCCCGTTTTTAACAGCACAGAATTACTGCGTGAACGTAACCCTTCTGCAGGAACAGGGCTAGTTGTGCAGGTGCCAGAGGTCTTACATGGCTGCGTTGCCCTCCTAAAGAAATACAACTTTTCTTCTGTGTTCTTCTTTGTCATCTAATATAAGGACCATTTATCTCAGGAAATAGTACTTAGCAGCGTCTAGCTTTAAAACAGAGAAACCAAAACGAGAAGTCTTCTTCTAAAGAGCACGTTTTGTTTCCTATGCATAGAAGACTTCTTAATGACTGGTAGCTTACTGCAGTCATTGATACTTAATACATGAAAAGCAGTCAGTCTGCAAA
Source organism: Anas platyrhynchos (assembly GCF_047663525.1). NCBI lineage: Eukaryota > Metazoa > Chordata > Aves > Anseriformes > Anatidae > Anas > Anas platyrhynchos. Next base: position 37,216,043 of record NC_092591.1, read on the forward strand.
TATTCTGTAGCGCTTGCAGAAAAGAAAATGAGTCTTACTGTGTCTTAAGTTGGCACCCTTCAAGAATTATTGATTGAGGCTGTATTTTGTTTTTACTTTCTGTAAATGGCAGATTCAGTCCCAGATACATGCAAACATTACATACATACAAAATAACACGTGAGCAGTGCATCTGGCTATGGACTGCTTTGTTTATTTATTCCCCATTGCTTTTGGTAATTGACATATGGAACGCTTGTACTAAAAATGGCTCTTCAGAGCCTGGGTCTTGGCAGAAGGGGCTGGGAGTTTCCTCTAACCCTTATGGTTCAGATCACCCCTTCCCCTGTTCCCTGGGGCATCCTGCCAGCCCTGTTTCCTCTCTCCCTTCTCTACCGAATTCCTGTAAGCCACTGGTGGAGGTTTTTAGGCCTCTGGATAGTCATGGATAAACCCAAAGGGACCCATACTGAAGCTGAATTTTGGAGCCCTGACTCAGAAGACTTTGAAGCCTGCAGGTTTGGTGTTCCTTGTAGGTGCATCGCAGGAGACCTGCAGTTCAGTAGCATCACTTGCAGGAAAGGGGAGAGGGAAGGGAGTGTGAGCACTACAGTGCTAAACAAGCCAAGGGGGCTGTACTGACAGCTGTACTATGAATTCTGGATAATCCTGACTAATACAATATTTGATTTTAGCATATCTTTGACAAAGTAACAGCCGAAGAAATCAAAACAGAGCAGTTGGGCTATATGCAGTTTCAGCCATGTGCAGAAGAGTTCCCTTCGTATGTTCAGATAATGTTGTTGCTTTCTTTGGAACATATTTCCCTGCCATAGAAATCCACAGTAAGAGTTTCTAAGTTGCTTTTTTGTTCGTGAATAAAATGACTGTTATGGCCCCTGTGCATAGCAAAAAGGCAGCTGTAAAACGGTGATGGATTGCTCCTGATGATGCTTCTGTAAGCATTTAGGACTGCCCCACACAGAGTTGGCTGCTTGTAAGATTAAGGATTTAGGGAGTGGGAATACAAAGTTTTGGCTTTGAACTTTATGTACTAGCAGCGAGTTGTGTTTCTCCAGTCTGCTGTGTCATGGCTTTTCTTTTTCCAGTTCATGAGATAGGCATGCTTCGTGCTGAGGAACAAAGTTACTGCTGAAAAAAGCCTTCAGAGGTACTTTCCTGGTTCCTAGTTCAAGATGGAAATCTCAGGCTCTTGTTTGTGCCAGTTTGAACCCTCGTGAAAAATAGTCTCAAATGCTGCAGGTTGCAAGCTGCTCTCCTTGCTTGTATGAAAGAAGGTGGCTGTTTAAAAGCAAAGGTTTCGTAATGCCACAGTGCCATGAGAGCTAGTTGTAGTTAGTCTTGCGTTATTACGGAGTAGAAGATAAAAGAACTTACAGGTATCCTTTTTAGTAGATAAATGATTTTAAGAACTATGAACTTCCCAAAACATGTTTCAGTAATAATTTTCCTAGTTACTTCTCTTCCTGCTTTAGGTCTAGTTATTGAAAGACACGAACAAGAGATGAATAGCCTGCACAGGTGACTGTTCTTCGTTACCCCACCCTACCCCCGGGTTACCTATCTTGAAGGGAGGAATTTCTTAGTTGACAACAGTGACAGCTTCTAAAATAAGAAAAGGCAGCCACTCTGACTGGGGTTGCACTCTGAGGGGACAAACAAGGCAGTATGGCATCGAGAGGGGAGGTCCTGTATGTTACTTGGGCCCTTTTGGCACTCACCTGAACCTGGCTGAAATGAATTGGATGACTGATTGTGATTTACTATGGGATTTTAGTGTTCTAGGTACTGAACCAGCCTCTTCTGTGCCATGAGCTCTGATGTTGGCACAAGGGGTGCAAGTGGAAGCATACCCGGCAAAGAGGCCAGCAGATGATCATTAGAGCGGATTTTTCAAGTTGTACTTGGTAGGAATTCTATCCTGAAAGCCTGGATTCATCAGCATACAGAAACAGCCTGACACAAAGATCAGGGCTTGCAAAGAGATGCAATATTTAGCCCAACTGATGGTTTGCTTCTTGACCGCTAAAGGAAAGAGCTATATATCTGCTTTGTGGGAGTTCTTTTTTTTCTTTATTCCTCCGGAAATGCCCTTCTCAAACTATGTTATCTCACTGCTTTGTGTGCGTGCTCCTTGTTGCTTCTTGAATAGAAAGACATGTCTTCCTTCTCCATAGAAAATTAGACCTTCGAGATGATCAAGTCCAACCATTAACCATATGCATCCTTAACTCGTCTTCCTCCTGGTTAGTGGGTATTCTAAACAGAAAGATGAGTTGAAAATAAATGTGGGCTGTCTGCTTGCAGAAAAGTGCAGACTTGGCACTAAATTCTGTTCAAATTGTAAATTTAATATCAGTCATTTAAAACAAAAATTCTGGGGTTTTTGAGATGCCAATACTGCATTACACACCTTTCTCATAAATGAGACTGCTGTGGCTAAGATGTAGCTGTAAGAAAAGGAATTGGTTGTCATGTCAAATATGGTTCTCACTATACATTACATATTTAGCATGAAAAATATTTATGGTTGAGATATTTTATGTATACACGTATATGTATGTATGAGGTGACCTTTTGAACGTTTTGGTTTTATGTGCTTGTACTTTGCTTTCTCATCCCCTTTGAAATAGTTTCATGAGAGGTAGATCGTGGCGATTGCATTGGCATTTTGTTTGGTTCAAGGATGACTTCCCGTTTGGGCTTCCTTTTGTTCATTAGGGAGGCATGATTTTGGTACTGTCTTTCTGTCAAAGATGACACCCTGTAAGTAGCCACTGTTTGGTTTTTGTTTTTGTTTTTTTTTAAGAAAAAAAGTAAATCTGCCCAGTTCATAATTATTGAGCCCTCAGGTCTTCTGTCAAATTTGAAATTGTCTGCAAAGCTTAAAAGTTCTTGAAGTTGGGTTAGTGCCACAAAGAACAAAATAGCATACACCTGGTTTCCTTAGGAGACCTTTCTCCCTTGGGAAAAATACTCAGTTTTTATATTCTTCATGTAAGTGGTTTCCTTCCCCGAAGTGCTGATTGCTATGAATTTTAATCTCTTGGACAAGTAGTGTTTTTCCAATTCACATCAAACTGTGGTTTGTTCAGTGCATACCTCACCACAGAGATGTCCAAGGTATCGTCTCATGCTCAAGAGCAGTTAGGACTTCAGCCTAGCAGACTACCACCAGTCCAGAATTTTTATGAGTTGTCACTGGGAGAAAAACAAAAGCCTACACCCCAACCATGAATTATATTACAGGCAACATATGGAGGACGTTTTGTTGGTCCCTTAGAGAAAGGGACAGGCATACTCAAATGAGTGGGAATTGAGATTTAAGAAGTTGAATCTCTTTCAGCGCTGACTTGGTAAGGCTGTAAGCAGCAGCATGGAATTTGAGTCTGTCCAACTCCTTGCTATCTGTAGGGTGAGTGGCAGTAATTTGGGTGTCAGTGGGCATGTTCAGGGCTTCTTCAGGTTGGCACTTTTCAAATGGTCACCATGGTGCTTTTAAGACAAGTTTTGTTATTTATGTTCTTCTTACTCTTCCTTACATTAGTAGGACCATTCAAAAGATCTGCTCATATTTTGGGAAAAAAATATCTGTGTCTGCTGGTCCCTTGTCTAGGTCTAAAAGCTTGAAAATGACTTTGATCTAGGACATTAAGTAAAGGGATTTTATGGAAATGGAAAATGTGGATGTTAACAAAAAACAGTGTAAGGTTTGATTTAGATATAGTTTTATTAAGTAGTCCATATTCAGATGTACCTGAGGAAATACAGCCTGTGGGATTTTGAAAGCTTTGAAACCAGCAGTGGTAAGTATAAAAATAAATTCTCCAGAGTGGTATTGCAAAATGCAGTGCTAATGCTACTGTTACAAGTCTATAGCAGTGGCTGATTAGATCTCCATTTATTTATATCAACTGTTCTAATCTCCTTGGGGAGAGAGAAGATGAGAAGAGTTGCAGGGAGCGAGTGGAGATCGCTAGTCCGAAGTAGCACTGCCAGATTCCTGATGATAGTTCATGTTAATCATTTCATGCGTACTTGAGGCTCAGACTTTCTCCAGCAGCGGACTCTAACCACGCCTGAGAGTTTTCTTCCTTCTAAGGCAAACCACTGAATCAGCAGCTGGTAGTCATCTGGAAGCCTTTTCCTGTCATTGTTACTAACAGCTAGACGTAGCAGCTGATTCTTCCTTTCTTAAAAAATAAATATTAATTATTAGCAACTGCTTTTCTCTACAATCTCATGTTCATGTGAACATGCTGAAGCCCTAGTCAGATACAGCAGCAAAAATGCAGACAATCAAACAGGTGGTTTTAATATTGGTCTCTGCCCCCAGACATCTGAGCATCTGTACTCTCTGCTCAGCGTCTGCTCTCATGCAGAACTCAGTGCTACAGCAGTTCTCTGTGTTATGCTCTGCTTACAGCCTCTCTTCAGAGGGGAGGGTAAAAAGGAGGGAGAGTGCATCCTGTCTTAGCATTTACTTGTTTTTGTAAGCACACATGGTTTTGCCTCTTACTAGCTTGCCTGTGTGATTTGATTATCCAGGCTTTTGTTCTTGAGGCAGAAGGTGCTCTGCTAGGAATTACTCTTTGCGCATCCCCTCAGGACCAAAATCCCTTGGACATAATTAAAGTGGAGTCTAAGCATATGCAGCATGATGTTCTTTCATCTACTGTACTCCAAACCCCTTTTCTTTCCTTTCTCTTCTTCCTTTTAAGAAGTCTACTCTATCCCCTCAGGATTTTAGCCTTATTAACAAGGGCTTGGTGCACTTCATAGCAATTATTTCTTTGAATTTTCTAGTAGCAGGGACTGACTTTTGCAATTCCTCAGTTGTCATCCTGCAGCTTTCAACCAGTGGGGAAAAGTATTGGCTTATTTGTTATGCTAACAACAAGTACATGGGGGGGAAAAAAAAATCAAGGAAATGTCCCGGTACCATCAGTCCAGCTGTGATCTCCAGAGGCCCTGGGTTCCCATTGCCTTGTGCAGACACTACTGATTGGCATTGCCGCATGGCACAGTGCAGTTCTGGCTTCAGCAGCTTGGGTGCCTGCTCTGGAAGCTTCAGCTGGCACGTTGTTCTTCAAGTAGCAGAGTCATGAAGTTGTGCTTCTGGCTGCCTCTTGGTCTGAAGCTGCAAAGCCATGTTGTACTTCTCAGCTCCCTACTATCACCTGATCTCACAGCAAAAAGGCAAAAGGAATGGGAAAAAGGCAAAAGGCCTTGGGAATTTAGTTCTATGTTACGAGAACAGCAGGAAGAAGCATGTACCCTAGAGGTACATACCTCTTAACGTGGTAGAAGAATGAAAAACCATGGCAGCTGCTACTGTGGTGGCAGTAGAGTGGTGAAGATTCCAAATTGTTGGGTATTTTGCAGAATATGGTATGTTTCTAAGGATTACTAGCAAGAGCTAATTATTGGAATTAAACTTGAATATATATAAAAACTTCAGCCTGTAGTTTAAAACATCAAATTTGTATCTATCAGTTTCTGGCCGTTACTGATGGCTGCCTGGGTTTCAAGGTTAGACACACTTCTTCACAACATCAGCTCGAATCCTCAGCTTTGTTCTGTGATTAGACATAAATTGCAATGTGGGTGCTGCATTTGTACTTACTGCCTCCAGAATGATTTGGCCATATTTATTTGGTTGTTGCAAATGTCACCATCTTCTGGCTTAATAACTAACTGAAGGACATTGTGATGCTTTTAAGTAGATAGTGGAATTGAGTCTCTCTGTCCTTGGAGAGAGAGGAAAAAAAAAACACACTCTGCTAAGCCAATTCTTTCCTTTTTATTTCTTTGGTACTCGCAGAATCAGAAAAGAGCTCTGGAAGTCACCTGTCCAAAGCTGTTTTTCAGAGCAGGCATTGTCAAAGCTCAGGTTGATCAGGGAGCCTAGTTAAATTTTGGTTTTGCAAGGGTGGAGGTTCCCCTGTCTTTCTGGGGCTGAGTTGCAGTGTTTGTCATGCTCCTGAACACGTTGTTCCCTTGTGCTTAGCTGGAATTTCCCTTGCTGTGACTTGTGACCATTGCTTCCTGAGCATTCACCGCATGCCTCTGAGAAGTGTCTGTCCCTGCCTGCTCCGGGTTCCTTTGGGCAGCGGAAGACTATTGGGGTCCACTCTGACCCTTCACTTTCTTTTCTTCTGCAGTTCCCAGTTCCCTTAGCTTTTCCTTGCAGGTTGTGTGCCTTTGTAGCTTCGGTGGCCCTCCTCCACTCTATGCCCAATTTATTAGGGTTGCTCTTGTACTGGGGGATCCAACCGGACACAGTATTCCAAGTGTGGCCTCACAAGGGCCAGGTAAGGGGAATAATCACTTGACTTGATGCTCTGGTTGCATTCAAGAGAATGCAGTCAAATTGCCCTTAGTCTGCATCGCTGCAAGGACACACCAATTTTCCCTTTCTCAAAAGTTAGACTCTATCAGGAGCATTTGAAGGTAGTGTGTTCCTCTTCAGTGGACAATGATACACCAGATCTCCTAGACAGTTGACCATTGAGTCTTACAGGACACACAGCATTTTCATCCACGGATCAGTTTTGAAGCTGATTTGAAGAGCCTCAGAGATGCTTGGTTCCATGCACGTATATAATGTGATTTTTTCTGTGTTTTGTGTCTGGTGTGGCATATCTGAAACCTGTCACTTCTGGGCCTGACATTGATAGGCTTGTTTGATTTCATACATGAAGTGGTAAATTGCTCTCATATTAAAGGAGTTGTTGGAACTTCTGAATTTATGACTACAATACATTAAAAAAAGATACTGAGCTTTTTAGATGTTTTAGAAGTCTTTTTTTTTTTTTTCTCCACATCATAGACAAACCAGTTCTTGCTTCAGCTGCACACTTCGGTAATAAATGTCAACAACAGGCAACGTTTTCATAACATTAAGCATAAGCTTTTTTTTTTTTCTTTTTTTTTTTTTTCTTCCTATGGGGCATTTTCTGTGTAACAAAACACGAGAGCTACTTTATTTCTGGTTGCTGGGAGGTTGCCTATGAGAGCCCTGATTTGTGCAGATCTGGCACCGCAGCTCAGCCTGCTGTGGGCTAACGTTTATAAGCAGCGAGATGAAAGGGAAGCACGTATTCCTGGCACCAATAGGTCAGTTTGGCAGAGGTAAGCTGCCTAAGTGCTTGAACACGTTGACTTGTAGAAATTGCTTTCTGGCTTGGAAAGGAAGGGTCTATGAGTGATGCAGAACTAGCGCACACACGTTTGTAATGGAACTGGTGTTTGATCAATGCTTCTTACCTGTCAGAAAATGTGCAGAGTTGCATTCATAAATGCTTACTCACATCCTACATCCTTAAAAATAAGAGAAAGAAGAATGGCTGGATTGTGATAGTTGGACGCCAGACAAGGGACTTCAGTGGTTGGTAATTGCAATTTTTGTGGCTGGAAACATCAAAACTCTGCAAGAATGTAATTAGCATTGCAAACAGAATATGTGTAAATTTATAGCAGCTTCTCCGTGTTGGTATATATATTTCTTGTTTATTTGATTCGCAGTCCTGTGTTATTCCAGGATTTATCTCCTCACTGCTTGATGGTACTTTGCCTGATGAGATTAGATATCCCTGGAGAGTGAAAGATAAACCAAATTATATTTGAGCCAAACAAAACAGAATTTTCTCGTATCAACGGATAAAGAAAGAGACAGACTTGCTCTGTTTATTTCTTTTACTTCCCTCCCTCCCTCCAAATAATTATAATAATGAAATAATCAAAAACCAGCTTATTGATTGCATTGATTAAGCAGAACCCGTAAGTGTGCTGAGGATGGTAGATTTAAACTGTCTGCACCAATGTAACTGGAATTGGTATCTGCCAGTGTTTCCATTATGTGTCTTCTCATCTCTTAATTAGGGATTTACAGTTTATTGGATAAGAGATATTTGAAGACAAGGCACAATTTATAGCCTCTCTTAACTGAGGGGCATAAGCTTTTTACCATGTCAGATGTCACTTGTCATTCCAGTAAATGTTTGTAGTTTATTAAGTAGGGCTACTTCAGATTGCATTACTTCCGAAACTTATACACCATAAAGCTTGCTTTTTGTTCGTGTACTGTTGAAAAAGGGCAGCTGTCCATCTCTTCAGAGTAGCTGTAACCAAGAGAAAAATAAACTACATGATTCACATGTGGTTTTTGAACAGTTTGAGACTTGGTGACAGTGTTTAGCTTTGGTTTTGTTCAGTGCTCAAGACTATCATCATCATTGACTGACCTTTGATGGTCTTCAGCAGACTGCTGTGAGCCACACGTGTTGTGCTTATGTGCAATGAAAGTGCTAGCTCTCTTCTTCAGGTATGTGTTTGAAGAAGATTTCCTCAGTAGTTCAGAAGGAGAGAAAAAAGGGTGAGTGGCAGACATTAAAAAACTGGCAAGAGTTGCAGGCTGCAAGATCCATGTTTGCTCTAGTCCTGTAGGTGTTAAAGCCTGTAGCCTTATTTGACATAGAAAACTTGCACTTTGGGCAGTAGGCATTAGATACACGAAGCATGCTTTTAACTTTGGTCCGTTTATAAGCATGTAGCATTTTTCTGTGGGTACCTCATCCTTGTTTAAGGATAAGTTGATCAGTGAGGTGCAAAGAATGAGGAAAACTATCTCATTTTCTTTTTATTTTTGGAGAAACTAGATCAACAATCAAATAAAGTAATTCAGGTGAAACCTTGTGGTAAACTGCTTTTATTTTTATTCTTAACAGTACATTCTTTCGGGCTCTGATGACTTCAATTTGTATATGTGGAGGATTCCTCCAGATCCAGAAGCAGGTAAGTTCTGTTGTTTTGGAATTTGGGGGTTTAGGGTGGAGAACGCCTGACAAATACTAATCTGTTTTTGAAAAATTGCTGTTTTCACTCTGAATCCAGAATTGTTCTGGTGAAAGCTGGATGGGAAGAGTTTACAGACACATAATGCAGTCTCTGGGTAGCAATGGACAATGCTATTTGAATCTGTGATCATAGTGGGTTTCTTTGTATTTCTTTTCTCTTATAATGATCATTTAAATCATCTGGATGAGCTGACAGAGAGAGCTGTGGCTGGAGGCAGGGTCTGCCTTTCCTCCTTCGCTTGGTAGACAAGAGTCTACCAATTCTGCTGCTTCTAAGCTGATCTGAGCTCACTGAAGTACTCAGATCTGTTACTAAGAAACTTCATCCCATAATGAAGCTTGCAGCGTAAAATGATTCTGGCCAGTTTTATACAATGCCACCCTCCTCTTCCTTTCCTCCTACCCCAAAACCCTCCTGCTGAATTCTGACACAGAGCAGGTATGCTCTTGGACGTTCTGGTGGAGGAGCACTGTAGCTGGTAGCAACAATGACCACTTACGACTGTTTTGACCTTTCTCCAAGCTGGGGCAGACACAGTAAGCAAGTAGCAGCAGTAATCCAAATCTGCATAGAACAGGAGTTGGGGGTGTTAAAGAAAAGCAGCAGAGTGGGATATAACAATGGTGTTGCAAATGCTATACAGTTGGTCGGTGCCTGATTTGGTACTGTCTGGTATTGTGTAGGATCTGACAATGCGATGCCATCCATTACTATCTCTAGGCCTTATAACATCAGTACCTCTCTTCTGTGGAAACAATTCAAAATGCCCTTTCAGAATGGTGCTGAATCTTTGTTGAAAGACTTAAGACTCCAGGAAAATCCACTACCGTTTTGGTTTTTAATAGCTCTCACAGTTTAAACTCCACATTGTAGTGGTATTAAGCACAACCAAGAGTTCTTTCATGGTCTCAGGTGCTCTAGCAATAGTGAGACAAAATTACAGTCTGCTTTGGAGGTGAAGTGGAAAGATTTTGTTTTGCTTTGAAAGGCCATTAATCACCACGGTGTAATCCACAGCTAAGAGGATGACTAACCTCTAAAAGGTTTGTTTAATGCCAGAGTTTTGAGGAAAATGTCCTTCTAATCTTGGATTGGTTATTTAATGAACATTTAGTGTTGCAGTCCAGAAGTCCTAAAGATGGCCCTATTAAAAATATCAGTACCTCAACCTTCTGCCCTTTTCTTGAAGGGTTTATAGAGACTTCCCTCTGCTCGGCTTTCCCTTGTATGATTTCCTTCTTCATTTGTTATTATTTTATTACTAAATATGGAATTTCTTCCTATCTAAAGCAAAAGTTACATACATTTACATTAGTTACTTATCTGTATATTTTCTTGTGCACTGTAGTAACATATACAAAATGTAATTCTATACTTATCCTCACTGCATTTATAAATTCTGGGTTTGGGTTCTTGTACTTGGCTGTGATGCTTTTGAAAACTTTTTTTTTCCAGACAGCTACAGCTGACAAACCTTGTATCTGGAACCTGTGCACAAGGACTGATAGCTGGAATTGTCATAAAAACCTGTCTTATGTGTTTCGGTCAGCTTTTTTGTTTCTGCTTCTTGTAACTTGAGGAAGGGTGTCAGTAAACTTGCAACATTTCAGTTACAAAATGAATTACTTAATGTCAATTGCCTTCAGTAATTGCTTAATAGCATCTGAAGATCCTGTAGTAGGAACCTGTATGTCTTAGAGAACTGCTCATGAGACTTACTGAAGGAGTTTTAAAAAGCTGATGAGTATTGCTTTGATAAACCTAGAAATTTGGTTTCTGTGGCAAATCTCATCAGCCATCCAAGTCACTTGTGATAGTCTTATGGAAGTTCTTCTTTTCTTCATTCAGCCCTTGAAGGGTTGGGCCTTTTTTGAATGTGATGAAACATCCTTTTTTTAAATCTGGTCCTGTGGCCCATGATAATTCAACTGGAGAGTTTGCTCTGCCTCCTTCTTGGAGAAGTCTTGCTATAGGGTATGGAGGCATTAGAAACCTTCTGCTTCAGAGGAAAACTCCTTATTCTCACGTCTGAGCTTAAAATAGAAATGTCTTTGGGTCTGTAATCTGAGGGGGTGGGATGTGGTTTTTTCATTTAAATATTTTACAAACTAGACAGGGTGATGTAATGTCCTGTACTGTCGGTTGATATTTTAAATAAAAATATCACCCTGACCGATTTCTATCTTTCCAGTTGAATTCAGACATTGTGTTGCTATAAATATTTACGGTACAACTCCCTTAAATTATATCAGCTATTAATATAAATAACATAAATAGCAACTTATTTGCAAAAATAAACCTTTTTATAGAGCTGTGTGCTTAGGGACAGCTCTGAAACAGATTGTTTTGGTTTCGTCCAGGTATAGCAAGCATGAGCTAACTCATGGTTAGCAATATTACTACACAAAAGATGAAGAAGACTAGAATAGAATACATCAGTCAGACAACTGCAAACTTATTTCATTGTGGAGGAATGCAGTTACCTGTGTTGGTATTTTGCCAGGAAGATAGAACAGATTCTGCTGGTTTTATGGCAAATAATTATAGTTTAGAGGTGTCTTCCCAGTCGGTTGCATTGCGTCATTCCCCCTCAGCTGGAGATTCCTCCAGTGGTTTTGTTTAGATGAATTTTTAAGACAAGATCTGTTTGGGAGCTGGGGAAGAGCAAAAGATACTCCCCAAGCTGCTTAGGGAGCTATTCTGCTGAAGAGCCTTACTGTCTTCTTCCACAACTTTAGATTGTTCTAAATAAGCCAGGACTTCCAATGCCAAAAAGGAGTTTCTTTTTTACCACCTTTTTGTCCTTTCTTGAAGATGGAATAGCTTGTTGATAATTCCGCTTCCTCTTCCATCTGAGTGCTGCCAATCGTATGGTGAATGTTAGCCAACTTCCTCTTTAAAGCACATATTCCAGTTTTCTTCAGAGGCAGAGGTTCTAGCACAACAAATACATTGATCTGGTAGAAGAAAAGCAGTCCTGAGTTTCCATGGCATTTATTTGACTTGAAGGCAAGCTAGAAGTGAGAACAGACATCGGCCCTAAGTGACCTGCCCAGCAAGCCTTTTAAACAGCATAAGCACTTCAGGCAGTATTTAAACCTAACTTCCATAAATACAGTCTCTTAGTAAAGAATCCCCGTTCAAGACAGAACCTGACATGTCTTGCGGAGTAATAGAGGGCTTAGTAGGAATTTACATTCCTCACCCACTACTCTGAATCATCTCTGCAACTCAGAGCTTGTCTCTCTTGCTTTTGAAATACTGCTCGAAGATGCTGTGTGAGGGACATGGTATTTGTGATAGAGAAGGCAGTTGGCCATCCTTCAGTTTGCATTGTCGGGCTCTTACCAGAGAAAGAAAAACTTGACTGAAGTCCGAAAAACTTGACTAAATCAGAACAGCAAACTGTTTCAAAACCTCTTCTTAATTCTGTCTTTAGCTGCTAGCAAGAAAGGGCCCATCATTGTGTTCCAGTTACCAAACTAATTGCATCAATTTTGAGCAGAACTGATGCAATTTTTTCTTCCTTTTTTTCTTTGGTCACTGTAAATGCAGATGGCTCCTTAGGCTTGAAGAATTCCTCAACAGATCTTTTCATAACATTTGAATGGGGTTATCTCATTGGAGACAGCTTTCCCCAGAAGCACTTAGCAGTCCAGGAATGCTACATGAGACTCCCCTGATGCCTCCTGTCTTACCAAACCCTCTCTTACCTGGCAGGGAAGGGAGAGGTTCTTGACCAGCCCTTGCTGTTCTCACTATCAAAGATGCTGTTCTTTGACATGACCAAAGTCAGCCTTGCCTGTGCTGCAAGGAAACCTTGAGTTTGCTCTGGCTGCTGCCACAGCTGGACTCAGATTCCTGATCCAACTAGAAGGGATGGTGCAGGGACCTGTGCTCTCTTGGCAAGAGTGTGTTTAATCTAGCTTCTCTACAGACACTTCTCTGAGGAGCAAAGCCGTCTGCTGGCATGCATTGAACAAAGCAAATGCAGGTGAGCAAGTGACCAAATGGACGTTGAAAGGGGTCTGAACATAATTTGCTGCCCTGACAGCAGAAGCCCTGTACGCTGTGAATGTTTATTTGCCTGACTGGTGGAAGAACATGAAGCAACATCAGAGTTCTACAACATTCAGCAGTGTTGGTGCTTGCATAGCCTCTCTTCTGTGAGCATTTCATGATCTCATAGGATTCAAATTCAGGGCTGTGGCCTGTGGACTTAATGTGTCCTGCATTATTATTATTATTAATGAAAACTAAATTATTTTTAAGTTAGCTTTCTTTGTAGTGCCAAGTACTAGAGTGAAACGCTGTGCTGTGGCACACTGGCAGCAGCTGCAGATATCTGGTTCTTCTCAGGAGCTTTCAACACTTTGAGTAATTTGCAAGGCTTGTATGAAGTTATGCATTAGTTTATGGAGCGTCTTTCTACCTTATATGAACAACCAGTGGGACTTCTTTCCAGTGTCCTAGATAGAAAGGACTTCTTTTTAATGAGGTCATTTAATTCCTTTGTTACAGAGACCGTGGAGATTGTTCCTTATCCCAGGAAGTTCTCCAGTACTTTGACTTCTTTTTAAATATTTGGAGCAATACAGCTTCTATTACTTCAGAGACTCTTCCATGTTCTTACAGGATTTCTGCACTAGGGCACTCTTTTGAATAAGCACTTCCCTTTTTTCCTTATTTTCCAAATAATTTGTTCAATTGTTTGTTTTAAATACTGCAAAGTGTTACAGAACTTCTCCATGGGAGGATTGCTGTCCAAGTGGCTTGCTCTCCCTTATTATGTTTTCCAGTGTTTATTTGCTTTTTAATTTGGTGGTGTGTACCATCAAACATGTTCTCTGTATATGAAACGCTATATTATTTGCATAAATATGAAAATATGCATAATTAATATTCCATTACATAATATTCAAACGCATAATAAAGCAAGCAAAAATATATTCCCTTTGACAACTCAGTAGACATCTACTGCTTCCAAGGCATTGTACTGTTGTTTCCTTCAGTCTGTATTAAAGCCTATAGGTACGCCATGTTGCCATGGTATTCTTGTCAAGTTTGCGTAGACGAAATCACTTTTAAAAGTGTATATTTAAAATGTGCACTTTAGATTTAAGCTCTAACAAGTTGTTTGTGGCAGCTGGACAAATATCATAGTAGGATATATTTAGAGAATTTTTTGAGACTTTGAATTGCTCCTCTTTGGTACACCTGTTTTCAGGGTATAGAAGAAGAAGGATTTTCTTGACATTTCCCTTTGTGTATCAAATAAAAGCAGACCAGCACAGCTAGAACACTAAATCACTAGTCAGAACTGTCTGTAAGCATAGCAATTTTTGGAAGGCTTTGCAAAACCAGCTAGTATATCTCCATCCCCTCCTCCAATGGGTTAGAAAGTTAAAAACCTTCTAAAATCTGAATAATCAGCCTGTGAAGACTTTTAAAAGTTTTTTTTTTTTCTTTAATAGTACCAACATGTATGTGAGCTAAATCTATGACATTTGTATAAATACTGTGTGTACAAGTGTGGTAACTATCCAAGAATATGAAAGCTGTCATGCCAAACCAGTTGCAAGACTTGTGCGTGCCACTAAATTTGAAAGCAACACCACCTTCCCCCCCAAAAAAAAGCTAACTTGAAGCAAAATTTTAAGTTTTCTTGTGATAACTGAAGCAAAACAATGGAAATAGAAACACCAGTTTAAGTGAAGACAGCAAAATAAATAGAAATCATTACGTATGAAAATGGAAGATGGCACCAGGAATTTGAGCGCTTGGTGGCCAACCTCAACTTAATGCAGAGATTATTTTTATTTTTTTGGCAGCAGACATGAGCAAACTCGGCTCACACTGTGCGATGGCTAGAAGCTGTACAGATGCAGCTGAGCCTCTGCTGAGCCTGGACTGTTGAGGCCTGCTGAGAGACCAGGGGGATTCCAGACAAGTCTGGACACAAGCATGTCTGCCACGTAGATACTCATGTAATATGATAGCAGCTTTGCTGGACGACTGTGAAGTGGAGAGGATAAGGATGGAGAAGAAGGCTCTGCATTAAGCGTTGGTTTAGAGACATCACCAAAGCGTATAGGAGTTGATAGACTAAAACTGCATCAGGCGAGGGAGTTCTCCAAAACCAAGGGCCTGGGGCAATCTCTTACATTTGACACAAAGATTATCAGGACGCTGCTGGAGTCAGTACTTTTCATTTTAAATTATTAAAACCTTTCATTCTACTGGAAAAAACTGTCTGCTAAACTGTGGTTCCACTAATCACAAAGCTCTTGGGGACTTTTCCTGTAATTGGCAGTTAGTTGTTTTAAGGGGCTTTGTAGGGAAGTTCACTCCAGTGCATGTTTGAGTGTTGTGCTTCCTCTTTACTATTAACAGTGTGAAAGGACCTATTAGAGCAAGTCCAGAGGAAGGCCACGAGGATGATCAGAAGGCTGGAACAACATCTCTCCCATGAAAACAGGCCAAGGGAGTGGGGGTTGTTCAGCCTGGAGAAGAGAAGGCTCAGGGGAGACCTAATAGCGGCCTGCCAGTACCTAAGGGCGGCCTACAGGAAAGCTTGAGAGGGATTCCTTGTCAGGGACTGTCAAGACAGGATGAAGAGTAATGGCTTTAAACTAAAAGAAAATAGATTTAGATTAGGTTTTAGGAAATTCCTTACTCAGAGGGTGGTGAGGCGCTGGAACAGGTTGTGCAGAGAAGCTGTGGATGCCCCATCCTTGGAAGTGTTCAAGGCCAGGCTGGATGGGGTTTTGGGCAGCCTGGTCTAGTGGGAAGTTTCCCTGTTCATGGCAAGGGGGGTGCAATTAGATGATCATTAATGTCTCTTCCAACCCAAAGCCCCTATGATTCTGTGATTTTTAATTCAGAAAACTTCACTGTTAAAGCAGAAGGCTTTGGAGTTTCTTCACACTTTCTGAATTTGAGTATGGCCTAGGGAGAGCTGTGTTCTAGACATGGCATGCCGTGTACTTTTCATCCAGTGCTCTTAGTAAATTTATAAACATTTGAAGTTTCAGAAGACAGTTGTGACATTAAATAACTGTTATCACTGTTCTACTAGGAAAGTAATAGTGGGTAAATTCATACCGCTTATGGTCCCAGAAGAGGCCAGTGACTAGCTTCGAAATGCAGCCCATTATAATTCCCTATTTGCTTATTGTTTCCTTAATTTCAAATTATTTTGTAAGTGTTTCATTAGGTATATTTCTTGCTTTCTATGGAATTCAGGCAGCTAGAGTCCACTGATAGTTAAAACTTGTTTTCGCCATTACTTGCAGACTTGGAAACGTTTCCTAAGCAAATTGTCTCTTCACTACTGAGGCCCTCTTTCCTGGAACGTTTGTCTGCTAGGTCAAGATAAATGCGTTGAGAACTGGACTTGATGTAACCATCTACAGTTTGCTTGATAGATGCAAGTGGATTGACAAGTGTGATTTGGCTGGAAGGAATGCTGTGGGAGTAGGGCAACTTGCCATCAGCCACAAATGTGGTCGTGAATGTCTAACCAGGGCGAGCAGAATGAAAGGGTGTGAGGAACCTCAAAAGGAAACGAAAATCAAAAGAGCCCAATCTGACATTTAATGAACTTGCTATCGAATCAGTTATGAATTAGTCAATTTTGCTTACCCTGGTGAAATCTTGCTGGAATGGCTGAAGGCCAAACTTGTCTTTATGGAACCTTTGCAGAAAATACAGGTGTGCTCGGATAAGAGTACTCAGGTAAGAGAACTATTCCAGGTAGCTCAGTCTCAGAGTAGTTCTAGTGAATATATCTTGAAGTTAACTGGAATGATCTCACTTTCAAGTTCATTGAATTTTAAATGTCTTATAGACAGTCTTTAATTTTTTTTTTCTTTCTTTTGTTCACCATCTCTCTTCCCTTCTCAGGCATGTTATCTTTCTATTCCAAAGTGCCTGCAAAAATTGATCTGTGCAAATAGAACACTTCCCAGAAGCTTCGAAGGTCTGTTTGCAGATAGGTTTGAGATTTTTAGGGGGTTGTATAACTCTTCATTTCTGAATCATCATCATTTTGTGTACACATCAGCCTGGTCTTTATACTGTAGTTGAGTGGAATGGATAGAGTACTTCTAAGAGGAGAGGGGCTAAACAGAAGCTCACAAGCTGCAGTTCTTTATCATTTATGTGACCTAACAAATGGAAGGTGATAGAGGAATGCCTTTTTTTCCCTCTTTTTATTTTTTGACTATTATGTCTTTCTACCCTTTGGTGTTAATGCAAGCTTTTCTTCTGGAAGTGTTTATTGTGGAGAACTCTGACTTCCTGCTTCAGAAGACGGGTGGTTTAACATTGGGTTTAGAGCTCAGACCAGCAGCTATTTCAGAAGAGATCTCCTCTTGAGGACAAAGAATGATAGCAAACACTTGCAACAAGAAGCAATTATGTTAAAACTTTACATATGCATATCAGTTTACATATACGTAAAGTTTACTTGTTCAGTGTTAAGATGACTATAAGTAGAACATAAGCTATTAAAGTGATTTTAACGTTCTATAAGGTGTGCTTATGACCTTTCAAGTTGTAAGTAGCAAGATTGTTTTCCTCTGAAGTGGTTTTCAGTTTTTACCTCCCATCTTGGTTTCTTTCACTTTCTTTCACTGTTAATCATAGCATGTTGATTGACTCTTGTTTATTCAGATATGAAGGTATGCTTTCTAACAAAGTAATCATTTTATTTACTTTAATAATGCATAATGTGTGGATATATATTAAAAAAAATACAGCGTGACAGTTTCTTGCTTTGGTGTATAGACTTAGTAAGAGTCAATAACTCAGCTTCTGTTTTGAGTTTTACAATTACTACAGAAGTATTCTGCTTTAATTCTCTCCCTTGTAGAAGAGAATGCTATAACTTACTGGTCAGATTTGTTATTTCAGGGTCCTGTTTAAGCCTGATTCACAGAAATATGAGTTATTATAGATCCTGGTCTAGAGAAGACTGTACTAAGTCTAGCTGTATTATAGTGATGCAGGTTCGTAGCCCTGAAGGTTTCCTATCCGTCTGACTAGAGTTAATTGTGACAACGATGAATTGCTGATTTTTTTAAAAAATACAGCTAATAGAAAGTCAACTTCTTTATTTGTCTCTGCTTCGCATTCACAGACTGAGTAGTGTCATGCCTTAGGCACTATGGTTTCACTGGTGATTTCATAAAATATGTATGTTGCTCTTATTCACATACTTGTCCTATTGGGTCAAAAACGTTCTTTGTTTGTTTAGATAGTTGAACTAAAGCTAGCTTCCAAGTCATAATTTGCAGGAAGGATGCTTTTCATCAAACTTGCAGCTTTTCATAGGGGCATTACTCATAAATTTGGAATTCTGCAGCCAACACAGGCTTTAAGTATTGCAGAATAAAGCTGAAGCACATTGTCAAATATAATGTGACTTTAAATTATTATGAATGAAAGCAATATGGAAACTTAATTATTCATTTCAGTTGTCCTTGTTTTTCCCCTAGGTGGCATTGGCAGGGTTGTCAATGGTGCTTTTATGGTATTGAAAGGTCATCGGTCAATTGTAAACCAAGTCCGGTTTAATCCTCACACTTACATGATCTGTTCATCTGGCGTCGAAAAGATTATAAAGGTAAGATTAATTATCAGAAAGTGTGTTCTTTCAGTAATTCAGAAAGGAGTGCTTTGTTTTGCTCAAATTCTTCGCATCGTTCATACCCCACGCCCATCCAGTCTTCCCATTATCTCCTTTTCTAAGGTGGTATGTCTCGTTAACTGGCTAAACTGATGCAATTGGCATTTTAACTTAGAACTCCATTTCAATTTTAAACGTTTTAGAGATAAGCAATAAGATTGTGATTTCATGTTGTTGTTTTTGTTTTATCTTGAGAAAGGATATATTTTTTCCCACTTCAATTCTGTATGTTGCTGAAGTACCATACAAACTTAGGAGAGTTTGGTAACAGCCATAATATGCGATCTCCTAAGACTTCAGTGAAAAATTTAGCAAATTCTCTCTGAATGGTGCAGGTGAGCCGTAGCATAGCCTGACCTAGCTGGACTTGGCCCAAATACTGCTTCAGGGTCCCTTTTATAATTTCTGTACACACCTCTGGATTAGATCAATTCACCATCCCTTTCTGTGGCTTTCTTCTGAATCATGTAACAATTTATTACATTTTTTATAAACTTTGTGTCTTGTTATGTGGAATGTAAAGAGATGGTGAACTCTGTTATTCTCTGGTATTTTTTTTGCTTAAAGAAAGACAGCTGATATTGTGGGAGCAAGGCAGAAACTTTTTTTTGCCATTTTTAATAACAGAGGTTGAGAGTGGAGAGATGGGATTATGCTATTCTAATGCACTTTGCATTCTGCTGCTATAGAAATTTTGCTATTTATGTCTGCCAAGAGGAAAAAAAAAAAAACATTTTATTTTTATTAATTTTTAAGTAGGATAATAAGAACTAATGCTGCTTCTACACTTCTGTTGAATGACTTCGTAAAGGTCTTAGCTGCATATGGCTATAAATCGGGTCATTTATTTCTGTGAAGAGTAAATAAATTCTTTAGTAAACTACAAGTTGACTGAAAAAACTTGCCCTGCCAAGGGTCTGCAAATTATGGACTAGAACCGGACAACATAGTGGGACCATGGCCCAACATCCAGCTGCATCACTTGCTTTACAGCTATCAACCTTTGCTACCTGGTCCTAGTTCAACTTCTCTTCTGTCTTCTAATGGTACTTTTAGTTTGTTTTTCTACGTTTTACATGTACTTCACCTGTGTCCCTTGGACAGGTTTGTATGCAAATATCTTGATCACAAATCTGTCAGTTCACAGGCTTTGAACAAAAGAGCATTGAACAGTCTTAGCACCTCACTGATTTTTTTCAATTTCCACGCAGCCAGTCTGCTGCTGTTTAAAAGCAGTTTAGCGAGAGCAATCCATTTGCTTTGGGAATTTGATTCACACAGTCTCAAGCCTCCCTTTTGGACTTCAGATCTGATGACCCTTCACCCTATGAATCCTTCCTGTGTGCGTGTGCTTAGACTATTGGATTAGCATTGGTATAAACATCCCCTGTGTTGCTTTTGTGTACTTCTGCTAGGGTTTTTCTGTTTTGTTTTGTTGGTGTTTTTTTTTTTTTTGCCTAGTGATTAAAAGGTTAGTTTGATTAAGGTTCCAGTCACAGGTTGTGTAACTCTTTGAAAGACATCTCTGCTTGAATGCTTCCTTAAAAGAGAACCACCCGTGGTGTCACAGAATGTGCCGTGCATCTTGTGTAGCTGCTTTGAGCAGCTCAAGTCCCCAAACACTGCAAGCCAGAGAAAAATCCAGGGAAAGGTGTAGGAAGTTTTAGAGAGCCTGAAGTTCTTATGCTTTTGTTGTATGCTGTTTTGGCTCAGCTTGTAAAGCACGTTGTTTTGGTGCTCGGGTTGTTTTAAGGTTCATGTCTTGTTCGTTCTGCGTGGCTTTACTGTTTGAAGGCACGGTCTGAGTAAGCAACAGTTTTGCAGGTGACCATATGGTGGTTTTCTTCTTCATTGCAGCTACTTCTGAGGGTAGGCTGGACACTAGTACCAGCCACTAGCAGTAGGGCAAAACAGGAGAAAAAACACCAGCAGTTCTGAGAGACTCTTGGATCCCCCGGTGAAAAGATGCAAGAGCAGCCTGAGGAGAGAGACCTTGCAGGGGCAGGGAAAGGGAAAAACGTGGCTGGATTGAGGAGTGAGGGAGCAAGGAAGAGAACATCCACTTGGGGAAACAGGAGTAAAGGTGGTGGTGGCTGGCAGGAAGGTGAGGGAAGTGGCAGATTGAACACCTGAAAGAGAGAGACAACTTGCAAACCAGTGGAAGAGGGCTGTTTACTGCATTAAAAGCAGCCGAGTCCTTCCCTTGTATGGCTGTCTTTCTCCCACGCAAATGCTTTAAGCGCTTGCCTGGAGATGTTGAGATGACAAGAGGAAGAGCCATAAATAAAAACTGTTGCGAGTATTTTATTTTTTTAATCATCTGCTTAAGAAGTATCTGTCCTTCCACAGTCCTTCAGGTATCTTTTAAAAATCTCTCTGGAATTAAGTCATAGGAGATAACTTCATGAAGGTCGTCTGCTGTTCCATTCCCTCAATTGTAGAAACTGTGATGAATTAAAATGTGGATGCAAGTAGTCAGTTTGTCTGAGCCCTTATTTTTCAGACTAGCTGGCCTAATTTTAGTTCTTGTAGAAGTGAGGAACTGATAGCACCAGCATCAAGGCGTGATACAGACAAGCCATTCAATAATGCCATGTGCTCCTGCCAACACACTTGCTATTTTAATGCTGATTGCAAATGAGATACAAATTCGTCTCAGGCCTAGCCCTGCTGCAATGAATAACATTCGCGAGAATGATTTTGACCTTTTCAGTTATCATATTTTGCTTTATTTAATTTTGTAGTAAGGCGGCACCTGCAGGAATTTAATTCAATAATTCAGTATTTTAGGGTTTGCCCCCTACTAGGAATGGGGATACAGTGGTTAAGCTGAAGTGTGTGTATATGTATGTGTTAATATTCAAGTGAGGAGGCTTTAGAAACCTAAAATGGTAGTCAGCAAGCTGATTGATAAAGGATGCTTGAAGCCTTGACTCTGGGTATGTATGCTGGATCCAAACAAATTGTTCGTTGCCCTGCATTTTGAAAACCTGAACCTCAGAAACATAGCATGGGAAAGCACAGCTGCCAAATAAAAGTGTCATTTTGCTTGAAAGCATTTGCCACTATGGCTAAGCAACATAAAATAGAAAAAAAAAATACTACTTTTTCCTCAGTTAAATATAAGAGGTTGGGATGTGCTGGCAGGAAGATGAGTTGCACTACAGGAGAAATAAACGAGGCTTTCCCTCCCTCTAACGTGTGGGGCTTAGAGGAGGGCCACGGAGAATCATGCAGTTAGAAGACAGCTCCAGAAAAGGTAAAATGGATAAAGTGTGTAAGAATTTTTAGAAAAAAATACTATTTTGTATTGGAAATGGAAAACTGCCTGATTTTGAGGGCAACTGTCTATCGGGACAGCAGAGCCTACTGGCCTTGTTGCTATGGTGACAGATGAATGTCATTGTGGCGAGCTGCCTTTGCCTAATGAGATAATCTGATGTAGCTGGCTTTAATTATTCTCATGCTAACGGCATAACCATTTCTCTTTAAAAATTTTGGTGGTTTGCCACCATGGAATACAAGAAATTCAAAGATGCTCGCAGCGGCGTCTCTGCTGAAGTAGCGAAGCCGTTTTGTACTCCCTTTTTCTGTTATTGTTCCTATTTTTATATCTGTACTTGGGGCATCAGTGACTAATATTCAGCTCCTTAATCCTCTGACAAGGAAAGAACTTCTTGATAGATTGTTGCTTCAGTGGGATGAGCTGCCAACTTATTTTCTCCAACTTGCTCACATTCTTCCCTGACATGGCATCAGTCAGAGGATGAGAGAAAGGCAAATGCATGCCATTTGCAAGGAAGCCCATTTCAGATGCCACAGAGAGAGCGCTGGACAAATTGCTGTCAATTTAAAAACTTCCCAGTTTTGCTGAGGAAAGAGTCTTTGATTTCTTTCTGGGACTCTGGCAGGCCCTTCTACTCCCTCATTGCAAAAAGCCTAAAAAGTAGGGACATCAGTCTCCCGTGGCATCTGATCTTGTGCAAACTGTACCAGCAGGCATTCGTGGGGATAAATGCTGAATTCCCCCCGACTTCCCTTTTTTATGTACTCCCTATTGAGAGTACACAAACCCATCTCAGAAGGGAAAATGCCTCACTATGGACTTCTTACTTATCTTTTTGGTATTTAACACTGATTTATTTTTTCTGATGCTTGCCTAGTGAGCAGAAAGATCGTGTAGCAATGTAAGGATGTGGAATCTCAGTGCTCACTTCTTATACCTTTTTAGATGACTCTTCATCATAAAAAGGACCTTTCCCAGACTGACTTGAGAGCAGACAACTGCTCCTCCACTTATATATGGAGGAGCAGACAACTGCTCCTCCACTTATTCTGTTCATGCAGAATCTAAGAGTTTTTTAATTCTTTTGCTTAAAAAAAAAAAAAGTCATGACAAAATCCGGGAGCTAACTTGCAATGGTCTTACATGTCCAAGAATATTTAAAACTTGTTCTCTTCATAAAAGTAAATATTGTCCAGGCAAAACTGCACCTGAAGGAGATTCAGGAATCCATCTTTGGAACAGAGACAAGAGAAACAGAGGAAATTTGTCATCCCAAGCAGGGGGCAGAAACAGGAAGCCGCTGTGATGAGGAGGCCTTCCCTTCGCAAGCTGGAAGTTTAGGACAATTCTGCATTCAAGATACAAAAACATGTATGAGATGTTGAACTGGATGGCAAAACATGTTCAGAACAAAAGTTTCATAAAACATGGTGATCAGTCAAATGCCACTAGGTCTGTCTGTTTTGAGGAAGGGGAATGCCAGCCTGCTTGTCCAGGCACACAGCATGAAGCATTTACAGGAAGGTGTGTGCTCCCTGACCACAAAAAGGTGTGATCTACCTGCTGAAATGCTCAAGTCTGGGAGAACCCTAGAATTAAGGTTACCTGTATGTCTTAAATCTGGCTGCACTGAACAAGTAGCTGCAAGATAACTTATTTTGGTTTTCTTCAGATATTAAAGGTGTAAGGTAGATAGTACAGTAGTGAAAACCTCTGTAAATACAGAATTACTGGAATCCTCATGGGCTTTTTTTATTGTGCTTGTTGTGGTAGTATGAGATTGAATGTGTTAACTTTGTATCCATGAGATGAGTGCTGATTATCCCATTTACGGAAGCAAAACACTCTATTTGTGAGTGATTTTGGCTACTTGTAACAAAACTTGTCTAATTTCTATTGGGAAAGGCTTGGATGTTTTTGCTGAGGTCTATCCCAGAAGACCAACCTAGAGCAGGTAGCTGGCATAGAAACATTATATTTTGTGAGTTTATTAGTGTGGTTAATCCAATGCATGACTGAAATCAGATATTGTATCAGAACACTGAGGCAGTCTTGTGGATAAGGTACCTACTAGCTCTGCGCCCAGTAAGTGCTGTGCGTGAGATCAGCAGTGACCTAGAGGAAGGTGGTGGTAGTTGTCCAAATACGTGTTTCAGTTGTATTGTCCCTGAATCTGAGTAAAACTGAGAAAGGTGAGGAGATCCATTGTTACGTTTACTATGGATTAACAGTTTCTTAAGAATAGAGGTGGATCTTCTTTGGGGCACCTTTTTTTTTTTTTTTTTTTTTAGTTTTCCCCTTCATAGTAGTAAAACTGAGGGGATAATAGACTGAGAGCACAGTCAAGGCTGTTGATATTGGTGAAATCATTTCATTTTGCAATATTACTACCTCTTCCCACTTCAAAAATAGCTTTCAGTAAAGCTCTTCTCCTTCACCTTTCCCCACTAACCGATCCTGCTGCTGCATCTTAAGAGGATGTTGGATGCTTTCTTTCCTCCTCAACGGTTCTCTAAAGGGAGTAGTACAACACAGCTTCTCACCTCCATGCATTCAGCTCCCTGCCTGCTGATCAGGTGTGACTGGCTGTGCAGCTGGATGAAATGTTGCTCTACATCACTGGCACCAGCAACTCTAGTTTCCTGGGAAACAAGTGCCTTCATCCCTCATTAGTGCTAAGACTATACTGTAGGCAACAAACTATTCTTACAGTTAGTGAGTAAGCATCACCTATTACATAAAAATAGAGCCCTGCAATTTGTGAAGAATTATTACACGCTGAAATATTGAAATGGCGGATGATCTGCAGTGTGAGAGCTCTTAGGTTTCTGGATGGGTGAAGAAGATGCAGGAAGAACACGTTTGTGAAGGGGGAAAGAAATCTCTGGAATAATTGTGAGTGTGGGTGTAGGGGGTAAACATGAATAAAAAAAATCTGCAACTTGCAGCTGTTATTAGCATGTGCTCTACTGTTCTATTGCAAATGCTTTAGTAGTTTATGAAGTCAAAGCTGTGTGTATTTTATTTTATTTTGTTATTTTCTGTTACAGATCTGGAGTCCTTACAAACAGCCTGACTGCACAGGGGATCTAGATGGTCGGATTGAGGATGACTCGCGTTGCCTCTACACTCACGAAGAGTACATCAGCCTCGTGTTGAACAGTGGCAGTGGTTTGTCTCACGATTACGCCAACCAGTCAGTCCAGGAGGACCCGCGGATGATGGCCTTCTTCGACTCCCTGGTGCGCCGGGAGATCGAGGGCTGGAGTTCTGACTCGGACAGCGACCTCAGTGAGAGCACCATCCTGCAGCTCCACGCGGGAGTGAGCGAACGCTCCGCTTACAGCGAGTCGGAGTCCTCGGCCTCTTTGCATCACTCCCCACCGCACGCGGCCGAAGAGTCTGATGAAACTGCCTATAACTTAAGGGCCTTAAGATCAGCAGAATCCCCCTCGGCCAGAGAAGATGTGGCTTCCCGTCAGCAGAGGCTCTCCGCGCTGCGAAAGTATCAGGATAAACGTCTCCTGGCCCTCTCCAATGAGTCTGATTCTGATGACAACACCTGCGAGGCAGAGCTGGATACAGACCTGTTCCCACGGCCACGATCCCCGAGTCCCGAGGAGCACGAGTCCAGCAGTTCCAGCAGCAGCAGCAGCACGGAAGACGAAGAGGAACTGAACGAACGGCGCACGTCTATGAGGCAACGCAACGCGCTGAGGCGCCGACAGAAGGTGCAAAAGGAGGAAAGGACTAACACTAACACAGAGAACGTGGCCCCTTACATAGGTGAGGATATCTACGATTACCCCCAGATCAAAGTAGATGATCTTTCTTCTTCGCCAGCCTCTTCACCGGAAAGGAGTTCAGCCAACAAAGAAGTTCTCAAAGAAAGGACCTCTCCTTGTTCAGACAGTGAATCAGTGGAGAGAAAGATTTACAAAGCCTACAAATGGCTTCATTATTCGTACATATCGTATTCGGCTAATAAAGATGGTGAATCCTCCAGAGGAGATGGGGAGAATGATGAAGGGAAACCAGGAACTAGTGGAAGGCACAGTACAGCACACGCGCTAAATAAGGAGGATGCCAGGAACTTGAGCTCAGTGGTTCCTCAAGGTTCCCCAGCTCTTTCTGCTGAAAGCCACAACAAAGAAACTTTAAAGGAGTGTGGTTTGGTAGAAAATTCTAGTAATGGTCAAGCTCATGAATGTGACAATCATCGGCGGGTGGAGAGTCAAGAAAACACATCTGAAGACACTACCAGCGGGGGTATAGAGCATTCCTTTGAGACTAAGAAGCTCAATGGAAAAGCTAACTGCAAAGGGCTAAATAGTTGTACCGAAGAGCCTTGCCTTCAGCCTGCCGGCCTGGTGGAACAGAAAAACAGTCAGAACTGTCAGCCAGCACCAAGCCACCACTCGCTGGTCCCTCCGTTCTCCGCCGTTGCCATCTGTAGCATGTCGGGTCACTGCTCCAGGAACCAGGCTGATGACAGCGAGGAGAGGAGCCTCGACACCTCCTGCGTTAACCACAACAACGGCCACTTGCATCTTCGCCCTTCGTGCTTCAACAACGGACAGAGTTTTGGAGAGCAGGAGGCTATGATTCAAGGACTACAGGTGCGCTCAAACAATGCTGACAATGGCAACCTTGTGCAGGTGGGTGCGACCTTGCACAAAGACTGCTGCCTGTCTGAAATGGACTCCAACAGCTACAACGTGAGCACAAGAGAGGATCCTGCTGACTTGCATCCCACAGGCAGTGAGAGCACTCCGTCTCTCGGAGGACTGAAAAGACACAGAGCGGAGCTGGAAGATGCAGATTCAGAGAATTCATCCTTAGAAAAGAAGTTAAAAACATGATAAATGCAAATGTCTGTCGTAGTGTGCACTCAAAAAAAAGGAAAGGAAAAAAAAAGAAAGTATTAAAGGCACATAGAGCTTGGGTCTGAAATGTTGCGTTTGATTCTCCATTCCATTCTTCAGTGGGTCTGTTTTAGATTGCCAATGGTTCATGCTGTATAAAAATCCAACTTACTCCTTAATGAGACTGAGTCTAGTGTACCCATACAAGGTTCTGTTTAAAGTAAATCCTTATTAAGACGGTTGACTGAATTATTCTTGTGTGAACATGTGTCGTTTGTTCAGCCAGCCAACCAGGATGGCTGCTTTAAGTTTTAATTGTTCTTCTTAGAAGGAATTTTTCCGTTCTGACACTTATTACACATTACAGGCTGAAGAATGATTGAATTAGATCACCCTGGTGGTAGCTTGGGGTGTGTTTCTTGTTGAGGAAAATGGGGAATAAACCTTTCTGGCCCCTGTATTCTACTTCAGGAACTAAAGAAATGCAGCCCTTAGGGGAGGATGTTTTCAGAGCTTACTGATACCTTTACAGATGATAGTTCATAAAGCACTCGCTTCTGATACAGTTCAGTGACATTATTTTTATGCCAACAGAAAAGCTATAGGAAATAAGCCTCTTTCCAAAATCAACTTTAGACTGTTCCCATGGTGACATTCAATTTTGTGGGTTTTGTGAAAGAAAGGAACTGAGTAACACGGTGTCATCATTACAGTGCAATGCGATTGTTTGGCAAGAGGCGGCTGTTATGCTGCAGGCCTCGCTCTAACCAAGGGTATCGGAAGTCAGGCATTGAAGCATGCAAGCCTAACGCACAAAGATTCGGTGGTGGTGTTATTATTATTACTCAGAATATGGCTCTGAGGGCTGGGATGTATCCTGACTGTGCCTTCACCTCCCCTGTGTGCTTGCTTCTGGGAGGCAGTGGGCCAAAGAGGAAGCAGTGGAAGGACGGGTGTTGTAAGCGGTGCCTGTTAACAGCAGCACTCGGAGAGGTCTGGAAAGTGAGTCAGTGAGCAAAGGGAAAAGGAACCTCGTATAAAGGACCTGACTGTGTTTGTGCCCTGCAGTGCTGACAAGGGAAGGGTGCTGCTTTGACCCTAGTGGTTGTTACAGGCTTTCAAGCTCAGTACTGATAAAGGACTAGCTGAGGTTAAGGAGTAGGGAACTTGCTGCTTTGGGCAGGACGCTAGCAGTACAAGGAGTGTCTCGGAATAATTATCTCACACAGACAGCTACCTGGTACATGGGAAAAGAAGCAAGACGCCCTGTTAAAATGTGATGAAAGTATAGGAGAACTTTGGAAGGGATGCTGGGAGGGAAAGGGAAAGGGATGGGAGGAAGGGTAGTCATGAGCAGAAAAACTGTGCTACAATTGCTGTGTGCATTATGCTGCTTTCCCACACTTGATCAGCTTTGCTAGGTGAGAACTTGGAGTAAGCATGTGATGCAGTATTGGAGAAGCACGTTAAGGAGGCTGAAAGGGAGAGGGATGTTCTCCAACACCAGTGCAGGTGGCGGTGAGAACGAGCTGATGTATTGCTCCCTTACTGAAAAAATCATTCTGTACTGGTCATGTTTTGGACCACTCCAATCACCGTAGGAGTGTTCTACTTGGTTATATAAACACCTTGTTGTAAATGCTGCTTTTTAGCTAAAATCTTTATTTTGCCATGTCAAATCTTTCAAAAAAAAAAAAAATAGAAACATTTTCTCAGCTGTTACACTTACTTCTGCCTTCCTCTGAAGACTCTGAAGAAAGCCCAGATTGCTGGTGAAAGCATCTCCACTCTCATGATATGATAATTTTTCTCATCGTTTCTCTAGTGCCTCATGGTCTCGCTCTCTGGTTCTTCTGTTTGTTTTCATAAGTGGAACAAAAGCTCCCCAGTTTGGTGTTAATGCTCCTCCCCAAGCCTGGGACATAAAGATTTGCTGTGTTTTCCCAAAGGTAGCCTCCCATGTTGTCTGCGTGCTTGTTATTTCTAGTTTCTGTGGTGTTGTCTGTGTGCTTGTTTTTTCTGGTTTCTGTGCAGCAGGAGCAGGAAGGTAGGTTGCAATCTTAACCTTTTGTTCACAGGAAACTTCACTGCACACAAGACCTGCAGTTTCCAACTCCGTGGGTTCACCTCACACAAATAAATCATGTCCTCAGCACTGGGCAGCTGCCTTACCTGTAAAAGACAAAGGGGAAAAAAAAAAAAAACGTCTGCTACAGGTAGACAACAGTGAAAAGAGCTGCTCTTCCAGAGGGTGGTTTTCTCCGTCGTTGATCCATACACAGACCTCTGCTCCCTCCCTCCACCACGCTGTGATCTGCTACATGCTGGTAGTTTGCTGGCTCCCTAGGTCAGTGTTGCTCTGTGTCTGGCGTCGTCACTCCCCGTTTGTGGGCAAAGAGTGGGCTTTTCGATGGAAAACCTTACACGTCGGTATCTGAAGAGATTTTACCTTTTCTAATAATGTGTGCTGTGTACTTAGAAAGGTTGTGTAAATATTGGGTTACCTTGCTAGTTAGCTACTGTTGACTCTTCATGCAGCTTGTTATGACAGGAAAATTGATAGGTTGGACTGCATGGTTCATCTCCGAAAAAACTTATCAGTGGGAAAAAATAACCCTCCTTTATGTCTCTTCATAGTGTTGAAGGGAGAAAGATTGATCTTTAAATGCTTTTTGACATTCCTATAAATTCACAAGCTACATGTTTGCCTATTTCTGTTTAAAGCATTAATGTCAAACCAACCTGTTTGGCATCTGAACTACCGAGACAAAGTTGGCTTTTCCTCTGAAGCAGGCAAGAATGAGGCTTTTTCAGAGATATGAGAGATAGGAGATTAATCACCCCGAAGCCCTAGCGTGTTGGTTTTTTTTTCCCAGCTCTCTTGTGATTCTCTTGCCATCACTGGTGAATCTTCTCCAAGGTGAGTGGCTCGATGGAGGCCACCCTTAGCTGTCAAGTGGTGGCTGTGTCTCATGGGCAGGGTTCATGCCAAAAGGTGCAGGTGCTTTGAGAAAGGAAGAGCACAGGGTTTGAACCATGGGTGTACTGAGTGATTGCATTGAAGTCCAGCCCATCTCAGCTGGCACAGTAATTGGGGAGGACAACTTATTTCAGAATCTAATTTTCTCTAGAGATTGCAGTGGACTTTTTTTTCTAAGTTTCATAATAGAACCGCTCTCAAGTAATTGAAACCTGATTCTAATCCCTCCTTAAATGTTCTGTCACTTGAAGGCTGGAAAATCACCTTTCATGTAATGTGTCAGGGGAGTTAGGTCTGCTTCTGTGGTGTTGTGCTCCTCTGCGTTGTCACATCCCCATGAACAGAGAGATGTCTCGTGGGACCATCAGAAGCTGATGTGGCTTGGTATTGCTGTGGTCTAGGGATGCTTTCATTTGGACGTCTAATTTATTTTGCTGTTTGTGAACAAGAGCAAGACAGAATTGTTGCTTCTTCATTGAGTTACAACGTTCCATGTTGGTGAGTTCTCATCTCTTACAGGCAGTGCTGCTGAGAGGTACCCTGTACTTGTGATGCTTTCTCTCGGTTTTACCCGCTGATCTCAGAAAGTTTCTGCCCCTGGGAGCTGTGTGCGCTGCTGCAGAGTCTGCAGAGTCCCAGAGCGATGCAGATAGCTGTAACAGCCAAATTGCTGTGTAACAACCTCATTATTATATGGGGTTCTTGAGGAATTCTTTAATAAACCAATTCTAGTGCATACATAATTTATAAAACACATCAGTGTACTCCTGCTTCAGGGGGTGCTAATAATCCCAGTTAACGCTACATTAATACAAACAAGAACGTTTTCAAACACCTGTTAAGAAATTGGCAGTTCTTTAAAGAACAAAACAAAACGAAACTCCCACTGGTTCTGGCAGGTGCTAGGGGTTGCAGAGTTGTCTTCAGTGGCTGTGCGGGTCAAAAGCAGTGAGAGTCTCAGAAGAGCTCCCGGTGTCCGTGTTGTCAGTGCTCTCACACCTACACGGTGCAGCAAACAAGCAGTCGGAACTGGTGGTTGCATTCTGCATCATTCGAGTCAGGGACTTGAACTTGGGTCTCCAGTCTTGCATCCTACCCATCAGCCTACTGCATCGTGCAGGAGCAGGCTTCTTCCTTCTTTTGTCTGAAACGCACACGGAGAAGTGCCAGAGGTTTCCCCAGGCTTTGACCAGCTGATGGGGTCTTTTTCCTACAGCCATCTGGTTCAGCTTCGTATCACCTGGGACTTGCTGCAGAAAGCTTTGTGGAGAAAAACACTTCGTTTTTAGTCTGTGCTTGCCTTGGGCCTTTAGAAGGAAGTTTATGGGCTTCATTTCTGGGTAATCTTTATGCAGCCAGTTAAAACAAAGGAAAATAAAGCAACCTTGCAGGAGGAACAGAGAACTCTAAAGCAGGAGCCACATCTCACTCTCTCTTCCCCTTCCCAAGGTTCCCACACCTCGCTGAGGAACCCGCTGCCTTCTTCCCCCTTCTAGGTGAGAACCTAGAGGGACTTACAGTGCTGGGGTGACTAGAAAGCAAAAACGAAACTGTCCCCAGTTGCAGTACTCTTCTTCAGTGACATTTCCCGTGTATAATGGCCAGATGTGGAATTTCTCGCTTGGATCATATCCTTGAATATAATTTTCTCTAAAGCTTGAGGAACATCTGTTTCCCACCTATCTAACCTTTGGGGAGGGAGAAATGTAAGGTGATCCAGCCTGAAACAAAAGGATGTACATGCTCCAAGTCGTACGTGAGCCCTCTTGAAGCTCTCAATGTTATCAAGGTTTGCTTTTCATACAAGCTGACTGCCGTGCTATTTGCTTCCATGCCTGCAGTGACAGAGAACAGTAGCAGTCCTGTGTTTCCTTTGAATTCAGTGAGAGGACTGAGAATTGATTTGGTGTGTCCTACAGGGCATATCCCTAGGCTTTCCATGAAGAAGCTTTTTTTAAATTATTTTTTTAAATCTTTCGAATGTTTCTGATGATGTGGAAGACTTATTTTTAAGCTGGGAAAGTCTGTAGCAATGTTTTGAATTCCTAAATCGCAGTCTGGCTAGGGTAATCTATCTGAGGAACAGTGGAAGCAGTTAAAGCCTTAGATGGAGATTTTTGTTTACTTCCACATACTTTTAAAGTCAAAACCATTGCAGTTTGTCACCCAGCGCAGGGGCGCTTCAGCTTTCCTCTACCATATGTTTTGCCAGGAAGGGCACGGTTTTTCCTTCATCTCCCTAATGATACGGATGCAAAAGATACAGACTTTCTGTGGCCCAACTTCCCAGCAGCTAATGAGCAGGTTGGGACGGTAGATCACCTTTCTGGAGACACACAAATTGCAGTAGACAGCAGGAGTAATGGCTCATTAATCACTCAGCTGTAATCTTAAATTGAAAATCTGCACAAACATGGGAGGATTTCAGTCTGAGTGACACATCTTGAGGTCTCATGCTGCCGGTCCTGAAATACCTTTGATGTTTCTACAGTCTGATGCTGTTGTTTCTGAAGTCAGTGGTTGTTTCCAGCCCAAGGGCAATTCTACTTTAGTCTTACTTTTGGCAGATGAAAAATTTACAGAACTCAAAAGTTAGCGTGTTGCTTAGATGATTACATTTGTCATGTTTAAGCCAAATGAAATCCTTAACCGTTCATACTAAATGACAATTACACTGCCAGGAAAGGGAGGATTTCATCTGTGTACAGCTGGGAAAATAAAAAAGCATTTTAAAGAGCAAACTGCACGAGAATGAGGCTGATGGCTTCAGGAGCAGCTGTTAGCATGAAACTGGTGCCCAGGGGAAACCCCCCTCTCCCGCACTGAGGCAGGCCAGCCCCTGCCACTGGACATCCCGTGGGCACCAGTTCAGCTGGTGGGAAGCTGGTAGGTGTCTCCTGGTGCTCCTTCACCCTCATGTGAAACCCCCACGGAACAGCAGGAGTGGTTGGTGTGAGCTG
This sequence comes from Anas platyrhynchos, assembly GCF_047663525.1. NCBI lineage: Eukaryota > Metazoa > Chordata > Aves > Anseriformes > Anatidae > Anas > Anas platyrhynchos. The sequence goes on from NC_092591.1 coordinate 37,248,684, forward strand.
GGCTGCCCGGGGGTTGCTCTGCCCCTCATCAGCAGGAGGTGGGAGAGGGCTCTTCCTTGGAGCCGGGTGACTTACCAGGCAGGGAGCAGACGGGAGTCACTGGGACTGTTGCCTCTTTGTACAACACCCTTTCTCTTGGTTTCAGGATGTGAAAACCCAATTTCACTGCCGGTAGCAGGATACAACAGCTGCCAGGGGAGCTGTGGCTTCTTTCCCTCCAGCCATGACTTAAAATGGTTTTAGGACATTTTCCTAGAAAGTCTAAAAGTCACGCCAAGAGAGATGGGTGCCGTTAGTTTGCAAATGAGCTTGGGTTCGGGGCAGTAAATGCGGTAATAAAATACATATTTATGTTAGCAAACAGTGGAAAGGGGAAGTTCACTGCAACAAATATAAACCAGAAATGGGGAAATGTGAGGAAGTAATGAGGGGAAAAAAAAAAAAAAGAAAAAAAAGGAATAAAGGGCAGGGAGGAGAGTGCAGTTAAATCCAGGTCAGGGGGAACCTGTTGCTTGCCCAGCACTAGCTGAAAATGCCATTTTGCTGCAGTAACACGGGATGGGCAGCAGTGCACAGCGGTTGTGTGGGATTCCTGGGTTTGAAGCCACCAGGATGCCCATTCTGCTGGCAAGACACGACCTCCACCCAGCCCCTCCTTGGTACCTTCATGCTGCCACAGGGTGCGCGGGAGGTTTCAGCACGCCACCAGGGAGGTCTCTGGCCCATCCCTATGGGGTAATTAATAAGGCTGGGAGCTCCGCGGGGCTGGAAGCCACCAGAGAAGGGGGCTGACCTAGTTCCAGGCCCATCAGCTGGCTCACAGCACGATGGAAGGCTTCATACCGGACGGAGCTAAAATAGAAGGAAGAAAATATTGTAGCTAATGAATAGTGCAAGCTGACAGCATGGAAAATAGGCTGTGTTGAGCTAAGTGTGTTTTATGGGACTTCAGCTCTGACTGATAGGGTAACTGTGCCAGTGCTTCTGCATCTAACGCCTAACCTGAGGGAAATCAATGCAGCGCAGGCCTCAGCTGTCCATAGGGAAGACATAAGGGAAAAAATTGTTTGTGTGTTTGACTGATTTGGGTTGTTTTCGTGTTAGTGTACATGTTTGCACAAAATGGTGGCATAATCAGAATCGCAGTGGCTCCAGGCCCTGGCGCATGGAGGGGCTTTGCTGCAGCATTTGCAGGCTGCCCTGCAGAGCCCCTGGCTCTTACGTCCCCCAGGGGATCAAGGGGTGCAGTGTCTGGAGGGCCTGGCCTGTATAAAGCGAAATGGCTGCTTTATAGAAACATGGCAGTGCCCTGAGGTGGCTCCGGCGGGGCAGACAGAGGGAAAAGCTCTGAGGCTGCCAAAATAAAGCATCGCTGATGCTCCAGAACCAGCATGTTGCTTGCCACCAGGGAACAAAGGCCAAGCCCTATTTCTTGAGGAAAAGAACAGCTTTCAGATAAAAAGTAAATCACAAGGCTGCTTCTCTTGGCGCTCACCTACTGCGTGTACTGGATTCTCTGCAGGTGCCTGCAAGAGGACACACGTGAGGCCTGAGGTAGCCGGGCCCAGCCATCCCATGGCCTTGCCTCCTCAGAGGGTTTTGGGGGAAGGCTCTGCCCAGCGGAAAAATTGAGTTGTATGGTTGAGGGGCAGAAAGGAGACAGCTCTGGCATTTACTGCCTTTCAGCACATTACTTGTCCCCAGAGTTTTGCATTTCTCTGCTCAAATTTTACCTGTTTCTCAGCAGCCTGCGGTCTGTGCAGGAGGAGCTGCTGGTGGCTCTGGCCAAACCCTTCAGAAGAAGCCCCTCAGCAGCAGGAGACCTGGCTGGTATCAGTTCTGGGCTCAAATGTGGCCTATAAATCAGCTTCTTCTCCAGGGAATCTCACCTTTTCCTAACATTTTTAGGAAAATGAAAGTAGTCTCCAAGTAGTTTTAACGATTCATGCATTTAATTGCCATTCTGTTGATTGCCTCATCTACTGCAGCACGCCAGGCCTGGGAGGTCTCTCATGAACAGAAATGTGTGTGTGTGCAGTGCTCTGGATGGGTGGCCGTGTGATGCTGACTTCTGCAGGATGCAGAAGATGCCAGCAGTGCAGACACCCCATCCCTCTAAATTGTGTACTAAACAGACCAGTTTCCTACTGGGACATTAATGGTGCCATGGAAAACACTGCAAGGTGCACCAGCCTGATACACTGGAGTGCAAGCAGAGGAAATCCTTCATTTAAAAAAAAAAAAAAAAAAAGTAATTTCAGGTAATGAGGCTCTGTGCATCTACAAGAAGCTACGTTAAGCCCATGCGCACTGGTCCTAAGGCATTGCAGGTGGCCAGCCCAGGTGTTTGCTCTTAGATGGATTGTTTACCTTATGTACAAATGCAAAATCCCCTCTCAGCCCATTTTCTAACCAAGACAGGCTCTGACTCTTCTATTCTTGCAGATTTTCCACTTCCCCCTAGCCAACACGGCTCAGCCCATGTTCTGCAGTGCTATTCCCTGTGGAAGCGCCCTGCCAGACCCTGCAGGATTCCTGCTGGTGCTAAACCACAACCAGATGAGGAGATGGGAAAGAGACTGATAATAGCATAAATTTGGTTGTAACGTCATTGAATTCTGTCTCCAAGGGCCCCTCGGAGCACTGCACTGAGACTGTTCCTTTTCTTGTTACTCCAGTTGTTAATTGGTATCTTCAAATCTATTAATTTAGACATCTCACTGGAGAGTAACCCATGGGGTGTCTGATTCACTGCGGTGACAGACTAAGGGTGGGATGTACAGGTATTTTGTCTACATGATCTGTTCTACTTCCACAGTAATATCCCTACTCTTTGAGACATAGTAAACTAATTCACTAAACAGTCATGGTGATGTTTGCTAATGATATTACAGCATTTGTTGTTTATCTCAGAATAGTAGCAGCTCAACATTTTTCTGCAGAAAGTTGGATGTTAAGGTTGTGCCTGACCACCTTCAGCAAACCGAGCTGGACAGAGTTCCCTTCTCGTGATGGGGGAGCTGGTTTAATCTGTCAGGGAATTCATCGTTGCACAAACAGAGGAAGAGGCTGAATTAGCATTAGTGAGAGATCTATAAATGTTCGTGGAGAAATTTTATTACTTTAACACAAAGAGCTGACTCTGGGGCTTGGCTTTTTCTCCTTAGCTCAGTAATGTTTCCCAGTAGAGTGCTCCATGATGAATAATGCCTCAGTTGTTCTTCTTTTCTTAAATAAATCTAATTATTTTTTTCATGCAGGAAATGAAATAAAATTATAGGTATCACTCATCCATCCTTTTATAACTCGCATAATGTTAACAATACCATATCCTGCTGGTGAAGGAAGCAGCATGCTTGGCCCTGGCCATTAGGTGGAAGAAAATGGAAGTATCTGATCAAATTACTTGGGTTCCCAAAGAAATCATTTTTAGAAGAAGATCCTAATTACCTTGCTGCTTTCTGTCCAGGTTGTTCCTAGCCACGGAAGATCACAGTGGTGGCAGAGCGATGCTGACCTGAGGGCTAGGGCTGTTGCAAACTGTGAGGATGCCACAGGGACAGCAGGCTGGGATACCCATCAAAGTACTCAGTAACCTTCTATGTACCTCAGATTCTTATACAGGAGTTAAAGCATGTCACCACACCCGTCCTGCATTATATATGAGTAGCTGATGGGGTGCAGAGTAGTTGCGTGCCCGTGGTGTTATCCACCCGCCCAAGAGCTGTCGGCTGTGCCAGATGGGGAATGCCGGCTCCCGTGCATGCCACCTGTGCTCTGACACCGCATCCTCCTCCTCCTCCTGTGTCAGAGCCCAGCTGCCATTAGGCTGGGCGGCCTCCGTCTCAGTGGAGGAGTTGGGCCTTCACACGAGGAGGACAAGCGCAGGTGACAGGAGCCAAAGGGCTCCTGGTTCTGCCTTGGCCAGCCCCTCCTGCTGCCCAGCACCTCTGTGAGCAGCAGGGAGCTGCAACACCATGGCCTTGTGGCCCTGTGGTCACAGGGAGCTGTGACGGGGGGCTCCCCTGTCTGCAGGCTGACCCCAGCACCACACGGGCTCAGGCAGAGCGCGTTGCTGGTGCATCACCCCTCCCCGAGCAGCCACCAGCCCCAGGGAGCTGACCCAGCCTGACCCCAGCCCTCTGTTTATTTCAGGTTTTATAGCTTTATAAAGCTTCCTAGCCAGCAATCTCCATGTACTCATACCCTGCTTTGGTGTAGTGAAATTCCACCAGCATGAAGCAATGTTTCAAACAGGGACCAAACCCCCTGCTGTGGGCTGAAGCTCTTCATCATTATGAGACCAGGTCTTCTCAAAGCCTCTCTCAAATATTTGTCTTTTGCTTCGTGTCCAGAAAATTAATCTAGTAATTAAAAATCCAGTAATCTGGACTTTTTTTGACCTAGAGTAAAGTGAAAACTGGGGCCCTTGTCCCTCTTACAGAAGTCCTTGCCCACAGTGCAGCCAGGAGCTCTGAAGCTGTAGTTGCGGTGGGAGAAGCAATGCTGACCTCTCAGCTAGGCCAGTGACACGTTTTTTTGGTAGGACGCTAATGAAATTACCTCAGTCCTCCAGTTGTGTGGCATGTTCTGCACTGGGGCCTGCTCACTGGGCACCCATGTCGGTGTTAGACCAGCGATAGGGCCCTGAGTGTGGCACAGCCCAAGGGCAGTTGCACTACTTTGGATGTGACACATGGCGTCCTACCTAGTGCTTCCACTGTGCTTGGTTAAAGGGTGGCAAAAATCCTCTAGCCCAGGTGACCATGTGGAAGGGAGCACAGTGCTTACTTCACCCCAAGATACAGTACCAAGGCCGCTCTTGGATGTCCCACCACAGCTTCTTGCCCGCTGGTTAGCTCATGATCAGTAAAACCAAAGCAATTTTAAAGTCAGTTATCTTCACAAATCATTTCTATACATCATGGTAATAAACTCTAGGTCTTCTGCTTCTTCGCTGTCCCTGTGAAATGCTGCCCAGGCCAGGCTGTGGGCTCCCCATTTCCCTGTCAGTCATCTCCTCACGGGCCCAGGCCCTGCACCTGTGGCCTCTGGTGGCTCTGGAAAGGACGAGTGATGGTGGTGATGGCAAAGCATTGAGGGTTTGTGAGTGAGGACAGGTAGGGAAACCAGATGAACGTAGGTCCATAGATCTGCTAACAAAAGGGAGGGAGCAGGACTGTGGAATTTTTGGGAGCCAGCTCCTACGGTTGCTCCCATCTCTGACTAGGTATATAGGTGTGTCGGTGTCCCGTCTCAGTCTCTGCTGGACAAATGAGGGGGTTAAGAGGGATCTTCCTTTCTATATGGGGGGGGGGGAGAGGAGAAAGAACGAAAGACTGGGGGCTGGAAACCTCGGCAAGAAGACTGAGCACAACATCAGTCGTGGTAGCATGAGCTTCAGCCTTCTCCAGCTGCTGGTCCTCCCCCAGCTCTGCCATCACAGCTTCTCAGTGAGCTGACATGAACAAAGCCCGAGCTCAGGCTGCTTCCCAGCTAGAGGGAAGATGTCATTCACTCCGGGCAGCTCTGACATCTCCTGTCAGCAGCACTTCCAAGTTCACTCGATAACGACAATAAACCAACCCCCGCCTGAACTGCAGCCCTGTTTAATACAGTCTGCAGGGTGCAGGGGCAATCCTGTGGGATGAGCTGATGCTGGACAACAACAGCATCTGCCCCAGCATGGTGGGGCCTGGCTGCTGCTCCTGCAGCCACCCCAGAAACGTCCCCCTGTGGTGCCCGTGTCCTGCCGCAGGCACATTGCCCTCTTCCCGAGCCTCCACATGCAGAAGGAGAGCGGGGACACCGCAGCGGCTCTGTCTGACCTGCGCCTGAAATCTTTTTCCCTATCTGACGTCGCCTCCTAATAGGATTTGGCTGGTCAGTGCTGGCTGGTGTGCACGGGGTGGGAGCATTTTTAAATGGGTGTTGAAAACTCTTTTGTGGAGAGTTTCCAGCCTGCTTATTGCTCCAGGTGGAAGAAGCCTGGAAGAAAGCCACATGCATGCAACAGTCTAGACATGTTTGATTTCTTTTTGGAATTAAAGAACAGAAGTCCCATAATACCCTTTTTTTTTCAGCATTTGTACAAGTAGCCAATATAAACAATTCTCTCACTGCCCTGAAATTTGGAGTTGCTCACAGGATGAAGCGGTGACCTACTGAACCCCTGGGAAGAGTAATATTAGCCTCCGTCTGGTCTGCTGCCTTCTTGGCTGGGGCCTGATGCCTGCAGCCCAGCTGCCCCGAGGGCCGGTGCAGGCGCTGACGTGTCTCCAGGGTGCTGGTGGGGCTGTGCTCCCGTAAAAGGCGAGGAGACACGCGGTGAGATCCCTGAATTCAGGCATTCCCCCCTGCATGAATCCCAGCTGTTTCTCAGGTGCAAGTTTCCCAGCCCCACTTTGATCCATATGGTCACAGCAGCCCTTGTCATCCGCCGAGGACTAATCCTGGTGTCTGCGGCCACCGTTAGATCCCACAAAAGTGCTGACCACAGAGAACATCTTCCATTGTTCCCAGGAACTGCCTCTCAGGATGGATGTCGAGGCGTCTGCAGACACACAGTAATGACAGCAGAGCCCCAGGCTGACCTGCAGGCAGTGACTGCTACTTAGCAGAGATCACCTCTGAGCTCCCCAGCACCGACTGGCTTTCATGCAGGGGTGATGGAGTTTCCTGTCCATCTTGTCTTGTTTATTTCACACAGCGAAATATTGGGGTAAGTGTTCAGGAGGCCAGATAAGTAATGCATTTACTCTCAAGTGGGGACAAGGGCTGCTGGCTCCCCTCTCACAGATGGTGATGCTCCTTTGGTCTTCCCTAACATTTCTTGCCTCCTTATCATTGCCTGGACTGCTGCTGCTGCCAATTCTCCAGCTTGTTTTATTCGATTGCATTTTACTTTTCTGGGTTTTCTATCCCTTCAGCTTTGCATCTGCCTGCACAGTCAGCCATGGTTGGAATTGCACCGAGGAGCACCCAACGAAGAACAACAGGAAGCAGCTGCCCGTACATCCCACCTGGCTCCAGATGCAGTGGAGCTGACAGCTGCTCAGGTTGGACTCCTGAGTATGGAAATGACTCACAAAAGGCTGAAAACGTATCAAGTAAACAGATCTGCTCAGGAGGCAGCCTCCCTGACTGCTCAGGGAGGAAAGCTAGGTGATGATAAGTTTGTGAGAGCTGTGTAAGCCACCCTATGAAATTAGGAGACGTTTTTGTTGAGTGATTGCAACAGTCAAGAATGGGGTGTCCATAATTTCCCTACAGCAGTAGGACGACTGCAGGCAACATAGGGAATGCCTAAGTGGGGTGAAGAAGAGATTGTTGCCTTTCAGCTAAGCTTTTGTCCTTGCTTCTCTAGGACTTTGAGATAAAGAACAGGCCTTTGGACCTAATCGGGACGTAAGGAAGCATCCAGGCTGATAACACATTTGAAGTCTTTCAAGCCCCCGGAGTTCATTTTGCTCTAATCCCCATGTAGTTAATTTTACTTCCCAAATCCCATTTGTAGCATCTATCGCAGGCTCTGTTCTTCCTCTGGTCCCTCACCAGGCATGTGCCGCACCGGTGAGTCACCGTGCAGACATGCTACACCTACCACAAGTGCAGACAGCCAGCTCCCTTGGGCTCAGTGGGCTCAGGAAGGCAGTTTGGGGTCCCCTGGCCCAAAGATGCAACCCCAAGAGGAGCAGCTACTGCTACCAGCATGGCTGAAAATTCCTTGGGTATCTCTTGCTGAACTTCATTTCCTGCTGCTCTCTGGCAAAGCTCCCCGTTTCCATGGCGATGATTTATTCCCTTAAATAGTTCTCATTCAGGAACAATATCATGAGTCCTTCTCTGTTGTTGCTTTAATTAAAAATAACCTATGTGGCTTCTGGCGTCGCTCCTGGCTGATGCTGTGGAAGCTGGACACGCCATGAAACCCTGACCACATCAGCTTTGCTGGGCTGCAGGGGACAGCGTGGCAGGTCCCCTGCCCGCAGGGGGACACTCCTGCACCCCCAGGGCTGGGGTGAGGGCACTGCACAGGGGCATGGTTCTCTCTTTGTGGCCAAGACACAAAGCTTTCCTCATTGCTCTCCATCTTTCTCTCCTGCCCTGGGGACCTCTCTGCACAGGGAAGGTCTGACAAGAACAACACTGGGAGGAGAATGCAGGGAGCAGGACTGAGCTCCTGCAGCCCAGCACAGCACAGCCCAGCCCAGCCTGATGCTGGTGCTGCAGTGGAAGAGGAGCCTGGCACGGCTGTGGCTCTGCCCTTGGGCTTTCCATGCCATGAGCACGGAGGCTTGTGAGAAATAGGAAGCTTTGTAAAACAGCATGGCCTGCGATGAAATGGTCCATGGAGCATCACTCATCATTGCAGTCTGGGCGTTCAACTGGGCTGCCAAAAGGGAGCCTTTCCCATCCCAGTCCTTTGTTTTCAAAACTTTTTTTTCAAAGTCAAATGACCGCACAGCTAAAGTACGTATTTGATATATTTTAAAGAGTCCGTTGTGTTGCATGGAAGCCTGACAGGCAGCCTGGGCTGTATACAACATGGGCCACACAGTGTTTCCTGGGACACTTCTTGCTTTGCAGAAAGAGGAAGGTAGAGAACCTGGTTTCTTTGCTTCATTTTAAATGCCAGTGCTTATTTTGTTAATATGTTTACATTCTACTTTTCCTCACATGTAGTGTAAAAAGGAACATTTGAGGGAATTTTATAAATAGAAGCACATTAGCTTGGCTGGGTTTTAGGCAGCAGTAACAGACGTGCACCCAGAGCCTGGAGTTCAAAGATTGGAGAGGAGGACAGACCGGGGACCCTGAATTCCCATCTATCAATGCAAATTTCTGATTTGCTGCAGAAACTTTCTGATGCTGCCTTGACAGCAGGGCAGAGCTGGCTTAGGCTGGGAGAGGGACGACAAATTTTCTGCAAAAATAAAAGGTTTCTAACATAGCCTCGCAAATGCTTTTTTCTCAAGCACACAAAATAGCATCCCAGGAATGCCAGCTAGTTCAGGATGGCAGGTACCAGGTACGTTTCTTTCTGCAATACTGAGAAACCTTTGAAAGCAATTGCAGCACCTTTTGAACGTCCTTATAAGGTGGAAAAGCTCCATGCTCTGCTGCTCGAAGGCTGGAATGTGAGGACAGCAAGGATTGCTTCACACAAGCCTCTTATCTGAGAGATTTGTGATAGAACTGAAGAAGTTCATGTGATACAAGAAGAATTTCCCTCTTATCTAAAGGAAGCCAGAGATGGGCAAGTAAGAGGTATAGCACGCAGGGTGAATTATGAGGAGGAAATGATGTAAATAGGCCAGACTGTTTGGAAATCTGCCTGCTTGCTCAAGTGTGTCCTATTTTGTGCTTTGGAGGATTTTATTGACATCACCACAACATCAATTTTAGAAACACTTGACTGGAGACTTGAATCTGCTGACTGTAGGGCAAAGTGACAAAATCCAAGGTCTTTAGAGACCCTCAGTTTTTGTCATCCCTATTTTTGACCTTTCACTGACATTGACTTGGGTGAGAGCGAGGGAGGATTTTGACATAAGCCTTTCAATCTATCAGTTGTTTGTAATTTCCCTCAGGCAATTTTTCCTGAAAGTAGCAGCCTCTATGCCTCTTAAAATACAGTGGGGAGACGTTTTGATATCAAAACAGATCGTTTGCCTCTTACCAGACACCCACCAAGTTTGCCCAGCAGTGATTTTTCAATCATTTAAATCTTCGCTCTAAGACAACTTGTTTCCTCTACAAGCAAGGAGGAAAATGCTACTTTTTTGTATAAAATAGAAGCACACCAAGCGTTAAAACCCAGCTGTTCCCTCTGCACCCCTTTCAGTGCCTGGCTGGGAATGCCTCATAGGGCTGTGGGAAGCCTGTGTGGTCCCCAGCTTCTCCCGACACGGCGCTTCAGACAGTGTCTCTGCAGGCTCCATGCTTAATCTTCCATCAGACCCCTCCTGCTTCCATCCCTCACACCACTCTCCCTGCATGTTTCCAGCACTGGAAACTGGTCCCATTTACCCCTTTTACAGGACCACCAGCAGGATGGGTGGCCGCCACGTCTCACGCTGGTGGGAGACGGTCACCTCTTGGGCACTCAGAGGCCATGGGCTCCAGTGAAAGCTGTTACAAGGCACGGGACCCTCGGCAAGGCCAGAGGGCTGTGAAGGAAGGAGCACAAGCTCTCCTGGCCTCAGGGCAGTGCGGACCCAGGCACACTCTTGGTTTGGCTAGATCTCCAGGGCAAAACCCAGATACCACAAGAAGAGGTTATCAGTGCTATTCCAGTTGGGCTGTTATCAGGTTGTGCTATAACAGATAGTGTTTTTGAGACAATATATATATATATTTTTAATTGAAAGACCTTGTCCTTTGTGAGGCGCTCAGAACATGTTTGTTTGTTTTTTTCCTTTTTCCTTTTTTTTTTTTTTTTTTTAATAATAGCCCATGATTTTGTTATCAGGGACAATGGGGCCACTAGAGGTAGCATAATGAGGTTCAGAGTGACTTGCTTACTCCCAGAACAAAGCCCATTGTTTCGGTGTAGCTGAGGACAGTTTGGGCCCTTACCAATTCCCGTTTTTATATAAACCAGGAGGAGGGAAAACAGAACCTGACTCCTCAGCTGGGCAGAGCTGCAGTGGTTTTTGCATTGCTAGCGTGACTAAAACATGGTAAAAACACAGTCCAGTCTCTCAAGCCAGCAGATAGGATGAATAAGAAGTTGTTAGTGGAATCATGCTTTTTGGACTGAGAAACCTGAGCAAATTGGCCCTGCCCTGAGCAGATGTCCTCCAGGGGTCCCTTCCAACCTAAATTACCCTGTGATACTGAAGGATGGCGGGCTCCTGACGGTCTGCAGAAAAAACAGTCCTGAAATTTCATAAACATTAAAGCAGAACAAGACTCGAGTTCCTAATGCCTTCTTACACTACAGTCCCAGGAGGTGATGTGGCTGTTTTTCAGCAAACCAGGGGCAGGCAGCACCCAGGGCTCCCCAGAAGCCAACCCCCCCAGCCAGTCCCCCCAACCTGGCAGCCCGTGTGTGTGCCCATCCTCTCCGAGGGCAGCACCCTGCAGCTGTAGCTCTTCCCAAGCCTGCCTGCTGGTGCTGGAAGGAGCAAGATGTGTCTGTAAAGAGTAAAAAATGGGACCTGATTTTTTCTCACCAGGGCTGAGGGTGGAGTGACTGCTGCTTCTGTTCTCACAAGGGAAGTGGAAGGCAGAAACTGGCCCTGTTCCTTCTCTGGGGCATCCTTCCCAGCCCCATCTGAAAATAGAGACTCACGCTGGGACCAGGTTGGTGCAAATGTCATCTTCTGCCTAATAAAAGGGATGGTGCAAACCTAAGAGAGTGCCAGCACGCCAAGCCTGCAGCTGTCTTCAGGGGGATAACACAGTCCTCCCTTTGAAACAACGACACCAGCGATAGCCACGGGGGGCTGGGGGTTTCTGGGCTGCTTGTGGGAGCGCTGCACTCAATGGAAACAGCTCATCCATCAGGGGGGACAAGTTTGCTGCCCAGAGATCCGTACTGCTGCTGAACCAGGCCAGAGGAAGGCAGCAGGAATTTTCCAGCCGCTTGCACCCATCTCTAATTTTCTCCCACCGCCGCTCTGGCAGAGCTGAGGTCTGTTGATGTTTCAGAAGCTCTCGGCGCCTTTTTTTTTCCTCCCAGGGTGTCCTGGATGCACGCAATACGCTGTGCATATGCTCCCCGAAACCTGCTGGATGGGCTGTATTTTGTGTATATAAATGCTAAATTACAGATAAGCAGGTAGAAGAGAGAACGCTACTGTAAGCCCAGGTGTGCCTCGTCTGCTGCTTTGCTCGGGGATGGGAAGATGCCAACCTCAGGCCCGTTCAAGGGAATGGTAATTTTGCTGCTGGTTACACACAATTTGGACTGTGCCCAGGTCCTCTTTCTCCCTCTCTCTTTTCTTAATTGCTCTTTCCATAATTACCACTATTGTTGTGTGGTGGTTTGGTGTTTCTTTTTTTTCTTTTTGGTTTTGTTTTGTTTTGTTTCCCTTGTGAAAGTTTTCATTACTGGAGTGTAAAAGCTATGACGCAAATGAGAGTCACTCCCAGAGAGTGCCCAAGGGCTGGGGTGCAACCGCGCCGAGATGGGATGTGCTGCAAAATAAGAAGGGTCGGGGGGCTTGTTCCAGACCAGCCGGCAGCAGAAGAGATGTTGTGCCAACGCTGTGATGCCAAAAAAGTGCAGGTACCAGCAGGGTGACGGCTGGCCCGGGCCATGCCACAGAACCTGCATGACTGGGCCGGGACGTGCCTCTCCTGGTGGTCACACAGCAGGGGCTGGGCTTTCTCGCCCCAGAACCGCTTGAAAGACCTGGGCAAACAAGGAAACTGGCCCTGGGGAGGAAACGCAGCAATTGCACAGCGCTGACAAATGTCCAGAGAAAACAAACCACGAAAGCACGGAGAAAGCAGGGAGCCCTGTGCCCTCCGCTGTTTTTGCCTTGAAGGGATCTCAGGTGTCACGCACGGAGACCAGACGTCTGCAGACAACCCCCTGTTATTTACATTTTATTTTTAGCTAAAGCAACGTACCTTGTGGCTAATTTGCTGCTTTAATGAAACAGCAGTGGAGAGGGGTGAGGTTATTTATGTGTTCAGTGAGACCCACGCAGCCTGCTCCAGCAGCCCTGGGCCCCAGCCTTGGGCTGAGGGGACGTGCACGTGGATGCCACCACATCAGGAGCTGCGATGGGCTTTGCCAACTATTAGCAGATGATCTTTGAGTATGTTACAGAGAGATATTCCCCAACCTTAAGTTCATATATTCTCCCCTTTCTTCTCACTCAAGTAAAGCAGTGGCACTAAACTGAACTCAGTACAAGGAGCACCTTTCAAAATCCAAAATGGAGCCTTCATTCAAGCGATGGAGAAATACTGATATTTCTTTTCTACTACATTAACTGTGCATTCATTGCATTGCCTGTCATTCAAAGAACGGCGGCTTAGGAATCCAAAGTAGTGAATGGGGATATTTGCTTGTTTCTTTGGCTTAGCAGAAAATCCTCCTTGAATGAAGACGTGAGCCTGGAAAGCTGCATGGTTCAGAAGTTATGAGTATGTGGAACAGAGAACATGCACAGAGCTACAATGAAAATCGTTTCACAGCTCTGACTGCTAAGAAAGCAAGGAGCACAGGGTGCCCCAAAGGGGTGCTGTTAGGCCAGAACTGAACCAGAACTCCCCAGCAAAAACCCTGCACCAGCCAAGTTTGCATTTGTGCAGTACTGGGGCTGGATTTGGCACTGGCTTGGCAGCAGTTTGCAAATGAATAATTTGCATAAAAGTTCCCTTAGGTACTTAGTCAAATATTCACATTTTATTACTTTCCATTTCCATTATTCTGTAGAGCACCAGTACCTAAGTACTTCAGGTGCTTTGGATCTGAGAGAAACAGAGAGGAATTAAAGTATGCTTCATCAGCTGTAGGTGGACATCTATCAGTGGAGAACTGGAAGTGTGTACCTGAGAGCAGCATTCCGGTTCTGCACCTGAGACTGTCATGAGCATTAGGACACATCATAGTTGCAATGATTTGCTTTCTCTGGTTCTGCAGAAGAAAGGAATATATTTCACTGTATTTTGCGACCAATGCTGTCAATTCACTTTACATGGGTTTTTAATATTATTTTTTCACAGACCTGTCCTTTCAGAACTGACTTACCTTTCAAAAATGATCTAACTGCCTTTATAAACAGACAGGCAGGCTATGCCACAAGGGTTTTCCTTTTATGTGGGTGTTGCCATAGAGAAAGAGAGGTTATAATCTGGGGCTGCCACCCATGGGGCATCTCAGGAACCACCTGTGTTCACCTATGACAGTGAAGCACCTGGAACAGGACCTCATAAGAAGTAATCAGGGTAATTCACAAACCCACAGCATCTTGGCATTTCCAGTTCCTCTCTGCCAGGCTGCAGCACTGGTGCAGTCTGTCCCAGAGACGTGGCATGTCAGAGGGACAGCCAGAGCAACGGGACAGTGCCACCTCAGCCCCAGATCTGCTCAGTCCTGCAATAAGACCGGGACACTTTATTTGTCTTCATAGGCTTTTAGTGCCCTCTCTGCTTTTCAAAACCCTGGCTGATACAGTACCTGCAAGATGCTTGTTGAGCTCCACCTTATGAGTGAGGGCTGAGAGTGCCTGTGGCTCTTTACCACAACCATACAGCAAACCTTCCTGAGCTGCCTACTTCGTTAGCTCAAATCCTCGAGGCCTTCAGCCCCAGGGCTTGTGCGCTGCCATCAGCTGTGGGAGGCTTTCTGCTGGCCCCATCTGTAACTCTGCTTCCAAACACCTGCAAGCTCAGTTATCACAGGAATTACTGGAGTAAAAATACCTTATGAGATGAGGTCATTAAAAAAGGAAAAGAAAAAAAAAAAAAAGCTAGAGATGAGTAATTAAGAGGCAGAGGCCAGCACACTGACCTCACAGCACGTTCTTGTCATGTCTCTGTAGCCCAGATGAGGATGCCCTCCTTCCTTGTCCAACAGCTTTGCAGCAGTGATATCTGCATGGGGTCAGCTTCCTGGGGCTGTTGGTCAGAAGGAAAACATGCCAGGATGCACATCACCAACATGCTGAGATGGAGGAAGGGTCGGAGCCTCTCTGTCTGCGAGTGGGCTCCCACCGCACCCCTGGAGCTGCCCTGCTGTCACTGAGTGACCTGCTGCCCTGGACCTTGGGTGCAGAGGCAACAGAAACCTGAGGTGCAGCAGCTCCTATGCTTAAAACACCCTGATTTCATGGCTATAACAGCATAACTGGCTCTAAGGTGAGTCTGCTATCAGCCATGGCAGGTTATTGTCTCTCTAAAATGCCCGTGTGCCCAGTGCTACCCAGAGCTGGTCTCCCGAGTCCCCACCAGGCAGCCTGCAGCCAGGCTGCTCCTGGTCAGCTGAAAACAGAAGCCACCGAGCCCTTTTTCACTGCTGTGCTGTGAAAGGACGGGGTTAGGATGCTGGGGGTTACGGTAGGTTGGTTAGGTTTGTGATAGGCTTGGAGGGAAGGCACAAACAGGTAAGCATTGCTCAGAAAAAGAAAAAAAAAAAAAAAAAAAAAAAAACAGCAGACGCAAAACACTGCAGGAAGCCCTGGGCTCGCACTGCTGGTCTGCAGCCTCCTGTCACAGGCAGGGTCACAGGTGTGCATCATGTGAGACAATGCCGAGGAGGGGGAAATCCTACTAGAGAAGAGATTAAAGGAAGCTGGGGAGATTGGCTTAGCTAGTTTGCTTGCTGTCCCTGCTGTGTGCTGTTGGTGCTGCCTGCCAGCACCTCCTCGCTTGCTGCTTGTCTTCTCCAAGCTCCATTTTACACCATCCGACATGTTGCTCCACGAGTATCCTCCTCCTGGTGGTAGAGCTTCTGCGAGTGTGAGGATGTGGGGTTTGCTGCTGCTTCCTGAATAAGAAGCTCTCTGATGTAGGAGGTAACTTTGCATTGTGTGGTTTTATTTGGGGTGGCTCTGCACTGTTGTGCCAAGGAAAAAACTAACAGGGAGAGTGAGCCAGTTAGGAGAAAAGCATAAAACACATGGGATGATTTTTTGTGTGAAAGTATACATAACCCACAGCAGCTGCTACGCAGCAGCTTTCACTTGTGGAGCACAGAAGCTTAATCTGCCCTGTGGAAGCAGGCAGGCTGCTGGCTGCCCAGCTGCTCCCCGCATCGGCTGGAGGAGCAGGATGAAATGGTTCCTTCAAGCAAAGCCCTTAGCTGTCCATCCTCATGGGATGGAGAACTATGGGCTCAAACAAGTGTCCTTTGGGAAGGCAAGTTAATGGTGCAGTGGGTTTCAGCGCAGCTGGTGGGGCCTGCTCCACCTCTGATGCATATCTGAACGTGGAGCCCAGCCTCACTGACTCAGCATTGGGTTCCCCGCTCGCTGCTGGGCCACCCTGAGAAAAAAGCTGCTGTGTCTGAGAGGCTTTTGGTGTGTTTTCCAGCTGCACCAACTGTTTTTCTAAGAGGAATGAGCTCTTCCTCCACAACACACTGTGCTTAGCTATGCCACTTCTGCTGCTGGTGACTGTGGGTGGCTTGGCACAGCACAGAAGACACCAAAAATCTGCAGCTTAGCTGTTTTTCCCCAGTCTCCCAGGGAAGCCTTCAAGCACTAGATGATGCTACAGGAGCCCTGACTGGTATCCTGAAGACCACAGGTAACATTTAATAACCCCAGTTTTAAGAGCACTCATGTCCTATGGGTGCATTGACGATGAGAGTGGGGTCTCTTCAATCATACAGATCTGTGTTTTCTCAGCTCCTTGTGAACTATCTGTTGTCGTGGCTCCATACGCAAGCACTGATTCTACGTATAGATTGCTGCCAGGAGTCCAATGTCACTGTGACCTATCTTGCTACTGAAATAGACAATTTATGCTAAAAACATGATGAGGTGGAGAGGCCACGAGAGTCACGTTTGAAAGTCAAACTAAGAGTGAAGCATCTTGTCTCAGCATCTGGAATAGTGATGGTGATTTTTGCTGTTGGCCATGATGCAGGAGAGCTGCATCTTTCCTTGTCAGGAAGTGATTTTGAAGCAGTTTATGTCAACATAAATGTGTGGTTGTATTTTTTTTTCACCCCCACAGCCCCTTTTACCCTAGTTACCTCTCAGCTGCTTTGAGTTCCAGATGCTGTTGTGCTGCAATATGTTTCACACATGGGTGTGTTGATGGGACCATCAAGGTCATGTTCCATGTGTCTGCTTTTACATTTCACATCCCTGCCTTTTCCCAGCAGCTGTATTTGCTTTTCTTCCATCACTAGTCTCTTTACAACCTTGTCATGTTTCTTCATGGTGTTGTCTTGCCCTCTGAAGCAGACTGTGCTGCAGGGCTATGAAACAGAGCCGAAGGTGATCCTGGAAGGTGATATAACATTCATCCTCTGGGCCCACAGCAGGATCTGTTGACCTATCCTAAAAGTTCAACCTCTTATAGGTCTTCTACCTGTTCTTTAAAGCCTCCAGCAGTGGAGATTGAGCCGCCTTCTTTGGTGGTGTGCTTGAGTGCTTCACTAGCCTGACCATTAGCAGGTTCTGTAGCAGCTAGGGCAAATTGTTTACTGACTTCCACTTTTCAGTAAACTTTCACATATTTGAGGTCTGCTACTGTGTCTCACTTCATATTTTTTTTCTGCCCTAGACTAAACAAGCTGAGTTCTCCCAGTTTCCTCACAAAGGTCAGGTTTCCTAGACCTCTGAGCCTTCTTGTTACTTCTCCTTAGGACTCTCTCCAACTGGTGTGCATCTTTCTTACAAGCAGGCACCCGAAGCCAGACAGCCCTCCAGCTACAGCCTTACAAATGCCAAGGGGAATGGAAGATGGAGTCCTCATGTCCTGCGAGTGGCACTGCTGTGTGCGTGCACTACTGTCCATTGTCCTCTGTGGTTTCCTCTGCCGGTCTGCATCATGCAGGCACCAAACACAGTGAGCAAATGAGCCACGTGCACAGTCAGGTCCTACACCAGCTCCCAGGGGCTGCACCATTTGAGCGAGCTGTGAACTCTCTGGCAGTGCCCTCCTGAAGCATCACCCTTGGCAGGCCCAGCATTCACTGGAGGTCCTCCCCCAAGAGATGCCCATCTTCTGCAAAGCTGTGGGCTCCAGCCCAGTACAGACTGGTAAAACAGCACTGGGAACCTCAGCAGGCATTCCCAAAGCACCTCTCTTAAAACACCTGAGAGTGGTGGTGGTTTTGGTCAGGCGGGGGTAGCTGACATGCTGTTGCAACAACCATAACCTACTGTTGCGTGCCCTAAATGTAGTCACTAACTGCAAGGGACCCAGTGTGTCCCAGACTGGTGGCAGATGGCACGATGGTGCTGTATCACTGCTCTGGCCAAGGCTTAAGTTCACAGGTTGGTGGCAGAGCCAGGAGGGACTGCCACTGGTACAGCTCACTGTGGCTAAAGCATGGTGAGGGAGCTGCTCTCCTCCTCAGAAGTGGGAGGGTTGTTGACCATCTGCCTGGGAAGTCCTCTCCAACTCTAGATGGAGGGGGGTTCTGCTGGAAAACAGCCTGAGGGTACCACTGCATTGGTGGTAGCCACAGATGAGGGAGCACTACTTTTTTCAAGCTTTGTGCTAGAGAATTGCAGGCTTTCAATTACAGAGAACATCAAAGAGAAGGGAAGGGATCTTTAAGCGAAGTTTTTAAGCTGGGGCTAAATAATGATAGGTCTGAGAACTCAATGATTCTCTCATGAGAAAAGATTTTCTGTGAGGGCAAGGGTGGAGCTGGAAAGCGGCTAATCCCTGTGCTTGCCTTTCTGCTGCCATCTTGCTGCTGCTCCCTTTCAGAGGACTTCACTCCAAAGCCTGTCATGATCGCTCCATGTCTGGTTTTGGCACACTGGAAACAAGAGCAGCAGCAAATTCCTGATCTCACCTCTGCAGGCAATTGGCAAGTCCTCCGGCAAGCTCTGCAGAGACAGAGTGAGAAGAGACTCAAAGCTGAGTGTTAGGCTAGGTGGCACCAGGGGTGATCCAGCCTGGATTTCACCCTCGGTGTCCAGAAATAAGGAGGCTCTTGTTTTCCCTCTGCCTTGGCCTTGGGGGAGGCACAGGCTTGATCTGCCTGAAGACAGATGCTCTTGTCTTTAGCATCTCTGGCCCTTCCCTGAGTCTCCTTATCACTTGGGCCATATCACAGAACTGTGCCAGGACCATGACATGGGACACCGTTTCAGACTGACACAGGAAAACAAAAGGTGTGAGCAAACAAGTCCTCAGCCCCTCACTACAGGACAATGAACAGGTAAAACATGGAAAAAAGGAAGCCCTTACCACAAGCAACTGAAGGTCAGTGTGCCCACACCTTAACACAAGGATGCTGACCCCACTGAGGTGGTCATTTTGCTGACTGTAGGTTAGGTACCCGTTGTCTGGTTTTACTCCCTACATCCCTCTGCAGAACCAGCTTGGCAGCTGCCTGAGCCGAGCCTGCTTTGCTGGCACATGATGCTCCTGTGCGTGTCTGAGCAGCAAGCTCCTTCCTCTGTGGGGCTGAATGGGAGGAAGCAGAGGCAAATAAGTATACAAGCAACGTTGTAATGTACTCGATTCATCTTTCAGGATACAAGTAGATACAGTGGGTACATAATAACAAGGGCATGGCAGCAGATGTATAACTCCTGATCCCATCCTTCAAGTGACACTGTGAAAGCAAAGAGAGCAATCAAGGGACTCTTCTGTTGGAAAAGTAAAATCAGTGTCCTTATAGGATGAGCTAACACATTGACACTTCAAACAATATTAGAAAATTACACCCACTTGCAGTATGAAAACAGCTGTTGTAAGTCAGTTTAACCTTAAATCTTCTGCTCTGAACAAGCACAGCTGACACCCAGTCAGCAGGAGGAGATGGCACAAGTACCTGGAGAAGAAGTTGTCCCAGCAGCTACATTGGCTCTGGGGTGCAGGGCCAGGAAGCCAATTTTGGAAATTCAGATAGATGGGAAGGGAAGTACTGGGAAAGAGAACTGAAGAAGGGGAGGGCAGGGCAGGGTAGAAGAGGAACACAACTCAGGTGGAGAGGCCCTGATAGGGAGATAAGAGGTCTTGTACCTTACCAGGCCCCTTCTTTCCTCTTCCCCAAAACACAGTATCCCTGCCTTTGTGTGTGTTTGTCTCATTTACATCAAATGAACCCTGGATAATGAGTATTGTCACTGTTATTCTATGACATTTCTTAAAAGCATAGATTTTACCCAATCTCTGGCTATGAGACACCTTCCTTCCTCATATTCACCACAGCATGCTATAGCCCCCTAAATTCCACCAGATAAATGTCTGCATTTCAGAGGTGCCGAGTTTTTATTGGTAACGTGTCCCGGGCTGGGAGGGTAAGAATGATGTTAATTTGTTGAGTTTTTAACTGTGAGAGTCCAACACACAGTTCAAATGTAAGTGCTAAGTCACAGTGCTACAATGGTTTGGAATACCTGCAGGATGTAAAAGCTGAAACTTGGCCGTGAGTCTCCCCAGAAAGGGCAGACCGCTTCCATACGGCTTTGTGTGCTGCTGTACAGTGACCCAGCTCACCTGCTGGGCCTCCTACAGGAGCTTATGGATGCTCCTGGCAAGGGAACAGCTATCTCCCCAGGGAAGCTCGGACCTGTAGCCGATGTGTTAAGCAAAAGAGCAGTGAGCAGAGCTACCCAAGTGTCCTTGGGCTCCTTCATCTGAAGGGGCAGGAGGTGGGTCTGACTGTTCCCACTGCCCTAGGAACACCCGCTGCCCTTTTGTCGGATCAGAAGGACCTCGCTGGAGCCCTGCTTGGTCCAGCGAGGTTTGAAGGATGCCCAAGGAGGTCGGCATTAACATCACACAGAGAGCTCTAGGAGGCTGCAGGAGGAAAAGCGGGGTGCTGCTGTGCTTGCAGACATCCCCCAGGAGCATCGCTGCGCTCCCGTGGTGTCACCAGTATGGTTCCACACCAGGGCAGCGGGTCAAGCGGGGCCGGGAAGCGTCCCAAGTCCAGAAGTGACATTTATTTTCCTTTCCGCCCCCCACGCTGCTGCCCGTAAGTTCACAAACTGTGGCCAAGAGTTTTGTTACGGAGCCCTTGAGGATCTAAGGGTCGGGATTAGTGAAAGATTGCGGCACTTCCCAGAAACGCAGGGAGGGATTGGGAGAGGCGAGGAGCGGGAGGCGTGAGGCGTGAACGTGAGGGGCAGTGAGGAGGGGCTCAAACAGTCAGAAACATCGCAATTCTTGATTTCTTTATGCTTTATTGCAGTGATATGGTGGATCTTTATTTCTTTACGTTGTGTGCGGTTGTGCATTACATATCGTACTCTGTATCTAGAGGCTGAGGCAGGGAGGGGGCTGCCGGCGGCGGCAGCTGAGGCACATCCCCGCGGATGGCACCGCGGCTCCCGCCGCCCGGCCGCCCCCGGCCGCCATCTTGCCCGCCCTCCCCGCCGCTCCCTCCGCCTCAGGGAGGGCGGGGCCGCGGGAGCGTGACTGACGGGCGGGGGGCGCAATGAGCGGCGCGCCGCCTGCGGAATCGACCAATGAGAAGCGGGGGCGGGGCGGCTGGTCCCGCCCCCGCGGTGCGGCGCGCGCGGCCGGAGGCGGAGGGGCGGAGGGAGGCGGAGGGAGGCGGAGGGGGGGGAGGGAGCGGGCGCCGCCGCCGCCTGCTCGGGGCTGAGCGGCCGCGGGCCGGGCACAGCGGCAGCGCCGGGACGGGGCGGGGCGGGGCGGCGGGGGGGGAGGACGCGCGGACAGACGGGTGAGACGGACGGACGGACGGACAGACAAGGGACGGAGGGACAGGCTGCCTGCCGCCATGGATCACTACGACCCGCAGCAGACCAACGACTACATGCAGCCGGAGGAGGACTGGGACCGCGACCTGCTGCTCGACCCCGCCTGGGAGAAGCAGCAGCGGAAGGTGGGCACCGCCACGCGGGGAAAACCGGGGGGCACCGGGGGGCACCGGGCAGCCCGCACCCCCCCCAAAAAAAATAAATAGGGTGCACCCCGGGGGGACCCGGCCCCGGCGGCGGGCTGAGCGCTGGGGGCTAGGGCAGGGCTGGCGCCGAGTCATGTCCAAAAATGGTAACGTTCGGCCCTTTTCTGGCCCTTTTTTTTTTTTTTTTGAACTAGCGGGGAGGGGAGCTGGGAGCTGGGGAGCTGCAGCCTCGCCGCTGCTCTCCTCGCTGTGCTCAGCCCGGAGCATCCCGCGCGGGACCGCTCCCAGCCCCGCATCCCAGCCAGCCGGGGTGGGGGTGCCGCTGCCCCCCCATAAGGGGTCTCTCCGTCTCCAGCCCCCTCCTTCCCTTCCCTTCCCGTCCCTTCCCACCTCCGCTGCTTGCGGGTGGAGGGCTGCCAGGCTCCCCTGCCCATCGCCACCGGGTGAATGGGAAGGGAGAGCTGCGGGGCTTCTGCCCGCGGCTTCCTCGCTCGGGGAGGCAGCAGAATTGAAGCACCCAAACCAGGGCATTTGATTGAGAGCGAGCTGGCGGTGTGCGAGCTCGCACCTCAACAAAGGAGGAGGAGGAGGAATGCAATCTCGGTCTGGGCTGTGCTCGCTCGGTGGCTTATCTGCCACCATGCACTCGTGGAGGGAGAGAAGTTTCCTCCTGCTCCGGAGGGCTGCCTGGCTGTGAGCGCTGCCTCCAGCCCTGCAGAGGGGTGTGGGACAGCCCGTGGGGCGCAGGGCGAGGTGGGCAGCACTGCTCGTTGCCCACAAGGGGAAATAAATGGCTCTCAGGCTGCGCGCAGCTCCTTGCCTTTCATGGGGCGCTGGGGGCAGGCGGAGCGGAGCGGCTGGCGTGGTGCTTGGGAGCAGGAGCCCAGCCTCTGGCTTCACGAGGAGCCCCAAAGCAGGAGCTGTGGCACGTGCCCCGAAGGCCACGGCTTCCTTAATTACCTCCTGCCAGGAGGTTTTTTTGGTCCTCGTGGTCCTATCAGCAGAGGGGGACAGAGAGCCGCTCCGTTAACTTGGGTTACTTGTGCTCGCACAGGAGGGGAGAAGCCGGGAGGGAGCTGGGAGGTATCCGTGTGTCTGCTCGGAAATTATCCCAGCCAGGTCCTTTACCTGGCCAGCAGCTCCCAGTGACCGTGCTGGGCCTGCTGGGGCCTTGGGGCTTGCTTCAGAGGGCAGGAGGTAACAGCATCCAGTGGGCACAGCCCTGGGGTGTGCTGAGACCGTAACCCCTCCTCACCTGCAAAATGAAGTCACTGCAGTAATTACAGCTGCACCTTTGTCTCCCTGCTCAGGACTGATAGCTTGCCAAGGTGAATCGGAGGGGTTCACACCTCCCAAATGATCTGTCGGCTCTCTTCTGGCCCACTGTTGGGGCTTTCTAGTTGGCTCACGTGTTTTAGGTTTTCCTTCCTGCAAGGAACAGCCAGAGAATTTCTAAAAGCCTGTCTGTCTAGAAATAAAAGGGCACCGAGATTTGAGAAGCAGAAAATCGCTGTGGAAGAAGGCTGGGATGTTGCTATGTGAACTTAATTCCGCTGTTTATGAATCCTGACTGTACGTGCGATTTCTCTGCCTACATAAATGGCTGTTTGGACGATCAGCTCTTAGAAATCGCTGTGCCTGTTGCAGCACTGCCATTCAGTCGGGGCCTTTATCAGTGGGAGATCGCTGACGTCTTGCTGCCTGCAGGCACAGCAGCCGGGCCTCTCCCATGGGTGAGACTCACTTTCGGGTGCTGGCAGCAGTAGACCCCAAAGCTTCTGTGCCAGTGTGGGGAAAGAGAGACGAGGAAGGGTCTGTGGAGGGGTTTAAGTACCACCGAGTTATTGTGGCATTACTACTGGGCTCAGCAGAGCCAATGGCAGGTATCAGAAGCAGGGAGATCTGCTGATTTTTAGTTTATTTTTAGGAATGGGCTCAACAGGTGTGCTGTGCTTGAAGGAGGACAGGTTTCACGGAGCTGGTGCGCAGGTTTCCTACTGCACTGAGAGGGGCACGGCTGGCTGGGGCAGAGCTCGAGGTACGGGCTCGTGAGCTGCTTTCACAGAGGTCGAGGGATGGCAGAGTGAATTTCATATTTCATATTTGGAGGGTGAAGTTAGGCCTCTAAACGTGATACAGCCAAGAGGCACTGGGCTCACACCTTCCTACCTGCCCCTTCCTGGGAAGCTGCTGGTTTAAAATTTGGGGATGAAGCGACAGCGCTTCGGAGGGAAGCAGCTTTCCAGTCACACAGCTTTCCACAGGAGGCATTTCTGTGCCTATCAGAAGAGACTGAGAGGTTTCAAAGAGCTCCTTGCAGCATTGCTATTCATAAGTGGCAAAAAATGTAATGTGCAGAACAAACTGCTACTTCTCGCTTGATTTGAGCCTCTGCACAGCCTTTTGTACGGGAGCAGGGTCTCTGCTGGGGATTAAAATACTTTCCTCTCTGTTCTATTGGACTCATCTCAGTAGTTTCTTCTAACAGCCTTGTCTTTCCTCTCCCTTTTTTCTTCTTTCCTGTCTGGAGTCAGGCTGTGGAGTAGCACTGGCCAAGGCATAACGAGACCGATCTCGCTGTTTTCCAGCGTTACGAAGCAGAGCTTGCAGAGAGCCATTGCCAAGGTCCCACCTGAAAAGCAGCTGTCGATCGGGGCACACCAGCTTGCCCTGTAGAAAGCGTGTACCAGGCACTTCTCCCTCCTGATTGCAGATGGCCAGAGTTCTCCAGCGCCCTGTGGGGCTCTTGGTGCAGGAGCATGAGTGCCTGGATGAGCTGCTGGATGCTCAGCACCTGTGGTGCACCTCCAGCCTCCTCCCACTGGCCCCCAGTGTCCCAGAGGGGTCTGAGGTGGTGCTGGGGTGCTGCTGGTGCTGCTGGGGGCTTTTGGGGGCTGGGGGTGGTTCTGGCTCTCCCTCTGGTTGCACATTTTGTGGGCTGGTTGTTCAGAGTTTATTTTAAAATGTGGCCTGAAATGACTCGTCCAAACTGCAGAGCTGGGGGCGAAACAAACCCTTTAAATGCTGAATTGCTTGCAGACTTGACAGCTGCTGACTTGACAGTGTGAGTAGGAAGCAGTGTTCGTTGCAACATACAGAAGACAGCCACATACAACTTCTGTGCTGTAAGGAGACACAGTCATGCTTCTCTTTAAGGTATCAATGAAATAAATGTGCCTTGTCTTTGTCCAGCGCTGCTCTGCCTCTCCAGGTTGGCACCCCTGTGGTAGTAAATGATGTGACCAGCTGAGAGAGATGAAGTGTTCTGGTGTACGGTGCTGCTGAAGCAGTGATAGCACAAGCTTCTGGAGCATGTTTTCTGCCCTGAAGAAATGCTACGTACAGTTGTTACTCGTGAAACTGCTGAAATTCTCAGTCGGGAATGGCAATCTCCCAAACCCTCTGCCATGAGCTACATCTGGAGATACGTATGAACGCAAGGGTGGTCCCATACCCCCGAAAGCTATGGATCTGGTAGCACGGCTGTGTCTGCACCTGACAGGTCTTACTGCTCTCGTTATGATTTGAATTTTGCTGTGCTAATCACCTCTGTGTCTCAGGTGGGGTTGTTAAGGGTAGAAAATACTCATGAAATTAGCTCACGTCCCTTGCAGAAACACCCCACCTCCCAGGCTGCTGGTAACATGCTCATACCGAGGGTGACTAATATCTCTGACAAGACGTACAAGTTGCAGTCACCGCTTCCTTTCCCCTTGGTTTGAGTGCCCTCCCTCCCTGGTTTGAGAAGGGTGGCAACATTTCCAGAAAGTTGCACCTCTGGTGGCTGCTGGGGGCCCATCTGGAGACGCGGTGCCACACGCAATCTCTAGCTTGCTACAGTCACTCTCAGTACCTCCCGCTGTAGTTTCAGCAGCAGCATAAATGCTCGGTGGTGGTGACTACACAGCGCTGGCCCCTTTGCTCCCTCTAAGTGACACGATGACAATCAGCAGGTGATCATGAACGGCCCTCGTGGTCTTTGCAGGGTGGCCCTGGTGCACGTAGGTTTCTCTGTGCCTTGTTTTGCACTCGCTGATACCAGTGTAGAAGCAGGATGGGGAAATTGGTGTGGCTGCTCACTCAGCTGCTGTTTTACCGTCATATAGGCAGGCAATACGGGTCACCAGGTACTTGTTATCTTTCCGATCAAGCTTTTGCTGTTTAACACAGATAGCTGTCGCCAGATACTTGTTCTTCAGAACGATAAGGTGAGAAGTTGCTGTAGGGGGTCTCTACAAGTATCTGGCTTTGTAGATCAGCTACTTGTCCTTGAGTGGGGGAGCTGCCTCCTGCTTTCTGTGATCAGGTTTCGTGTGTTTTGTGATCAGGAAGTGTGCTTGTGGGTTTTTGACAAGAACATTATTTTTCATCGTACCCTTCAGATAGGTGATGAATGAGGCGTGCGTGCTTTGCAGCGACTTACCGCCTATGCAGCAGCCAGTTTGAGAGAGAAACTTAGGAAAAGAAGACTTAAAAAAGAAGACTGCGCCTTCCTTGGAAGGCTTTGCTGCTACAGACCCCAAGGAGCCACTGTGAGGAGAGACACTCGCCAAACAGGATTGAATTGTTCATCCTCCTTATCCTCTAGGGACGGATGAAATACCTCAAAGGCATCCAGCTACCAGCCCACTGATGTAAAATGTGCCTGTCTGGGGAACTTCTCACGGGCTGCTTCAGGCAGGCAGCTTACCAAATCACAGGCACAAGAATTTCATGACGTTTTTGGTGCAGAGCTGCAGAGGCCTGATGTGATGACATTGCTTCTCCCCTGCCCGCTTGCAGTGCTGCATGGGGTAGCTGGGGGCATGTGGTCTGCTGCCCCGCCACGTGTCTTTAAGCAGAAACTTCAGTTTTCTTGGCTGTCTGGTGAGAAGTTGTGCCCTTAGAAGGAAATGGGTGCTTTTGTGTGGGGTGGTGGTGCCTTGCCATGAAAATCAAGTGTAGCTCTGAGAACGTGGGCTGGTAAACCTGTTCAGTAAAAACCTTTGTGAATGCTAAGGCCACACTTTTAGAAGCCCTGTGTGTTACAGGGGATGCTACCTGTGCTTCACAATGCCCAAGTGGCCACTGTGAATTGTAATAACGAGCCCCAGCTGCTCCTGCTGGAGGCACTTTGCTCTTCTCATGTGAGATGCACCTTCACAGCCCACCTGTGTGTTTCTGGCTGGAGGAGGAGCAGCACTTGGTGAGCCCCCCTGGCCTGTGCACTTTCTTCTGCAGCCTTGTTGGGATGTGCTTAAGTTTCTGGCCTGGAGTTCTTAGGGCTGGCACAAGCAGAGGTGACAGAGATGGTGAAAACTAGCACGGGGCTGCTGGAGAAGGGCTGAGGGCTCTTTCCAGCTGCCTGCGGATTATCGCTGTTGTGCCTGACACTTGGGCCCTTCTCTGGGGCATCGTTAGGCTGGTGGGGGTGGCTGCGCTCCGTCTGACGGCGAGGTGCAGAAAGCAGTCAGTGTAGAAAAGAGGCTGGAGCTCTGTCTCGGGGAAACACTGGGAAGCTGCTAATATACAGCAAATAGGGTGGATTGGTTTCACTTCAATATATAGTGTCTGCCCAGGGGCTTGCTGGATGCATTGCTGTGACTTCTGGTGGTGTTTGAGAGGGAGGACGGGGAGCAGAGTGGAACAGAACTGATTCTTTTATGTGTATATGTATAAACGTGATTTCTTGTCCTGTGTGACTATTACAAACATGGTGATTACCATAAGGAACATGCTTAACATGACTTCCACAAGTCTTGTGCTGCAGTGTAAAACACTCCTACCTCTCCGAGAGATAAACTTTGTGAAGGGGGAGCACGAAGCACGTGCTTAATGTGCCTGGCAGCTGCCAGGTGGAAAAAATGTCACTTGAGCAAGAAAGGCCCAGAGTTGTCATCTTCCTAGGGACATAGTATTTGCTCCATCTGTGGGATACCGGGGCTGAAGCATGTTACCCAGAGCTTGGATCTGTGAGGATGAGTTGGTGCAGAGTGGTGAGATAGGCTTGTCAGTGGCGGGACCTTCAGTCTGGCACTAGCCACACTGCAAAAGCCCATCTTATCTAGGTCCCTGGAGCCACCCACTGCTGCATTTTGACCTCCTGTACCTCAGCCTCACTTGGTTCTGAATAATCACCCACATCCCTGAGACACAACTGGGGAATTCTTGGGCCAACCCCAAAAATGCTTAAGTGAGCAGGCCCAGCAGCAGTGATGTGCTCAGCAAACTGGCCGCCTTCCTGTTCCCGGCCGTATCTTCCCTGCTCCCGTTCCCTCGCCGCCCTCGAGCAGAACTTGGCCATAGGATGTCTGTGGTGTGGCCCGCTGCCAGCTTAACCTCTGAGCACCCTATCGGGCAGTAAAGCAGAACCTTTTTGTTCCTATTTTAGTTTCCTGTCGTTGTGTCCTTCCTGCTCAGCTGGCAACGCGTGCATCCTACTGGTAAGGCCTGGGTCAGGCCTTTGCAAGCCACCCCTTGTTGGGTCAGTATGCAGCCAGCTGTCCTCAGGCCCTCACCTGCACTTGTCCTCTCTTCTCCTTTTTCTAAACGTGTTGCTGTTTTGAAGCAGTAGGGCATGGTCTCTGCGGAGGCTTTCTCTGCCTTCAGTGCACCAAAACAGCTCCTGTTGGGAGCTGGGGTACACACACTCTGAAACAGGACTTTGGCCTCTCATCCAGGTGACTCCGATTTGTCATTCTATATAGATAGACTGAAAGCCTCTCAGATATGTTCATCCCTGTGTTATGGGAAATGACAGAACTGGCCTTTCCACTGGGTGGGGGCTAAAGTACAGCTCAGAATGGGACGTGCTGGCAGGTGAAAATGCCTTGCGTTGGCTATTTACACTCACTACACTGCACGCCACCACCGTGAGGCTCCCTTTATCACCTGTCACGTAGTTGGAGTAGTTTCAGGTGAGCCTCTGAGTGCCAGTGATTCATCCTTTCTGGACAGCCTTACAGAAACACCCCGGGGTGATAGTTCATAGGCAGGGGAGGCTGCGGGGAGACCAACAGCCTCCTGGATGGCTGACGTGGTCGGTGGGCAGGCAGGGGGACTTGTACCAGCCAGCTGCAGCTTTGGTCATCGTTGCGACTTTGCAGTCACCGTGCATCACTGCAGGGATGGTTGCTTGACCAAAACTTCTCACACAGAAAGCTGGGGCAGAGTTTACTCCTCTTCTGTATCACTACACAGCCATCCCCTAGCTGAATGATGCTGCTGGGTGAGGAGGGGCTGGATAAGTTTTGCCCAGAAAATTCGTGCTTCCTTTTACAACACCGAGGACAACTCTCCCGTCCTACAGAGGTGCTGAGCCAAGGCCAGCTGGCAGCTGAGGAAGAGCTCCTGCTTTCCATGGCCTTCGGAGCAGGCAGGCAGGGCACTTGCTGCTGCTCGCTGCAGCATATGATGCCCAGCAGTCGGACTTCGCCGCTGCTGTAAATGGAAGTCGTGCTGTTACAACTTCGCTCTGGGAGCTGGCCTGTAAAGGCCTCCGAGAAACGAGGCACGGAGAGAGATCCATGTATGGTCTCCACACCCCGGCAGAGCGCTCTTTTCTTCATCATGGAAAGTGATGTGCACGTCCCGGGGCCGTGCTTCCTGGCCGGATTCCTTGGCTCTGCAGGGACAGAGCTTCTGCTGCCCCCCGTGCTTACCTGTGATCCCCTCCACTTATTTAAAGGTACCCTTCAGTAAATGGCGAGCTACTTCAGCTACCAAAGTGTATTATCCACAAGAAAACTGCAAAAATTTGTGTCCACAGAATAAAAGAAAAAAAAAAAGCAAGTAAATGGATTTCTTAATTGCTAAACAATGCCAAAGTAAAGACACTTTGTTTAAAGCTGTTGAGGCCATGCCTATGCCAGGTTTTATCACAACGGAAAATACTTAATTTCCTGAGGAAAATTTTGATTGCAGCCAAGAGCAGTTGCAGCTCTTTAAATGTGTTTATGCTTCCAGGTGAGTTTCCTACATGTTTTATCTGGCCTGGGAGATGAAGTGAGGAGCGCAACAGCCTGGCTGCAGGAGCGCGCTGGGAAGGGGGGTGCAGGAGCACACTTGTTCAGCCCTCCTCTTCCCTCTGGTGTTGCTCTGTAGGAAAAGGAGTGGTCGAAGGAGCAGTCGTGTTGGTCTTGGCTGTGCTGGGCTCCTCGCATGGCACAGGAGTCTACCCTCGCTCGCCAAGCACCCTTTGGCTGTGGTGCAGAGGAGGCTGGGTGGGGGCAGCGGGGGAGCGCGTTCATTGCCACGCACCAGACTGCCTCAAAATGGCCAACGCGTGGAAACTTGCCGTTTCCCAAGGGTTTTGTTGGGCCGTTGGGGAACTCTGGCTGCGGATGAGACTATTTCCAGCTGTGGGGAGCCAAGTGTGAACTCACCCTGGGCAAGATGCCCAGCTCCGCTGGTTTCCCTTGCCAGAAATCCTCGCCCTCCAGCCAGCGACACCAAACTCAGTTTCTGCCAGCCCTGAGCCAAAGATCTCTGCAGGGAGGAGGAGGAGGAGAAGACCAAGCAGAGCAGGACGGCGCTGAGGGGAGACACTGAGCACATGCACAGGGGGAGGCTGCGGTGGGTGGGCGCCTGTGGGGTGCCTCTGGGTGATGCCTGGGCTGGGTGGAGAGGGCAGGGTGGGTGGTGGGGATGCAAGGGGTTGGCTTTCCTCATTTAGGGCCTGCTTGTGCCTTGTATGGATTTTTAGCAACCAGAGGGACTAAAGGGATTAATGCCTGATAACTGTGGGCCTTCCAGCACTGTCAGGAATTGCTAGGGAAAGGAAATTTCTAGCTGCCGTTTCTGGTGAGTGCCTTTGGCTCCTGATACCGTGGGTGTTCGCAGCCGGCTGCGTGGTTGGAGCTAGCAGGCCCCTGCGAAAGAGTTTCTGAACTGCCTGTAGTCACAGTGCAGTGCGTGCTGAAACAAAACATCATCGGCACGGTGCTGTCTGTGTAGCTCTGCATGCACGCACCTGTCTTCTGGGCCTGCTCACATAGGGGCGTTGGAGCCGATGGGGCCAGCGCATGAACAGGAGCCCTTGTGTTCCTGCAAGCACACCTCCTCCAACACTGATAATTTTCAGGTGCCAGCCTATCATTTAGTGACACGTTACACTGCTCCTCGCTGTTGCAGCCTGTTGCAAATGGCCCGACCCAGCCAGCTCCTAACAGCTTCCTGCGGGGTAGGCTGCCGAAATCTGAAAGCGGTTTCCAGCCTAGACCCTGAGGAATATTTCCCTCCCCCTCCGATAATGGCTTGTTTCTTTAAAGCTGTTAACTGGCCATAATCCAATCATTACTACTGTAATTAGTGAACTGCTTACAGTAAGTAAAACTGTGAGTGTTATACCCTCTGCGCTTGCAGGCCTTGGAACAACTTCTGCCTGCGGTGCTGCGAGGGGCGATGCGATCGCTGCCCGTGGTGCTTGGGGCTCCGGGTGAGCCTGGCGTGGGCCCACACTGGCGCCGCTAGGGCTTCCCACATCTGGGGAGCTATGGGGCGCCGAGCTGGCGTGCCCATGTCCCAGTCCTCAAGGTTGCTTTGGGAGAAGCTGGGGATGCTTCGAGGCTGTTGAGCACCAGCTGCTCTGCCTGGAGCAGCGCAGTGAGGCACGAGGCTCGCTTCCATCACATCAGGAGTCCTGGCTATGCACAGTGCTGCCGAAGGGTGTGGAGGGCACTGCGAGGCAGCTGAAACATGGCAGTACTTAAGGTTTGTTTTATTTTTATTATGTGGTAGGAAATGCCTACCTTGCAGCAGGCTCCTCCAGGGTAAAGTAAAACACCTAGTTGTCCGGGTGCCAGCCATCAGTCAGCCTCCTCTCTGGACTCAGCAGCTGAGCAGGGTGTTCATTTGTGGTATTTGGCCTCTGGTGGGGTCAGAAAGATGAGAAGTCTGTTCAGCCGGAGGACAGGGTTTAAAAACAAAAACAACAACAAAAAAACACTCTCATCACAGCTTTCATTTTGCTCTCGAGCAATCAGTCATCTTGCTGCTTTTCTAGGCTTCATTCCTGCCTGGTGCTGGGCAGTAGGGGTGCAGTGAGATGCCTGGCTTGCACAGCTGAAAGGAACAGAGGGAAAAAAACTCTGAGCATGAGTTCAACTTCATGTGCAGTGGATTTAGCCTCCTAGCAGCTGAAAGGAACAGAGGGAAAAAAACTCTGAGCATGAGTTCAACTTCATGTGCAGTGGATTTAGCCTGGGAGAGGGGAGATGTTGTCACCCTCAGGATCCTGTGCGGGCTGTTGACCTCTGGCACTGCTGTCTGCGTACCTGCCTCACCGCCCTGGTGTCCACTGTTGTTCAATCTTCCACACAACGTGACGTGTGCTCGGTGCCCTGTGGGTCAATGTGGACAGCCAGGCACTGAGTACAGAGACTTTTGGGACTCGTACTGGGAACAGGCCACGATCACCAGCTGCTGGCCTGAGCAGGGGGCAGCTACCTGCTTCCCTGTGCTCTTCACCTCTGCTGGCATCTTCCTCACTGTGCTCGCAGACAAGAGGTGCCTGGGGAAAGAGTGGGCTTTTTGCCCTGCAGCACCTTGCAGTACAGACCTCTCTGATCACTGAGCATGGTTCCCAGACACTGGATGGCCAGCAGCACTGAAGAGATGCTAACAGATTTTAAATGGACTCTTAGCACGTACTCATCGATGTTTTCTTAAGGCTACTTATGCCAATTACAGCAAATAAAAGTTGTTTCCATGTTTGTGGTACTTGCTTAAAATCCACTTGACTCAAATGAAAAAAATATTGTCAATTCCATGTTCTCCTGTGCTAGTACCATGCATTTGGGTTTCTGCTTTAGGTGCTGTCTTGGCACACCCTGCTTCAGCGCTTCCTGGTCTCTCGTGACCATGAGGCCGAGTAGTAGGCTGCCTCGGAGTTATGCCTCTGTATTTCTGTTGTCTTTAGGTCCAAACGCCTGCTTTCAGCATGTCACTTTCCCCACGCTATCCCAACTCAGCAGTACGCTGGAGCAAGTTTCTGATGTGGCTATAGGCAGAGAGAATATACAGAAGCATGCTGTTTTCATTACATTTTGCTTTGAGTTTGAAGTCTCAGGTAGTACTCCTTCATCTCTCGTTTTCTGCCTGTATTTCCCAGTCCCAAATTCCTCCTCCTCCTGCTCTCCTTGCCTTTCCTCGCCCTACCTTCATTAACGGGAGCTAAAGAGGGAGGTCCGTGTTCTGGGCATCTTACGCTGCCGTTGTACTGAGAGCTCCGCCTCGGGTTGCTGCTTGTTGTCCTGCTTAGGTGGGCTGCTGGCTTTCATCTCCGATACATTAACAAAACGGTATGGTACTCAAAGGGGCTTTTGCAGCTGCTTCTGCTGAAGATAATTATTAAGAACTTCGTCTGTTCATGAAGGAGATAATATTTCAGTGGTGTTGCTTCAGAGCTTAATTGGAAGTCTCTGGTTGGCAGCGAGCTCTGGGTAAGCCTTGCTTTGGTTCTCTGCAGCGCAGCAGTGGGCAGGCTTGAAAGAGGGAAGTGTGTGCCATGGGCACATCCAGGATGCAAGGTGTGGATTCAGTCTGCTCATCCCATCCAGGGAAGCACTCCGGGGTACAGCGCACACGCAGCTGTACTCTGGCTAAGCGTGCCTCTGTGGGTTGCGAGGGCTGTCCTGACGCTAGGGCAAGCAATGAGGTGTTGACAAAACGCAGTTCTGCTCCTGTTCCCCTCTGACCTTCCTGTATGATGGATTGGGAAGTCATAAGTCACATTCTCCTATGACTACTTCTCATGTGAACCGTTGACAAGGTTTTGTAAGGGTGCTTATTTGTCATGAAATTGGAGTGCAGTGAACAACTGCTCCCCTTCCAATAGGAGTAGCAATACGAGCTCAACATGCCTGCATCTGTCAAACTGACAGGAGTTTAATTTATCCCCCCATTCGCACATTTGCCTTCCCAAGAAGATATGAGTGGGCAAAATGTTTTACATACATATATTAGGAATAGCATGCTCCAGAGCTCTTAATGTAATTTATGTAGTGCTTATCTGTTTCTTGGCTGGTGAAATTTGGTACTTCTGCAGCCCTAGTGTACAAGTGTATTGTGTAACTGTAGCCTGCAAAGTATATTCTAGATAGTTTGCCAGAAGGTGATGTAAGGTATCTTCAAATTGGCAGTCACTGATTCCAAAGACCTGCCAAATCTTAACGTTTTGCACCTAATTTATTTAACTTCTGTGTATGCAAATGGTGAGTGCTTTCTTCATCCATTTACTCGGTGCAGGACTCACTCCAGGTGCAGTTTCAGTCTTCAGACCAGTCTGCATGCGCTTACCTGTCACCCATTCTCAGCTGGATGCAGACTGTCAGTAAAGTGGCCAAAGCTGACCCTGAAACCGGTCTCTCAGCAATATGGTATTTGGGGCTGGAGCAAAAGCAGAGGCTTCTGAACACCTCATGCTGGTTGGAAAGCAAAGCAATGCGTTCTCACTCTCTTAAAACCCTGCCCAAATTCCTTGAATTTTTGCAGCTTGGACCAGGTGATAGTTCTAGTCTGCATGTGAAAAGAATAAGCTGTCCGCCAGCTCTCCCTAGGTAGGAATGCTGCTTAAAGCCACCTCCAGCCATGCGAAATAGCGGAGATGCATGGGGGAAGGGTTTTGGAGTGGGGGAATGGAAATGTGCCTGACACCAGCAAGTAATGTTGGAAGCAGTGGGGCCGTGCTGGAGGCTTGATGCGCTGAGCGGCTGTGCTAGCAAGAGCTGCCTGCGGAGTACCTGTCCCCGTCTGCTCCTTCCCACCCTGCAAGGCACAGCATCTGCGTTGCTCCGGCGTAACTGCTTGCAGACCTGAGCTGTGAGCCATGTGAACGGACTTCATCGGGGTTAAAATGAATTTACCGAACAGATAAAAGGGAGAAGTTAAACCTACGTAGCTCCCCACGGTGAGAGTGCAGCAGGAGAATGGGAGAGAGCATAAGAAAATGAGGCTTTTAACTGGTTTTCCTGTGGAAATAAGTAGCAGTGGATTTGTGTTCTGACCATCATGTTGCTGGTTCCCTGAGCACTGGCCCTGGACTGGGGTTTGGCATCTGTCTCACTGTCAAGTCCGATGCAGTCTCTTGCCTTCTGGAAAAGAGCGCTTAATAGCGGGTCAAAGAAATGCTGTGCAGCAGCTGCTGAGCTGGGAAAGAAGCTTCTTCTGTTGCCTGTGCAGGAACGTTTGCCTCCTCCTCAGGCCCTGCAGAGACTGAGCTCAGAGTAGTTCCCACGGATCCAGTCGCTGGAGCTTTGAGGAAACAAAGGTGCCCAGCCAGTGCAGCCTTTGGCCCTGAGAGTCTGAGAGCCTAAAACCTGGAGCCTTTGCCATGCTGCTTTGCAGAGTATCAGACTTCTTCCACGAGCAGGTACCAGTAGTCTGATCCCCATCTTTAAAGAGTCCCAAGGCTGCTTTAGGGAGTCTGGGGAGCAAAGGGCAGTGCTGTGGGTTGGCTGCTCCCACAGTGAGCCGAGGGGGAGTCCCCTGTCAGCAGGGAGATGCTCTGCTGCAGCTGCTCTGTTCACGGGTGCCTGGGTCCTTATTCCCTAGCAAATGCATGCTGCTCTGCTCTGTTTTGTTGCCTGGTTGCTGCCCATACAAACCTATATGTCCCTGCCTTCTGCTGCTTCAAGTGTAGTTCAAAGTCTGCAGCATGAACACGTCAGGGCTCTGTGCTGAAGCTTCCTGTCTGGGACTTGTCATACGGCGGTCCTAAATAGAGAGAAACCACAGAGAGCTGGAGGCAGGCTCCACGTTGTCAGGGCTGGGTTCTTAAGCATCAGGGAAAAAAGTGCTAAAGAGTAACCCACCAAGCAAAGCAAGAGGCTTAACAGTTTTGGCAGCTGAGAAGGGAAGAAATGAGTTCTAAATGGCTTAACAATCCCTTACCTGCCGACAGAAATGGGCTGGCTGCTCGTGGCGTGGGAGACAGTCTAATGTGGAAGTGACTAACTTCCTTCAGCAGTTGCCAGTGCAGTGCTTAGGACGTAGGAGGTAGGATGTGAGGAGGTCCTGGGCCACTAGTAAGGGTGGCTAGGCTTGCTAAGTACCAAGTTGAATGTAGTGCTGCGAAAACTCCGCTTTCTGAGTTGGTCTGCCCAATTTGTGCAGGAAGAAAATGTTTCCTTGCCACACACGATGCTCTGAGGCCATCCGTGCAACCTGTAGGAAGAGGCCTGCGAAGACTCGGTCCTGCCTGCCTTGACGATAAGGATACCTGATCCCCTGGGAGGGAGCAGGGGCTGAAATCCATCCCTTCCCTGGCTCCCTGCCTGCTGGTTCAGGCCTCTCTCCCCTCCCTGGCTGCGGTGGGTGCTGGAACAGCGGCCGTGGTTCCCCAGGGCAGCAGCCAGTGCCCACCCTAGTGCCCAGCAATTGCTTGATGAGGACAGGGCCGGGACAACCGTGCCCTGCCTCTTCAAGCCCACCCGCTGGTTAATCAGTGTGCTGGGAGCGGGATTATTCGTTCCTGGCCTGCAGACAAGATGAGGTAGAGCCCCCCGCTGTGGATGTGAATTGCCCATGCCCTTGTCCCCGTGAAGCTGCGCACAGATGGGCGTTGTTCTCCGGCCTGGCCGTGGCTGCTGCCCAGTCCTCTGCTCGGGTCCGAACGGGGCCAAGCACCGCGTAAATTGGCCTTCCAGGGGGCTGCTCCTGGTGGAAATGGCATTCATCCCTCCGCTGTGAGCGCGGCTTTCCAAGGGCGATGGCAGCAAGCACCAAGCTGAGGACAAAAGGCCAGCCCGCCCGTGGAAACGAGGTTTTGCTGTTCCCACTGCAACTTTGTGCTGACGCGCGGCTGCCAGCAGGAAGAGGGTTAAGCGCTCGTATCACATGGCGAGGCTCTGTTTACCGCATACTTCTCATAATCAGGGCTGGCATCCAAATCCGGAAGATTAGCACTTAACCAGAGACCCTGAAACAATGTGTTTCAGGCTGGTATTCCTGTGAAGCTGTGCTGTCTGCCATCAGCCCTCTTGCAGGGACCTGCTCCTCCCTGCAGCCCTCGCAGGGAGCTGCGGGGAGAGCAGAAAATGAATGCTTTTAGGAACCACAGAGCGGACCGGACTGGGCTGCATTCATCTTGCTGTAAGCTTGAAGCTGAGAGAGTTTTGCCAGGAGTTAACTTATTCCATAATAACCTGATCTCTTCCAAAAGAGGTTCTGGGAGTTTCTGGCTGGGACGCCAGTCCCAGATGAATGCCTGAAGCTGTCCAGGCTTGACAGTGAGCAGTCTGGGAAATGGGAGCGTGCCTTGTGGCCAGAGGGTTTGTACGTGTGTCACTCAGCCGTTTGGCCAGTACTGAATACAAGCAGCTGTGGCAGCAGAGAACCTGCTATAAAATTCAAATTAGTTTTTGAGGTGTGGTTTTGTTCAAGAAGGAAAGTGTAATTTTGTCACAAGGTCTGTAGTTTGCCCTTGCTATGAGGATGGGCATAACTGTAATTAGCCTCCATGGGGCCAAAGGCAGGATGCAGTTTATCTTCCTACTCCTCCTGCTGCACAAGGCAGATGCTCCGTTTCTTCCTGTATCCCACCAACCTGTAAGACCTGCTTTGCTCTCCTCAGGGCTTCAAGTTGTGGCAGCAACCTGCATTGCTGGTGATTTCCAAAGCCAGTTCTGAAGGCTCCTGTTGTGTCTTAGGAATTGCAGAAATCTCTTTTTCCTCTGTGCTTCCAAAGCTTTTTCCACCATCATCTCTGTTTTGTATGAGAAGTGTCTGATCATCATCCCTGAATGAAATTTGTGCGTTTGACATGGAAGAAGGAAAATGGAGAAGTGCATTTTTTTTCTCCCCACAATGAAGCCAAAACTAATGGAAAGGGAACTTGCCTCTTGACCATCTTGTTTGTTACGGGGGTCTGCCTGCTTTGGGGCTGAAGGAAAATGGGAGAATCTAAGTACAAGCTTGAAATGCACCTGTGTTTGTGTCTGTTAGCAATGTCAGAAGGAGCCTCCTTTTTTTTTTCAGAACAAAATTGGCTTTTATTTACTACTTTGTTTCAGCAGGAAAGAAGATGATTTCCAGGTTCTTGCTGCATTGGTTACTAGCTGTGACTGCTGACCTGTGGCACAGGGCCTTAGCTGCCAATATTAAAAATATAACCGTTTGAGCCTGTCTTGAATTAACTTTTCTGTATCGGTGTTAGTCTGAACTGGATTACTGCAGGAGAAATAAAAAAACACTTGGACTTCTAGAAATAATTTCAAATTCCTCTAATTCACAGTGGGTATCTTATGGTTCCAGTAAGACATCTACTTACAGTCACTGGAATGAGTTTGTAGTTTTTCTAAAGCAAGCTTCAGAAATAATAGTGTGTTTTGTGGGTTGTTTTTTTTTTTTTTTTTTCTTTTTTTTGGCTTTTCGTGTCAGGGTGTCATTTGGCTTTCACGTGGTTTCTAACACTTATCTGTCATCTGAATGTCACCTTCATGCATGCACTTTGCCTCGTTCAGATGGTTCCTTAGTGAAGAAAGCAGATGACAAACTTCATGGCAGTGATGACTTATAGATTACACAGAAGCTGCACGTACCATCAGTTGGGTTATCTATTTCTCGTCAGAAGCTTTTTTTTTTTTTAAATGTAACATGACTCAGGATCCAGGATCTGCTGGTTTTATTATTCCTACCATATCCGTGCCTGCGTATATTGCTGTGCTAATAATTTAGGCGTTACGTAGGTAAAGAATAAAATATCCTGGGTGTCACAGGTCTGGAAAAAAAAAAAGAAAGCTAGGGTAGGTCAAAAGAGGAGCAGGACTGAACAGCCATGAATTTTACTTTGTATCCATTAGGAACAATCCCCATGCATGAGTTGTGATAGTAAGCTGAATTGCAAATGTTTTGCTTAGCAACTGTTGCAAAGGAAAATTGTCAGGCAACAGCAAAATCAGGAATGGTGAGTATGGAAGGCACTCCTTTTAAGAGATGAGCTGTACTCTGACGTGCTACCCGTGACTAAATGATTTGGCATTTTCTTGTGAACATGTAAGAATATGCGCATTTATGAATATGCATCAAAGCAAGTTCAGGCTAATCCCCTAGCTACATGAATGCTCTTACTGGCTTTCTGTGTGTTGTAGATCTTTCTCAGCAGCTTCCCAGCACGAGGCTGCAGAGTCGGAGAGCTCTACGTGTTTTTAACTTCTGTGGCCCCTCAGTGAGCAGCACTGAAGAATTTGGGTGGCGTATGCAGCCATCCAAATGTTTGCTTCCACACATCTCCTGCCCTCGCTACTGTAATCGTAACAAGGGACTGTCGTAGGAGAGGCATGTGAGTAGCAGTTCGGTATCGGACTACAAATACTGCCTGGGTAAGAGCACTTTCATTAGGTGTTACTTATTCATGGGAGAAATGATTAAAGGCAAAAGGAACCTGCCTCGAGCTGGCACACGTAGGGCCTTTCTGCTGGCTTATCTGTGAGAGTGTCTGACGTATGTTTTATAGACTTTTCAGATGGTTGTGAAATTCTATGCAAAAATAAATCGAAGGGTAACCTTGAATCTTCCTTATATAGCTTTGTAGTAGTCTGCCCAGACTGCTTGCCCTTGCTTGGAGGGAAGGCGTCATTTTTCCCAGAATCCTGGTGTTACAGGGAGGTGTTGCAGTGCTTTCGTTGCCTTTCCAGGCCTGGGATCAGCTGGGACAAGGGCCCTGTCTCTGAGTACCTGCCCTTTCTTCCTTGCCTGCCCCAAACGTGGCTCATAGGGATCAGCATTTTGCGAAGGTGACAACATGGCTCAAGTGGACGCTCTCTAAGGGGAGAGCTTCCACGTTTGGACCAGAAGGACCTGGCAGGGAAAAAAGCTTTTCAGCAAGACATTATCTGGGTCAGACAATTCTTCATGGGGGACCCAGGCCGCCCCTGCCTCCTGGGCTTGGCCGGTGAGGGCACTGCCACCCCACGGCCTTCCCAGTCAGGGAAGGGCCTTCTGCGCCCCATGAGCATGTGGGCTCCTTCAGCGTGGCTTTGTCTCTGTTCCCCAGCTGGTGGTGGGGCCATGGCAAGCTCCAGCGACCTGTCTGCTAGGGCAAGAAATCAACTGGCTTGTGTCAGGAGGCGTGGGCAAAGGTTTAGAGACCAGTGCTGGTAACTGAGGCCCCCAGACAGGCATCCATCTGAGCAGGTGCCGCTGAAAGCCTTCTAAGAAGCAGAGATGGTGGCCGAGAGAACAGCCATGGAAATACATGGCCCTGTGGTGCTTCTGCAGCTTACCACACCAACAGTTATACTCTGTAGTCCTCAAAGTGATTTTCCAGGGATTTGGGAAAAAATTATTCACATACACACTAAATTAAGCCATTGATGAAGGACTTAAAAGAGTGTGGGATGATAAAAACCTGTGAAGGCACCCTGGTCTTGTGGGATCTTCTTTCTTAGTGATGATCATGAAGAGCATTTCTTAATGATTTCAGCTTCAGTCTACTGCAGGCGCATCGCTTAGATCCACAGACTCTTCCAAAATCACCACAGAAGAAAGCTCAAGCTTTGCCTGGAACTTTATTGTGCCTCTGGATTAAATAAAGCCTCTGCTACTGAAGAAACTGAGATGCTTGAAGAAATGCCATTTGGGAATTAAAATGCCCACCTCAGTGACTACATGGGATTAGAGCTTTCTCTTGTCCCTGGGGGGAAAAGATCCCATCCTGCCGTGCCAGCGCCCCAGGGTGATAGGCTGCTATGGTAATTTGGGACCTCTGCTGTAGAACACCGCTGCATTTCTTAATGGGTGTCCCCTGTTTTGAAAACCATTTAGTGCCCATGTTTATGCAGACTTAATTTATGCAGCAGAGATGAGCCACCTGCAAGTGTTTCATGCATCACAGAAAACAAGATGAGGCTGTGTCCCGCAGGGTTTCTGAGGTAAATTAGTGGTTCCAGCTACCCATGTGCAAGCAGAAGGCAGCGGGCATCCTTGTACCTTCTTCCTCCTGATGGACTAGACCACAGCTTGTTTCCTGTGGTCAGGAGCCACATCTGAGAGTTTCGAGAGCAACGTATGCAGGCTGGGGACTTTGTAGCTAAATAACATGCATTTCAGATGAGATCAGTGCTTACTAGAAAGAAAAAAAGCTAAGGAAGGATATGGGTTAGAGATATGATTACACGGTTACTCAGTTAGGCAAATAACGTGTAGTGATGGTTGAGTGTTTTACAGAAGGTGCTGATGTACTTACTGCTTTTTGAAGCAGTACAGTTCTGTTATGCACCCAAAATAACTGTGTCTTTGTGAGAATATTTCAAAATGTGGTACACAAGTCTTGTTAAAATCACCCCATCTTTCAAATGGTTCCCTTTCTGTGCATGGGAGAAGGGCACCTCCACACGCTGCCCTTAAAGCTGCTGTTTGGTGGCAGTTCTCACTGGTAGTTAATGTACAACCACAATGTCCACAGAAAGTCTAGATTTCAACAATTATTTCTGTACCTTGACAATGTCTTTTCCAAGAGTGGCAAGGGAGGGGCAGGAAAGTGGTGATTTACTTTACAGTGTTCCCTTAAAAAGGCAAACAAACCAACTCTAAGCATCATAGTATAGATCTGACCTTCACTGATCAAGCTCTACATTAAAAACTGCCATAGATGTATGGAACAGTTGCTGCATAATTTCATTCTGCTCTTTCCTACTGAACTGTAAAGCAGAAGTAAATTGAACATCTCAGATGATTTAAAGAGTTTGCTTACAATGTTTTGTTCTTGCTCCCTCGTCGTGAAAGCTCAGGCCCCTGCCGTGCTCCGCATGCAGGCACAGCATGGAGTGGCGTGCTGGTACTCTTATGTCCATAATTATTCTTCGTGCTATTCCTTCTGCACTTGTGGCCTCACGTTTAGGGTATTGCTGTGCCTTAAGCAGGTGAATTGATGAGCTGTTCGGGGCTCTTCCCTGTTTTGAATTCGTTCGGGATCCAGAAAGACATTTGAGTATTTCCAATGCAAGCGTATCTTTGAAGATTTATCACCAGTGAATTTTGTTTGTCATTGTTATGTACCTGTCTTTTGATTAAATCCAGTTCTTCACAGCTAGGCTTTGTAAGCAGAACTGTGTTTTCACCTTGCTGATCATATTATTTTTCTAAAAATTAAGTGGTATTTGAGCTTGCATGAAGTGTGGGTAATGCCCTTCTCCCTGTGAGGGAGACTGGCCTTTTTATTCTTTCATTTTCTCTTATTTAGCTAGTTTAATAATCCAGGAGAGAACATCCCCCTTACCCTGTGACTATTTACCTTTGAAGAGTGATATGGTACAACAGAATTAGGGAAAACAAGTCAAGCAACACAGAAAGGTGCTAGCTGTGTGCTGCCTTCAGGATTTGGGGTGGGATGGGGAAAGGCAAAGAGCTTTGCTCCCGGTGAGGCACCGGCGAGCAATGGGAGCGCTGTAGGAAGCCAGGCTTCCTTGGTTCCGCTGCTTGCTGAAGGGCTTGTTATCAAAAAATAAATAGGTTACTGTTTGACTTTGGAAGTGAGGTATTCCCAAAAGTAGAAATGTAATGCAGGAGTACACAGAAAAGTGTGTGCCAGCACCACTGCATCTTTCCAGAATGGCTCACTCGGTTAAATTACCAGTGATTTGCTTATGAATTACCATGGGCAGCTGATGTTTGATGGAGCTAGGAGGCTAAGGCGACTTCCTGAAATAAAACCCACCCTGCTGATTACCTGAGCAGCTGTGCACTTTGACAGTACCAGCGAAGGGGAGGGGAAGGGCCTGAACGATGCATAAACGCAATGCCACCCGAATGGTTAGCCACAGGCCAGTGACAGATAAGTGCTGAAAGCATTTGCAAGGAAGATGGTGTTGACTTAAGGCCGGGGGCAGGTGCAGTCACTTTTGGGGGCTAAACCCAGCTGAGCATGAAGCTGGTGATGCAGCTGGGTCCTCCTCCGCTACGAGACCTGTGCTGGAAGGGACCCACAGGGATCATCGAGTCCTGTAGGTGCTTTGGTGTCTCACTGGCATCTGGGTTTCCATTACTCTTCCTGTGAGGCACGGCCTGTGGTGGGATGGGTACAGCTTTCCATCTCTTCTGTCCATTTGCTCGTAGGGGCCTCCAGGTTGCTCTTGGCACTGCAGCTGGCTTCATGGTAGGACTTTGTGTTGATCAGGCCTGGTGCAGTTTTTACAAGCTAAATGCAATTCTTTGGCATGCACGAGGTGGGAATTGCTGCTCCTGTGTTGACTCTGTCACATTCCTTGTCAGAAGATAAAGAGATGGAGTAGGATATAACTCAAGGATGGGGAAACTTCATGGGGCTCACACCTGGTTGGAACAAAGACTTTGGACCTAGAGGTGGAGCAGCTGAGGCTCAGGCACGTGCTCCTCCTTGCTGCACCTCTTAGGGAGTAGCAGTGCTCAACCAAAGGGCAGGGTAGTGTTGTCTTAAACAACAGCCAAGTTTTTTGGAGCCTACCCTCTAGTTAAAGCTGGAAAAAAAACTTGGAAAGCACGGTTAGGTGGTGTGCAATGATGCTGCTGCTTGTGTGTTTCAGCTGGACTTTGACAATTAGCCCTGCACACTGCAGCATTCAACACGTCAGGCTGCATTTAGCTCTTTTCCTCATAATTTAAGCGAAGTCCCGAGCCCAGGAGTCCTCACTTGGATTTAGACGCAGCCATGGCACAACGCTGAAACGTGGTGGTGTGTTTGTGTAGCAGGAGGTTTGTGCTGCAGCCCCACAGCAGCCCCCAAGCACTCCTCGTGTGATTGCACCCGCAGATTTTCCCCTGTGCCCAGGTGGAGGGGCAGAGGGGCCGGGAGGGCTCCGGGTGCTGTGGCTGCAAAGGCAGCTCTTGGCCTCCGAGGCCTCGTGGAGGACACGTGCTTCCCAGGGCTGCCGAGGGCTCGGCTGGCTTCAGATGAGTGGGACGGAGATGAAGAGCGGCGTACAGCCCCTTTAAGAAGGAATTGGCAAAGGAAGAGCTCAGTATTTAAATTTAGTGCAGACGAAGAGGGAAAAAATTCCCTGCAGCATCTGGTTTATATTACTGCTCTCTGCTTTGGTGGAGGGCGTGTTTACAGTGAAGCTCTCGGGTGCGTAGCGAGGGGGGTGCTCGAGCTGGTTGTGTTGGGGGGACCCTGAGCCTTTGGTACCCCCATGCCCTCCCTCTGGGCTCCCTAACTAAAGCCCTAACTCCTGGCTGTTGATCAGAGAGGTAGCGGGTGGGTGCGAGATGTCCGAGCGCAGCGCTGTGTCTCGCAGGGCTCTCCAGCAGCGCTCACTGTCCTGGCCGCTTCCCATCTTGCTCAGCCTACAACTGGAGACAAGCAGTCCCTTGGTTAGGAGTTTATGTGGCCGTGCGAGCAGTGGCTACCTACAGAGGCTATAAAACTGCTGATGCATCCGTGTTCTGGCTGCTGCAGTGGTTTGAGGAGGGCCGGTTACTTCTGACTTGGGCTGAAGGCAAGGTTCGTGCTCAGCGTGGGAGGTGGAAGGAGCAGGAGGACGGCCGGGTTTTAGCTGTGGTGGAATTTCTCGTCTGTGTGTGTGTGTATTTTCTTTATTGAAGTGTGGTTTGTGGTCTCGGAGGAGTTTCAGCAGAGCCAAGCTCCGAAAGGAAGCCTTGGATGTAGCAGCATTAGCTGGGCGAGCTGCTTGGAGAAGGGAGGAGAGGGCTGCGCAAGGCTGTGGTAACCCATGCGGATGCTGCCTTCCACCAGGAGCTTGCACATCGTGCAGCACATGTCGTGAGGGCTGCCTGCCCCTCCGCTCCTGTCTAACGGAGAAATACACTTGTCAGACTCAGCGCTCAGCTCCTCTGCTCCGTTTTGCAGGGAAGGGAAAAATTCTCCCAAATTCTTACTGAAATGCTGCTGTCAGTAATCGTACAAATGTATCGTGGAAGTTCATCATGTTCAAGGACAAAATAAATACTTGTTTTTAGACCTAGAGCTGTGAAGAAATAATTTCTAGCCCACAGGGCTAGTGGTAGTTTCAGTGTCTGCTGTTTGAAACTTTTGGGAATAGATGCCATATGCTTCCAGGCAGAAGGAAGAGGAATGGAAAATTTTGGATTTATGTTCATGTGTAATACAGATTTGTCCTATGGTCATTCCTCTGCAGCTGCTGC
Organism: Anas platyrhynchos; assembly: GCF_047663525.1. Taxonomy (NCBI): domain Eukaryota; kingdom Metazoa; phylum Chordata; class Aves; order Anseriformes; family Anatidae; genus Anas; species Anas platyrhynchos. The sequence continues at coordinate 37,293,214 of NC_092591.1, forward strand.
TGGACCAAAGCCTGTTGCCACCACCGCCAGACTGAGATTAAAGCTCACAATACAAATAAACTCTTCCCCCAGCTATTTTTGCAATTTCCCTCATCCAAGAAAAAACAAAACTGGTCCCCACTTCCCATTTTTCCCTCGTCCTATCCCAGGATGAGTTCCCCTTTTGCAATTTTCACCATGCCTTTTCTTTAAACGGCAGCAAAAGCCAGGAATAATTAATCTTTGTACAACTCTCTTCTAATCAATGCCCTCGAGTACCGGTGAAGCTTTATAACTGAGAGCATCTCGCTCCAGATGAGTCACAAGTCAAACCCTGCCCCTGCCTCTCTGCCACCCTCTCCCAAAGTGCCCTGTTTGTTTCCTCCTTGGGGCAGCCTGCTGGCAGGCAGAAGAAAAAAAATGACCTGTGTTTCTGAATAATGTGGTTGGTGGCACAGCTGGCAGCACTGTGAGTGTGCCCTGTTCTCGTGATGATGGTTTGGGAAACTCTGGTAGCTGGGGGTGTTTGCTGCCCGTCTGAGTTGAGGCACTGGCCACTTACATCCCCGTGTGGCTCCTGCAAAGGGCCAGTCCCTCTGGAAGTGTTAGAAACGTTCTTTGACCGTGTGTTTCCACGTGGAGTTACATCTCCCAGGATTTGCACTTGTCAGACGTGGGAATGCGCCATCCTGCTGGGTGCTTTGTTGTGGAAGAAACCTTTAAAGAAGAATTCCTGCGGGAGAAAATAGGAGCACGAGGCACCTGAAGCCCAGCTCCCAAAAGGCATCGCCGCACTACTGCTGAGGCAAAATCCTGCAGCTTATGGCCAAGTTGTCCTCTTGTAAGCACCCTTGCTGAAAGCAGACCGCCTTCTGTACAGCAGGAAGAAGGTGTCTGATTCACCCTAGCCGGTATCTCAGAGTGTCAGAGCTATGCTGAAACTCACTCGTGTTTTTAAAAGGGCAAAATTGCAGCTGTCGAACGGGAGCAGAGCACCCGCTGGTTAGTCAGAGCGGAGCTGGGAGTACGCTTGGAGCTGGGATGGAGCTACAGAAAGGAAGGGAAAAGCCGAACACTTCCAGTCCTGAAGTGCTACAGAAACGCCTAGCAAAGCTCGTTTTCACTTGTGGTTCTGAGAGGGATTTTACTGGGTGTTGCTTGGGTTTCTCCTCTTCCCGTCTTCTCTTTCCCGAGGTATTTGCATTAACACACAGCATCTTGGGAGGCTTGCCATGGCAAATAGGAGTCGTCCCACTCCTCTTTCTCCCTGCCTGAAGACAATCAAAAAAATTGCTATCTAGTTCTTTCGATTGAAAATAGACATCATTACCTCTGGGGCTCTTTCATTTGTCTCACCGAAAATACCTGATTTTTCGCAGACAGTCTCCATTTCCCATCCCCTACCCTCCTGAAAGCTTCTCCTTAGAGAGAGAGAAAGTGTTTTCTTTTTCTTTTTTTTTCTTTTTCTTTTTTTTTTTTTTCTTTTTTTCTCATCCCTTAACTGGGATTGCAGAGCTTTGGAAACCGTGCTAGCATTTTCATACCCAGTGTGATGCCTCCTCCTCCGGCCCGCTGAAGAATGCACCTTTTATACCGATGGCCTTTCCTATAAATGGAAAGGCTCTGGGTATGTGCAGAGCATGGGGAAGAAAAATTAGCGCTGGCATTCAGCATCCAGTTTACATCATCCGTCCTCTCTTGTGGTGAGCTCTTTGACCTCATCTCCTAGAAATGAGCAAATGCAGGAATGTGAACGTGTCTGTGGCCAGGGCGTAAATCACGCCCTGTCCCCTGCAACCGTGGCTGCTGCAGCTCCGGCTCCTGCCTTCCCACTGCTCTCACGCCTTCCCGACTGCCCAGCTTGAGAAGTTAATTTCCCCAGCTGAATGAATACAGTAGCACAGCGTTGCTAATCGAGGTGAGGTTTGGGCTTGTTGCATCTTCCCAGAGGGCAAGCGAGGAGCCCAGTGTGATTTTTATGGAAGACAACCCAGGGCTGAGGACGCCCCAAGTCCTCGCGGGCTAATGGGAACTTCAGTTCATACAGGGCTGCGGCACTGGGACTGCCCTCCCTGCCCTCACCCCCTGTGCTGGTGCTCGAGAGCCTTGTTTGAAGCCTCCAGCTCTTCGGGGTGGAAAAGTAAAAGCAGCAAATGTTTCCTGATGGGCTGAACATCAGCGTTTTGCTTCCAGTTCTTTCTGCAGCATGCTTTCCCCCGCGTTCCCATAGGTCTTCCTGTCATCAGACCGGTGAAAATCATGTTGCAGGGTTTAAAAAGAGAGCTCAAATTCTTCCCATTAGTATCTGGCACAGCGTTTTGCAGATCTGCTTTTAAACAACGCAGCAGCAGCTCCTCACGGCTCCTTTGGACTGGGTTGGAGTCACCAGACTCTGTCGTTCTGCCATCACCCCCTGTGGAGCAGGGCCTGATCCCAAACCCCATGAAGTCCGTGGAAACATTCTTCTTGGTAGCCCTTGGATCGAGGCCAGAAGGTTTATGGACGGCTTTTCCCAGGCTTCACCTAGGACAGCCACTCACGCAGGCTTGACATCCACCCGGAGTGCTGCAGATTCCTAGTGCGTGCCTTTAAGCCTCGCTTCCTTCTTTCCTTTTTCGTAGAAGTTTTGAAAAAAATAAACTAAAACCCTAGCACAAGGTTTTTGAAGAATAATAGCGTCTGGTTTTCCACTAGGTCAGAGCTTACTGTGCTACCAAGAACTGAAAACGTGTTTGCTAATGGCTCAGGCTTAATAAAACATCAAAGAAAAAAAATCCTTGAATGTTTCTCCTTCCCTTTTAATCCTTCCTATCAGTTCAACATCTGACTTCTTTTAAAGAGAGTTTCTTGCTTTGATAAAGTTCATAAACAGCTTCAAGACCAACAAATTTTATTTAAATTAAAAAAAAAAAAAAGACATTTTGGTTGTCAGTTCAAGAAGATGTTTAAAGAGTGCATCCCCTGAAAGCTGGGCCACATTCTGCTCACATCACCGGTCTGGCGTCCTTGTGGCCATGGGGAAGGCAAAGCAGCATGAGGCTGGGGCAAAGAAAGCGAAGTGGGGGAGGCAGAGGATAAATGCCGTGCCGTCCTCAGCCAGGTGTTACACGGGGTGAGCCGGCGCTGCCTCCATGGCTCGGTGTAGTCGCTACGGTCTCTGGATGTCAAACGTCGAACCGCAGCAGCCTGGAACAAAGCTCCTGCTGTAATTATCCCCTATCATCACTTTTCATCTTCCGCTGCCTTTTTTCTTGTTTTGCTCTAAGATCTCCATCCTGCTCTGAACACACATGCTGGGAAGACCTGGCCTGACCTCCCCTGCTTCCTTCCCCCACTGCAGCTCCGAGCCTGGCCCCGTACCTGCTGCGTGCTGATCTCTGCCGGGGGCTGTGCCCCGTGCTCCTGCATCCCACAGCCCTTGCCCAGCTTTGTTTTCACACCGCTGCTGTTTCTGGTACCCTGGCTTGGATGCCCTACGCCTCTCCACCAGTTTCACAGCGCTGTCTGGATATGCCCAGTGGTGTGCACATGCTGCGTGAAGATAGAAGATCCCATCTCTAGCAGTGCGTGTGGTGGAAAGGTGGTGTTAGGAACTTGCGCTGGCACGCAGGAGCCCTAGGGCCCCTGGAGATGGTAACTAATGAGGCCACTCCTTGCCCTGTGATGCACACCGAGGAATAGGAATAGCTTGCTACTCGGCGCTAGCGTAGAGTTTAAATCCTGTTTTATCCTGGCTCTTAGATGACACATTCATGCCTCAACAGAGACTGTGTCTTAAGATCCCAGAAAAGACCATCTTCATAATCTCACCACCCACGGTAGCTCTAGCACTTTTGGCATCCAATTAAAATAAGTCACGACGCAATTCAACTTTAAATCTGACCATTAACCTTAATAAATACTTCTCCCCACAACCGTAGGGGACACAGGCACTCATGTATTTGTATTTGTCTTGTTCTTAGCTGTTTCATGTGCTGGGCATTTAAACCACGAGTACAAACACCCTAAAACCTACAGCTGTGCAAATGTGTGCGCCCACCTGAGAGTTACAGCCTGCCAGGAGAGATGCCTGTGGTCAGCTGCTGGTAAATCAGTGAGGCTCTGACCATCCTCACAGTGCTCTCTGTGTGCTGCCAGAGGCCCAGGGGCTGAATGAACCACAGTTAGGACTCACTCTTCACACATGAGGAAGCTCAGAGCTCAGTGCCGCCCTGATTATCTGTGCTGGCTTCACACCAGTAACGGCAGCAAAAAGTGACAACCGTGTTTGTGAATGGAAGAGCACATCCACCCAGGGATGCGCTGAGGAGCAGTGATGAGACATCCCCTTCTCCGACCTGATATTTCATTTCCCTCCAGAATGGCCGATGGATCTCCAATAACACTCCCACATGGGTGTTCAGTTATCTTCTGTCTGAGGAGCTGCAGCACCCTTTTTTCCTGACTCCAGTGAAGCAATCCAGTCAAACTTGCATTCATCCAAACATCTGCAGGAGAAAATTTTCATGACCCATTGCTTACAAACGTGCTCTTCAGTTTGCATCTCTCCAGTAGCTCTTCCTCCTTCATCTCAGTAAGCAGGAGGTGCCTGTCTTTGCTTTCAAGGCCCTGAGTTGCCTCTCCCATTCTTATGTCCTTGCTGTGAGATGTCAGCTCTCACGTCTATCAGCCCAATGCCACCTGTTGTAGCCTGCTCGTTGTGTTTTCAAACAAATGTTTTCTTGCTCTTGGTTGTTCTGCCTCTCACCTAGGAGGAACCTGTTAGAGACAGCCACAGTTTTGTCGTCTCCTTTCCAATTTGGTCCAAACGTGAGCAATTTGCAGCGTGGCAGGAGGTGATCTTGGTGAATAGCTTGACAAGAAGCAGGCTGTGGGTGCGCTGAGACCGCACGTCACAGCCATCTTCACCCAGGAGCTGCTTTCTAAATTTTGGAGAAACCCATAATCAAGTGAATGATCACAACATCTGCGACTGTTAGGCACTCTGGAGCTGGGGGTGATGTGTTTCACAGCCGTGGGCGAGCAGGAGAGCTGAGTGCTGACAGCACGTTTTGTCAGGGACAGAGGTGAGAGCCACAGGGACAGCAGCATGCTCACAGAGATGACGGTGCTGAAAGGTGTGGAAGGGGAAGACCTAGCTGGGCACTAGTGAATCCATAAGTCTATTTTCTTGCCATCCTTTAGCCAAGTGTTTGGGTCCCCAGTGATGGGAGCGAAGCCCAGACACGTAGGTACATCCATGGAGTGTTCTGAAACTCTCTTGGACACAGGTATCTTTTCTGATTCCTCACTGCTTGTCAGGGAGCTCAGGCTTCACGTCAAACGCTGCTTTGAAGTCCCTTTCTTGCGTGTGTAGATTCCTGTAGCTATGACACTCGCCAGCTCCCCTTAGAAAACCAGATTATTTCAGGTTTCTTCTCTCTGGAGCTGCAGTCACCAACGCTTGGTGGGCTGAGGAGCAGCTGTTTGGGCTAATTTTGCAGCATCTGTACAGAGCAGTGGGCAAATACACGGAGTTGTTGCAATTATTCAACCTGTTTACTTAGCTCTCTCTTTAGAAAGCCTGAGTAGATGAAGCGGTAACTTCCTCTTCCTGCCTTCCCTCTCACCAGAAAGTAAACAGCCAGAGAAAAGCCCCAGAAAAGGCGACACCCGTGAACCCTCAGCGTGCTGGGTGGCAGGGAGGGCTCGGGGCCATCCCAAGGGTCTTTGACCCTGGGCCACGCGAGGGCTTTGCAGAGCTGCAGCTCAGAAATCGCCTTCCAGCAGTCTGCACGTGGGCTGCCCAGAGAGGGACGCCCCTCGCATGCTGGCAGCACGCTTCCCTGCACCGCCGTCGTGCAGGTATGGAGTGAGCCATGTCAGCCCTTTTTGTCTCTCTTTTTTCTTTTTTTTTTTTTTGGTTGGCAGCTTGGTTTGCAGCCAGATCAGCTCCCTGCACTGCTGGCTTTATGGGATTGAGATAAACTTGGTAGAACCCCCTGCGCCATGAGAGCAGAAGCACAGCACAGTTGCCTTTATGTCTGCTGTGCGATGGGGCCAGGCGTTCACTGTCTTCTCCCCCAGCCTGCCCCAGCACAGAGTGATTCCCTGAACTGAAATCAACACCGGGCCAGAGTAAACCACCTGAGAGACTGAGGTTTTAAAGAGCAGACTTGCCATCATCTTGATGGCATAAAACTGCTTGTGGAGGCTTTCATGCCTCCCTGAAGTGAGCAGTCTTGTTTTCGGTGGTTTGTTGCCACTTTTCAGTCCATAAATAGCTGCATCCCAGTGCTCAGCAAAATGATTTCTTCCAGTGTATGCCCAGATGCTATGAAGTATTTGGGAAGCTCAGCATATAAAGTGCAGAGGCCAGCTCTGTTTAATTTTTGTTATGAGAGAGCTTGAAGCAAGTTGACATTTATGAGCTGATTTCATAGGAGAGAGAAGAGCATAATGAAGAGACTTGCTAGCCTGAGCTTCATAATACACTGTAAAAGATCATACTTCTGGCCACTCAATCTCACCGTTCAGTTTTTGTTTTTTTTTTTTTGCATGTCTGAAGACTTCTTGTAACTTCCTAGCTGTTCATGCTCCCTGGTAACTGTGGGATGAGGGCTGCTTGTACTTTACGGATCCGAAATGCCAGCCGAGTCATTGATTTAATGGCCAGGAGCTTTTAAAGGCCAGCAGATTCTTCCTGAAATGGTGCAGGTCTGTAGCAGAAGGAGAGTTAAAGGCTCCAGAGGCACAAATGTAGAGAAGAACAAATATTTACGCTGTGCTGGAAGGGAAGTGCACTGGATTGAGATTTCTGCCCTCATCGCTTTAGCTTGTTGTTAGCTAATAAAAGGCTTGCTCTGACTCCAGAACATTTAATACCATGCCAGAGGAAAGCCAACATGGAAGGGACTGTGGCTTTTTTTATTCTCCCCTCCTCTGGGAGTGGAGAATTTAAAATTGTGCAAAGCACTGAGCAAAAATGGAAAACAAGATCTTAACACTGAATTTACTTGAGCTTCTTGCAAGTGGTACGCTGATTCGTTGCCATTGACCAGAAGGACGGACTGGCTGTCAGGAAGGGTTTGTTTTCCCTGTGCACCAATTCCGAGCTCTTCTGGACAAGGAGAGGCTTTGGTAGTGAGCGTTATATCCCCAGTGGGATCCAGCCTGGCTCATGCAGATGCAGTCAGGACTGGGGCTCTTACTCCTTTAGTGCTGTTCATTGGAGCCGGGTGTGCAGAAGCAGCGACCGAGCTCTGTCCTCCCAAGTTCAGCAGCTGTTCCCTGGAGTTGGAAGATGCAACTAAAATTACAATTTTCCTTTTCACCCCGGGTAATTCCTTAGGCAGCCACCGAATGGCTCGTTATCTGGGTGCTGGTAACATGCTGTATAATACAGGGACACCTCCCCCTTTCAGCACATAGTACTTCAGGAGCAGTGGGCTATATTTTGGCTTTCAGCCGCACTTGGAGCTCAGCAGCTGCAATTAGACCAGAACAGGACATTATCCCTGATGCCGGTGGTACTAAACTCCTTTTGTGGAGGTGGCAAAATAGCGCTGAGAGCTTCTGTAATGATTCTTTCTGAATATCCATTGAATTCCTTCAGCTTTTTTCTGAGAGAATGGGCTAACCCCACGGGAAAGCAAAGCTCTTTGTTGTGCGGCATTGGTCTCACTGACCATCATACCTGTAATTCTTCACAGGTCAACTGCTGATAGCAAACCTCTTCAGCACAAACCAAGCTCTTTCAGCCGCCCTTGTGTCCCGGAGAATGGGCTGAAATGAGTAAATGCTGAAATGGTTTATCAAGTGCCATTCTTCCTTTGGGAATTGTTAGGCAGCGTTAAATACAGAGCAACAGGCAGCGAAGGCAGGGCTGTATTTTCAGGTTGGAAGATGAAATTGAAGGGTATGGCGAACAGTGGCCGATCAAGTTCAAACAAAAGATTCAGATTCAAACAAAAAGCACTTTGGGGAGCTCCCTGGAGTTGGTGAGGTTTGTGTAGAGGATCTCCAATCTGCGGCAGAGGACAGTCATCTGCCAGTGGCGTTAGTGTACTTAAAGCTCTGCTAGGGTGCCTGATGAATAAACTACAGAGTATAGAATACAGAGATGAAGGTTGTAGGGCTGGACTTCCTCACTCACAGTTGAAAATTAAAAATATAGACATGTAAAATTGTCACTTGCAGCCCATGGGCAAGGAAACTGCTCGGGTGGGCCTGGAGACCCTGTTTTGGCACATGATGGCAGGAGTAGTTCCTGAAGGCCCCTTTCAACACCCAAATTTCTTCACTAGGGTTGTTTTATGTGGTCTGCTTTGTCCAGCCGTGGCCTTCCGTGTGCCAAGGCATTGACAGGATCTGGGATAGCTGTGTAACTTCCCTGTGTAACTGAACACCTCCGTGTCAGCTCACAGCACAGCCGCAGGCAGGAAGCAGAGCTGCTGCCAAGCCCCTCTTTTGGGCCCGTGCTGAGTTTGGGCTGTGGTGACAAGCAGCCACCAGGAGACCACCAGCAGTTCTTCCTAATGCTTTTTGGGTGTGTGGTGGGGGAAAGGAGCACCAGGGAAACTCTGAGAGCAATGGCCCCAGCAGGGGGGAAACCGTGTGGGGCTCTGGGGTTAATGGTGGTAGTGCGCTGGTGCTGAGGGCAGGGAATTTGGGCTGGGGGCCTGGGAGCTAGGGCCTGCCATACAAATGCTTCATAGTAAGGAGCAAATGGTGGCTTCGTCTGTCTGCTCGGGGAGAAAGAGAGAGGTTTGTGGTGGCTGTGGGTTAGGATCCTCCTTGCTCAATACGGTGTGTTCAGCTCCCAGCCTACCAGGGTGGAAAGGAGCCCATTTTGGAGCAGCTGGAACTGCTTTAGGACTAATTCCGCGGCTTAAAGAAACCTCGTGTGCAGCAGTTTTCTGACTGCTCTTAAAAAACTATTAGTCGTTATTGGGTGAGTGCCTCCATCCTTGTTCCAGATAATTTCATTCAAATGAAATTCCTCGCAGCCTGGAATTGGCTGTAGGAGTCATTGCAAGAGCGAGCGTGGATCTGCCTGAGCCACCGGTACCCTTAGCTCCCGGCCTGCTCAGGACCTCACTTTGCAGGGCACGCGTGCAGATCGTGTAATACCATGGTCCTAGGCTGGGATTCGTGTGCTAGCAACTCCGTCCCCTCCTTCAGAGGAGCCAGGGCTTTGTGGACACATGGCAGCAGCAGAACAGTGTTGAAATACTCGATTAAAATCCATCCCCCAGTGTACATACGAGGAAGGGAGGAGGGTATCTTGGAGGCCTTTGAGCGTGGTGGTGGTGTGCCGGCGAAGCAGTGCTCCAGCAAATTCTTTCTGTGGTCGCTTTAGCCAGACTTCTTTCTGCTGTCAGAGAGGAGGCGAGCAGCGCTGCTCAGGCTCAATTACAGCTTCTCCGAGGCTGTTATACAAATACGGCAGTCTCTTGGCTGTGTCAGGAAGTTTACACTCACCCATGGAAAGCAGGGCTGCATGGAAGAGTGATTTAGCAAGGAGAGAAGTAAAGAGCATCTGGAAAGGTCAGATAAAGCCGGAATGTCACTGTCACAGCCGCAAAGAGATAAAACTGCCCATATATTATTTTTTTAATGTCATTTGCGTGGTTGTGGTAGCTCCGACATTTACATTGCTAAAATTGCTCAGAGGCTGAAGTGCTTTATGACTGTTTTCTTGCAGCAAAGAGCTCTCTAGATCTGCTCTCAGCAGCAGCACAGTGCAAGCAGAAGCTTTCTCTGAACTTAAAAATGTTGGCTTGATTCCCCGAGTTGTAGGAACGTTGTGTGAACCACTCTGCTACCACAAAGAGAGAGAGTTGGGAAAAGGCAGTGCAAAGAAGAAAGGTTACTGACTTTCAGGAACAGAAACAAAGGTTTGTGGGGTGCAAAGAGTACCAGAGAGCGTGTAACATGCCCAGGCAAGGACTGAAACAGCAAACCCTGGAGAAGCAGGGACTTCTCGAGTTGTGTCAGAAAAAAAGGGCACTCATGCCTGTTAAAATAGGTGTGCAACTAGACTTGTAGAGACCCCAACAATAAATTTCTTTTATATGCTGAGGCAACGGCAGAATAGTCGATCATATTTTGTTGCTTTTGGTGACTTTTGTTATTCTTTTTATCATCCGGCAGGTTATATTGTGGTAGAATTTGAAGGTCCTATTCTTTGTACAGCACCAGGCACACAAATAGCAAGGGGGTATGAGGCGATGTCAGTCTCAGGGACCTTGCTGATGAGGCTGGGGTGTTTTAAAAAAACATATGAATAAGGAAGGTACAAGTCATAACTGTAGATTGGAGCAGGGGGAGGCAGAGAGCAGGGATGACAAATGCACACATGCACGCACACACACTCCTTCCTCGGGCATCCCTTCATTGTGAGCACTGACAAAGAAGCAGGCCTTTGGGGAGATCTGTTGTGTCCAAAAATGAAATTAAGGGTACAGTCTATGGAAAGATCCGAGGGCCAAGAAACACAGCTCCGTTTACACCTCTTGTGAAGTTCCCATAGAAAATTTACGGTGTGAGATTCATAGGAAGAAAATCCAGTCGACAGTGTGTTTCTGTGCCGTTATTTGGTAAGAGTAAGTAGTTTTCCACTTCTGTGAAATTTTCTTAAGCCTCAAGATTACCAGAGTATTTGTTTTCTCTTTGGGACAGGGAGCTAGAGGTAAGTGAGAGGATAATCTCCAGCCTTCTGCACTTGCAGACGGCGAGGAAGAATATCTGCTGCTGTGGAGAAGGGTTGAGTTCGTGGCTCTGTGCTTGTACCCGACATGGGGTTTTTCAGCCCTCCCCCCCACGCTGCGGTCTGCCTCGCCTCTCCCCAGGAAACACAGGTGCTTTTTGGGCCGAGCCTGCACCCAAAATAGGGCTGGCTGCTCACGACAGCCCTTTCCGCTCTCTGGAGGCTGTCAGGCGGCGGCAGGCAGCCCCGCAGGGCTCGGCGGCTGCCCCCGCTGCTTGCTGCTGTGACTCAGGGCACGGGGATGCGGGTTCATTGCACAGAAGGTGGATGGGATGAGAGAGCGGTTTCAGTAGGTTTCCCAGAAAAACAAAAAGGATCCTGTGCAGTTGCATGAAGCCAAGTCAGTAAAAATGACTCCAAACAAGACTGCCAGGATTGCAAGACCCAGGAGGCAGCAAAAATTTCATCTCTCCCTTCTGCTCCCCCTGACTTTTCTAACACATTTCTTCAGCCTTCTCTCAGCTGTCTGTCAAATCTCCTTCCAATTGACTACTTTGAAGTAAGAAGATATTTTATTTCCAAGCCGTGTGTGCAGCAGATGCAACGTAAAGTTGTTTTCTTCTTGCTGTGTTTTGACAGATGTTGCTCAGGGTTGGTCTGTGAAGAATACTCTCTGTGAATCCCATGGCTATAAATGCCCACTCTCATTAAAAGCATTATAATCCTGCTCGTAAAATGGCCTGATGCATCCACGTAGGGCTGCTGGTTGTTGCTGTTTCCACATGTTGTGCTGTTTATGGTGTCTTGGAGTTCATGTAGGACCTGAAGGGTACCTCCAGAAAGTGTCTGCACATCTGGGAGCTGTTGTGGGGAACCATCTGTTAACTCTTCCTGGTCCGTGGCCTTGAGGAGCTGAGGCTTCAGCTGTCCCACTGGTGCCTAAAGGCAACAGTTCGCAGGGGCATCTTGCTTCAGCACGTCCATGTCTGTGACGTGGTGAAGGCCCCAGCAGAGGAGTTGGAGGGCTGGCTCTGGGCTGTACCCTTCCACCCATGCTTTGGTGTCTCTTGCACCAATAAATGTCATCTCACTTATGTGGTTATCATGCCAGGCCTTGCAATAATGCAAGGTTTAGAAGATCTGTGGTTTGTTTGTAATTTCATCTGTGTTTCTTGGCGATGTAGATCCTGTAACCCCCTTAGTTCCTCAGAAAATGGGCAAAGAGGCCCAGCTGAGCTGTGCTGGGCTTCTCCATGATTTAGAGCACAGCCTTCTGATCTGCTTTAGTTTAATGAATAACAAAACTGAACTGTCTTCAGAGAAGTTGTACAAGAAATTAAAGTGCAGCCTGGTGACCTGTGAGTTAAATCTTGGGCTTCCTCCTCACTTCAACACTGCTCTGTAACGTGACCTCGGGCCAGTCACTAGCTGTGGTGTTCTTTCTGCTTTCCACAAATGAGAGGGAGGTTGATGGGTATCTACAACTTTCCTGACATATCTTGCTCTTGTACTTTGATATGCGATGAGGACATAGCATTTGAAACTGTCTCTGCTCTCATCTGCCCCTCTGGAGGAGCAAAGGAGCCCGGCTGCAAAAGGGAGCCGAATAAAGGAACCTCTTTCCACATAGCACGGGCAGTGGAATGAAGAAAGTAGTGCCAAAAGGATGTACTTCAGGATACAGGGCATGTTTTCAAATACAGCTACTATTATCCTAAAAACAAAACAACAACCCAAAAAAGAAAAAAGAAAAAAAAAAAACCACTTCCCAGGGGAATAACAATAAAAAGCAATAAAAGGTGCTTAATGGCTTAATCTTTTTTTAAAACTTCCAAGTCTGGAAGGAAACCAGGCCATCTTGAAAATAGAGATCTCAGACTTTCACAATACGTGGACCCGTCCAGAGAGCTATTGCCATGGAAGTATTTACAGCTGCACTGTTATCCTGCTCCATCCCGCAGCCCCGGCAGAGACCGCGGCTCGAGCACAACACCACAAAGCTCGGCAGCTGCTAAGCAAAGCTTTTTCCTAGGCAAGGTTCTGCTACACTATTTGCAGTCGTGCAAGCAGGTTAATAGAGGAAACCCAGCCTCCAGAAAAAATAAGAAAAGTCTCCATGCTGTTTGGGGCAATCTTCCTCTTGAAATCCAGTGCGTGGTGTGAGCAGTGGCGAAGCATTTCTAAATTCTTGGCATGCCTTGCTTCAGTATCAGCAGAGTCCTTCCCGCTGCAGTTCCTCAGCAGCTGGCGATGGCATGAGTGCTGTGGTCCCCCCCACCCTCCTGCCTGCCCAGGTGAGCCCAATGTTCTCCTGCAGAGGCTTGTTGGACGCTGCTGGACTGTCTCCAGGCACTGCCCCAGCAGGAGCTGTGCCTCACCACAGCAAGCAAACAGCTCTGTGCTGGGGTGGTGAGTTGAGCTGGCTCTGGGAGCACGGCTGGGAAGAAAGACCTCCTTTCTGTGGTAGCGCCGAGCTTTGGGAGCTGCCCAGTCTTTGAGTAACCTCACCCTTCTATTTAAAGAGTGATTGAGGGGTTATCAATCTGTACAAAGGAAAGGGTTTGCTTGGTGCCCTGTTCAAACACTGTGAAACTCATTCCTTAGCACTTGGACAAACTTGTCCACCCATAAAGAGCTGGCTGCTGCCTTTTACTCTCCAAACAGTGCTTTTGTTTCAAATGGCTTCTGCATCTCCAGGTTGGGCTCTGTGGTTCATCCGGCCGAGAGCATGTCACAACCTCGGGGTTTTGTGTGTCACTGTCCAGTGACAGCACATACTTTTCTCTTTCAGACCCGTTCACGTGGTGCTCTTTTGAGATAATCTCTATTATCCTGTCTCGTGGGAGCTCAGACCCTGGCGTGGATCCCCTGACAGGCGAGATGGTCTCCTCCCCGTCAGTGCCCCACGTACCCATTGTTCAGAGCACGGGCCAGCGGAGCCCAACCACAGAAAATATGTGCTGTCATCAGTTGTGGCAAAATTCATTTCTCTCGTATGAGAGATCCTCTTATCCTGGCCACTTGAGGTCAGAAGGCATTTCCAAAAAGAGTTTTGTTTACCCTTAATGCCACTGGCTGTGTTGTAATTTGGATTTCAGTCCCTCCTCCACTTCAAACTCCTATTATTACCCCACTGGCCCTGCAGAATATCACTAATTACCGAGTGGCTGTGATTTTTGTCACTGAGGTGGCTGCAGCGATCCCTCTGCCAGAGGTCCTCAAGCGCTGCGAGTCTGGGACTCTGCTAGGCAGCGGTGTGGGTAACGCTCACTCTTACCCTTTGGAGGACTGGCACTTCTGTTGAGATGGGTGATGGTGGTGTAGTTCAGAAAGCATTTGCTTCTTCACGTGAGCAGCTGCTGCAGCTGCAGGGCGAGTGTGAACCAGGCAGGCAGGAGAGGGAGAACAGGGGCAGCTGGACCCACGCTTCTTGGATGTGGTTTGCATGGCCAAGTTGTCTGCCCCTCGGTGCTGCCCACAGGCTGCAGCCTTTGCTGGTGGTGGAGTAGTCCGGAGGCAATTTGCAGTTTAAAAAAATAAATATTTTTTTCTCAAGCACCTATCTAGGGACAGGGAGATCTGGAATACTGTTTTCCTTTCTCCTTCATATTATGTTTAACATGTGCCCCCCAACACCATTGGAGTCCCCAGTAACTTAGCATGCCTTAAAATTAGTTTCAAGGTACTCTAAACAGAAACTTTAGGGCCTCTCCAGAAGATCAGGCACCCTGGCGCCACAAAGTGACCAGCTCTATCAGACTCCCTCTGTCACGGGAGCACCCTGCAACTCCCTCAGATATTTAGATACTAACACTTGTGCTCTGCGAGATGGGAAAGTGATAATCTAAGTGGTGTTTCAGTCTGTATCGCAGTGCCCTAGCAGCTCTGCTTTGGTTCTGAACTGTTGTTTGGCTTCTGGGAAGATTACTGACTGCTCTTTTTTTTTTTTTTTCTTTTCTGTGTTTTAGACATTTACAGCATGGTGTAATTCTCACCTCCGCAAGGCTGGGACACAGATTGAGAACATAGAGGAAGATTTCAGGGATGGTCTTAAACTCATGTTACTTCTGGAAGTCATTTCAGGTGAGAGAGGTTCTGTGTGGTGCTCTCAAGCGTCCTTAGCATCTCTGTTCTGAAATCTGTCCTCCCCCTTTCTTGCAGATTAGGGACAGCAAGGGCTGTAATGCTGCCGATCTTGCTGGAATATAAGAACAGCTGTTTTCTGATTCAGAACAAATTTCTCCCTAACGAATATCTTGTCTCCAGCAGTGACCATGAATGTGCTTTTGGAATGTGCTCCAAGCCTCATGGCTTGTGCAGGCTGCCCATTGCATTCCTGCTCCTGCCTCTCGGCTTTCCTCCACCCGTCAGGAATGCGCAGCCTCCTGTGAAGGCTCAGGCAACGTCTCTTACTGCTTGGCAGGGCTGATGAAGCAGCTCTGGAAAGAGTGTGGGAATGCTGCACTGGCAAATCATCCCAAAGCCACATGACAGTGGGAATAGGATAGAAGTTTTTGGAAGAGGGGAGTCAGACCAGTAAATCTTCTGTGTCATTCAGTTTCAGCTGTGACTGAAGTTTTTCCATTCTACTTTCAATCTGAACTCAGTGCTCAGGCCTTCAGGAAAAAAAAAATCCCAATGCAAAACAAAATCCCAGAAAACAATCTGAAATAAAAACAGTGACCAAGTTAGGTCAGATATGTTTTAACTCCCTATCACAAATGTCCCACTATTTGGCAGGTATCTCCCTCAGCAGGGATTATTTCATATAAGCAATAATCCCTATTGATGAAATAAATACCTTAAGTATTGTGGGAGGCATGACGGGGGATAAGACTGCGTGTGTGAAATTGGGGTTGTGTGCTCACAGACTTTCTTCTGATGGCTTTAGAGCCAGTAACAGCAACCCTGGGATTTGCACTCCTGACCTTCTTGGTATGTTTTCCAATAAAATTGCCATGATAGAGGCACTCAGACTACCTTCTCTCTGCCCCTCCTTTCCTAACCCTCTCCAGCTCCTGCAAAGATGCTGTCAGTATGTGTTCTTGAGAATTTATGGATATAGAATAAAACCTCATTTTTTTGCCCACGCTGGTGGTTTATAGGAATCAAAGTTCAAAATGTTATCAGAGCCCTGCAGCACGCGTTGCTCCTGCAGTGCCTGTGAGAAGCTAGCTGGCAGAGCCCGGTTTTTCTTTTCTGTGTTTATCTTTTTGCTGAGCTGTTCCCTTCCAGCGGAGGGGCTTCCACATGGGCCCTGGTGGCTTGGTTACTGATTGCTGGGCTGGAAGACAGGGGAGGGGAGCATGAACAGGGAAGTGTGGTGAGTGTGGCAGGCTGGCTGCTCAAGCAGCAGGTCTCACCTCACACTGCTTGATTTCCTCTCACCTCTCACCTTTCCTCGCCTGTTGTCCTGCTGGGAGCCCACCAGCAGGCGTGGGCATCCCCATCCCACTGTGAGGGCCAAAGCTGCCCGCAGTTGCTGGCCCCACCAGTAGCCCTCGGGCTCGTAGCTTTGGAAGCAGCAGCCCAGCGGTTCCCAGTGCTGCCACGTGAGGGGAACGAGTCTCCTGCTCGTGCCTTCCCTGCTGGAGAGGGCTCGCCTCTGTTCCTGCCACGGCTCCTGCTGGTCGCCTGCCAACAGGGAGAGTCTCCGGATGGCTCGTAGCTCTCCGGTTCGGCTTCTGGCCTTTCCTCTCAGCTCTTGGCTCTCTCCAGACCTTCCTCTTCCCGCGTTTCGGGGGACTGCAGAGCTGCTGACAGGAATTTGGCGTGGGCAGGGCTGCTCTGTGGTGGGCTGAGCTTTTCCTCTAACCCAGCTACGCCATGGGTAGTTTGATGGCTGGGGGAGCCTTCAGCCATGAAAGCACAGGGTCGGGCCAAGAGCTGTGCAGAGCCAAGTGCCACCTCCACCTGGCCCTCCGGCCTGAGACATGTGAGGGAGGTAGTGCTATCATCACAAGTCCTCTCCCGCTGGCCTTCGTGGTGGGTCCCATAGAAGTTGCCCTATGAGAGACACTTTCATTTTTCACTGCATGTATTTCCTTCCCCTGACAAAGCTGTTTTAAAAATAACACCATGAGACTGAAAAAGTCCAAGCCCACGTTTAGTACTTTTCAAATGAAGTTATACAGCTCTTTTTTTTTTCCTACCAAACAGAAGGGATGACTAATTGAAATTTTTCCTAAACAAATTTGCTGTAAACAACTTCTGTGCCAACACTTCCTTGCATTGTTTGGCTTTTGAAGTGCAGCCTTGGGCTAGTACAGGAGAATTGGAGAATGGAAGCGAGTCGACCATTTTATTTTCATTGTCTCAGCTGGGAGAAGTTCTGAGAAATAAAGCAGCAATGCAAATAGCTGAAAGTAGAACATATTTCTAGCAGGCTTCCGTTTTAACGGTCTACATTATTAATATTGCATGGCATGGAACCATGTGAAGCTTTGCTCTGGAAATCTAAATTTGTAATAAAGTTCAGGACTGAAGGAAATAGCCAATGGGCTTGGGGACTCTTTAAGTTCACTAAAAAATGATTCTAAAACAAATATCCTACTGTGGTATTTGAGAAAGGGAAGCTGCAGTTTTGCAAACACCTTTGGCTGCTCTTGGATCATGCTGCTGGCAGAGGGAGCGATCCTGCCCTCCTCAGCCCTGGGGAGAGCAGTTCGGATGCTCTCCCTCCTGTTGGCAGCACGCATTATGCAGCCACAAGGTGAATTGGATCGGCCTGCTGCTGCTCCAGCTGAAACCTGAGCTTCTTTCTTTATTTTTCTTTTTGCAAGGGTAGTTTACAGTCACATCAGTGAAGAAAATGGTTATTTTTCAGCTGGCTCAACCTGTTTGTTGATGTTTGGCAGCATAAATCTGCTTAAGTCTATTCTGAAGTGACATTTGTAAAAATATCTTTGTGAAACTGTCACAAAAGGTGCTTCCACTTGTATTTTCAATGACTAGCATTATTCAGGTGGAAAAAGAAAGCAAAACAGCATGATGTGTACTTGAGGGTCCATTAAAGTGAGAGAGATATTTTTAATCCTAGGAAGGCGGTAGTACCATAAATACATCTTTTCTACTTTAATTGTGTCATTTTGAAAGTGAATCTGGTTTTATCCTTAAGCCTGACACCAGCCTACAGTAATAATTGAAACACTTTTAAAGGATTTTCGTTTCCAGACCTTTTTTCCTTTGGAGGGCATGGTTATGGTGATAATCTATTTTTCTCCCTTGTAACATTTCCTCACTCTTTTCTTAGGAAAACTAGCCATCCAGTTTTAATATGAAAAAAAAGTTCTTTAAAAAAATACTTTTCTTTCTCACCCTTAAGTCTCAAGTAAAGGTTTTGAGATGGCTCGCATTGACTCAAATACTCAGGCTTGAGATAAAGCTGGAGCTCTTGGAACTGAACAGATCTGAGTAATTACTTGCCTGGACTTGCCCATTTGATCTCTTTTTAATTAGTTCATAACTTCTTTTTCCAAATGCAAAACCTTCTTGCATTTTGTTTGTGTATTTATATATATATATTGTATATGGTATTCTGGAGCCTGTGATCTGAAACCCAGGCTGCTCTGTTTGTTTTTTGGTGAAGTCAGTCACATCAGGTGATTCCTGATGTCCTGTCTGGTTATGTTTCTATCACTGATTCCTTTGAAAAGCCCACTTGTCTGCCCAGGCTTTAATTTGCTTACCCTGAGTGGTGGGTTAGTGCTAGGAGAAGCAGGCCATGGAAGTAGTACCTGCAGCCAGTCAAGAAGGACACCACTTCATGCAGCTCTTTCAAACAAATAAGGCCCACAAAGTGCTTTTCCAAGTTCCCCAGCTTAGTTGTAGTCAGGATCCAGTGTGTATCCTAAGAGATATCCCACTAGAGATTTACCTGCCTTAGCTCAGAGCTGGGCTGCTTCCCTTTCTCTGCCTCATAATATACATTTAAAATGCATGCCATTGTGTAAAAGGCCATCACATAGAGTTAGAAATACATTGAACATTTAATGGAGAGGAATTGAGGTGATGGTTCTTACAGTTATAAAGCTGCTCACTGAAGAAGTGATTTTATTTCCTGATAGATGCAGTTGTGACCATTTGATGCAACAGCTAGAGAGACAAAAGGCTTGTAGCTTGGCTGGGGAAAAGAAAAGCAAGATACAAGCCCATCCTAATATTTGACAATAAGGAGTTCCAAGAAAGAGATATTTGCTTTGTAAATTGCACATTGTAGATGCTGGAGATGAGTTCCTCACCTGTCTTCACAGGGAGGGGCAGTTAATGTCATTTCCAGGCACCATTAATTGTGGTTAATGGTACAGAGAGGTTAATTCCACTGCTGAGCTCAGTATGATTTTGAACAATTTCTATAAGGATCTTTGTACCTCTGGTACAAACCTGCTGTGGAAAGGACTCAGTGCCGACAGATTATCAGTTATGAAATTACCTGGGATGCAACAAAACTACTTCTTTATCTATTTCTTTCTGAGAGTACTTAACAGTGAACGTAGCTGTTCTGCATTCACCATCAAGAAAAGACTTGGGGAAGCCTACCCTCTGCCTGGCAGAGCAGTGGGAGTCACCAGCATGGGAAAACACCCACCGGCGAGGAAAGGCTGCAGAGTTCTAACAATTCTTTTTCTCTTTTCTAATTAGGTGAACGTTTGGCTAAGCCTGAGAGAGGCAAAATGCGAGTACACAAAATTTCCAACGTGAACAAGGCCTTGGATTTCATTGCCAGCAAAGGAGTCAAACTAGTATCTATTGGAGCAGAAGGTAAAGCAACCAGCTGATTGTCTGATTTGTCTGTGTCCAAGCTGTACTTACCATTGCCTTTCTCTCACATCTGCATCTCAGTTCCCTTTGTGCCTCCCTGGCCCTACCATGTTTATTTCTCAATTGAAACAGAGCAGCTGTTGGTATTTAGCTTGTTGCAGAGCTTGTGGGAAAACCCTTATTGTTGTAGGACGTGCCATGGGTCAAAGCCAAGGGCAGTCACCAGCACAGGTCAAGGATCCCAGAGACTTCAGTCCTCAGGGCTTCCAGGCTTCTTGCACACTCTGGAACCGTGGGTACTCTGGCTGGTGAGCCCGTGTACTGTTGTGCAGACAATTAAGGGCAGCACCAGGTGATGAACATGCAAATTGCACAGCAGAGAGTTGTGCAGGATTTTTGTCTTCCTAGCGAAGGTGGCAGGTGTTCTGCAGATACATAGCTCAAAACCTGGAAGGGCTTGCAGGTTAGTAAGATAGTTTGCTCTGACTTTTATAGACCTTAGTAACTTGTCATCTTGTCTGGACTGTGTTTTTGTGACATTCATTTTCCTCCGCTCTGGACCTGTGCCTATGGACTCCTATTGTCCCTGTTGCTGTGGAGACACTCCGCTTCTGTGGTATTTCTACGTTTGCCTTTACAGTGACCACGGAAAATAAGGGAGGTTTGTTATCACCATCTTACAGATGGAATACGTGGTTTCTCCACGGAAACTCGTGACAGCCAGGATATGAGCCCATGATACAGTTCTGGATGAGTAGTCGTCCTCTGGGGGGGGAGTGGGGCTGCAGGGCTGCGCTCTGCTTGTTCTTAGCCCAGGAGGTCAGAGCAGTATTGACGTGCTGTCCCTAGGTTTGGCTTCTTGGGCGTGCTCTTGTGAGCATCTCCAAAACATGTGCCCATCCTGTGGTCCCCTAGTTCTGTGTCAGATCAGGCAGAACACTTAGACCACTGCAGGTATTTGTGTTTGCCTTACCCCAAATACCCCTGCTTAAAGATGTAAAGTTAGGAAGACATTGTAACAGTTTGCAGCTTGCATTCAGGGGCATTGCAGAAACAATTCTTTACAGTGTTTCCTATTTAAGAGCTAAATGTAAGAGATGAATGGCTTGATATAACTTGCATGCAAAACTTGCCCTCGTTTTACTCAGCTTTTCCCATAGGAGCAACCTTAGGGTGTTGCTGTCCCTGAGTACTGTTTGTTTAGCGCAAGAGCAGATTTAAAGTTATTTTGTGCCCTTATTAAAATGACTAATATATCCAGCGTCTGATTCAGTAGTCCATATCTGTACAGGACTTTTTTATAACTAGAGGCTGGACCTGAAGCCAGAAGTCTCCTGCCTTAGGAGAAGACAGCTCCTGCTGTCATCTGGATCTTGGACAGACATATGGATTCTTCTGGGAGTCTAAAGCATGCGTCAAACCCAACTTCACTGCTTGATCCCTTTTTATTTTTATGTGTTTTTTTTTTTCTGGTTCTGGTCTCCTTGGCACTAGTTGGCCTTTTCCTTTCCTTCCACTGGATTTCTCTTTTTGATCTCTGCTCCTGCATCAGCTATGACTGTACCCTCACAGCACTTACAGATCATTTGCAAGTAAAAGGCTCTGTGACCAATGATCTCCAGGGCCCCTTTATTCAGCATTGACTCATAGCAGTTATCCTGCTCGGGAGTAGGCTGCAAGGTGCAGTTTTGTGGCAAGCCATGATTTAGTTCAGTCTAAATTGTGATTCTAACCTCCCCTGCCAAACCTTCCTGCCTCTTCTTTGTCCTGGTGCCCATGCAACTACATGGTGAACCTATGTGGGTTTCTTTACACCACCCAAAAGACCTGGCTTTTAACAGATCATCTCAGTGACTTTGCTTCTGACAGCCAAGAGGGATCTTTCTCAGGATGCTCAGGTGGCGTTTGATGTAGATAAAAACTAGCTGGCTGCTGAAGGTACAGGTGGTACACGGCTGTGAAAGGGGATGAGAGGAGAAGAGCCTGCTTTGAGACTGGCAGTGAGACAGGCTCTCGGGCCTGTGATTTGATGCAAGCTTGGGCTGTGCAAGTGTGATCATGAATGCTGTCCCCCAGCCCAGCACCTGCCTGTGCCCCCAGGCTGAGCCCAGGCCACTCTGGTGTGAGATGTGGGCCTGCAGCAGGGCTTCTGCCCAGGCTGTCTAAGCTGGGGACACGGTAAATTAAACATCAGCTGCAAAAATGGACCTTTGCTTTGAACAGGATGGCAGTAGCTCTGTCCATTGAAGGGTTTATATGCCTTCCTGGGCAAGAATTTTAAGGTCATACATTGAGACTTTCAGACATCACGCTACAGCAAAGTAGGAAATCAAAGCCAATGAGGCAGTCATAACACTGCACCAAGAAAATGAGCTGTAAATGCCTCAGGCAGGTGGGACTGATCTGGAAAGTTTTCCAGGTGTCTTTTCTACCATAAGGGAAAAATACAGTTCAGTAGCAATTTGGGTGTACTCACTAGGGCAGCACCTCCTCACCTCGAGGGGGCTTGCTTCATCTTTGGGTATCCACCAGGCAGCAGTCTTGTGTGAAAGGTCTGCAGCCCATGTATACATTAGTAGGTCTGCAGTTCCCTTTATAAATTAGACAAAAGGCATTGGGCATTAATGTCCTGTTGTGGTTGATCTTTTTTTGGAGTGTGGTTGAAAAATAAGTTCCAGAAAGAATCTAAGAATCTCAGTGGGAGACTCTCTGGTCAACTAGCTTAAGCCTTGTGAAGCCTTGCGCTCAACCAGAGTTAAAGCCAGCAAAATGTTTCCATGGCATTTCTCTAGCATTCATCGAATGAAGGTCCCTCTGTGCTGCTTACAAGCCAGGCTTTGCAGCTTTGTCCCAGTGGATGAGAACCAGAGTGGAAGAGGGCTTCCTAACAGAGTATGTGTGTGGTACATGTTCTGTGTTCGCATTAAATGGAGGGTGAGCTAAGCAAAAAGAATAAGCAATGAGGATTAAGAGCAGCTTTTTACAGCCATATCTGACATTAACAATCCAAGATGATTCTAAACATCTTTGTTTAGCTGGTCTATTGGATTGAAGCAGTTGTGGTAATACAATGGATCCGTGTAAACCTGGATCAAGAAAGGGTCTAGCCAGCTGCAGCTTCCGAATAGTTCTTTATCTGCTTCTACATCTCTCCCTCTTCTGACATCTCAGGAGCTTTCTTTTGCTGTAATAGATTCCATACTAGGGTCAAATGCTTCAGGGATTTAACAGATTGAATAGGTCAAGTATTTGTCCCCAAGACGTTTTTATTTGCACCTCTAATCTCCATAGAAAGTAACTGCTTTCTTAGACAGATGTAGCTCAGTTCAACATGAAGATAACTTTGGATGGACTGATTCCTCTTCTCACCTGTATAAGCGAAAGGAGAAATAACACATAAAGATTTCAGTGACTGTAGAAGTCACAGCTGAGCAAAACGCTGAACCACCAAGCAGAGCAAGCATGCATCTGACAGCAGAAAGAGGCAAAAAATATGGTCTCTCCATGTCAGTGAGTGACAAATAGCATGATATTTGCCCCCTGCCTGCTCACAATTAGGAAGCTTAAATGTATGCATACCCCCATCATCAATGCCAGCAATCTGCCTTAAATCTGGCTGGAACTTGCCCAGCAACATGCTTTGTGCAGACAGAGTCGTGGAAGCTTGTCCTGCTGTACCTGCCATGTTGTTAGGATAAAAAAAATAAAGAGCAGCCTTTATTTTATGTCACCTTGTCTTTAATTCCCAAACCTAACACCATCCTGCCAGTTGCTCCTCCTCTGCAACTGCTTTGCTCCATGGGGTAGCCAGGTGCAGTTATGGACAACTCAGAAATCGCTGGGGTACACAACGGTTTCTGCTTCTAACTACCCAGGTCAGAGGTAGAAAAGTAAGCTTGGTCCTTTTTCTATTTTTCAAAATGAGTTTTTGAATTCAAAATTGCCATTTTAAAAGCCACATCTATGTAGCAAGCCAGTCTTACTCCTAAGGACTGAATATTTGTCAAGCCTTTAATTGACTGTCAAACAATTGGATGAGAGTACTGTAATTTTTACATATTTTGTTTGTGGTATTTGGTACAATAATAGGAGCTGGGTGGAATCATACTCACTGGTGCAGGAAATTTCCTTCCAGTGGCTGCAGACGCCTCGTCAGCTTTAGCCAGCAACGATCCACCCCCAAGTTGAATGTAAATCACATTAATAGCATGTACTTGCTGCTGCTGCTCAGACCACAGCTGCTGCTGGTGGAGAAAATGCAGAGAACGTTTGCAGAGGTCCTGCCTAGGAGGGGCACTGAGAAAGCACAGATAGGCAGAAGATACAGCTTGGCTATTGGCCTTTATTCCATACCACTCTCATATTATCGAGTGTTGCTTATATCAGAGGGAACAAACATAGCTAATTAAACAAGCATTAGGCTGTTCCAGCTTCGTAGTGCTATGTTCAACTTTTTAACAATTTCTGTGGAATCTCTTTCTTGTCGTCACCAGGAAGCAGAAGGCTTCATGCAAACGTGATTTTTGCTTTTGCTTCTTGGCCATATTCCACTATACTAGAAAGAGACTGGCACCAGCTGAAGGGCACTGAAGGAATCCTAAGGGAAAAGGAGGTTGTGAATGGGGAATGCAGAGATGGAAAAGTGAGTGAGTTAGGGCCAAAGAGCATATGGCTCTTTCTGAACAAGCTGGTGGCTTTTGTAACCAGGTTTCCAGGAGAACTTTTTTTGCTCTAGAAATTAAAAATGCTTGCCTGCTTCTAACAAAGGATAGCAGCTTTGTCAACTCTATTTAAAAGAAGAAAAAAAAAAAGGAAGGCAAGGACTGGGGATGGTATGGTAGATTAAATCTGTATCCCAGGATGGATCACTCACTAATCTCATTGACATCAGTATCTGCTTGGTAGGTGGTGAGTTTTCTCTTTGTCAAGAAAAAATAAAGTGATTTGTAGAGATGAAGTGGTGGAAATATTTTGGGCTTCTTCCAGAGCAGCTTTGATTTGGAGCAGTGCCAAGGAAGAATCTGACATGGGAGCAGGGAGCAGACATCTTCCTTTTAAATTGAATATGGCAAAGAGGAGAACTGGGGGAGAAAGGATACTTTCCACCTTAACTCTACCAGCTAACTTTATAAAAAGGGGAATTTGAGAACGTGACTAGAGCATAGTACTGAGTTCTAATGCCACATTAGCAACTTAACACCATCTGGTTTTATGTAGTATCTTGACCTTTATTTCCAATTAAAATCCATGGAACAGTAATATTAATTACCTGTTTCAGCTCACTGATTGATTTATTAGTGTTCATAAACCATTTCCAACATTAAAGTATTGCCATCAGATTTTAATCTAGTCCATTAGAATAAAGAGCTAAATTTATTTTCAGATCTTAAGTATACCCTAGGGTCCTTCTGCCAACTGCTGTGGTTTTTACAGGCATTGCTTTTTTTGTGGTTGTTTTTTTTTTTTTCTTTTTTTCTTTTTTCTTTTTAAATCACCACAAAGATCTATCACATGAACAAAGCAAGTTGAAAACATGGATGTTTTCTTTAATGTTTCAGCTATGGTATCTCAGGTATCCTTAACAATAAAAAGGAGTTAACAAAAAAAAGGATTTTCCTTTACATTGGTTGCAGTGCTTCACAGGAGGATGGAAAATGCAAATTGATAAAACTGTCAGCAGGAAAAACAGTTCTTTTCATGCCAGAAACAATAACCATAGTTCTTTTGTAATGCAATGAAAAGTTTGTTGGCTATTTAATTCTGAGCAAACTGATGTCCCCCTCAAGCTGTAAGTGCAGAAGGGAGTGGACACAGGTGTGCTGAAGCAGAATAAGCTGGTGCATCTAGTTTTATATCTTTTCAACTTGTAAATTCCTAATGAGATGTATGACAAAGCACAGCAGAGGTTATCCTTCTAGTTTGCACTTGACGTGGCACCACAAGTACCACTGAATCACAAGCCAGACAGCTGGGTTGGATGGAGAGGGTTTTTGAAGCAGTATGTTTGGGCTACAGGTTACTTGTCTGTTGGTTTTGAAGGCAGGGAGGTTCACATTTTGATAATATCTCATAGCTGGAAAAACTTTTTTTAACAGCTTAAACAGAAAATTTCCAGTATTGTTACTTTTGCGACAGAATCCAGGTGGGTGGCAGTTGCCTGTACTGCAGATTTCTCCTTGCCCCAGAGCACGAGGTGTTTCTGCAGGGCAGCTTTGTGGAAGCAGTGACACGGAGGTGTCTACGGTTGCAGAAAAATGGTTTCTGACAATGTGGTTAGGACTTGAGTTGTTCTAGCCCAAACAGTAGGTTAATTTGAACCCTTTTCTTACTGAAAATACCTCTGTAACTTGTCAGTTATTTGTGAAACATCCTTCTGCCGTTCAGGAAACCACCAGAGAATGACTAGAAAAAACAGATAGGCTATTTTCACCATCCAAAAAAAAAAGAAGGCTGTAAAATTCATAACCTGAATATGTAGTCCGTGCAGAATTTTTGCAGATGCTGAGGATCAGCGTTTGAGACCCATCTGCTTGCAATTTGGCCTGTTCGGTGCTCTTCTGCACGCAGTGGAAACCCCTTTCTGGTCTAGCATCTTCCCAGCACCTCCCCCCAGAATCTACATCCCTCGTCCCAAACAGACCATACGTCACATGTGCAAGTGGTTGCTTTCTAAAACCTCCCAGTTGTTGACCCTTGCTGATTTATATTGCAGAGTCCAGTGAGCAATAAAGCACAATCTGCTTGACATCTTAGTTTATGTTATGCTCTGCTCAAGCTGATCAGCATGAGTCTTTGCTTCCTCTTCAAGCATGATGCATGTACTTTGAGGAATGCTCTTTTGTGTCTTTTGGCAATTACATGGCTGAAGGAATTGCTACGCAGGCAGTCTGGGGCATTTAGGCTTGTTTGAAATTAAAATGTTGATGTTTCTTGGTTTTCTTGGTTTTATTTTGTTCACACTACACAACCAGCTGCCAGAACTCATGTGCATTGGGAAGTCTCCCTGGTTATTCTGGTATAATTTTCCCTGGAGCAGTTACATAGGTGTGACTCGTAGTAGGTATACTAGAGTAAGACAGGAAGGCTTTACTTTTTCCCAGTTTGGGTAATATGGTTTATGAGTGATAGAAATTAAACTTGAACAGTGTGGTTTTAGGTCCCTGCGGTGAATTACACTGATCTATATTGGTCCTTGTTCCTGTGTCACTATCTGTTTTTCTCTCAGTGGTATAATGCAAGAGAACCACTGTAATTAGTGGGAACTACTGTGCAAGACTGTGCTGCACCAGCAGAGCATCTGGAGAGACAAAGAACTGTTTTTAGCTGGAATTACAGTTTCCCCCATCTGCAAAATGGAGGGCTTCCTGATGTGACTGTTTTATTGGGATTTGCACTTGCAACTTGATGTCTTCTAATCCTTCTAATCCTTCTCTTTCTCCTTTTTTTTTTTTTTTTTTTTTCCCCTAGAAATTGTGGATGGCAACGTTAAAATGACTCTTGGCATGATCTGGACCATCATTCTTCGTTTTGCCATTCAGGATATCTCAGTTGAAGGTAAATCTCAGTTCTTTCAAGCCATGGTTGAGCAGCAAGCAAATGGGGTGGCCACATGGCTTTGCCACTTAAAAGGCCCAGAATGTGCTTGTAGATGAGTCACTGGAAGATCCCAGAGAGCTGCCATTCCCAAGCTGCCCTATGGTCTTGTTGACTTTTCTGTCAGGATTTGGAAGTGCTGAGAAGTCTTTTCACCTCACCTTCTTGTAAGAGAATTTGAGAGCAGCTCAAAAAGATGGCTAAGCAGGAAAATCAACTTTGATGTTGGAATCTATTGTATTTCTTGCAGGCTGATTCAATAGCACTGAAAATGAACATTTTTTCTGCAAGTCCTACAAAGATCTCTCTAATCCCAAAATGCCATCTTCTTATTGCAGAACCTCTTTAAGAAAATAACAATATCAAAATCATTCCAGTACACTATTCAAACAAGGAATTTTATGACAAAGGAAGTTAAATAAAGTGCAGTTCAGTGCTGCCTCTACTAAAGAGGAGTTGGTCATGTTTTTCTAATGTGCTCCAGAGACTCTTGCTTTCTGCGGAAGTGGGTTAATTGGCGTGCATTCTTTCTTTCTTTAGAGACATCTGCTAAAGAAGGACTTTTGTTATGGTGTCAGAGGAAGACAGCCCCCTACAAAAATGTTAACATCCAAAACTTCCATATCAGGTGAGTCACAGGCAAGAATTTAGCTTTACAGTCTATGTTATTTTGAGATGTCTTTATGCTATATTTAAAAATTTTCCTGACACATCTACATTTCCATCGGAAAATATGTTACATGGTGGCATAGTCCAGAGAGGCACATAGGAAATTAAAGGCAGAGGTTATAAGAGGATACGAGTACCTACATCCCAATTCTTCATTCTGGTTACAATTGCTGCTTTTGAGAAGTTGGAGAACTTTTCATGGAGCATGAGGTCCTCTGAGAGCAGCATATATGACAAAGGATAAGCAAGACACCTTCCACTCTGTGAAAACTCAGAATACCTTAGAAGAAATGAATTAAGAGCTTTTTAAACCCTTATTTCACCAGAAATTTCGTTGTATAGCAGAGTTAGGATGGGATGAAAGGTTTTCTTGCTCTGCTTTTAATATTTGTAAACTGACAGGTGCTTTACTGAAGATTCTGTGTAATAGTGCTTTTACAGTACATCTCAGAAAACTCTATGAACCTTATAAATGTAAAATATTTATTTAATTTTTTTTTGTGAAAGAGCTGAAGATCTGTCCATGTTAACCAGTACTGTAGTGGACCTAGCTATGGGCTTTTCTTAAGACTGAGTGCAGAAGTGCCTCTCAGAAAATCAAGTGCATCAGTGCTTCACATCCCAGATTAGTTGATGAAGTGTTTAGATTTGATAAATTGTAGGAAACGATTATGCTAATTGGAATGAGGAATTCTGGTTCCAGTTCTGCTTGTACGTCCTGAGCAGACTGGGAAGTGAAGCATTGGCTTATTTAATGCTGGTTATAGCCACCAACAGTCGTTCCCTTCCTCCTCAATCTGTCTCTTCCCTAAGGCATGCACATGTATATACACCTTTTTTCAACCCTGAGCTCTGCACCTGTTCTTGCATGCTCCCCAGGACAGTAAAAATTCAGCACAGAGAACTGGTGTAAAGGAGGTGGCAATTCAAAGGGCAAGTCCTAGTTGCAGTGTATTTTTTTTAGGGCTTGGAAGGAATCCTTCCCAGCACTTACAGAGGCACTGCTGGTTAGAAACTAAATTCTCATTAATCCTCCTCCTGTTTTGGTGCCTTCTCTCATGCTCATACCCTCACTGTATCTCTCCCTGGCTGAACACTGTTCATTGTTCTCTCTTACAGTTGGAAGGATGGCCTTGGTTTCTGCGCTTTAATTCACAGACACCGTCCAGAGCTCATCGACTATGGGAAGCTACGAAAGGTACAACTCAGTCTGTTTGTCATAGTAAATGCTTGGGTCCATGGAATTAAAGAGGAAGAATTAGCTTGATAAACAGATAACTGGACAACTTCAACACAAGCTGGCAGTTGCAGGACAAGGGGGAAGGAAGGAGGGGATGAATCAGTACATTCATGCTTCTTAGTGAAGCATGAACTTAATGAGCTGCCTGCTTGACTTTCCTTGCTTTCAGACTGCCTTATATGAGCCGCACGTGCCCCAGTCCCAGCTAATGAGCAAAAACTGGCAAATTCAGTAGCACCAAATGTAAGGCTAATTCTGTACTAATGTCACAGACTAGTGAGTCAGATCAGACTTAACATTTCTGGGAAGAGCTGGATGGAAACCGGTTACCTGTTAATCAAGTGTAAAAGCTCAAGTGAGGTGGGTGTTGTGCCCCAACTGGATGCTTGCCACATGCTTCCAGCTCAGCACTGAGCCATCTGCATACTGGACGTCTCCTAGCATTGTCAAATACCAGAAAAGTATTTGCCATAACACTTCAGTTATACTTTAAAAATTGCCACTGGCAATATGGCATTTAGCTGCTCCAAAGTGCCTCCTGTTGTGTGTCTTGGAAACAAGACTGCTACTGGAATGATGAGAGAGAATGATCAGCTCTTTGTGTTGCCCGCAGTGTTCTGACCCAACCAGGTGACAGAAGAGCAAGCTGGATTCGCATCCTACTTGCATTCCCACCGCCTGCTTAGATCCTGTTTACCTATACCTGTGTATACAACCAGAGTGAAATGTCATCAAGAGCATTATTTGTGTACTGTTACTGGGGCTAATCTATTAAAAGTTTGACCATCTGATCTCATGGGCTGGCTGTTAGAAAGATGCTAGCTAGAAAAATAAGCGTAGAATCCCATCACTAATAGATCTGGGCTCTTGAATTACTGTGCAAATGGACAATATGTAAATGAGTTAATCAAATTAGCTGCTTCCTTGAGGCAATGACTCGTACAATGTCTGATCTGCTTTTCAGTAACCTTTTAGATCTTTACTGTCTTGCAGAGCAGTCAATTATATTATCTGATCAGTTTTAGTGTCTGGAGTCAGCATATGATGAATAAACAGTGGGGATAGACTCTACCTGTTTACATAAACAGCAGCAATAAAAAATGGAATTATTGGAGCTAGCTACATTTTCAGTGTCTGATCTTGGGAAAATAAAAGCAGCTAAACCCAACAGGGTAAATGCTACAATGCTCTCCATTACCAACAAAGTCCTAAGCCAAGCTCAAACAAAACTCAAGTAAGGGAAAGAAAATGAAAGTTATTTGGTCACTTCGCCTGCAGGCCTTATAAGGTGAAGGAGAGGGTGATTGTTCTAGCCAAAATCAATATTAATGGGAGGGAATTTGTCCTCCTTGGAGCATGGTTAAAGGCAACCAGCTCCTTTTGTGTTCCCCTTGACTTTGATCACATCCTTCATCATGTTCCCTCTGCTTTCCTGCAGTCTTCTGACCCTTACTGTATCATTTTTATTTTTGTTCTGCCTTGATTGCTTTACAGGCATGAGATTAAATGCATGTTTGATAACTCTACAGAACTAAAGTCTTGAGCAAATAGCTGGGAAGAACTTAGCTCAGAGCCTAGCCTTTAGCTCTGATTGCAGTTGATATGTGCTGAAGTTGCCTTTTTTACACTAGATCTTTCAAACCCATCTGTATAATGTACAAACACAGCACCTTCCTAAATACAGTATTTACCTGCACAATTTCTGCACCCTTCTCCTCAAAACCAAGCAAACAAAAAAACCCAGCATTTTGTATCTGCCCTGGCTCTGCAGGGGATTTATGTTGCAGGGAAAGATATGAGGAGGGCTGCTGAGATCAGCTATTGCAGCAGAGGATTGGTTAAAGGTCCACCTCCAGGTATCTTCCATCCCTAGGGACTGATTAGCTCACACACCTCAGCTGTGTGTGCCTTTGGTGATGTGTGTTTGTATACACACAAGCACACAAATATATGAGAGAGAGAAGTGAACATCAGCAGTCCAAGATGATAAGAAGTCTGCGCTATAGCTCCTGTTTGAGCAGCATTCTCATGCAGTTTTAGTGTTTTCTGCTCCTTTGTAAAGGCTGTGTCTGTGCTACATATTGTGTATTGGCAGCATATGGTAGCAAAAGGTAGCTGGTGTAGCTGTGTGTCTGCTTTCCAAAAAGTTAGAAAGTTCTTTTATCAGCATGGTTGTTCTTGGTTCCTAGCTCTTTTTTTCGTTAGCTATAGTAGTGGAGTGTGCACAATTATTTCCTGCTGACATGCAGTGCCTAACTGAAGGTGCTTGTATTGACCAGGCCCTGAAATGAAAGGTTCAGGTCAACACAGTTTGGTGTCAGTAATTCCCTGACACCACAATAACTTATTTGATTAGATGGCTTTTATTCGGTGCAGGTCTGCCTGCTATTGTTCTGGTCAATGTAGGTAAGATCTTCAGCTCATGGTCTGCACATGAGGGACAAGAAGATGGGGCTTCCCATACGCCTTTTACCCCCATCCAGAGCTGAATTGTGAACCAAATCTAAGATATTTTCATCCAGTACAGTTTGATAGCTCAAACGCCCCCTCATGTACTGAAGTCCATACAGAAGTGTCATCTGTGTGCTGCTGTTGGAGGCATTTCTTACAGATATTCCTGAAAATATGAATTGTACTAATTGGATTTTTTTTTTTCCCGGTGTCTTCAACTCTGGCAGATGTAGGAAGTGCTTGCTCTCTCCTGATTTTCCTCCATCCCCTTTCCTGATTGCTAGTTAATAGAAGATTTTTTCTTGTCACACTGCAATAATTGCCATGGCAACCTTGTGTGCTGCAAGGGCTTGGGACTAGCTGGAGGAGGAGAGATGACTCCCTGTGTGAGTTAGGGTTGTGGTGGAAAAGGAAGAGCTGTGGTCGTCTTTAGACAGCAAAAACAGAGAACGTGCCAGGTAGGCATCTGTTTAGAGCAGGTGTACTGTCTGCCACTGTTAAAACAACATTATTCTTACGTGGAAAACAACTATAGCTTTCCTGGGGGTTGGCCCCGCCAGAGCTCCCAGGTTACTGCTTTTCTTAGGTGTCTCTATTTCTGTGCTCGTGTAAGCAGGCTGGGGACTGAGGCGCCTCTGGAGACCCTCATCTCAGTCAGTGCTGCTCTGGGGTGTGTGTCTGAGCCGTGGAGGGAAGAGACAAGTCACTGGGCTCGTTTCCCTGCTGCCTTTGGGCCCCTGAAGCATGCCTGCACCTGTGGTGCTGGAGTGCTGCTTTGCGAGGCCTGGAGCCGCCAGGGCAGGGCAGTCTTCACTTGTTTTTCCCTCTTCACGAGGAGTCAAATGAAGTGAGGAATTTGAAGTAATGATTAGCTGGTGTACTAGGGGCTGGAACTGAAAGCAGTGGTGTCTGTTGTAATTTCCAGAGGCTCAAGACCCTGTTGGGGCCACCAGGGAACCCTCTGCCTTGCAACCAAGAAGCTGTGATAAGCAGCTCTGCTGTCCGTGAGGGGTGCAGCTTTTCCGACAGGGAACAGGGCCTTGCTCAGGTTTAGCTCTCTGTAAATCTCCAGGCTAGTCTTGGGCTCAGACAGCTTGCTTTCAGTAGTGTTATCTTTAGCTTCATTCCCCAAGAGACGATGTGATCACACATCCTTGTTACACACGAAATAGAAGTCTGCTGGCTTCATCTAGGTGAGCCTTCGGTTTCCCACACGTTAAGACTTCCAGCCCTTCCTTTGGGAGTGCCCAAGACCAGTAAGTTTTCCCATCAGGAAACCTCTCCCATCTTGCAGCTTAGAATTCTTTTTAACCTTTGGCAACATCGCCCCTGGCGTTGTTACTCGCAGACTGATAGGGAAGCTATCTGCAGCGAGTTTGCACCTCCCTTTCCTCCAGGAGAGGCTGACCGCTCCTCCGGCAGCTCTGGCAGACGGGGCTGAGCTGAGGAAGGGTCTGGGTTAATAATACTAATACTAGTCTCTCTCTCGGGGCAGGGGGTATTAGTGATGTCATGGTATTCCTGGTCAGCATGGGTTGAAATTAAAAGTACGTGCTGGTGATGTTTCTACAGAAGTAGAAAATG
Organism: Anas platyrhynchos; assembly: GCF_047663525.1. Classification (NCBI taxonomy): domain Eukaryota; kingdom Metazoa; phylum Chordata; class Aves; order Anseriformes; family Anatidae; genus Anas; species Anas platyrhynchos. Next base: position 37,326,180 of record NC_092591.1, read on the forward strand.
GCGTGTGGGCTAGGGGAAAATTTCACTCAAGTGAAAGAAAGGCTGTTACACTTCCTTCCTATAAGTGTAAATGGAGGTGAGGTCCTGTCTACATGTAGCTAGTCTCAGCCCCTCAAATAAGGCTTTTGGTTACCCTTCGGGTTCATAGTGGTTTCTGCACAGCAGGTACCAGAGGCAAGTAGGCTGAAGTTGAACTGGTGCCAGTGTCTGTAAGTCCATTGGACAGGGTGGCTCCTTGTGGCTGGAGGATATTTAAAATCCCCTGCACTACTAAGCTCTGTAGAGGTGGATTTAGATATATCTGTTGAAGTCACCCCTGAAAGTGTACTAAATAGGGATAAAGTACTAATTGGTGCTGAGAAATGATGGCCTGTCGCCATGTGTGACAGACGTTTGTTTCATCACCACATGCCCATGCAACATTTCCTCACTTAGTACTGACTTGTCCCGGTGGACTAAATATGGATTACTGCTTGGGTCTGTTTGGATGGCCTCTGTGTATGATTTACTTTGGTAGGTGAAACATTGCTGCCTGCTGGAGACATTCATCCAAAGGAACATGATATTGTTATGGGATGCCAACCCAAAGCATGCATTAATTCCTGGGGAACTGCTGCAGCAAGCCTCTTCCAGAATGGCTTGGTTTCATAGCTTCTTGAATGCAGTAATACAGGGGCTACTTTGTGACCAGTGCTGTAAAGAAACCTTTCTGTGCGCTCACACCTGTCTGCCCAAGCCTGCCTGGCTCCATCTGTCATGCTTAGTGGGTTCAAAGGAGATTGACTACTGATTAAAGGTCAGGTACAGCTCAGTCTTCCAAGTCATTGCAGTAAGTGAAAGCACATGCTGTCAAGTAGAAGAGAAATGGAGCATGGATGCTAGTCCAGGAAGAAAGGTGAAATGACTGCACTTCTTATTTCCTAATTTTTAAGGCGGGACTCGGTGTGTGGCAGAAATGACAGTATGGAGAGACACCCTATCCTTCCTCCCTCCTGAAAGCCTCTTAGCAAACAGTGACTAAACACTAGCATTTTGTGCACAGCCCCTCCTCCAGCAGAAGCCACCTGTCTCAACAGTAGAAATAGTCATCCATGAAGTTGATTGATTGATCCTTCAGAATAAATGTCATGGATATGCAGGAATATAGGAATCAAGCTTGTATGATGGGCTGATGCTGCTTGATAGGTGTTTTGTTGCAGATCTTTACGTTTGAATGCTGGGAGCAATTTGCAGAGGTCTTTCATTTCCAGTGACATCTGTGTTTCACATTCTCTTGTTTGGCTCTCTAAAATCTAGTTAGTTACCTTTGTGATATGACTCATGTCACACGCAACTTTGTTTAGAATTTGATTACTGTGTATTGATGTCTGTATCTGAAGTGCATCCTGCTACAGCAGAAGGTTTATACCTAGAGGAATAGAAATATACTAAGGAAATGGCAAGTACTCTGCAGCACTTATGAAGAAAACCAATGCTCAGACAAAATGGGTACTTTTATATATATTTATTTTGTAGAGATTCGTTCAAACATTTCTCTTCCTCCCACTCAACTGGTGTTCAACAAACTGTACACTAGCTAAGGACAGCACCCGTTGCAGATGTTGTTACTATTTTAGTATTGCTTAGATGTTCCTACACTGCTCTGCAGTTCTTTAAAATGGAAGATGCAAACCTAATGTAAGCATGATATGTAAATGTGTGATATGGCCATTTACTATCAATATGATGTGAAGCTAATGTTACTTTAAACTAAATGCAAAACAAAATGTATTACTCCTTTTTGTTGCAAGTGCATAGATTATATGTTATTATCATATCATGAGTCTCCAGGCTCTGCTTTCAAAAGGAGGCTAATTATTTCATCCTGCTACATGAGGAGTTGCACGTAATTTTGTCTGGACAGCTGAGTTACCTGAACCAAATAAAGCACAGTTGCTCTATTTTGAGAGAAATGCTGTGAACCTTTTTACGAGTTGATGCTAATGCTCTGGCTTTCTTTCTTTCTTTCCCAGGATGATCCTCTCACTAACCTAAACACAGCCTTTGATGTGGCTGAGAAATACCTGGATATCCCCAAGATGCTGGATGCCGAAGGTAAAGTGGAATGCAGGGGGTGATAACTTGCTTTTTCTTGACATTTCCCACTTCTTCTAGGTGGATTTGTATTGTACAAGAATTCAGTAACATCTGAGTGCTCTCTCCATCATCACATACTAAGTGTGCAGGAAAAAAGTTACAATGGAATAATTAATCACGTTTTGCTTCCCTCTTCCTCCTGTGCCCCTCAGTTTTCTGAGTCTGATACGGAGATCTTAACCTGGGGTTGACTCACTAGGCAGAGATGAGTAACACCTGGCTATGTCTACAGCTGACCAAAGTGTTGCCTTTCAAGAACCAGGCTTAATACTGAGATAATGTATGGTGTAGGACAGCGTTCCTTTTGCTTCAGATTTTTTTCTGTGCTCTTTCTGACACGGCTGTTGATCTTCCTTTTGGGGATGCGACATCAGTATTATAAACTGCTTCTTCTTGACTACTTGGAAGTCTTGGGCATGAAGATCCCTCAATGACTGGATCTTGAGACCAAGGCAGAAATCCATGTATTTCAGAGATGCTTTTGCTACTGACTATAACTGCTTCCCAGAGGCCACTGGGACAGCAAGGATTACTTCTCCAAGCCTTGTCAGAACCAGCTTGGCTACAGACCAGAGACTGTAACTCTGAAGTATAAACAACAGCCTAAAATAGTTCACTGGTTCAGGGGCTGAAGCCAGCTGGTTTCAGTGGTGGAAGCTGTATTTCAGGCTTGGTTTTGACAGGAGAAGCAATTAAAGGCATTTTTTAAATAAAAGAGAAAGAGGAACTAAGGGGGAAGGTGGAAATCAGACAGTTGAACCCAGTTAACCTGTATTCGGGTAACTAGGAAGTTCATGTTCATATTCTTAGGCAGTGTTTCCCATTCCCAGGGATGAGTCTCGGTTTCCCTACACTCACTATGTTGAGGTCACAAACAATCATGAGGTTTCTGGAATAGATGTGAGTGCTTCCTGCCATTCTGTAGGAATAAAGCCACCCCCAAAATAAGTAGATCTAGCTTCAGATCTCAGCATAGCTAACAGTGATGAAGAGGGTCACTTAAAGGAGCTTCTATTGCTTTTTCTTGATCGGTCTCCTCCCTTACAGACTGGGACTAATGTGCATTCCTCTACACCATTAATTCTGATCTCTGGAGGTGTTGAGTTTCTCTTGAAACTAATGAAAGGGTCTTTTGAAATTCAAATCATCATTGTGTTGAAATGGAGGACAGGGGCACAGAAAGGAAGGAAGAAAGGATCTTTTCTGAAGAACTGCATGGAAGAATTGCAGAATGGTACATCTATAAAAACCATATCAACCTGTTGCTAGTTTGGATTGATTCAACCCATCATTCACATTAATGCTCTCAGGATGGGGAAGCGCTCTGGTGTGAGACGTGTTGACATATGGCTGCATTAGCCCTGCCAGACACTGGAAGCAATTTTATCGTGAGGGAGGGGAACCAGAAAGGGTGATCCTGGCTTCTGAGAGTGATACATTTTCTAGACAAAGCTGGGAAACTCTTCAGAGTTGCTATGACAAGTGTATACCCTAGCAGGCCTCCTGGACAGTTGTGGTTCTCCCCTTCCTTTACTTCCCTCCCATCAGTTGGTTATGCTCTTAACGTGAGGTTTTTTTTGACAGACATTGTTGGAACTGCCCGTCCTGACGAGAAAGCCATCATGACCTATGTTTCTAGCTTCTACCACGCCTTCTCAGGAGCCCAGAAGGTATCACAGGATCCCAAGCTCCCTCCACAGAGCACACCTGGTGCCGTTGCTAATGTCCAAACCTTTTTTTCTTTCTCTCTCTCCTCTCTAGCTACGGGCATCTTTATTATGTTTTCGGTAGAGTTGGCTGTTGGTTCAAAGTGGTGCCCCAGACTCAATACATGGGGCAAGGGAGCCAGGAGTCCTACTTCCCTGTAGTTAGCGTTGCTGTTCCAGTGGCACTTACATATGCCAGTGCCTTGGTGTGCCCATAAAGGCCAAGAATGGGGGGAGCCAAACTGCTGCCCTGATGGCTGGGGACCTGCACTCCCTGTGTCTGGAAAATCTGAGCTGCGATGCTTGGTTTCACAGAGATGGAGACCACAGATTGCTCTGCTCAGCTGCTCACGGCAGGCTGACCCCACTGGAAACTATGCTGATACTTACACACTTTTTTTGTTTTCTTTACAATGATGGGGTAACAGAGCTGTCTTAGTGGTTTTATGCTGTGTTCAACGAATACCCAAAGCTTTATCTTTTACCTTATATATGCTGCAGGTTCCCACACCCGTCCTTCAAGGTCCAAACCTGCTGCTTTCTTGAGTCATGCCACAAATTCAGTCCCGGTTCATCTGGGTCTTACAAAGCATGTCTAATGAGGGCTTATATGGTGAGATGTGAACAGAGCACAGTTTATCACAACTGAAATGCCTGGCTTTGTTCATTTGTTTCCTTTTAACCTTTCCTCACCCACCATGCTGAAAATCAGGCAGTCGAGTCCTCGCCATGTTTGGCTCAGCCATTATCCTGTTGGTAACAGAGTCACTTAAGGAAAACATTTTGTGTGTGAGACCTTGTAAATGTCTCTGCCCAAAACCCAGTAGCATACTGGAGTGCCATAGGAGCGCTCAGTGCGTGGTGAAGCAGAGCAGCGCGTAGGAAGCTCTGGTCTCTGCAGCTCCTCAGTGTGCAGCAAGGCCTTGGGCACAGCCCCGAACACCTCCCAACAGCCCGTTGGTACCCTCCGACCACCGCTGGGAAGGTGCAGAGCCCGGATCCTCAGCTCAAACCCTCCTGGATGCGGGGGGAGGGCGCAGGGGTGCCGCTTCGAGCCACAAGCCAACGCTGCTAGCCACCTTCTGATCCGACCTCCCAGCTCCGCATGGAAATCTGTTTGGCCTGTCCTGCTCTGCATGATGGGAAGTTTTCTCCCCCTCTCTCACGCCACCCATGACTGTTTTGTTTTATTCTATGTGCTGCTTCTTACTTTATCCTTTCAACCTCTTTTCCTTCTCTGCACAGATATTATAGGCACGCTAAGGCCGGATGAGAAGGCCATAATGACCTATGTTTCATGTTACTACCACGCCTTCTCAGGGGCGCAGAAGGTGAGACTTTACTGCTAACAACCCCCTCCCCACTCCCTGCCCTGCCCACTCGTCCTCTCCACCGAGGAAGGCTCCAGCCCCTCCGCCCGGCGCAGCGCTGCGGCTGAGCAGTCTCTGCTGCACCCCATCCAGCTCTAGCCCTGCTGGAGAAGTGATTTAGATGTCCTTCCAAACAGCTGCTCCTTCTCTCCAGTTCTCATGCCCCAGTGGTGGAGAAAGCATTTGATTAAGCTGGCGTAGAACGAGGAATGAGTGTCTGCTCTGACAGAGGCAGCACCCTGTCAGTGACTTAGCGGGCATCATCCTGGCCAGGCGGTGCATCTCCAGCAGTGCCATAATCAGCTCGGTCTGGCCCAGGACTTTGCATCCTGTCTCCCTTGAGCTGCCTGCCTTCTGTTCTCACTCAGCTTCTGCAAGGTCAGTCATCGCTTCCTAGGTTGTATCACGTCAGCTAATTACACAGTGGTAGCCTCTTTTGGAGCACTTTTGTGCTCCAGCCATGAAGTTCATCCCTACCAGGCCTTGAGCCTTCCCACACACACCCACTTCTCCATTCCTTGCTTCTCTGTAGTCATTCTCTTCCCAAACCACCTGTATGTTTTATTTCTCTTTCCTCTGCTTTGCCCATTTCCGTAGCTTCAGTCCTGCTTCTTCTTTACCCCAGAGTCTCTTTGCCTGGCACTGGGACATTTCTCCTCGGAGGAACCAGTCACTCAGAGGCACGTTCTTTGGGCAAACTTCCCACAAAATGGCAATTTCCCTGCAGTCCTTTCAATAGAAGACAAAGTTCCAGCCTTTCCTCCCATACCATAGCCTGTCTGGGCTGCAGCCTTTCCATGAAATCATTGCAGATTTCAGACTATGAGCTTTGGAACAATAAAATCCAAAGCTCAAGACTGGATTCTTCTTGTTACGTACAGGAAGTAAAATCTCCCTGTTTCCATAACATCTTTTTCTCACCAGGCCTTTTCTGTTTGAGGCCCAGTCCGTGTGTTGCCCAGCTTGAGGGGTAACTTGACTCCAGAAAGACTCCATCTCTTTTGTGCAAAACAATGCTGATGGTTGCAGCGTTGATATAGATACCGTGCTGAGGCTGGCTCTCAGAGGGCAAAAATGGGCAATAGGTTCCAGGGAGCAGCTTTTTGGGATAAGCTTTTTGCTCCTTGCCTTGTTCCATATGAATGAGATGATGCTATCTGCTTTCCAAGGAACTGGAAATATGTTCCACAGCAGTGCAGTAGATTTGCCCACTTGGCATGATTTATGTAGTCAGGACTTGTCCACTGGGATCCTGCTTTGTGAATAGTTCAAAACCCCTAACACCAGGCTGCGGGCTCCATCCAGCTGATACTTGCCTCTGACGACTGCAGTCTCAGAACTCATGCCAGCCCAGCGATAAGGCCTGTTGTTTGCCAGGTGCCCCTTGGGAATTGCTCCATGCTTAACCCGAAGAAAGGGCAAACCACAAATACGAGGAGGGCAGTGGCCTGCTGCAGAAGTGGCCGTGTCCTTCTCCAGTCCCCTCCTCTTACCTCTGTGCCCGTTCCACCCTTTGGAAACCTGCTCAGCAGGTCCCATGCTCTCATCAGCAATTGAGGCGGATGCTAGGTCTGCTGGGATAACTGAAAACAATCTTCTGCTGCCTCAGGACCTGAACCAAGCAGCTGGGGCAGCAACTAGCGACGGAGCTTCTTTGTTAATAAAGCTTCAAACCGATGTGGTCTAACTGGCTTGTAGGGAAGATAAAAGATTTAATCATTAATTAAATTTTTAGTAGGCCTGATGGGCCAGTGCCTCAGCGGAGAGCTGGCAGGAGGGGCCCCGTTCCTTTTTGGAGCTGCCCCCGCCGTACATTAGGCAGCTGCTGAGTGACACAGATTGAAATCCCAGGGCAAGTGCAGAGTGATTGCTGAGCGCAAGCCCCAGCCCAAAGTGTCTTGTAACATGTTGCTGCCTTGTGCGTGGTTAGGTGACTTACTGTGGTATCACTCCATTTTTCATTCAGATTTTTCATTACTGCCACCAGTCCTGAAGGGGAAGTCCCATGAGCCGCTTTCTGCTTCTTTCACTCTCTTATACTGAGCCTTTGAAGGTACAGGGTCCCCAGCCTGACGTGTGTGTAGATGGCTGCTTTTTCTTTATGCCATTTTGTTATAAGTATATATATGTAGGTATACTTGCTTTGGTTGGTTTGCTTGTTTTCTAACTGCTTCTGACTTTCACACTAAATGCATGATTGTTTACTACTGGTTGGCTTAATATTTTGTAAACCTTATTTCTGGGGTGAAAATTTCTAACTAACGTTTTGCTATTTTATTAAAGATTGTGTTTGGCATATGGTATTCGGGGGTGGTCCTCTGAGGCCAGAGGGCTGCAACAGGCAGGCATTCCCCCCTACGTAGCACGCTGGGGGGATGCCTTCCTTTGTCATAACCCTCACCGAAGGGACCTGGATCCAAGAGCTAGAGACACAACTCCACTTCCATCCTAAGAAGTCCAAGTCAGGGTTGAGAATTAGAGAGAAGACAGTAGGCAGAGAAATTACAGCTACTTCTGCTATTCTTTGGCCATTCAGGTTTCCATTTTGAGCCCACCAAGCAGGACATAGATACCTAACAGCACTGCAGTATCAAGCTGAATGCCCTAGTCTCACCCCCCCTCCATGATCTCTGATGAGAGTAAGTAGTATAATGTGTTAGTGCCATGCTGTACCAAAGCTGATCAGCTCACACGAGTCCTCAGAGAACCCAGCTGTGTAGATTTCAGACCCCAGGATGGTGCATTTGGCTTATCAGGGCTGCTCCATGCCTTGTGGGCATCCTGGTTTCTTTAGAACCAGGCTGAGCATCCCAAATGCATCATTGCCTTAAGCCCTATGGGGAAGAAACACACTTGCATAGAGCACCCTTACACGGAGCAGTCTGGAGCAGGCAAGAACCACGGAGCAGCAAGTACTGGTACAGGGGAAGAAGATTGGTCTCTGCATGTCAACTGTTAAGATAACACAAATAATGCCGTAATTGCTGACATTCAGAGGGCTTTTGTGTTTGGACAGATGTTCAACACATATATACACACGCAGACCTGGGCAGCTGGAGGAAATCTATCGTCAGATAGATGTAAATATGCCTGTGCAAAATGGGGTCCTTCCTGCACAGCTGGCTGCCGCTGCAGTGAGCTCCAGGGGTAAAAAAGGAAAGAAGGAGAGTTAAGAGTGTGCAGGGAGCTCCTCTCCTGGAAAGGCTGATACAAACATTTGGCATCACCATTCCCTGCAGCCACTCGGCACATCGTGGTAGGGCTCTGGCACTGGCTTTTTAACAGACCATTTGGTCTCATGCCTATAAAGTTTTCTCTGAATATCAAAAAGCACTCCACTAAAGTAAAAACTTCTGTTAAAAACAGATCAAAGTACAAGTTTCTTAAATGTAATCATCATTTACATTTTTTACTTTTTTTTTTTTTAAGTGAAATGACTTTTTCCTGTATGGTTCCCTCTGATGTGTTTCTAATTAGTTAATATCTGTGCATCCGCTAGCTGGCCCACTGTAATGAAGGGACAGATCACTGAATATACATTTTTAGAGGTTCTTACAAATGACTAAGATCATCATATCCCCTGAGACCTTCGCAATCCATATGTCACTGTACAGCCTGTGACTTTATTGCTGTTCTTGCTGCCTCGCGTCAGCTGCAAAATTTAGAGGATTTTTCTCAACTGGCCTTGAATAAACAGATAATGAAAGGCCTTTTAAAAATAGAAAGAGGTTGAAACTTGCCAACTATAAGCTTGGCAAAACTTCTTTTGTCATCAGTCCCACACAGAATCTTAAGGCAGGGCACAGTGCTGATGACGGGTCTGTTGTAGTGCTGGCGTGTGCCCTCCTCTTCATCTCCACTTGGCCTCTGCGAGTGAGGGAGTGAGTGAGGAGAACTCCTCCACAGGGGTCCTACGGGGAGCTCCAGCACCTACCCCAGGCACCAGGGCGATAACTGTGCTGTGGTAAGAGGATACTGAGAAATCTCTAGGCACCTGTCACAGGGCCACGTCCTCCAAGGCTTTATGGCCTTGCACCTACCACTGTAATAATAAAAGGAGCTGTGCAGATCCACAGATACGTGCTGTACAAGGATCGGCCTGCTGCATGTTCCCCGTGCCAAACACTTTCATGGCACTTCAGGGCAGACTGTTTGCTCTTGAGCTCATAGCTGGGATTTTTCTGAGCATTGTTCTGTTCCAACTTCATGTTTTAACGTGTCCAGCTCCCCACAGAGAGCCAGGTTTTGGTCCCATAATAGGAAAAAAAAAAAAAGGAAAAAAATAAGTAGTAAGAACAGGCTCTTTTTTTGTGCGATTTGCTTTGTGAGAGTAAGCAGAATGATTATCCAGAAAGGGGGAAAAAATCCTCTTCTCACCTGGATCATGCAAACCTGAATACATGGTAGGTGTCATGTGGCAAAATGCTGGGAGAGGTGGCCCTGTAATGGATGCCAGAAATACAGGGAGTGCTGGAAAACATCTCTGCTGGGCTGAAATTAAGCTCAAGGGTGTCTAATTTTATCTTCAAAGCAAAACTAGAAAATTTCCCAAGTCCAATATACATGTATGCATTCACCTGAGCTAGTGAAAGGTGCCCATGGCAGCGGGGTTGGACAAGATAAGCTTTAAAGGTGCCTTCCAACCCAAGCCATTCTGTGATTCTATACAGATAACTGTGTTTAGGTAGTGTGTTCCTTAGGTAGAAGCATGTAGAGAGACTTGTCAGTGTGACACCACTCAGTGCCTGGTGTTGGAGCTCTGAATGTTGGTGAGGAGAGAGGAGTTGGTGACAGAAGCTCCCCGTCTTTGTGAAGTGCCGTCTGGGGTCCTTCTGTAGGCAGCAAACAACAGGGCCCTTTTGTAGGAGCAGCTTCAGAAAAGGCAGAGAAATGTGTTCCTCTCACAACACACAGGGCTGGGGTCAGCTGAACTCAGAATCCCTGAAAGAACATACATAGTCACCTGAGAAGGGGAAAAAAAAATAAAAAAAAAACTGTTACAGAAGGTCAGATGGAAAGCAAAGAGATCAGGACAGATGTTTTTGAAGCCCAGTCAGGCTGCAAGAGCCAAGGTTAGGAGACTTTACCCACAGGTATGTAGCAGGAAGCTAAGCCGCAAGCTTTGGCTTATATTTTTTTCACACTTTTCTCCCTCTCCTGTTTTTCTTCTCTTTGGCAGGCGGAGACAGCAGCAAATCGTATCTGCAAGGTGCTGGCAGTCAACCAAGAGAATGAACAGCTCATGGAAGACTACGAAAAACTGGCCAGTGATGTAGGTGTCCATGGTGCTGTTGGTTTCTGGGTGGTGTTGTGTAGAAAGGAATTGCATTTATCCCTGATAGTTAATCCTAGGGAGTGCTATTGGCCCGTGTTTTCCTAGAAATTTATTTTCTTTTCCCTTCTAGCTTGAGGAAGATGAAAGGTTGAATTATATCTTAAAGAAGAGAAAAATGTGGCTTAAAATAGAAATTTCCATTGGAGCAGTTTTGAGTTTCTCAGTTTATTAGGAGCAGCCACAAAAATACTGAAAAAATAAAACAAAAAATCAAACTGTTCTGACTTGCTCAGGACTGCACAACATCATAATATCTTTCATACATGTTGTGTGCCAATATACTGCAGAAATCAGGAACTGGATCAGAGAGAATGGAAGTCAGATATAGCTGAGGAAAGAAATACGCCTTTGCTGATAGTTGGGAGGAATCTGTGTACAACACAAGCTGGAGGCTGTGTTGGTTAACTGAGGAGCCTGACAGACTGACAGATGTGAGACTCCAGAAGTGACCAAACGTGGACTGGAGTATGTTTATGGAAGATAAGTCGGGAAGGGAAGATGGGGAGAACAAAAGGTCAAACATTGCCAATGAGCCTGGCTTCAGCCTGTTTAAAAAGTATTTGACACTACTTCACTCACGCTACAGACTGCCCATTGCATTAGCACATTGGCTTGTGAAGGAGGGCAATTCAAAGAGCAATGCTGACTTCTAAAAAGCTAGAGAGAGAAAAGCATGGCTCTTCTGGAACTGGAAGCAATGACCTGTTTTCTCCTGTCAGGAGAAAATATATAATACAGCTTACAGCATCCATTAGTTGTAGCCCAGCAAAATTCTAGGGTTTATTTAGTGCAGTCAGAGGATGTAGTTTGGTCCTGATTGTGTAAAATCTATGACTTTAGCATGTGGTACTAGCAGTGCTGCAACAAGCAGTACTACTCAGTGTGGTAGGGAATGGGCTGCTCATAAGAAAAACGATCGTACTCCCAAAAAGCTAGCAAGGTTTTCCTTACTAGCCCTGCTGTTGGCAGAGCCTTTCTGAAAGCAAACATAAAAGTAAGTAGTCCCTAATGAGATCAGACCAACAGCTGTAGTTTTAACACAATTTCAGTTGAAGGTTTCTTGATCTTTCCAGCTGCTGGAGTGGATTCGTCGCACCATCCCCTGGCTGGAGAACCGGGCACCAGAGAACACCATGCAAGCCATGCAGCAGAAACTGGAGGACTTCCGGGACTACCGCCGCTTGCACAAGCCCCCCAAAGTCCAAGAGAAGTGCCAACTTGAGATCAATTTCAACACCTTGCAGACCAAGCTACGGCTCAGCAACAGGCCAGCCTTCATGCCTTCAGAAGGGAAAATGGTCTCGGTGAGTGGGGGTGATTGAGCATACATATTCTCCAGCTCTGCCCCAAAAAATGGAACTGGGCCGAGCAATGCCAAGCTCCAGAGTGAGCTGTTCTGTGGCAGAAACCCTACAGAATGTAGTTCAGTGAGTCCATAATAAGAGAGGAACAAGGAATCACCGCTCCTCTGTACCTAAACCAGACTCTGAGGCTCTTCACAAGTTGCATGCCTTTATGGGGAGATGTCTGGGTGCCTCTCATGCTTTCTAATTCAGAAATAATTGGATTTTGTTATATTTTCATGTGAGGGAGTGTATAGAGAGGGTTTCGTGTGTAGACTGATATATCTTGACACTGCTAGGCTTGCTTATCTTAAGTCTAGCACTTTGTCTTCCTGACCTGTGTGCACAACCTTCTGAGATAGAAAGCACACACACCCAATCTCTCCAACCAATTTGAACCATGTAGCCCTCTGGGATTAATGCTGTACATTAAGTACATCTTCTCCCCCATCTTCTAACCTCCCTTTTCTTCCCGTGCTCCTGTCTCTAGGATATAAACAATGCCTGGGGTGGCCTAGAGCAGGCTGAGAAGGGCTATGAGGAGTGGTTGTTGAATGAGATCCGGAGGCTAGAGAGGCTGGATCACCTGGCAGAGAAGTTCCGGCAGAAGGCATCTATTCACGAGTCCTGGACAGATGGTAAATGCCAACCTGTATGCTTCCTATCGCTGTCAGTTATCTAGAGGGGAAAAGATGGGTATTACATGGGTTCTCTAGGAGATTTTCTTCTCCAGAGTGCTAGGTTCATTTCTTACTTTATTAGAAGAAAAAAAAAATCACAAAAAGCACCTCTGTTCTGCACTGGCATTCCTTAACCATGCCAGAGGGAGATTTTTTGGATTGAACAGAGCTACAGAGCAGAGAAAAGGTTACTGTAAAGTAAATACCACAGTTGGCATTTACAGGAACAGCATAGTGAGATGAGTCCAGTATAAACTGTGACTGCGACGGTTTAAACTGCACTACCTGCCCATATCTGTTGCTAATGGCAAACTCACTCGTTTGCAAGTGAGAACTGTGCATCTCTAGGCAAGCAAGCGTGATGGCAAGCCTCAGGCAGGGTGTCTGGAGTGGGGCAGGTGCCCCAGCAAAGGCCCCAGGGTTGTCTGGGTGCCTGGGAGCTGGCTTCAGGGGCATGGGATCCTGTCCTTCATTCTCTTGTCCTTTGGCTCCCTCCTCAGGTAAGGAAGCAATGCTGCAGCAGAAGGATTACGAAACTGCAACCCTCTCGGAGATAAAGGCCCTGCTGAAGAAACACGAGGCCTTTGAGAGCGACCTGGCCGCACACCAGGACCGCGTGGAACAGATTGCTGCTATTGCACAAGAGCTCAAGTACGGCACCCCGACGCACATCCGATCCTTGGGGCCAGGGAGACTTGATCAGCATTGCCCTCTGCCCTCTGGAGAGCCATGAATCCATTCCCATACAAAAATGCTGGGAAGCCCTAGTGTTTCCAAACAGTATCTAGGATACTGTTCTCCAGTATCTAGACATACCAGAAAAGCAGGCCAGAAAATGGTTGAGTCGTGGGTGCCGATGAGGGGGAGGCAGAATTACGTTCTCAAGCCAAGTTTCCATCCTCTTCCAGCTTGTTATACTGCCATGAACCCTTTCCTAAAGAGCCTGACCTGCCTCTGGCCCCTGTTAGGATGCAGCGTTGTAACGCTGTCCTACTTTTCCAGGAACAGAGGGAAAGAGCAGAGGATAGCAGGCACTCCAGAGACTCCCAGTTTGCTCTGTTTTATCAAAAAAAAAGTCCTTACTGCTGAGGAAAAAAGTCTGCTGATTGTTTCAGCCCATAGTGGCCTCTATTGCCACTGCAGGCACTTTGCCCCAGGAATAATGCACCGCATGCACTCCAGCTGGGACTTGCACCAGGGACCCTTTACAGCAGCTCGTTTTCCTCTGGGCTTCCCCCTGGCTTAGAAACCTTCACCCCTACTCCTTTTCCTGGACTGAGGAGTGACACAGGTTACTAGGTGAAACGGGGTCCCATCAGAGTGTGAGGCTGATTGCTAGGGAGAGCTGGTCTCTGTAGCACAGAGAGAGATTTTGAAGCCCTGCATGTTCCTTGGCAAAAACAGTTTGAACAATTTGGCTTTGACTTTGTGTCTCATTATTAAAAATATTTATATATCACACTAGGCTATTTCAAGTTAGACAGCATCTGGGCTAGATCATCTTGCTTGGGCTGAATGACCATTTTTCTCTAAAAAATCAGGATTATTGTATCAAGATCGTTATCTCCTTTACCAGCAAAGATTTACAGAAGTGCTCACTTGACCACTGGAGGATTGACCTTGGAACAGGAGGAGGGTTCAAGGCAATCCTCCATGTCAGTAAGATTAAAACTGAGGCTGGCTAGTCAGTAAGCATTAGCTGACCTGCCACTTCCAAAGCAAATGCTACAGGCCAGGCAAAACCGGCTGTGGCTCTAATAGCGACAGGGAAAACTGGGCCCTAAGCTGGGAGACGGCTGATTTCTTCCAAAGTGTGAGAACAGAAGGCTCTGCCGTCCTTCTGAAAGCCATCTCCTATGTCAGCAAAGGTGCTGTGCCCAGAAAAAGAGATGGCTGAGTTCTCTCCTCATCCAGAGATACCCTGCCAGGGAGATTGAGAGGATGGGAAGGAAGCCCCTGTGGCTGCCCACACCAGGCAAGTGGAGGGGCGCAGGTACACTTCACTCCCCAGCACTAGTGGTCCAGCCTGGCTGTGTTACAAGCAAGGCTTTCAGAAGCAGTTCTTTCAGCTGCAGTGCTGGCTGTGCAGCAAAGTAGATCAAGGAACTGATCTGGATTAAAAACCCAGCAAAGAAAAAGTTATTTTTAGCCGAAGGCAGTTTCATGACTAGTTTTCCACAAGACTCCACCAACAGTCGAGCCCACACACCTCAGGAGGGGCAATACAATGATGGGAAGAAATGAAGTAGGAGGAAACTGTTTAAACCTGCATTACTGCATAAGAGAAATGCTCATCATATTGCCCAGGGTCATTCAGTAGCTCAGCAAGTTATTCCACCTTCTTTTATGGGTGACACTTCCCAGTTTGGCTGGTCTCCCTCTGCCTGCAAGCTTCTCCCTCTTTGATCATGTGCAGAGCCAAGAGCACACACTCATGCAAGACCACAGCCCTCAGCCTACCCCCATGCTCTCCTTTCCCCAGCCATACTCTTACCAGCCCTTCTTCCAGGAGTGCCAAGCTACAGACACCCCCAGCAAAGCACTCTGTGATGAGGCATACCAGAGAGAAACCTACACTGTAATTCTGGGATTGTCCTAAATCAATGAATGGGTTGTACGTTTCCACTGTTGCTGAAGGTTGCCACCTCTCCTATGCAACTGTTAGAACATCTTAAGTAGTTTTCTTTGCAATCATAATAAAATCTTTGCTGCCCATTCTCCTGATGTACAAGATGCAGGTAGTTAGCCTACTCGATTTTCTCGCACAGAATACAGGGGCATACTGCTGCTTTTAATCTGCTTAATCAGAGCCTGAGTAAAAGTCTTCACTCCCCTCCCCTGGTGCCAAGTTATCCACATCAGGCAGCCAGCACCAATGCCTGTTGCAGCCTTGGGTGGGGGTTGTTTTTCTTCCTGTTGCATGATGTTTGATGTGCCAGTGTCTCCAAAGCTAGATACTGCTGTCTTCCTGGCACGTTTTATTTGCAGAGACCATGAGCCCTTTGTGTCTGTCCTTAAGGCTGATAAAGTTTTCTCTTTCTTCTCCAAAAGGTCTTAATTTGCTATTTTGTCCTTTTTTCCCCACCCCTCACAGTGAGCTGGACTATTACGATTCTCCAAGTGTCAATGCCAGGTGCCAGAAGATCTGCGATCAGTGGGATAATCTGGGTGCCCTAACCCAGAAACGTAGAGAAGCTTTGGAGGTGAGACATGTTGCCAGTTGGGATTAGAGGGGTAGGTCATTTGTGGAAAGCAAGCTGCAGTGCGTGTGAACAGCCAATTTCTCCTGGAACATCCCAGACTGTAAACCAGGGCTGCATTTCCGAATACTTAGGCAGCTTCTCTACTTCCAGCCCAGTTACGATACCATTTGTTTGCTCAGGCTATTGATTTGTTTATACTTTCTTGAGTTCTGTAATGCTATTCTGCTTGAAAAGACTGTCCTTGTTTGTTTAATTTCAATTGACCTCATATTTTTCCCTCATGGAGAGGAATAAATCTATCTTGTGTGTAATCTTAATAGCAGAGAGACTTTTACTGTAGCACTCTCCAAGGAGGTCTGAAAGCTCAGAGAATCCATATATCTGTGTGATTATTCTTCTCTAACCATCTTTCCTCATTTTCTTTCTTTTTTTTTTTTCTTTTTTTTGTGCACGCTCAGAGGACAGAGAAGCTACTGGAAACAATTGACCAGTTGTACCTGGAATATGCCAAACGAGCTGCCCCTTTCAACAACTGGATGGAAGGGGCCATGGAGGACCTGCAGGACACGTTCATCGTTCACACCATTGAGGAGATCCAGGTACAGAGCAGTCACTTCCACCGGCCAGGGAAATCAGGGGTCTCCTGGATTCCTAACAGTGCTGAATTTGTAGGTCATGTTTTGGTGGTGCTGCTCTAGTGAGTCAGCCTTAGCAAGAGAAACAAAAGGGACTGTGCTTTCCCTTGATTTCTTCAAAAAAGAAAAATGTATCTGAATAGATAAGAGACATGTTCACACTATCCTAGCTGAGTACAAAGAACTGAAAGTGTGTTTTTCATTGTGACTCCAGTATTAGTAATAGGAGCTTGAAAGCTGAGAGGATCTTTTTAGGGTCTTGTGTTTGTTGGTTGGTTTTAATCCAAATGAAGAAAGCTTAGTGCTGCTCTCAGATTCTGTGGGTTGGTTTTCCCATGTTCAGCCATTTGTTCCTATGTGATGTGGCATGAGGGCAGTTGTTGAGCTGCCAGCTGGGCTTCAGTGCTAAGCAATGGAAAAATCAGGATTCTGTACTTTGTTAGTGGATTGCCATTTGAAGCCAAAGACTTTTTGCCTCCTGAAGACAGCAGGGACAGTATCTCAGTTTTCCCCCTTCTGAAAGGCTGTAATGAGAGGAACTTGAGGTATCTAAAGGTAATTTTCAGACCTTTGGGAGCAGGAATTACCCTTCTCTGGATTCCAGAGGGGACTATTTCTTCCGCTTGATGGGCCCATGAAAAGAATCCAGGTATTCTTTTGGATTCAGCTGGCTGAGATGAAGAGCCAGGATGTTCTTGCTCTTAGCAGCTGCTGCACTGCTGCCACTCCTGACATTGTTCTCTCTCAGGACCTGTACAGTTTGTCAAAACTGATGTGTTTGTTGCAGGAATGGTTGACAGCAACATGGCCATCACTGAGGCAGTGAATTGGAGACCAACAGGGAACACAAAGCAGCCGGGGCATCAGAGAGGCAGTGAAATAGCCCTAACCAGGCTTGAGCTCTGTTACTGAACTACAACTTGCTACTTCCACCCTTCCCTTCTGAACAAAGGGGTTCATTAAGTCTTTCATAATGCAGAACAAATCTGAACAGCATTTAAACATTTCCATCATCTCTTTGTGACTGCAGACTGTTTCCCAGCTCCCCCAGACTTGCATTACATTTCTATGGCCACTGCAGCAGCTGCAAAGTAATGAGTCACCGTGTAAGAAAGCAGTTCTACAAAACTAGTTAGAGTGTGTGTGTGGTAAGAAAGTGGTCAGTCACGAGGTTTACTTTCATTCCCTCTTCTGTCCACGCTGTTCCTTCCATTATCCCTGCACATGCCTCTCTGTCCCCCATTTGTTTTGCTGCTTCTTCCCCTGTGTTTGCTTCCCTAGTCTTGATCTTCCAGGCTTCTGGGATGAAGTATCTTAAAGGCCTGTAGAAGCAGTGGGAAATGAGCCAGGACCAACTGGTTTGTCAGCTGTCCACAAGCTACCAGCAAGTGTGCCCCTACCGTCGGTCCTCGGATCACAGTCTGGGCACCACAGCAAGATGGGCAACAGAGAGGGCCTGTTGTGTTCAGGGAGAGGGAGCTGTTTTCAGCAACAGGAGCTTGTGCTGCCTGTGCAGGTTTGCTGTGGGCTGGAAGACCTTCACCTGTCTCTAACTTCACTGATCAGACTGGATCTGACTCTTTGTTATTCATCTGAAATCATCTTTGATGTAGAACTGGTACATACCTAGTGGGAGAAGAAAAATGTGCTGCATTTAGACAAGTACTCCAGTGTTCTTCCCAAAGGGGGCTGAGAGCCATTCACAGAGCAATAACAGAGAAATAGTTCCATTATTATTACGAGGCAGAATTATTCCATCATGTTTTGGGATGTGATCTCCTTCCCTGGACAACATGGGACAGAAACAAAGAGGCAAAATGAGAATTCATTTCATTTAACTACTTAAAACAGCCTGTTTAGTGATGCTGGGAGGTGCTGAAAGTGTGTTAGAGTAGCCTATTTTATATCCTGGGAATATGTAAGCTTTTGCAGTCATTTCTGCGGGGATATATTTGCTGAAGAGGCTACTCAGTGACTAATGCTCTTTTTTGCTGCTGCCCTCCTTCTACAGGGATTGACAACAGCCCACGAACAGTTCAAAGCCACTTTGCCAGATGCCGACAAAGAGCGACAGGCCATCCTGGGAATCCACAACGAAGTCTCAAAGATTGTCCAGACATACCACGTCAACATGGCAGGAACGAATCCGTACACTACAATCACCCCACAGGAGATCAATGGCAAATGGGAACATGTGAGTTCTTTACAACCTTGCAGTCAGTGTGGGGGAGGCTGCTGCTTAGTCACTGGGGCCCCAGGAAGGGGATTATTTAATCTGAGTTATCCTTTATGCTTACTGCTGAGCTCCTGCACATTTGCCATTTGCTTTCAGCTCAAAAGTCATGTGCTGGGAAATTGTAAGGCACCTTTAAAATATATTCCTAAGGGTGTCATCCCTTTTCATTCCTTTTTTTTGTTTTGCTTTTAACAAGAGATGCTAAATTAAAAACTGAGATTTTAAGTCCTCATTTGACCTGAAAAGCAAGTAAGTATGTCATGGGAGTCAATATCCTTCTCCACCATTCAACCTTTCAGATGTTCAGTCTCGACAGACATGGAGCCTTCCAACGCTGTAATCCTAAAAGAGCAGATAATCTTAATACCAGTTTATGCTGGTGGTTCTTACCACAAACTCAATGATATCTGTAGCTACTACAATTCAACCTGCATCAGGCACCAAACCCCCAGATAGTGGATGAAAGCTTCTTTTCATGGCCTGAGATGAATTTGCAGTCCTGCAGTGAATAGGATTCACATTCCTTGAGCCTCCCTGCCCCAGCCTAAAAATTATGACTGCTTTTTTTCAGTGCAAACATCTTAGCACATTACAGGCCCTTTTGCAACGCCACTCACAGTGGATCTCTGTACTTTTGCTGTCTCCAAATCCTAGCCCTAGAGAGAGCCCAGGTCCAACAAGCACCCCACCTGGGGCTCCCCCCCAAAAAAGCCCTGGATTAAATGCTTCTGGCAGCCCTCACCCTCTTTTGGAAGCCCCTTCACAACCCCACTCACACTGGGGCTGTCATTTCTCTCTCCAAACCTTACCCCTTCCTTGCATCAATTCCTACAGTTATTATTCACTTAGCTTTGCATGTATTAAATGCACGCTTTTTCACTTTTTGCTCTAGGTGAGGCAGCTGGTTCCTAGAAGGGATCAAGCGCTGATGGAGGAACACGCTCGCCAACAGCAAAATGAACGACTTCGTAAGCAGTTTGGTGCACAGGCCAATGTCATTGGACCCTGGATCCAGACCAAGATGGAGGTATTGCTTTTCTCATTTTTAATCTGTTTTCCTTTGTGATTTTCACTGATACTTGGTTCTTTTTTTTTTTTTTTCTTTTTTTTTGACTACTGTTTGGGTCATTTTTCCTTCAGATTGCAACAAGAGAAACTTTCCTAGAAAATACGGAGAATACAAAGATTGTTATCAATTACTGAAGTGCTTTTACTTTTCTTCCCCTAACTCTTCAGTAAAGTGATAAAAATACATTACTTAAAATGGGGAACAGTGGTATTTGAATAGAGTCAAATATATATGCAGCAAGAGAAAGACTCTACATCAAAAGCATATTTTCCATAACTGCTTTCACAGCAATTGCACACATCTTGGTACACATGAGAAAATATATACAACTAGCATGTCAAACATCAGCAGAAAAGAAACATTTTTAATGGAAATCTTCTCTCTTTAGGTAAGATTTGAATTAAAATTGGAGTTGATGAGATGAAAGAATGTGAAGCTGTTACTGCTGGTAGGAGATGTAAAGAAGAGAGCAGTTACAAACATTTCTTTATGAAGGGACTGACAGTAGTGGACAGCACATCAAGAGAAGATCTTTCTTGCTACATTACTAGCTTATGGAATGCAGTTTCATTTTTTTGCATCTTTATATTAGACACGTTTCATGTGACGCACCCCACTTGGAAAATGTTCAAGTCTCTGCTGAAATTTTTGCTGACAGTGTCTCAGCTCATCTCAAGTAACTGCTCTCTGAGATTTTTTTCTCTGAATCATCATCCTATGCAAGTGCGAAATAGCTGCATTAAATGTCAGCCATGTTAAGGCTTTTCCTTCTAATGGGGTGTAACTCCTTTCCCTTTGTTAATTTAATGCAGGAGATTGGCCGCATTTCAATAGAGATGCACGGGACCTTGGAGGACCAGCTCAACCACTTGCGGCAGTATGAGAAGAGCATCGTGAATTACAAACCAAAGATTGACCAGTTGGAAGGAGACCACCAACAGATCCAGGAGGCGCTTATCTTTGACAACAAGCACACCAACTACACCATGGAGGTAAATGTTTTGCAAAGCCTTTTCCATGCTGGAGTGTAGTGCCAGCAGATCAGACAGCCTGATCTGTTGTGGCCAGTTAGCACCAGCCACATCCTGCTCAGGCAATGCGTTGTGGTTCTCAGCAAAGTGGAGAGCTTGACAGTATGGCCAAGCATGCAACAACGTGTTAATAAATTTCTTTTCAGCCTTGCTGTACTTCATACCAACGTGGTCCACTGTTCTTCCAAATACAGACAATAGAAATAACCTAAATGAGATTTCAACAGTATTGCTTGAAAAATTGGCTGGCCTTGTTTCTCCTGCCACATGACTGTGGCAGCCTATTAGCTGGGATTAGAAAAACCAGCCAGGCGTTGGTGAGTTTGAGTTGCTACAGCCTTGAAGAAGAAAGAAGTCCAACAAAACCTTTTTAAAATCAGAGTCTGGCTTTCTGTTGACAACGTGAGATTTCTTGGAAGCAATCTGAATTCAGCATGAGTCCAGCAGAACACAGACAGGCTTTGAAACTTGCTTTTTGGTTTCTGGCCAGCTCTTCATTGAACAACAGCAGATGCAGTGGAGCACCAATGTATTTCGAGGACTGTGGTTTATTTATTTTCTTGGTTCATGTAAGGAGAGTTTTCTGCCCAACTAAGTCCTAGAAGCATTGGGTTTGATTCTCATTTGTGTTAAAGGCCCCCACTGTGTTGCTCTACTAGGAAAAGAAGTTTGCAATAGGACCAAGACTTTATTACAAGCAGGAATTGGCCTCTTCAATGTTTTTTTCAGTCAAAATTCAGATTTTAAATATCCGGCTGGCTTACAATGTGGATGAGAAGGAAATGTTTCTGAGCAAGTGGACTTCTACCTTGGCCATCAGGATCATTTAATTTGAAACAAGTAGCATATTTGATCCAACGGCCTCAGAGGCAGAAGGACTTTTTAATTTATATAATTTATAAATTGTCTTCTCCTCCTTTTTCCAGCATATCCGAGTGGGCTGGGAGCAGCTATTAACAACAATTGCTAGAACCATCAATGAAGTGGAAAACCAGATTCTGACCCGTGATGCCAAAGGAATCAGCCAGGAACAGATGAACGAGTTCCGGGCTTCTTTCAACCATTTTGACAGGGTAAGTCAGTGCTGACTGCAGCTTGGTAAGTTACAAGCTCCCATGTAGACTGTGTAGTGCAGTAACAAACAGTCACTGTAATAAAATTAGATTAATAGAAGAGGCTTAATTCTTAAAAATGCCACTCCTGTGGAGCAGGGAGATTGCCAAGAGATTGTTAGCCTGGGAGGAGAAGTATATCTGAAACAGAAAGTTTCTTGATAAAGCTAAAGTGTGAAAAAGTTTGAAGGCTTATTTAGAAAATTACATTTTTACCCCAGCTTCACTATCTTAGTTTATAATCCGTAGTTTATAAATCCTTTGGAGCAGCCGTCCTGTGCTGTGATATGCCATCACATACACCAGTACTGAAGGAACCAGCATTGTTCTTGTATGGAGCAAACAGGAGGATCTATGCGCAGAATGACATTACATAATGTAGATAAACCCTGATGCAAAGCCTGCCTTGCCTTTCTGTGGAGATACCTGTCAAGGCACTAACAGGTACAATAAGAAAAGAATTCCTCAAAGGCAATCCTCCTCCCCTCGATTTGCCACGCTCCCGCAGCTCTTCCTTCTCCATTGAGAAGCCATCAGCTGGCATCCCTCTACCAAACAAATCAGAAAGCTGTCAACGCAGGGAGGCAGAGACAGCAGCCCCAGCCTGACACCATCTCATGACTGGTTCTGTAGGCTCAGTTATCAGCCCCCTCACTGTTGTCTGGAAATCCATGTGCCTGCAGAGATACTAAGTCAGTGATGCAAATGTAGGTCTCCACCATTTGCTGCACCAGTCAGACTGTTTGAAAGGTGTCCAGAGAACAGGGCTGCAGCCTGCCCTCTCAGAGGCTGGCAACGTTTTCAGATTGCTGAGCACTAGCCATTTCAGCCCCTCTCTAGCTGCCAAAGGAAAACCAAAAACATAGCTTCTTTCCTTGGCAGAAGAACCCAGAAAGCACTGTAAGTTTTATATTTTGACTTTCATGTCATTTGCCCCTTCCTGCACAACAGTCTGAATGATAATGCAGAGAAAAAATGTCTTTCCCAATCTTCAGCTGTCTGTTTGAGTTACGAAGGCTTAAGTCTGGCTTTAAAAAGCTGATTGTTTGAGGAAAGTCACGTGGAATTTGCCCCACAATCCTGTCTGTAGCTTTCTTTCTCTGGCTAGAGATGGTGGCTGCATGCAGGGATTCTTCAATGCCTGAGGCTGTCCTGAGCTAAAATTTTGTGGGGTGAATGGGGATTCTCAGTTCCTGTCATAGTTTGTGATCATGGGTACATCCAAACACTGATGTTCGGGGAAGGGGGAATGAGGGAAGGGAAGAGCAGCTGCCAAGCCACGTTGTGCCATGCTGTACAGCAGTGCTGTTTTCAGAGCTGAGCACTTCAAACAGCCTTGCCAGTCAAAGCTCCACCTTATGTGCAGGTCTCATAAATACAGCAATAACACTGCTCCCTTGAGCTTCAGCTGTTTTTCTTTGTCTGTTCGTGGGATGCCCTGACAGCTCAGCTTCCTCGGGTGTGTTGCCAAACATACCTGCCCTCAGCTACTCCTTTGGTGGGACTTGTGACTAGAAGAATAAGGCAATGCTTCCCACTGCCTCTGCCTGCTTACCTGCACCCCAGGTTACTAGCGAAACACAGGGCTTCTGGCACTATGGATAACAAGCAGTGATGCGAGCAATTCACTTGGGAGATTGAGATCTTGAGGCTTCTGAGCATTGACTGTTTTTGTCACTGAAATGCTCTCAAGATGTGACGAGCTTTCTCAGAAGGAACTGTTCCAAGAGCATTTTTAGCACATCCTGAAATGTCATTGTGATATCTAATGTTGTGCACTTTTTATTTTTCTTCCCTATCTTTCTATCTGCATGTCATTCTTCCTCTCCCTCCTCTCACCCACTGCATGGGGCACCTATTTGTTGTCTTTCTGCCTCCCTTTGATCTCCTCTGTGTCTCCCTTCCTTCTGCCCACACCGTCACCCCACTGGCACTGCATGTCCTGCTGCCTGGCACACCGCATAACCAGGACCACTCCGGCACACTTGGCCCTGAGGAATTCAAAGCCTGTCTCATCAGCTTGGGTTACGATATTGGAAACGATGCACAGGTACTGAATGCTAGTGGTGAACACAGCCAGATATTAAACTGTGAAAAAATAACAGTTTTTTTCCTTTCTTTTCTTGTTTGTCTTAATCCATCTGTCATTCTTGTGTTTGACTGTAAATGCATCATTTTTCTATACTACTTCTTCCCTAAATGTACCTTGGTATCTATTCCTTCTTAATTCCCTAATTGTTTGTCTTCGGCAAATTCCTTTTATATCTTCAAACTATTCCATTTATGTCTGTGTCACGTAACAATCCTTCTCTTGTCCGTCTCTCAATCGGTCTTGCTTGATATCTTCATTCCTCTTTTTCATCATCAATGTGTCCCTTGTGTGTAAACTGTTTCATTTCCAAAACTACCTTTATTTCTTTATGGTTTCACAAACTACCTGTGTTGTATTGTTTTTCATTGTCTTGTAAATACTTTCTTCCTAAAACTCATTCTTTGTAATGTCTCCTGTGGGTTCATTTCTCCCTGGCCTGGTCTCCCTTTTCTTTCTTGGCTTTTTCCATCTTTGCATCACTCTCTGTAGAAGAAGACTGGTATGATGGATTGTGAAGATTTCCGAGCCTGCCTTATCTCCATGGGTTACAATATGGTAATGTAGAGCCCTCTGTCACTCCTGTTCAAAGTGATTCTTATAGCCACCTTCAAAAAGAAAGGGAGAATGTGTAGCGAATCAAGGTAAACGCGGTCTTGTTTTCCAGCAATGGAAGTTAAATCTAGCACTTGTAAAATTCTTGTCTCGCAGCAGTAGCTGAAGGTTAAAAAAATTGAAATCATTGTCTAATTCTTGTGTATGTCAAATAAGAGTTGTATTTATCAAACTGTGCAGCTACAAGTGGAAGAAAATAAATTTTTCATATTGCTATGGGCAGTATGCACAGTGGCATATAAGCTCCCCAGCCCTGAGCATCAGTTGAACTCATCTGGACATATGCACAGCCTGATTTCTGAATACACTCAGATGCCACTCCTCTCATTCACTTATTTCACATCGATCTTCCTGTTCGTGTAAGTAGGTTCAAGTTCCAGTCATCTTCCCTGTAGCTTTTTCCTCACCAGTGTACCTGCGTATTCACAACAGGAACAGGGCACCTTGAGAGGCATGATAACTAATGGGGAGAGCTTCCCCAAAGACTGAGGGTCATGAAAGGGCAGGAGAACAGCGTAGTGCAGAAATGTTGAACTGTACGCTCAGTACCTTTGCTCCCGATACCAGGCAAAGCTGTGTTGATTTGTCATACTTATCAGCCCAATGTAAACACAGACTCTTTAAAGTAGTGTGCCAAGCTGTAGTAGCATTTGATTAGATACCTCGATTAATCTTGCAGGTGTACTGATCTAGAGGTGTTAGAAGAGCCTGTTCCCAGGAGACTCAGCTGTGCTTTCCCCTTCCTCCTTACCTGGGGAGGAAGGAGTCCCAGAGATGAGAATAGGTCATTGTTTATATGAAAGAATAAAAAAGGAACAAAAAACTTACTACAAGGTTTTGGCCTCTCTAGCAAACTTACCTGTAGCACCTTTCCTGTAAAGGCTATACTTCCCTGGGCCTCTCCAGATCTGCAAGTCCTTTCCAAGGCCTGTCTAATTCGGATGAATTAGATCCTATTAAGGGCCCCAAAGAGGTTTCTTCTGGTGGATTCTGTTCTGACTGCTGAGGAGAACCATAAAAGTTCTCTTTTAGTAAACAAAAGTAAAAGGATTTGAGGAATGCAGATCTCCCAATATTGCTACAGGCATCTAGCACAACATGTAGTACAGAGAAAGCTGCATCTTCCCCTGAGGTCTGCGTGACATTGTTCCCTGATAGGAGTGTTGTCCTAGAGACAGATGGAGCTGGATGTTATCCTAGGTCACAGCTTGAAAGTATTTTATTCCAAAGGACAAATTATTTGGAAGTTTTTTTACACAACAGACAGATTAAAAAAGAAAATTCTGACAAAAGGTTGAAGTTGTTTCTGTCTGGCTTTGTTTTCCTAGCTGTAAGATGTGCTGCGGAACAGTTGTTCCCCACTGTCATAGCACTGCTGCCCAAGCATCCTGGCTCACATGCCTGTCTTGTTCTCCAGGGAGAGGCAGAGTTTGCCCGCATCATGAGCATCGTCGACCCTAATCGCCTGGGTGTAGTGACGTTCCAGGCCTTCATCGACTTCATGTCCCGGGAAACAGCAGACACAGATACTGCTGACCAGGTTATGGCTTCCTTCAAGATCCTGGCTGGAGATAAGGTGAGGCTCTACATCCTTCTTTCCAATCTTCATTGCTCCTGCTTCCCTTTTTCCCTCCTGTCTCCAAGAGTGTCAAGGGGAGCGCTCCCTAGCAAGGAGAGTTTTCACAGGACCACTGTGCAGTGCTGGAGGAGTGCAGGGTTAAAGTGTGGGTTAACGGGCAGCCTGCCAAGCAATTGAAGTCCTGTTCCTCTGTCAGTCAGAACTATGCTGCCCACTCTGGCATTAAAAATTGAATTAAGAGCTTAGCTGCAATTTGTTATTTCAAAATGTATGAATGGATTCAACAGATGGTTCTTGATTATTCTTGAAAAAATAATGTTTTTTCAAACCATTAGTTTTACAAGAATAAACCATTTTCAAAAAACTATTTTTCAAGAATAAAAACTATTAGACAGCTGTAAACTTGAGGTGATCTTTGTAGATATAACTACTGCTGTTATACGATCAATACTAGATTTTCATTGAGGATATGTTCTCTCTGCAAGTTGTATGATATAAAAAGGGCATCTTTTGATCACAGAAATTGGCCCAAAATAGGAAAACTCACAGAATGAATGTAAAGTACTAATTTTCTAAATTTGCATCAGTGGAGCCAGCTGATATAAAAATACATATATTCTTATTTTTCTTATATAAAAATCCCCACTAATCTTTGCTACAACTGCATAAATAAGTAGTATGTCAATTATTAATGATTCTCTGTATTTGCTAATGATTTTGTTCATCTCACAAGAAATTTCTTAGGTTGTAATGAGTTATCCTTTCATCCACTACTGTTTTCTGTGTTTTACTAATAATCTTTTAATAACCAATAATGTAGAAACTTATGATGCCCATTTTTCTCTAAGGCATTATACCTGACTAAAGCCAGTTCTATTGTCTTTCAAGGCTTGAAAATTCCAGCTTATTGTGACAAGCTAAAACACTGAATAAATAAGTTTTTTGGCATAGAGTTTTATTTACTAACTCATCTACTCTGTACAGTACTTCAAATAAAATTTTCAGTGTTTAATATGCTTCAGTGACTACAACATGAATCAGACAGGATTTCATTATGAAAAAAAATATTTTATTCATTCCAGTCATGAAACTGAAAGACATGAAAAAAAGTATAGAAAGTCAAAGGAGAGAGAGAGATGCTCTGAAACCTGAGCCATTTTTCAGAAGACTGCAAGGGAGTCAGTTAGCTAAATACAACATGTTGGTTAGCAAACAGGCAGTTACTGTTGCAAGCTGCATGAAGAGAAGCTAAGCTAGCCTCACCTCAGCTGAATGAGCTTCCAGAAGTCAGTTTTATGTAAGACATTTTACTTGCCTATTAAAAATGTATGTTGTGAAAGGCAAAGATTGTCAGCAGAGCTGTGAAAGCAATAGGAAGTGTTGGCTTGTCTGCTGCCTGCATCAGTGCCACCAACCAGTGCTAGTAGGGATGGCTCCTCTCTGGTCTGAAGAGAGGCAACAGCAGTTCCCAAGTGTCATGAACCGCTGCCAGTAAGAGCAGGATCCAAATCAAACTTCTGCTTCCTTCCATTTGCCTTCAGTAGGACCTCCACTTTCAACAAAAAGGGGCAATTTCAGACTAACAATTTACCTCACCTACCACCAGGTCTTTTCTTTAGGTGTGCCAGCATCTCTCCTGCAAAAACAATCCTCCTATCCATTTTTAAAACATTTTCCTGGCCAAACTCCGTACAGATGTACAGTCCTAGTTGAGCTGTGGTCTGTCCCTGACTGTCATCTGCTGCCCTTGGGGGACAGGGAGCGATTGTCCCACGAGAAATGTCAGTCTTCTGAAAATAACGCTTGCCTTATCTTGTGTCCTCATTGCAGAACTACATCACTGTGGACGAATTACGGCGGGAACTGCCTCCTGATCAGGCTGAATACTGCATTGCTAGAATGGCACCCTACAACGGCCGCGACGCCGTACCCGGTGCCCTGGACTACATGTCCTTCTCCACAGCGCTCTATGGCGAAAGTGACCTTTAACTTTTTTCTGTCCCACCACACGCTCCCTCCCCTCTCCCCCGTCCAACACACCCTTCTTTCTCTTTGCAAAGCAGCCTCTGCTCCGCTCTTTTTTGTGTTTCCCTGTTTTGCTTCAGATAACAGATCACATTTTTAAGTGGGGGGGAGGACATTGACATGACACCGCCTACCTTGCCCTTGAAATGACAGTTTACAAAATTATTTTGTGCAAAAAAAGTTACGTTTTAAAAAGAACAGACATATTTTATTATAGAAAAAAGGTATTTTTCTCCACCAGATTGAAACTTAAAATGAAAATGTTAAAATATTACACCAAATATTTTTTGTTGTGACATAGAAAGTCGAGCACAATGTTACATTCCATCCTTTCCAAAAAGAACCAAACAACAACAAAACGCCACTTGTTCTGTTAACTTTTACATTTGCGTATGTCTCTTTATCACGTTTATCTTTGGAGGGGGGAAGGCACACAAGTGCATGTGTTTGCTGGTTCACTCATTTCATGAAAATATTTTATGATAAACTTTTGAAATTGCTGTGTTTTCTAGGGAAAAAATAATGTACACAGCTCATGTTTTCATATTTAATTAAAAAATACAATATGCCTCCTATGTTTATCAGTGCACAACTTTTTTTGTTGCTGAGAGTTGTCTGGTTTCAGAACATGAAGCTTGAGAGTTGATAACTTTGATATTGCTTGTCACAAACCATATTAAAAATTTCTTGTGATAACAAATCTAGACTTTATTCATTTGTACAGTAAATGTTTAATCCTCTTTAATTGAAACCACAGGCATGAAGAAGAGAATCCAAAATGTTTTTTCATCAAAATTACAGTCCTTTGAATGTCACCTTCCCTCTCCCTTAACTTTTAATTTTCGTTTAATTAAGTTGAAAATTTCACAGATTTCTGACCACTTTAAATTAGATTTATACCATTTTTAACCATTCCTTACACACACACACCTCTAGGAACAATATCCTCATTATTTCTTAGAAAACAGTACAGAATTTGTTGTTAGAGCTATACAAACAATCACCATATTTTGAACCATCTAATGAGAAGTTCCTCCACTGTTCCATGCTCAGCATTTAATATCTCACTGCTTTTAATATCGCATCTTCTGACACTGTAAATTCTTCCAGAGCACTCGAGAACAGCTTTGTATTGGACATTCAAAAGAAAGCAGCCTTCGAAACATCTCTTTAAGGACCTTTAACGAATCATAAAGTAGAAGCAAACGCACGCACCTGAAAATTAGCAAAGGGAAGCAGCTAATCCCTTCCCAGACATCTTGTGTTACAAAGACATTTCTTGCCCTCACACAACTTTTTAGGAAACATGGACTTAAGGACAAAAATCTTCATTAGTGCTTCATGATGTGTTTCAAGTGGGCTTTTTAGGTATAACCACATACTGCTGCCTCCAGTCCTGAGGGCAGTTTTTATTCTGAAGTGACTAGCCTGCGGGAGCTGAGAATTCATTCACAGATTCACAATGAACTCCTGCAGCTCTCAGCAGAATTGCCTTCTGTTTCCTAGGGCAAAGCTGAGTCCTGAGGAAAGAATTGTACTTGGGTTCAGTACAGCTTTCGGGTTCATTCCTGACCTTGAGTGTGACACACCGTAAAAACCACAGCAGTATGCTCTGAGGTATCCCAACCTGACAACATCTGCATGCTGTATTTGGGAGAGGGGATGTTAATGTCTGCCACTGTACCTCCTCCAGCAGACACTGCGACCCCTGTTCTCTTCCTGATAATGTGTTGGCAGAGGGTACGCCCGTGAATGCTGTTTAGCTTCATGTGTAGGCAAGGCCAGACTATACTCAGCAACAGTTTGTCTTTGAAAGTTGAAGCCGAGACAGTTCACATAGCTTAAAATTAACCTAAAATTGTGTGGTTAATGAGTGCTGGAGTTCAGAAGCCAAGTTTCCTTGGGTGCAAGGCTGAGTTGCAATCCTTAACACTGAGGCCCCTGGAGGGGCCAATAGCTGTGATGAGTAACGTCGGACTTGCAGCTACTTGAACCCACTTGCAAGCTCCTTTCTAGGCCCGTTTTCAGCCAAGTCTCTACAATGAGTGTACAAATGGGACTGTCCTCTTCAAAGGTAGAGTGACGAGTCCATTACCATGTTTTAATGTACAAAACACAGGTTATGTTTTAAAACTAAAACAGTAGGGGGGGTGATTATATGCACGAGCAGAAAATCTGTATCGAAGTTTGCCTCAGAGTACCCACTGCCCTTTTTGTTATAACCCTTCTTCCTCCTGCACAATAGCTGCCTGGTTCTTAGAAAGGACATTGGCACTTACATATAAATTGAGGTTCTCTGAGGAGTGGCTTGTACACATGAAGATGGAGTGATGAATTCCCTTATGCGTGCTTTAAAAAAAAAATACTAATACCAAGGGGTGAGGGGAATAACCATCAGGATTTCAATGACCACTGTCTTGAGAAAATGTTATCTTGAAATAGGGCTGAAGAAAGCACAGGTACACCTTTTAGTCACGTGTACTGTTATTTTTTCTGCATAGCCTCTGATAAACCAGTTAGAGCTGATGTGACCTGGTCTTTGACCCTTGGGCTGCAGGTAAAGGCCTCCCATCCCCACGCCACCCAAGGAGGCACGGTGGTGCTGCAGCAAATCAACCTTCTTCGCATGCAGCACAAGACATATTCTGCACTCCTGTGGCCTAACTGCCCCTGGCAGTTTCCGTGCTGAAATCTGAAAACAGCTTTTTGTGTGAGGATCATGGTCTTGCAGCTAATGTGCCACTTTTCAGCCAAATCCTGACATCAGCCTTGATTAAATTCCTTCCTGGAAGCAGCTGTTTGCAGTTCAGAGACTGCCCCTTCCCCTGCCAAGAGTAGAAGCAGCAGACAACGCATCTCAAGCTCACATCTCCCATTCAGGGATGAACTGATCGTTTTTTCAGCCTGGCAGACTCACTGTTCTCAGGCATGGAAACTGAAATAATGGTTTTCCCAGAAATTAACCATTTTCATTGCATGGCTGTTGCCATCTTCAGCTCTGGAGATCTCGGTACCTGCCCCTGCATGGCTCTCTGACAGCCCAGGGACAAAAACACATTAGTGCTCAGAAAACATGGAGCTGTCTTGCCTGCCAGCATGTCAGCCACGTCTCGAAAAGCCTCTCAAGTGTAGCTTGTGACTATCGCATGTCTTCAGTGCTGCCAGCATCTGGTTTCAGAAGAGAGGAGTGGAGCCAGGAGTCTCAGAAGACAATGAAAGGAAACTGCTCTGCAACCTTGAATGAACTTAGTTTCAAAGAAGTATTCATACATCCACAGCAGATCCATACAGCTGAATCAGGCTGGCTGGTTTTATCAGTGAAATAACAGAGAGGGCAAGGAATAAGGAGAGGGTGACTGTTTGTAATGGCTGGGAGAAGGAACAGCTCAAACTGAAATATCTTCCTTAAGAAACCAGAATACAGGTACGATTTCAGACCATAACTAGAAAATTATTTGTACTGTATTACTTGCACAACAGATGTCTGGGTAGAACAGATTTTTTTGTTTGTTTTTTTTTTGTTTTTCATGTGGTAGACAAATACTAAGAAAGCTTAATCCTGTTGAATTAATCAAATTGCCTAGGTGACTCTGGCTACCACAAGAGTTGCCACTACATAAACCCTTAAAATCCATTGCATTAGCCATAAGCTGCTGGGAAAGTCTTAGCACAATAAACCTGGATTAGCAAAGTATAGGGCATACCCTGAGACAAACAGGTAATCAGAGCATGCCCCAGCATGCACGGAGGAAATGTGTTCAGCACGACAGTAGAGAAGTCAGCCATTGCAAGAGATGGACGACTGTCTCCTGTACAGGGAAGGATTTCCTATCTGGCTATTTTAGGCAGACTGAAATCTCAACAACCCACTGAAAATGCTGGAATAAAACTAGTTTTTTCTATATTCTGAGGACTTAAAGCTACTATAGACTATGCATCTATCTCACCACCAAAACACTGAAATGGATTCCTCCCATTTATTTGGATACCACACAACAGTCAGGAAGTAGTTCCTCAGTTTTGTTCTCAGACATATACTTCTGGGACATGCATGCATGAAAATATGTTGGTAGAAACAGCACTACTGTCTTCTCTCTTAGCAATTTTTACACCTTCTTGTTGTCTGTGGGTAGTTGACAACCTAGTGAGCATCATGCAAGGTATCATTTGAGGAGCAGGACCTCTAGCCAGAGCAATACCTCGATGACCCCACCCTCCTACCATCTGAAAGAAAAAAACAGGACCTCTCACCACTGCTGTGGGAAATAGTGTCATTCCCATTGTGCAGATGAAAAAAGCACATAGGGGAAAAGGCTAGATATCACTAGAAGGAAGAAATGAGAAGTCTGTATTTAAAATTGAAATCCAGTTTCCACTCAGTTGCTGCCCAAACCCAATATTTCTCTAGGCCTTCACTAGGCCTTTCCCTCCTGTAGCTAAGCCTTCTTTGCTGCTTTCTTTGCAAAGCCACTAGGTGGGTTTGCCACCCATTTGCTTCACAAGGGCCTAATTGCCTAAAATATCTCCATGTAAGGCAAGTAACACAAGGTCAACACTTTATCCCTCCTCAGGGGATCGCCACCCCCAGCACTGCAGCCCAACTGCGCCAGGGAGCACCTCACCAACCTGGCTCCGTGTGTCTGTGAAATAAAGAATAATGAGACAGAAAGCACAACCCTACACCCTTGTGGTTTAGGAAGCGTGCAGGAAGACTGCCGGGATTCAGGAAGGAATTTTTTAGGTATTTTGTGTTAAACAAAGGGTAAAACACAGAGCAGAGCCCCAGAGCAGGCCCCAGGCCCTGGGGCTCCTCTCCCAGCACCCTGAACACGAGGTCAGCCTTAGACTTGCTCCCCTGGGTTGCCTGCCCCGTGGTGGCACAGCCGCTGTGAGAGGGGCCTGCCTTCCACACCAGGCACCTCGCTCAGCGCTGTGGTCAGGGCTCTCTGTGGTGGACGGGAGCCTGAACCTCCACGCTGAGGAAGACACCAGGCCTGAGCCTCCAGAGCAATGGTGATATTAAACATAAGCTATTTTACAAAAAGTAGCTGTTGGTCTAAAAACATCTTTTGGTGGCTCAAGGAAAGAGTCCCAGTCAGTCCTTGACAGAAACGGATGTCAGCAGGTTCCTCTGAGACAACCCCAGCCTGTGGATCCCAATGAAACAAGGCTCTGGTTTCCCAGCTGCAGGTGGGTGTGTATGAGCAGGGACATAAAGATGTACATCTCTCGCTACTGCTTCCAGGCAGCTCTTTCCTAACCACACAGGTATTTTCGGTCACCAGGTGCCCACCTGCTGCTGTGTCCTCTGCAGGGACCCAACTTGAGGTCTTGGAGCCCACCGGGTCTGCTGGCACCTCTGAGGTGGGAGCTGTGGTGAAGACAACTCAGTTGTGTCCCCAGCCAGAAGCCGTTTGCCTGCAGTCCTTGGGGAAGTCAGTGGTGAGCAGGGAACTGAACCCAGCTCTGTTACATTCCAGTCCAAGTGCCACAGTCATACTCCAAGTATCTCAAAACATTTCCCAGACGATTCCCCCTAGTTCCCTAATTGCTATTGTTGCTTTTTGTATGAACCCTGTGGCTTTGGTTGTGCAGATTTGCCTAAAACCAATAACATCTTTTAAAAACTGCAGAATTAAGAAGGCATTCTATGACTTCTTTATTATTAGGTACATTCAAACACTTCCACCATCACTTTAATGAAGATTTTCTCTCCTGCTGCTTCTTAGTTGAATAGAACAAATCTTTCATCTGTGGCACTGAACCACACCATCCTGCTTTCTGCCACAGAGAAAATAAAACACTTGCTTCAGGGAACCAAGAAAAAAATAGCAATAAGCAGATTATGTTTTTAAGCATGCTGATTTCAGCTGAGTGTTTGTTTTCATTTGTAGGTGTGCAGTCAGGACACTAACAGTTCCCAAGGGGCTTTCAAACAGGCTTCTGAGACCAATCTTCTTGTGCCACCAAAATAACTAGGAAACTGACGTGCAGCTCTGCTGTGAGAGTTGTTTTGCACATGATAACATCCAGAAACACTACCCACATGCTAGAAGCAACACTGCAGGTTCTTCAAATGATTAATTTCATGCCTTCTACTGCCTGTGCAGCATGTCCGCAACCAAGAAAGGCAAGGCAGGAGTCCAGCCCAGCCCAGGCGCTGCCAGAGCAGTCCGAGCTTCGTTCCAGACACACAGCCACATTCTTCCCTGCTGACATGATCCCAGAGACTGCAGTGATGCGGGATAAAACCAAAAAATGCTTTAATTGGGCTTCCGGCATGACTTATCTTCATTATTGCCAGTAACTCAAATCCTTATTACTCTCATACCGTTCCAAGACTGCCACCTAAGGAGCTTTTTCATGCTTCTGAGCTTCTTACACAGCAATCCAAGCACATAGACCCACAAAGGCTCTGATGCTACTCCTGTAATATTCCAGCTCTGCAAGCTGGAATAGAGGAACAGGGCTGCCATTTTGAGTGTCCTGGATGGTCTTAATAAACAAAGAATTAAACCAGCCTTACAACTGAACATTGTATTGGAGTTGTAAGACATACGTGCCGTAGCTACAGTCACCCACTTTTTAAATGACAGTTTTGTTAAGCTATCATATTACAACTTTTTCTTACTAAAAGGGTTCACATCAATTGCCTTGCAGCAAATGTTAGCAGCATGGTGGGCTGCATCAGACAGCATTCGTGGAATATTGAGGGAGGTGATCCTTCCCATCTCCCCAGTACTGGTGAGGCCACACCTGGGGTGCTGCATCCAGACTGGGGCTCCCCTGTACAAGGGAGACATGGACAGACTGGAGAGAGGGGCCATGAAGATGATGAAGGGCGTGGAGCATCTCGCCGGTAAGGAAAGGCTGAGAGCTGGGATGGTCAGCCTGAGGAGAAGGCTCAGTGTGTGTGTATAAACACCTGATGAGAGGGGATGAAGGAGAAAATAAAAACACATGAAAATTCGTGTGAATACGAGAGAAGAGTTTGCTTTAAGGGCAGCCAAACATTGGCACAGGTTCTGGTGTCCCTTGCACGTGGGTCCCCTGGGCACCCTGCTCTGCGTGATCCTGCCTGAGGCGGGCTCCAGGGGTTATTTTGCCCAACAGGGCCGGGCTGAGGCAGAGCCCCCTGCCCGGCCTTTGCCACGTCCCTGCCGCCGCGCCTACAACTCCCAGCGTGCCCCGCTGCCCCCCATGCGGCGCGGAGAGCCGGGGCGCGGCGGCGGGCCGGCCGCGGGGCAGGCTGGGAGTTGTAGTCGGGCGTTGGCGGTTGCGCAGCATCGGCCGGGGCCGCGCGGCGCTGTGGGTCTCTCCGGCAGCGAGGCAGCCATCGCCGCCCACAGCCCGCAGCCCGCAGCCCGGAGCCGCCTTCCCGCAGCGCGCAGCGCCCCGGACACGGTGAGCGGCGGCGGGGGAAGCTGGAGGGAACGGAGGCGGCGGCCGAGGGCGGCTCCCGGCGCGGCGGGGCCGTGAGGGGCCGGCCCGGCCCGGCAGGAGCCCCGCGGCCTGGCCCCGCCTGAGCCCGCTTTGTGCGGGGGCCTCCGGGGCCCTGCTCGGGCAGCGCCGGGATGCGCCCAGCAGGGGGGCCGCGGCCGGGCCCCGCCGCGCTGCCGTTATGTAAGGCCGGGGGGAGGCGGGGGCAGCCCCGGGGAGGGGGGGGGCAAAAAGGGCCGGGCAGGGCCCGTGGGGGGGCTGCGGCCTTGTGGCAGCGGTATAGCTGTCACCTCGGGCCGGGGGGGAAGCGCGCTGATCCCAAATGCCGCATCCCGAGCACCTCGCCAGGGCCAGCCCGGCGCCTTTGTAGGAAGGGCGCTCGGTGTGCTCCGCAGCCGGGAGGCCTCGCACAAGGCCATGTTGGATTGCTGCTCCCCAGGGCTCGGATTCTTTGTGTTCTGTATGGCAGCGAGCTTACCGAGGGAGCCAAACAATTAACGTTTTTTAGTCACGAGAACGTAAGATTTCCTAAATTACGTCAACTTGTAACTAAATAGCACACAAATAATCTTTTTTTTAAGTAAATACTCAGACCAATAAGCCACTCTTATTGGTCTTATAAAAAGGAAGTACGTTGTCACCTCTGGGGTTATGAATCTGGGGTGCTTGTCCACCAAAAATGTGACACAGCCCACGTAAACAATGGGACTTAAGTAAAATATCCCAAATTATGTCTCCTGGATCAATCAATAGTTTCAAAAATCTGCATATCCAGAATAGCCTTTGTTTTTGCCCTTGTTGAAACCTCGTGACAACAAACTGTTTTTTCATAACAGTTTTCTCATTAAAAAACAGAATTTTATGATTAGGAATTTGATTAATATAGTTTGTCTCTTGGGTTCTAATATAACTGTTATTGGCATAGTCTCTTCAGGTGAAAGCAGGCATCTGAGATGGTTTTATGTTGTTACTCTAATGATTAACATTTTTAACTACTGTTAGCTTCATAAATTCATCTTAGAGCTTATAGAGTGGGGTTTCTTTTTGTGCTCTGTGGCACAAAAACCTTGTTAGTGTAGCAGCTAACAAAGCCATTATTTCAGAGAGCAGGAGGCTTTAAATTACATAACTGAAAAGAACAAAGCTGGGAGTTCTGTGTAGGTTCAGCTAAAAGTCAGTAAGGCAGCAATTTCTCACTTTTCTTGCTATAGACAAGAGTCAGGTTTTTAACACATATATCTCTAGGACAATAAAAACAAATTCCAATTAACCAAGTTTTCTGAGATGTAAGAGTGATCTTAATCGACCTCTTTTAAATTAGTTAATTTGATAAGCAATGATGTTTTCTTTCTTAGCATCAAACTCAAGATGAGTGGCTGCCGTGTCTTTGTTGGACACTTAAGCTCACGTGCTCGGGAACGGGATGTGGAAAAATTCTTCAAAGGGTACGGACGCATACGAGAAATACATCTAAAAAATGGATTTGGATTTGTGGTGAGTAGTACCTTATTTTGTCTTGCTTGGCATTACTAGTCATGGTAGTCTGAAGTCAAGGAAGAGCAAATGCTGGAGATAATAATAGTTCCAATGGGAAATGGAAAATATTAACATACATTTCAGATTGCTTTACAGATGATGTGATTAGTTTTCTTTCACTCATTAAGCTTTTTCCTTGTTTTCTGCAAGGTCTTGCTCAAAATCTTGTTAATATTCTAACTATGTTAAGTGCATCCTGAACCTGATCGTTGTCTTCCCTGGCATTTAGATTTTAACCCTTCTTTCTGCAGGCAGAATAAATAGCCTGTTAACACACTATAATACTCAACCAAATCTTGACCTAGAGAAACATTTTTATAGTTTCTCTCTCACTCCTAGTCTGCTTGGTCGTATTTCTAAATAATATCCAGACATAAAGGCAAAGTAGTTGGCTAAGATAACAGGTGTAATAGGTGTTTGCTGTTGGGTTTAAGTAGCACAGTTTAAATGGTTGTGCAGCTAAAGTTAGGCATATTCACCATCATCCTATGTTCATAAAGTATATGTTTTTCTCAGGCTAGTAAACAAAGCACAGTTCATCGGATCTCAGTTTCCTACCACTGCTTTTTGACCTCTGTGTTCCTAAACTGTGACCCAAATCTTTGCGGCTTCCCAGGCTGCCTGTTTCTTTGCTGTTATCTGCCAAGAACTGGCCATTCTGCAGCAGCAAATTCCAACCAAAAAGGTTTATACTGCCCTCACACAGCAGTGGGCTTACATGCCATTTGTTCTGCCGTGATCAGTTGCTTGTGTGAAGCTATGGGGAAAAGAAGGAAAAAAAAATGCTTTGCCTGCTTAAGTTTCATATGAATATTACTTCTGAACTCTTACACGTGCCAGTTCCTGATTGCAGCGCAGCGCGAGCTACTTCTTGTTGGTTGCCACCAGTAGGTAAATACCTCCCTCTTGAAGTCTGGAGGTAAATGGCTGGTCTGCAGTTGAGCAGTTTATTTAGTCCATCCTTTCCAGTTGGTGCTACTTCTCAATTGCTTTTCCCTGAGCATTTCTCTTCTCTTCTTGGGCAGGGCTGTTGACTCATTCAGGAAAGCTTCTGTTGAGCTCCTGTATGTGAGTCAGCCAACCTTCTTTTCTTTCTTCCTCCTCCAGTTCCTAGGTGGTGGCATTTTCCTTTCAAAATTTACAAATAAACTTCAATAATTGTCCCATAACTCTGTCAAAAATGTTTAATTGCTCCCATTATGAAGTTTTTTTCTTCTTTCTGAATGAAATGTTGCCTAGGTAGCTTGTGCCCTTTGCCTTTTCTCCTGTCACTGTGCACCCACATGAGGAACATACTTCCATCATCTCTGTAACTGCATTTTACGTTTTGGAGGACCCTGACTAGATCCCCTTTGAGCCCTCTCTTCAGCAGGCTGAACAAATATGACTCTGACAACCTTTAATCATTTATTAAGTTCTTCAACCTTCTGATCAGCTTTGGTGACCCCCTGCTGGTCCTGCTCCAGGTTTTCAATGTATGTCTTGAGCCTGGAGAGACCAAAAGCGGACAGAGTGTTCCAGGTGTGGCCTAGCAAGTGCCAAGCAGGGTGGAGTAATCAATGTCACTTGGCCTGCTGGGTGTATCCCTGCAGGAGCAGCCCAGGACATGGTTTGCTTTCATTGCTGCAAAGCCATACTGCTGACCTACACCTGGCATACTCTCCGTGAGGATTCCCATGTCCTTTTCAGCAGAGCTACCCTCCAGCCACTCAGACCCCAGCCTGTACTGCTTCTTGGGATTATTCTGTCCCACGTGCAGGACTTCACATTTATCTGTGTTAAAACTTGCAATTTTTGTTGAAGTAATCATTCAGCCTATCAGGCGCTCTCTGTGTGTTTTTTCTTCTACTGTATCTATTTCTCCTCCTACTTTGGTGTCATCCACAAAATTGGTGAGGGTGCATCCAATCCTGCCATCCAGGTCATTTGTAAAAACATTGAATAGCCCTTGAGGTATTCTACTTGTGGCTGGCTGTCAGTTCCCCTTTGTTTTCAGTTATTTGAAATCTGTATAAAACCTTTTAAAAACCCAAGTGATTCTGGTTTAACATTGTTGTAAAAGAAAAAAGCGTGTTTTAGTCTGCTTGATCCGAATCATTGCTTGATCTTTGAAACTAATGATTTTGACTTAAATTCTGTAGATTTCAATACAGAATTTTTTCAAACTTGAGAGCTAGTATGTGAAGCTAGATAGACTGGCAGCCATTCAGTGTCTTAGAAACCAGCTGGAATCAGTGGGAGTTGTAGGTGTTAACTACACACCTTCGTGTAGTTAATGATGGGTCTAAATAGGTTTTCCCCAGATAATTCCTGCATCGTTGTGCAGGGTTGTGTGATGTTTGGTAGTGAAGCAGATTTCGGTGCGGGATGGGGCGGAAAGCATAAGCCAGTTTTGCTTCTGAAAAGCTGCTTACAGTTATAAAAACACTTTCTTCCACTTGAAGCTCTTTTTGTTCATTGCTCTCAAGCTACATTTCCATGTTTTTGTTTTCTACAGAATGCTGTTGGTGTAAGCGTTCCCTGTCCAACTGCCTGTTCTCACTGCTTGCTTTCTTCTTTTTCTCCCCTTGCCTTCACTTGGTGTTACCACACTTGTTCAGCCACGTGATAAGCCTACCTGGGAAGCTGATCTATTTGAAAAATAACACTGTCTTTTTCACCCCACCTCCTGCAGCAAGTGTGCTGTTTTTCATCTGGATAGGTTTCTTGACCTAGTTTCCTGCAGAGCTGTACAAACAGCTTTGCCAAGAACCAGTGGGCTGGATAGTGGGCAGGATCGACTCAAGCTGACTAAAGCAGCATTGCTGCCAAAAGTGAAGCAGCAGATTCCATTGCAACAGTGTATGGAATTGCACATCACAGCTGATCCAGACCCACAGGTTGCCAGTGCTAAAGAGGGGCTTATCTTCCTTGCTTGTCTTACACAGGCACCTTTTTTTCCAGAGTAGTGAGCTGAATTTAGCTCAGAAAAAAAAAAATCAGAAGTTTTTTTTTTTTTCTTCCTTGCTGTTTCTTTGCCAATTCAGTAAAAAATGAATTCTTAGGAGGGTTTTGGAAGTGTGCTACTCCCCTGCTTTTGATTGCAGTTCAATAGATTGAGCTGTTACATAGAATTTCCCTGCATGTAGGGCTGTGTTTTAAACTGTATACCTTGCAATGATCCTCCCACCCCTCCCCCAAATGGTATTTTAGATATTTATGTAATAATCCAAGTCATTTAATTTATTTTACGTAGCTCCCACAAATAGTTCTACTGAAATAGCTGAAGGAGACAAAAGGAGTGTGCAGGGTGCAGGTAGAAGAAATGGTCCAGGCTTTTCAGTCATTATAATGTGCCAGGAGTCCACTCTCTTGTTCAAAGTTCTGGCTGCTACTTGCTGCAGAAATTGAAAATTTGTGAATAAAGTGTGTTTTCTAGCATTTGAATATCCTGTGAGGGAAAATAATTCTATATTCCTTTTTTTTTTTTTTTTTTTTTTTCTGTAGGAATTTGAAGACCACAGGGATGCTGATGATGCAATTTATGAACTAAATGGTAAAGAGTTGTGTGATGAAAGGTAAGCTTGATACATTTTCCCTTAAGGTCAGCAAGAGTGTCTTGCATCTAGATGTGGCACGTTAGCTTGTGCTGACGCCTGTTTGTTCTGGCTCTGTGACATGTTACACCTTCCGTAACTTTATCTGAAGAGATTTATTTGAATATGTTGACTTCAGAAAACAAGTTGATGATAACCTCTCATCATTTGGGGTGTTGCCCTTCAGTTTGCAATGAGATGGTCAGTAGTGATTGCATGTTACGGTCATTTTCATTTGCATTGTGGAAATTGTTTTCAGGTTATTAGGTTGTTGTTACTCCTTTTGGTATCTTTGTCACTCTGTGATTAATTTTGGGCTCTGTTTTAATTAAATTTGCTAAACCAATTACAGACCCATGACAATTTTCTTGAAAGTCTTGAGGGAGATGAATGAGGCAGGAGAACACCATTGTTCTGCCTCTTTAAGAAATGCCAGTGACTGTATTATAAAATACTGCTTGTAAGGGCAAGATGCTTCTTGTTTGTGCACATGTGGTTCCAGTTGCGAAAGATTTCAGTCACTCTCAAATACTTACTTTTTTTGTTTGCTTGTTTTGTTGCATAAGGGTTACAATTGAGCATGCTCGAGCCCGAAGAGGAAGGGGCAGATTCCCGCAACGGTTCAGTTATTACCAGTCGACGAGTGGATCTAGGTAGGTGGTCTGGACTCTGTTCCCTCAAGCAGAGTAACTGAAGAACTGTACTATACTGTTGCTTTCTTCCTGTGCTTGGAGCTAGGGATCCAGCTCTGTTTTCCTTGTGGAGCTTCATGGCAGAGGTTTTACGTTCTCAAACCTTGGAGGTCCATTACTGTTATTTACCTCTTTTGGCTGAGGAAACTGTGGTCTTTAAAGCAGTTTAATTGGCTCGCAGAGATTCACAAACACCTTTTGAAATGCTTCCCCTCCTTGTTGTAGGCACTGCATTGGTCTCGCGTCCTACTGTTGTGTAAATGATGTGAAGGAGTAACGCTGCAGTCGGGTTGGCTGTTCTTAACGCTAAACCAAGGAGAATGCCAGAGCTTCTCTGCTGAGGTTTCTGTCATTAAACTGAGCTTACAAGCTAAGTAGAAGTGTTGTGGAATAATAGTTCTCCAAGGTATTTACTATCTAACCAAGCTTTCACGTTTCCAGCTGTATGGTTATCAAAATGCTGACTTCATCACAGTGCACAAAAGGAACTGTATTTCAGAAGCAGGGCTAGGGGACGAGGTACTAGCACATGCAGAAGCATTTAAATACCATCTTTGCTGACCGAACAGGAGCCTTCTGAACAACAAAATCTGAAAAGCAGGAGATAGCTCACGTGGAATACCTGTAGTGGACCTGCAGTATTTGTGGCCGTGTTTACTTCCAGTGAATTAAGCCAGTGGTGAATCTTGCACCACGTTGCAGTGAATTTTGTGAAGTTCTGCAGCTTTGCATATATTCCACCAGATAAGCACATTTACATCTCTGTACTTTATGTCTACCTATCTATGCTTGAAATAATTCACTCTGTAAAGACATTTATAGCTGTGGCCTACACAGAGTAGCAGTCGGAAGAAAGAGGAAGATTTAACTGACGTAAACCTCTGCATTTCTTTCAAAGACAGAATTGCAGCCAGTTACGAACTAGTGTCTGGAACATCTAATTTGCATATGCAAGTATGCTAATTAGATTATTTTTTCTTTAGCGGCAGTAACCTTGATGCGGTATAATTGATCCGAGGTCCAGGCTAAAAGTGGACTTTTAAAGTAGGAAGTGTGATTGGAGGTCGTGGGCGTCTGACGTTGTAGTCATGTTCATGACGTCAGACTGCCGATGCCAGACAGGAAGAGACTTCGGTTTGCAATAATGGAAAAATGAGACTCAGCCTGCCAGTTTTGGGACTCTGGGACCTCTGTTTAAATGCTCTGAAGATCTGGATGTTCTGAAAAAAATTGGGACACTTGGAGGTATGCACTGAAATGAAATTGCCTATGCTTCAGTGTACAAATCAATACGCACAATTTAGGGTTATGTTTTTGTGGGAGGAGAAGATAAGAATAATTTACTCTGAGGTCAGTGTTCTTAATTCTTGAGTCTTTTTGTATTAATACAAAGTAGTGCCATTGTTAGAATCCTGCATTACTTATCAAAAGGCTGGCATATGTTTTTCCATAGTTCTCAGATCCCTTTGGATTCAAATGGCTAGCGTTAGGATCAGAAATAGCCTGCAAAGGCAGTATTTTTTCAGGATGTCTTACTGTTCTTTTCTGTATGAATATTTTTAAGCCACATTTTCATTTTCGAGATGGTTTTAACCTTTGGTTAAGGGGAGAAAAAATCCGCTTTCATTCAGGAACTGTGAACTGCCACGGTTATTTCAAGGTAACAGTTACCGAGATCTCTTTTTACTAAACCAGTAATATTTCTACGCACAAGAATATTGAATATAGGTCATGCATAAATATTGACAAGTGATTTGGCATTTAGAAGCATGAATCAAGGTGCCTTTAAATTGTGCCTCAAATTGCTTAGTTGAAGCTGAATTTATCTTACCAACTAAAAAATAAAAATAAAATATTGCATTTTAGATGAATAACCTCCAAACCCCTGTGTGTGAGCCAAGCCTGTTAAATGCTGAAATGAAACTAATTATTTTTAAAGTTTTTTTTTTATTCTATTAGGCACTTGTTTCAGTATTATCTAGAAAAATGGCAGCTGTATTGACTGCATTGGCATAATGTTCATCATCAAAATCCTCTTTATTCCCCTTATTACAGTTGTTCTCTTGTAGCGGACTCTTAGGTATGTTTTTTACTAGGGAGAATCAAATCTGCAGTCCAGAAATAAGGAAAGTACTTGACTCAAATCTTGCAGCAAACTACAGAAAACATTAAATTTCTTATGTTCTAAATTCCTTACACTGGAGACTTTTTTTCCCCTCTGAACTCTTCTAGCCGGTATGGACCTCCTGTTCGTACTGAACACAGGATCATAGTTGAAAACCTTTCGTCCCGTATCAGCTGGCAGGTGAGTTACCATCTTTTCTTTTATTATTTTTTTTTAACACTTTATTTTTCTGCCCTGTTGGTAAACTGCTCTCAACCTAATTTTGTATTAAAGCCATCATAAATATTTAATGCAAATAAAAATAGGCAAAAAAGTCAGTGATTGCAAACAATTAGCGTTCAAACAGTTAAAGAAGTCTTTGGTTTCACAGCTGTGCAAATAGTTCTGTAAATAGATTTTGTAGTTGGGAACTGATTCTTGCTTACTTGCGTTTACCGACTGATAAAACTTGAAACAACTCTAGATTGTTTCTGAATTACTGAAGAATGACATCTATTCAAACCATGTCATCTTTTTGTAGTACAATAATCATGCACTTGGTTGGATAGAAATTTATGGTCTTTTCTTGTGCTTTACAAAGTACTTTTGTGATGTGATGCATGATTGAGAAGTCGTAAGGCATCGTTAATAAAGGAAGTCTTAAGAAAGCTGCTGTGTAAAGCGTGCTTACTGTAGATACTAAACAAGAACCCTGTCATCTCCTAATGATGAAATAAACCATCTTCTGTAGATTTCTTACCACTTTTCTATCTTTTTTTCCTGCCTCGTGCTAATGTTTTCCAGATTTTCTAGCTGGCTTTTAAACAGAATAAACACATAATCAGTTTCTTCACTTGTTCTATGTCATATACAGTCTGTATAGAACATTTAGTTTTTTTGAATATTCAAAGACTTGCTCTTGCAGCAAAGTCCACTTGAGGCTGTTTTGCTTGCCTGGAGCTCCACTGATGTGTCTCATAAGAGCTTGAGTGCAGATAAATAGCAGAACTAGGATTGTTCATCTTCTGTGTGATGGGTTTAAAAAGTTTCTAGTTGTATGATTGTGCTAATTACCGAAAAATTAGAAAAACAAATTCTGAGTCGATGTAGAGTTAGTGGATTTCATCTAAATCACTTCTGGGTATGCTATGCAGTTATGTATTAGAAGAGATCATTTAAAAAATAAAAAATAATAATAATTTAAAAAAGGTA
Organism: Anas platyrhynchos; assembly: GCF_047663525.1. Lineage (NCBI taxonomy): Eukaryota > Metazoa > Chordata > Aves > Anseriformes > Anatidae > Anas > Anas platyrhynchos. The sequence goes on from NC_092591.1 coordinate 37,370,903, forward strand.
TTTGGAAACGACAATAGGGACCAGAGAAGTAAGCTAGAATAGTGTTAAACAGAGTGAATCTTTTAATGCTGTTCAGTGTTAAATTCATAACTGCGGGGGGGGGGACGGGACATTTCTGAAACTTTCTTTTACTTGTGAATATTTATAATGGCTTTACGTGTCTTACTGATTTAGACTGAAGCCCACCCAATATAGATTTCATGGCTATAAATCTTTAGGATTCTAATTACGTGTTTTAATGACTCTTTTATATGTATAATAAGTTACTATAAGAAACTTTACTTCTTGATACCTGTCTAAAGAGACGATCACTTGAAGCTAAAATCCATATGCAAGCCTCATTTAGTTTTGAAGCTGACCTGCTTTGATACTGATACTGTTTTAACTTCTTTTAACTATGCTACTTGCACAACTGATTCAAATAGCTAATACATTAACAATAGTGGCATTATTACTCCTTTGTAATCCTCAAGCTTCTAGCAGCCACAACTGATACGGAACCTTGCTTTAAAACTTGTGTGCATCTTTTCATCTTTGGTGTGTGCAGATCCCCATGCTTTGAGAACTTCTGTCTCCTTTAAGAGTTACTGTGTTGAGATATTAAAAAGATAAATGAGTAAAATTATAATATTTCTTTTCAGATTAGCTTCTTTGAACCATTGACGATATCGTTAATAGACAATTACCTAATTATCTATTAGGTAATTAGGTACATACGAAAGTAGTAGACAATTTTGTCAGAATTCTCTTTATTTTAGTAAAAGCATTTCTGCATGTTCAGAGCTCTCCAGCCACTTACTAGTTCTTCAGTGTCTGTCAATTTCCAAACAGTTGGGAAAACCGGCTCTGTGTTACTTGAAGATCTAATTTTTAATACATGCTTTTCCTATTTACAGTTGTCCTACACCTTGTTGTCTTTTGATGCCAAGGACAACAGAGTATTCTTGTGCTGTTTAAGGTGAACCAGAACAGTAAAGTTAAAATAAAATTTGACTTGGGGACTTGGGTTTAACAAACAGAAAACCAAACTAGATAACTTTAAAACATTCCCCAAATTCTACTTATCTTGCACACTTAGTCTCTTGAATAATAATGTTGGCATCTTAATTATGTTGACAGTACTATTTTGAATTATATTTCATGATAACCTTTAGGAGTCAATGTACTGTCTGGCAAGGGGGGCTCAGTTTTAAAGACTAACATTTTTTAAATTAGAAAATGATGTAGTTTAATATTTTTAACTTTCTCTTGATTTACTAGTCCTGGTCTGGTTAGATTTTCATTGACTTAAGCAGGGCCAAAATTTTGTTCTTAACCTCTAAATTGGGCTAAATATACTGAAGTTGAAATGTTACTTTTAACGGTGGTGCAGGGCCCATTTTTCACTTGCTATTACAATTACGTTTCTTTGCACATACGAAACAAAGGGAATAATCTACTAGTCTGCATGTGCCAGTTTTTTAAATTAAACTACTGAATTCTAATTAAGAAATTAGATAAAACTAAGCCTTCTTATATCCTGTGGCAAATGTTCTGAAGTTTTTCTTGGCTTTTTGTTTTGTAGTCTTTTCTTCCTTAAGCATATTTCTAACCAAGTGCATTTTGAACCTCTTCTAACAACCTTGATTTGGTTAACCCTCATTTTTCTTGTGTGGAAGAGAAAGAACCAAAGATTTGGGGGTTTCTAGTGGCTGAAATTCTAGGGCTTGGCCTGTTCTGAATTTTCCTTTTGGTTCCTGTGACACTCCTGTTTTTTGGCAATCTAGATCTTGGTTTGTCTGGGTTTGATCTCGATTGGCTAGCGCAGATCATCCTCGGGTTCTTTAGCCACTTCTGGAGACTATCCAGTGCTTTCAGGGCCTCTGGTACCTCGGTGAAGCACATTGCTATGAGCCATCACTGCCTTTCTCATGTAAGAGAGTTCCTCTTGGCCAGCTAGGTATTGGACAAGCAACTCTTTGCTTAAGGTACCTTCTTATATCATCTGCCACTTGTGGTGTGCTGCGGTAAGTAGTCTGGGACTAAAATACCAGCTACAGTTTGGTAAAAAGTAGTGGTTTAACTTATGCAAATATTCTGTTGTTTAGTGACCTTTCACATTGTTTTTTTTGTACTTTATGCTACTGTGGAGCAAGTAATTACATAGTGCGTGTGTGTTTAGCCTCTATTAAGTTAAATGCAAGGATGTCTATTGACATGACTCTATAGTGTGACAGAATAATCAGTTAAAATCTAAGAAAAAATGCTCTTACAAGATTATTTATTATATGCTAATTAAACCTATTTGCCTTTAATTTTGTTGTGAAGCTGGGGAGGAGAGCATATAGCATGAATTTGTCGAAGTATACCGGATTGTCAGTTACCTGGGACATTAATCCTCATAGTATTAAAATTTGCATTTAATACTATGTTGCTTTTCATCTGGTGTAGTTCTGGTATCAATGCATATGTTGGTATTTTAAGTTTTGTACTGTTTCCATAACAGCTATTTTGTGATACAGGATCATTTGCAGAGCAGTATTTTATTCAGTGTCTTCGTAAGTGAGGGGTTCTTTCTATACATAGCTGCTATTACGTAGACTGAGATTAAGAAACTGATTTTTCTAAATTGTGGGTATATATAGAGGGGGGGGAAAAAGCATTATGCAGTTTTAGTGGAGAGAATTCTAGGGGGATGTTGCCTACTGCTAGCTGACTTTTTTTGTGTTCTGTTTAAGGCTAAAATGTTAACTTTTACTGCAGGACTTGAAAGATGTCATGAGAAAGGCAGGGGAGGTCACCTATGTGGATGCACACAGAAACAACAGGAATGAAGGGTAAGTTCATGTTTGTGTATAAATCTGTGTGATAATGAAAACCATTAAGGATTATTATTCCTGTAATATAAAAATAAATGAAACATAGCTATATGGTCTGGCTTAGCTTGGCTGAAATTTCTCCGATTAAAAATAATAAATAAACCTGTCAGTAAGTAGGAGTTCAGAAGGGGTATTGAGCTCATCTGTCCTCCACAATGAAAACAACTTCAAAACAGAAGAAGGGAGAAAAGTCAACAGGTTTTTTTTTTACAGTTTTAAACTTAAGAGTTATTTATGTATAGCCATTTATCGTCTAATTCTGATTTCTGAGGCCAAAATATCACCTGTCTGTAGCTACCTTGCACTGGTTCAGCAGGCAAAGTCACCGGAAATGAACGTAACCAAGGAAAAGAGATGAAAAACCAAAGAGGGGATTATTTATTCACTGTTAACATTTCCCCAGTTGGTGCAGGTTTGTGTAGCTTCCTGGATTTTTATCACCTTATTGCAGATGGGAGTTTCAGTAATGTTTAAGAAGATGTGAGAGGTTTATGTATGGCTAGGCCTGTTGGGGTCATATTTTCCTGTCATCAAGTTAAAAATTAGCTTTGAGATGATAAAACATCAAGCTGTGAATCAACAGATTTTAAGAGGTTTGAACTTGTTCTCGTTGCTTTCTCAGTTTCTCTGATTTTTATTTTTTTTTGTCTTTTCTGGTGTATAGGGTTGTAGAATTTGCATCTTACAGTGATATGAAGAGTGCGCTGGAAAAATTGGATGGCACTGAGCTGAATGGACGCAGAATTAAACTGATTGAAGACCACAGAAGGCATAGGTATGTCAGCTGACTTCATAAAATTCTGCTGAGGGTATGGACTTGGGTAGTATTAATGCCAAAATTGTATTATCTAATTCTTTGGTCCCAAGCTAAATATCACAGCAAAGAAGCACTTTCTAGCAGTATAAACAGGTTAGGTAAGATCTGACTTGCTAAAAATAGACTGAATAGAATGTGTTAGGATAAGAGTAAGGAGAAATCTTTAAAATAAAACGTAGTTTATATTTAAAAGGATTATAAGCTATGATATTTTGATATTAAATTCCTTTTACTTTATTGGGACCTGTGAAATGACTCTCAGATTATTGTGAAAGCCAACATTTTCACGAGAATAAAAGAAAAGATTAGCTTCCTTGCGTTATTCCCAAAGCAGTTCTGCCACTTAGTCATAAAAGCAGGTTAGCTGCAGCTCTCTCATTAAGTCTCTTAAAAATAAATCTATTTCTTTCCATGAAAAAGGGTTGTATAACTAGAGATTGTGTTAAACTCTTGAGCCTTGAAATGTAGTGGTGGTATGTGCCAGAGACATTTTTAGCATCTTGAAAAAACCCTAACTAATTTGCATGGGCGTTTCTAGAGAGACTGAAGACAACAGGTATGAATTTTTATTTTTGTGCTTTTCTTGATAAATGGCTAAAAATTGTTTGCTCTGAGAGATTGGGAGAGAGGAGAAGGAGGAGGCAGAAAAGGGGAAAGGCCTTTTCCTTTTCTTAGGTCGGTCTTATTTTGTCAACCTAGCAGAGAATGTTAAGGCTAGCAGTTCCTGGTATCCTTGGCCTAAGATATTATTTGATAGAACTAACAGAGCAGCTCTCTGAAATAACTGAATGCTGTGTTTAGTGCGTTCAGATGGTCAGCTGGAAGCGCTGTGTACACAAAGCAGTTACATAAAGTAGGAAACGGGACAACAGCTTTTAATTGTGTTTCTTTAGAAGCAGATCTCGATCAAGGAGTTACTCAAGATCTCGCAGCAAATCCAAGTCTACAGGATCTTCCAGATCATACAGCCGGTCCAGGTCTAGGTCAAGATCAAGGTCCAGATCCAGGTCTAGGTCCAGGTCTCGCTCGCGATCCCGGTCCCGATCCCGGTCTCGCTCTCGCAGCCGTACACCTAAAAAGAGCTATTCCCAGAAGAGCCACCGCTCCAGCTTGCTAGCTTCTTCCCCATCTCCCTCTTCTTCTAAAAGAAAATCTCGTTCTAGGTCGAGCTCTGCTCATAGCCGTAGTTAACCTGCTCTTAGAGATGTACTAATACGTTTAATTTGATTCAAGTTTCTTGAAGACTTGAGATGTAATACACATGAGAACTGGGAGGGGATGAGTTAACATGATGAAAGGGTAACCTCCTTTTACATTGCCAAAGTGCCTGTCATCAAATAGGCCATCTCTGTGAGGAGGGGCTGTCAGCTTTCTCCTTTCAGTGAAGTCTGGAGTGGGAAGTCTTTTTTTGTTATTTTTTTTCCTGCTATTAGTAAACATTTCTATCATAGATATAATATGTACACATAATGCTGAGGTAATGGGATGAGACAATACGCTGCTTTCTCCCTCTCCTGCCCCCAAATTCCCCTCCACCTTCAAGGCCTTTGACTTCCAAAATACTACGTTATCTTTTGTCCTTGGTATTAAGTCCGAGAACGAGAAGTATAGATTTTATTCCTTAAAGTTCTGTGGCTACTTTTCTGTGTGAGTATGAATGGACCAGCTGAATTTAGTTTAGAGTTCACTTTTTTCCCCCATTGCTTGGCTTAACAGGCTGTTTAAGTTCCAGCTTTAAATGACCTTGATAATAAGCTTAATTTGCAACAGACTTTCAGGAATACATGTTGGCCAGTTGAATATTGTTTATTTGGTTAGTGAAAGAATACAATGTTAACCAGTAAGGAATGCTGGATTTTCCTGTTAAAATGAGTCATACCATTCAGATGTCAGGATTATTGGGAATCCATTATACTAATTTTCCAGTAATTCACTAGTATGTGTTATTGTATGTAGAGGCCTTATTTGACAGGTGACTCCATAAAACTGCACAGAAATGTCAATATGCATGTCCATGTTTTTAATGTTTATAAAAGTGGCATAGCTTTCATACCCAGATGTATGATACTGAATATTGTGTGTATGACTAGAAATAGTCTTGATGGAAAGGAAGGTTATTTTAGTAAAGGACAGCAGCAAAAATTCCCAGGAAAAGTGTAGTCAGTTGTAACAAAAAGTTAATCATGTTAAAGGGTAAAGAGGATAATTTCTTTAAATCTCCTGGATGCACAGTTGTTTTGATTAATAGAAATTTCCACTGCAAATACTGTTTGTTCTTATAATTTGGAATAAGATTTTTTTAACTTCTGGATTGTTAAAGAAGGGAAACATTTTTGGAAAAATACATGTAAATTAAACTCAGTCTTACATGTGTTTAAATGTACCAATCCTAATAAAAATAAAACCTTTTTCTGGCTTACCCTGCAGTGTTGTGTACTAATGTTACGTGGTATTGTTCACTTTGTACAGTCTTGCAAATACGATCGCAAGGAAACTTACTGGAAGGTGAACCCTTGTGAAAGCAACCAAAATGTAAACTAGAAACCAGTTGTGATGTAAGTAATCAGATCCTGTCCAAAAGGATGACTGGATAGGATTCTCCTGTCCTGGCCATTGGTGTTTCAGAGCCCTGATCACAAATAATAGTCTTTCTGCTGTCCTTGCAGAACTATTTGTGTTATTGACCTTCTTGTCCCCAGTTTGACAGAAGAACCAACAGCCAAACGTCCATACAGGAATTTTCGTGTAAGTAAAACCACTTGGAACATTTGAAATACGGTTCCAGGAAATCTTATATTGCCTACACTCCTTCCGTTAATGTAAAGCGCCAAGACAGGCACCATTACTAGAGGAAGTTTCTGCTAATCACGTTTACATACTGGGCTTGATGTTACCTGAATTTTTACTTCAGCAAAATGGAAGGAACAAATAGAAATCACTTCGCAAAGGAATCTTGCTAGACGTGACTACATTAGGAAAGCTGGGATTTGCTCAATTTTCTAACTGTCAGTGTTGCTCGCTTTGGTAAATTAGTGATGTTACCAAAAACCTTCCAAAATGTCCACTTCTTTTGAGAATCTTTGAGATTCGCAAGTGCAGTACTGGAGACCTTGAGTGCTCCTGGCTACGACATGCTTACCTTGCAAATAGCATAAATACAGAGCTTGTGAGTGTTACTATTCACTTTTGATTCTTTATTGTACAGTGTCATTCCCCTTGCATAATTTTCTCTTGTTTTACTCAGATGTGGCAAAAACAGGTGAGTAAAGAAAGGTAGGTAGTTGCGGAAATGCAAGCTACATTTTTTAGTTGTGTTTAAACTTTAGACATTACTTGACATGTAAAATGAGCTACAATTTTGTACACTTAATAACCTTGATGAAGGATGACTCATTGTGCCATTGTAAATTGGTCATATGTGACCTCAGCTTGGAGAAGCAAACCCAATATAGAATTTTTAGTTTTAAGGCATCTGAATTGGTGGAAAAAAAATAAAAAACAAAACAAAAAAGTTCTCCAGCCTGAATAAGATAGCCTGAGGCCAACTAGTGTAGAAAAGTCCTGAGAGGAAAGATGAGGGACTAGAGTAGAAAGAAGCAGTGAAGTAAAACAGGACAGAGGGACTTTGGGTTTTAAGAGGTGGCAGCTTCAGTGTCAAAGGCTGTATAGATACACCTTAGAAGGAAATGAGACCTTTGTTACTGAAGATAGTAGTTCAAATGTAGTTTTCCTATGCATGTGATCTTAAGATAAACGGATTTGGGAACCTGTGTACTTGTTGGCTTTGCTTAAAAGTATTTGGTATTCTGCAGAAGAGCAAAAGGTCTAAAGAAACACTACCTGTGTTTCTGTTAGTAGTGTCTGATTCAGGTAGGCATCTTGATTAGAAGAAATAAACTTGGCAGACTCATTAGGGAACACAGTATAGTATTTATTATATTTATAGTAATTATTTACCTGTACCAGGTGCCTTAGTTCCAACACTACAGGGCACAGGAACGAAAGCCCAGCTTTAAAATAACCATAAATAAACTCTAATGTTCTGAAGTCACAGCTTTTACAGGCAGTATGTTCTAACATCTGACACTTTATATGAGAACAAGTAAACCTGTCATTACTCCTGCCTTTATCCTGCTAGCCTGGGTCTTGAAGAGCAGTTTTTTAAAATTTTTGTAACGATTCCACCACAGAGTGGATGCTTCAGGTCTCCTGAAGTACTACTTTTACCAGTTCTCTCTGAATCTGACACATGGAGGGAGGAAGTGGAATTGTGTCCTGGGGCGTAACTCCCCTGTGATCCTTCTGTTTCCCTCACAAGCACAAGTATTCTACTATCCCCAAAAATAAGAGATTTTTTTCTTATGATGTGTATTGCATTTCTTTATTATTAGTTACATTTTTGTCAATTTAATGCATGGCTCTTCAACCAAGAGTATCCAAGTAGTTGTGAAGATAATTAAACTTTGATATAATTGGCCATGTCACATCACTACTTGACAGATGAGAAAAGCAAAGCAAGTGGTTTAGGGTGTTCACCTGTAGCTGAAAAGTGAGGGAGTTCAGGAACAGATAGGAGTGTGCCTGAAATGAAGGCCAGGATTCCTCATTGAATAGATTCATCCCTGACTCGTGCCATCTAGTGGCTGTACTTGCTCCCACTGCTTGTAGAGTCATAAAACAGGCTCAGAAGGTTTTGTTTCCTCACAGAAGAGAAAAATGTATTTTAAGAGTCACACAGGCACCCTGGAAGCACGGTGGCTCTGATGGTGTGTTCCATCAGGCCCTATCTGGGAATCTGGAGAGCTGAATGCTCTTGCAGGACAAAACAAAACAAAAAATGCCTTGGAAAATGCAAACCTTGTGCCCCTTAGGAGCTGTAGCAGCCTGAACGTTGTACAGCTCCTAAATGGCTTTGATTTTCTCACAAGGGTTTTGGAAACGTGTGATTTCCAATGTTTCCTCCATTCCCCCTATGTAGCAATTGTTGGCTGGAAGGCTGAATGCTGTGCGTACAGTACCTGGGGGTGTTTCCCCTTTCACCAGCCCTGCCATCAGTTACCCCTCCACCCCCTCCCTCCAAACCTGCAAGAGAGTTGTTAGCCATTCACCCTGGGGCTGATTTGCTAGGACAATGCCGCTGATGAGCGAGCAGTTACGCCTAGCAGAGCCCTGGGGCTGGGGGGCACACAAGCAGGGTGCTCTGTGCATATCAGCTGCATGGGATGCAGCAGGTACATGTACACTGACTCCACATAAAGCGGCCATTCCAGGCACCAAAAGGAAAGTGTAAGGCGTAACAGGCTGGGGGCCTGTGTAAGAAACAAGGCCGCATTATGTGCTGTAGTGAAACACTAGGTAATGGCAACCCTGTAGGCCTGGGTAGTCTCAAGATGTTCAAAGGACAATCGCTACTATTGATTTGCTGGGCCTAGACTATGAGGGAGTGACAAGGAAGAGGTGGGAGTGTAAGGTAAAACCCGCTCTTCAAGATGAATGAAGGGCTTAAAATAAAAGACAAAGAGTTTCACAGGAACTGAACGATACTCTTTTGTGTTACAGTGGCTGCTTCCCATAACCGGGGTCTCCTCTCCTCATTCCTTGCTTTCCCACCCTAGAAAACCCATGTTCTGTGCAGGTGTTCAGCAGTGACAGGTTGAGCTGGAAAGATCCAGATCAACATGCTTGGAGTAGATGCTTCAGTCCAGGCCAGGAATTGCTCCCTTTTCCAGTCCTGGCACTTGTGTGGTTTAAAATCCACATCTGCTCGTTATATGACCTTCCCTGAACTTCTTTTATTCCAGTAACTCGTATCTCTTATCCTTGAATGCCAGAAGAATCACACTATGCTGTATTGTTCAGTAAGAATGAGTGATAGTTAGTGTATAAATTCTGAGACTCCAAATCTCTAAATTTACTTAGTTCAGTTAATATCTCAAAAACCTGCACTGCACACTCCCATTTGTCTACATAACCTGAACAACAGTAATAGCTGTGTGTGGAAAAACTGCGATGAGTGGCTTGTGCTTACACTCACAGTGGAAAAGTGGTGTTACGTAGCAGCCAGCGCTGAGGTGGACTTGGGTCTAAAGTTGCCCCATGCGTGGCCACACTATGACTGTGCACTTTACATAACAGTGGGGTTTGTCCAGTATATCAGCAATTAGCGCACCAGAGTGTCAGCTGCAATGCTGTGCTATAGAAGGAAACTTCAGCATACTTTATTATCAGATATATCATGTGAAGCAAGCAACTGCCGTAGCATAGAGTTCATGGGCTGGGGGAGGCAGGGGTTGCTGGATCCAAATGTGTTCTTTGGGAGCTTCTAGACCACACTGCAGCTGTCCCCAGTCCTTGACTTGTTGGATATTCTAGCATCACGCAGAATGTGGCAGGCCGAGGGCAGGTGGGTGTGTGTGGAAGGCTCTCCCTGGTTACAGAACCAGCATGGGGATACAGCTGAAGTACCTGCACCCCGTCGCCAGGTCTCTTGCCACAACATTCACTAGCCTCCAAACTGCAGCATCTCCCTCTGTAAAATATGCAGGATGATACTGTAAATCCTTCGATCGTTCTGGATGATTCTCCAACCTACTCTGCGAGTTCGAGACAGGTGTTACAGACTGAGTTGCCTCAGACATTTCTCAGCACGGCAGTAGGCAATGCTCGCAAAGAGCATTCAGCTCTCTTGCCTAGGGCTGGCGCACCATGAAGACAGACCGAGAAGCCCTCTGCTCCCACAGGCCCCTTCGTGCCAGCCATTTGCAGAAAGCCTCACGGCCCCTCTGCTGCGGGAGGCTAGCTGTGACCCCACCAGATGGTGCTGTAACACTGCCTCAACGAAATACCCTTTTTAGAGGAAACTTGAAAAACCCATCTTAAAATAGCCCTGGTGACCCAAGCCTTTGTGGAAAAAAAATATGTATTTATGTACCAAAAATACACAACAACACCCCTGACTAGAGAACTGGAAACTCTGCCTTCCTCCGCTCGTGTGGTTTCCGGCAGGCTCACCTGCCGGGGGAGCGGAAGGACGAGGAGGGGGAGCGGGGGCCTCAAAAACCAGCCGAAGGAGCCGGGGCATGCGCAGCTCCCTCGAAGGATCTGCTGTCAGCCCACCTGCCTGTCCCTTCCCATCCTGCTGCCTGCCCTGGGGCTGCCTCTGCCCTGAGGAGCACTGTGAGAAAGGCCTGAGGGCTGCAGGCCTGTTCCTGACCCTGCTGCAGCTCCTGAGGGACGCGGGGCACAGCCTGACAAAGGGCACACGCAGCCCGCCTTTGTGGCCACCAGCAGGGCAGCGGGGTGAGGGGGGAGGCCGAATTAAGACCCAGATACTAAACTGCAACGGTAGAAACCACAAGGCAACCACCCAGGAAACCTTCACAGGCTGTTCTTGAGAGTGGTTGGCGAGGCTTAGAAGTAGTGAGAGCTTACAAATGCTTCTTTTCTGAACCTGACTGAGAAAAATAAAGCTGCTGAGGAACCAGCCCCCCCCCCCCGTCTCCCTGCACATGCACACACGTGTACCCACAGGAGCTACCCAGCAGTGGGGCTGGCACCCTTCTCCTGCCACAGCCCTGTTTCCAGCCAGTCTTAGCTACACTTTCAATGGTGCCACTCTTCTAAAGCAGCCTGGTGACAAAGAGGCTTCAGGAAATATTTTCTGGCTTGGTCCGGACAGAATTTCTAGTGGTCTGGGTGTGCCTTCTGAGCTGATGGCTTTTCTGCTGTGTTTTACCATCCGATGGGGAAGTAGCCGTCTTCCAGCAGCCTGGCCAGGGGCTCTCTCCTCAGAAATGCCTTCCCCTGTTGAGCCCTTTGCAAGCCAGCTCACTATGGCAGCCTCGAACTGCAGGGTTCCCTAACCATGTCGGGGCTCTGGGGGGACAGCCCGAGGCAGTGCACCCACCCCTGGTGAAGAGGCACGGTTCTCTTTCCTCATCAGTACTTCTACAGCAAGGGAACTCATCTGGCTTTCTCAGTCCACACACCCTACCCCTCATCCACTCCCCCAAGCACAAACAGGGGCTGTGAAGTGACTCCCCTTCAAGATGAGATCCCTCCACTTGAGGCCAGAACAGGTGGACTCCAAGTTCCTGGAGGTGTGGATCAGCTCCCAGACTGCCTGGGCCCCTGCTCCTGCTGTTTGGCAACATGGTGGTAAGTTGTTCAGTCCTCCTGTGGCCCAAAAGGTGGCAAAGCCCTGCTCTTGGATTTGTCTTATCCATTTGTCTTTGCTGGGAGTCCAGCACATGCTGCCTTACCCTTTCCGGTACCTGCTGGACTGATGAGCGGAGAAGACAGTAATGCTCATGAGCTCCCAATCAGCCCAACTTCCCATGGGCATTACTTTCCCAGGGTCTGGAAAACCTTGGGCAAACAGCACAGACCATTTTCAACAGTTTCATCGGGGTTAATGCACACCATGGCTTTCTCCTTGCCTCAGCAGCGATGCCTGTCCCCACGAGCTCTGTCCCATGTCACTCCTCACAGACTGCCCTGGCAGAACTGGCACCACTCTTGCTCCTCCTATGGCACACGGCTAACGCACCTCCACCTTCCACGTGCCCTCATCCAACATCCAGGTGTCACTGGCCTGCTGACAGCCAGCACCCTGGCACCAAGGGCATCTCAGCCTCGCGCCTCCAACCAGGCGGAGGAGGTCCCCTTCACAACCCCTCCTTTACACCACGGGTGTGCTTGCTTTCCTTTTGACTCCAAGAAGCACATTCATGCCATTTTCAGCTCCTGGTTCTCCAGGAACAAATGCCAAAATTGGAAGGGAATGGTTGGGAATGTTATCCCAGAGGTATTCACACAAACACTTTCCATCATTTCATTTACCAAGAAAAATACCCTTGAAAATACTCCGCTAAGGAAAACTTTTCTTGTCTTCGGCACCTCAGGGACTTTCAGCATCTTCTTGGGGCGAGACCTTCACCGGGGGGGTTGTCCCACTTCTCACTTGCAACTGATGCAGACCAAAACAGTGAAGAAAGCAGGGGAAGTGGCCGCTCACTCCGGTGCAAGGGAGCTTCCCGCACTTCAAAGCCATCGGGGCTCTCTGCCGGCAGGAAGGGCTGCGCGGGGACACTGGGCGTGGGGCAAACCAGCGACAAGGAAATTGTGGGGCCGATGGGACGTGAAAGCTGCAAGTGTGTGAAAGGCAGGACGGAAGTGTTGTAGGGGGCAGCCCTATTTTTAGCTGCCTCTTGCAGAACTTTGCTAGCGTTTGCTGTAGTAGGAGAGCTGCTTCTCCTTTCCTTGATGTAAGCAGAGCCGACGACGTTTGGGTCTGTTTTTATTTAGCTACTCACGAGATAGCACTGACTGAAAGGTCCCTTGAACGCTGTGGATGCAAAAACACCCGTGGTCAGAGAGTCTTGGGCAAGGAGAACAGAAAGCATCTGACACTTCCCTGTCTCCATTTCAGGACTGTGAGAGGTAGAAACCGAAGCCGAGGCTGCCAGCATGACTCTTAGTCACATCAACAGGGGATTTTGCAACACAGTGGGTGCAGGGAGTCTGCAAGCAAATCTGGAGTGCTTCGCGAGGGCATTGGATTGGGGTTCCTCTGGCTGTGAGGCCTGAGCAGTGCTGTGCAACCCTCCCTTTCCTGCTCCACTGCAACCTGCTCGGCCGCTCCGGGTGGGTGGGAGGCAGGCAGGGTTTAGCACTAATTAGCATGGAGCACTGTGGGGAGCAAGAGGTGGCCATGCCTACCCTGTACGGGGCTCCTTTTAACGCTTGCATTAACATTAGATGATTCCTACGCCCACTGTAGGGAATATCCTACAGGGAGAGGCCATTCCTAAGCCAGGCAAGAGAGGACATTAGGCAGCCGTGCAGAGGAGCATGAGACGAGATGTGGTTGTTCTGCATGGGGCTGGAACCACCAAGGCAAGCTCCAGACTGGATCCCACCGCTGGCAGTTCGGCTCAGTGTGACTTGCAGTGTCCAGCTCAAGGTCAGGATGGGAAGGACGGTGTCCAGACCTGTATAACCAGAGCCTGTTGCTGCTCTCAGTATCTCATCCCTGCAGTGGGTAGACACGTGGATAACGTATATAGCCCCTTCTTAAACTGGATTGATTAAGGCAGGATTTGCAATTCTTGAATTGATGTGTATGGAGGAGTGCTTCGTACTGTAACAATTTTATTTAGAAATGATAAGTCGTTTATAAGGAGGTAGTGAGAGGAGTAGGTTATTGACAGCGCCATTCCTGTCCAAGGGAATGTGCTGGAAAGTCACTTTGTCCTCTAGATGGCACCCCTATTACTCACACATCAAAAAGTTAAAAAAACAGACACGCCTTTCTTTTAAACGCTCAATTTACAGACAGGCCGTGCAGTTTAGTAGTTTGGACCAAAACCTACGGGCAATCAAGATTACAGGAAAACCGACCATGTCTGGGTTTTCCCCTCTTCTTGTTCAAAATAAGGAATATGGATTTGCCTTCCTCTGGACTCTGTACTTGTCGTTACTGGGCTGGGAGTTGCTACCTGGGAATTCATCCTGAAATTTCTGCAGTTGTGTGGGAACCAAAGAAGAGCTGCGGTGCTTTGCTTCGCCCTCCAGCCCGCACACATTTGGTCAGTGCCCCGCCTGATGGGCGAGCAGCTCTCCTGGGTGAGAACCAAGGGCCTCCTCAGCGAGCAGGAAGGTCCAAGGCTCCGCTGCTGTATTTGATCTTTAGGGATGTGTGGTTGTGAACTTCGACAGAACCAAAGCCACACTTTGCCAGAGCTATTTGTACAGAAAATTGCTTTATTGTTTCAATTAAAAAAAAAAAAAAAAAAAGGCAGCCAGGCATTTAATGGCTCCCATCTGCAGCCACTCTGTGTAATTCACTTCCCACTTAAGGTTTGAATCCTTCTTTTCTTTTTTTAAGCATGGGGACAAAAAGGGAGCGTTAACGTCCTTAATGTTAATAAATGTATCTTTATGGTCTATTTTAAATAAGAATAACCAGGCTTTTGTTGGAGAAGGGTCGTAAATAATCCGTGTGTGAGTGGAGATGCTAACAGTGGGAAAGAATGCACATGCACAGGAATCTAAGTTGGCTGTTAGCAGAAGTGTTAATGAACTGTCTAATTGATTTAAATGTTACTTAGTTATCCCCATTTCTATATTTCCCGAGAACTCATAGTCAGGGTGTTCTTCCATCATCATAATTCCCTGAGAGCTAATTGCCATAGCCAAAAAGGGAACTGAGGGAGCCAGATTTCAAAGGTGTTTGGCACCTAGAGACAGAGACAGGGGCTTACAAGTCTAAGCTGCACTGAAATCAGCAGTCAGGGCCAATGCCCTTTTGAAATCCAATTAGGCACTTTGCTGGCATTTTTAAGTGCCTCAGTGCCTACAGTACCCCTCCCTAGATGACTTGTATGAAGTGTGTGTCACAGCCCTGCATGAAAAAAAAGTGCATGCAGAAGGCAAATGACATCCACAGATACAGAAACGTGACATTTTTTTTTTTAATTGATAGTTTGGGGAGGCAATAATAAGATAAGAAGGATGTCTTTGCAGGATGCAGTTCTGCCTTGACAGGGCCCTTGGTAAATGGCAAGCTGCAAGCTGGACGTTCCCCCAGCACTCCTGTGCTCTGCTGCAGCAGCTCGGAGCAGGATTCAGTCTCCTGTTCAGGAACATACTGCTCAGATTATGGGCAACTCTCAGATCATGGTGCTGTCAGAGGTGCACTGTACCCTTCCTAGTGACGGGATGGAGCAGAAAGGAGAATAAATACATAAGAAAAAGGGGAAACAACTCTTAAAATAGATTTATTTATTTATTTATTTTATTAGGGTTTGCACTTTTTTTTTTTTTTAATAAAGCAGAAGAGAATTAATAAGAAATTTATGGTCTGATTTCAATCCTACGGATACTCACGGAATCCCTTTAGTGAATACTGGACCAAGTCCAAGAAAAACAGGTTATTCCCTTAACTTCCATTTATTCGGGGCTGTGTCCTTCTGCATTCAATCTTGTTAGATTTGCCAGTAGATTTAATGTGAGTCTCATCAGCAGTGGTTCTGGACAAGAAACTGTGGTCAGCTGCCTCTGCCTCTGAGACTGTCTTCCCAGAAGAGTGGTGGTACCTTAGGATGTCAGGGCTACATGACAGGTAGTTGATGCTTGTCCAGAGCATCATGGTAGGATCCCCTACAGTAAGACACAACTTTGAGGTAAGTGACGTCTCTCTGTCATGCACTAAACTGCTCCACCAGCTGGTGTTTTTAGCACACCAAAACCAAAGCAGCTCAATAAAATGGTTTCTGTGTGAACAGTTCAATGAAAATATCTAAGTTTGGTTGTGGTCAAAAATGCAAATTAAAAACCCTTTGGGATATACAAAGAACAGACCAGAAAATTGTCTTGTGTTACCAGGACCAGAACAAAGCCACGCGCTTGGAAGCAAGCTCTCCCCCAGCCTGGGAGATGCTATGAGAGGAAGCAGGTTCCAGTCCTACCGCTGCCAAAGATTTTCTGGGTGCTCTTTTTAACGTGTTGTTGCTAAATCTGTGCACCTGACACAAAAGAGGTCAATGAGAAAACCCGGCTCTTGTTTCAGTGCCCTAGGGACACAGGAATGCTTTTGGGGAGTTTTGCACTTGCATCACTCTATATCCATGCTGTCCTCAGTAAACGTGTTTTGAATTCACAAAGCCAAGATGTTTGAGCCAGGAGCACTTGTGCTGCTTGTAAGGACATAGCTTCCATACAGAGCAGGCTTCTCTCTGCTCTTTGACGAGCAAGACTGAATGGAAGACGTGGTGTGAACGGTCAGTGAGTTTGGGCTTGAAATTAAGCCTGAACCCAGTGTTATCCATATACAAATCTATCAGCACTTGGGAATTCAGACTGAAGTTTATGTCTAAAATAATTCCACACATATTAAAAGGTTGGAAATATGATTGGGGGATAACTCACTGACCATCCTTTCTTTCCCTGCCCTGCCTCTCTGCTCTGTGACTATGACTAGGATCTCATAGGGCGTGTGGGCCCAGCCTAGACTGAATTTGTCTGTGGGGACATGGGTTTGTTTTTTTAAGCCGTGGCTGCTCCTGGTGAGGTGGGGTTAGCCCTCACATATCCCACCATCTCTCTGTCCTTCGGTGACGCTGGTCCACAGTACAAGGAGCAGAGTGGGAGCACGTGGCGTGTGAACAGAGATTTCTGCTGAGGCACATCCAAGTGGTGTGCCCCCAAAAAGGGAACGGGAGCTGCACCTTCCACCCTCTTGGGCCATGAAGAACGACCACCCCTGAGGTCTCGGGAAGCTGAAAGCTGCTCCAGATCCACCCTTACGCGAGAAGAAAACACACCCCTGCTTCTTTCTACATGTGGCTGCAGGTTCCTTGCCACAGCCTGAACCAGCCCTCCCTGATGATGTGTGGCCCTTAGGTGGTGTGACACCGCGCTGCTGGGGAGCCCGGCTGCCCACAACGGGCTTCCTCTGCTCGCTTACTGCTGGGTGCTGCCCCTGTGAAGCAGCCTCCTGCCAGCTGCAAATCCAGCGTGGCCCTGTGTCCTCCAAAATTAGGATTTCGTTCAACAGTTTTATGACTCTGTTACACAGCTCTGTTGTAAGCTTCCCACTATCTGCCTCAAGCAGCTCATCTCAGCGATTCCTCCCATGCTAATCTCTGTGATCTGTGGCATGCATACAGCATCGACTGGAACAGAACCTCCCCTCTGCTGTACCGTATTTGCCAGGACAGGCACAACTCAAGATAACCGGATTTGAAACAATCAGAGCAGGAAGCAGCAATAACTGGCCTGGAGGGAAGGCAGGGAGTTGCCCATAGACAGTTTTTCAGAAGGGTGCCCAATTTTTGATAGCCGATCTCTTTCCACGTTCCTTTAGCCCAGGTACAAATGTAAATCTTGCAGGAACTACCTTCACCCTCACTCCCTGACTTCTGAGTGAGTGAGTTTAGATCTGTACCATCTTTTTCTTACGGCAGCGTTTAACACATGGTGACACGCATAGTGACCTACATGTGTGCATGACCAAGACCTCCAGAGCCGCATCTGCTTCAGACACGACACTGATGTCACCGCTGCCGATGCAGATCTCTCTGTGGGATTGGACAAGGCGGAGGACGGTGACGTTACTTTTTCCATGGAGCGCACGGCCCTCAAGGCTGGCTCTGGTACCGCTGATGCTCCCACGGGCAGCAGCCCGTACGCAGCAGTGAGCCAGCCCTCTGCCCACCAGCACCTTGGTACCACGGGGGTCAGAGCAGGCCGAGGCAGGTCCTGGGCAGGCGCTCTGGCTGCCGAGCCGGCAGCTTAGTCACGGCGCTCTCCAGACACCGTGTAAACATTACCCACAGTCCCCCGCAGCTGCCCGCGCCACCGGGCTCCGCTGCAGCCCAAGGGTCACGAGCTGGGACCAGCAGCCGGGTGCCAAACGCAGCCCGTGGCTTTGAGCAGGCAGTCTGCTAGAGGTCGTCACACGCCTCCTTAAGCAAACAGGGATCCACGCCAGTTGATAAATCATTTACGAGGAGAAGTCAGAAGCAAAGAACTAGATTAACCAGGTCACTGGGTGTCCTGAGGGAATGACGTGTCAGTGGAGCTGAAACAGCAGATCCCACAGTTGCAATCTGTTGCCTTCTTCTGTCCTGACAGCAATTCATGGAAATCCCTGGAACTAGACACTAGTGATGGAAAAACCCATTAGCTCATCCAAGTCAGCTCGCTAGTTAAAGCAGTCACTCCCATTCTACATTTTTGGCAGAGTTAAAATGTCTCAAGAGAGGGGATTTCCACCAGTTCCTTCTCAAGGGGAAATTATTCCACCTATCAGGAAGACTGCCCTGAGTGGTGCTATTTTTGTAAAACAGAAGTAACTCCAAAGCCCAAGAGAGAAAAACAAAAGATTCTGCTGCAGAAACACAGGCAGCGATGTTTTTCTGCCCCAACAGACATGTGCCACGCATGGCACATCTCCAAATGGAAACGCTGTGTGCACACGTGTGTGTTTATATATATCCACCTAGGTGTGTTTATGTGTGTGTATACACACGTCCTCCCTCTGTCCAAAGGGTGGTTATGACCTTGTGCCTCCTTGGATAATCGATGTGTTGTATCGTGATCTCACACCTAGTTTAGACTTATGTAATGCCACTGACATCAAGGCAAAGAAAATTGCTAAATTAACTCTGAGGAGGGAACAGACGCGTGGAAAATGGGAGGCATCAGCTGGTGCTGGTGCACACGCTTCCCATCTGAGTGGGGGGAGAGGGCACGTTGCCTCAGCAACATGCATGGAGGAGAGTGACCGCCCTCACCACAGCTAGCTACGCTGCTGCTCGAAGCGCTCGGGCCTGCGGTGATGGGAAAGGTGTTGCAATGCAGAGCTGCACTGCGGAGGTTGTCAGCAGAGGCTATGGAGATTTTGGCAGCCAAGCTTTTCAGCACCTGGGAAGCACTTTGGGACAGTGGGAAAATAAATTAGCTGTGTGATGGCGTTTAAAGCCTTATCATTAGTTTCAGAGCTAATTCTGCATTCAGATGAATGGGCGTAGCACACATTGCTGAGCTAGAACTTGTAGAGATAGGGAGGATCGCTCTCTGTTCCCATTCAGAAAGCTTTCGGCCAGCAGAGCTCTAACTTGCAGTCTTGGTGGCTTAGGTCTGGAGCAGAGATCTGCGGCTAGGGTAGGTACAATGGCAATATTAGCAGCAAACAAACCCCATGTTATCCAGGGCCCTGATTACCATTGCAACGGGGTGTTGGCTATATGCATCTTACGAGAAGAAGGCGGGGTGCTGCCTGGGCGTTTGTCCTGAATTTGTAACTCCTTCTCAGCTAGTTGTTTTATTTGTCTCTCACAGTCTCACAGCTGGCACAGCTGTCTTCCCCATCTGGAACTCCTGAAATTCAGGCACTGTGTTTTGCAACATTGCAAGGACCTGACTGCCATGTACCCATCAGTTATATTAAGGCTGTCCTCACAAGCATGCTGTGTGTTCTTGCGTTATTCTAGGGAGCTCATGAAGGCTGCCCTGAGCATCCCTGGCTTTGGGCTGGGCTTCCTGCTTTGCAGGATTTATATGTTGTTCATTTAGCACAAAACACGATGAAGCACAAAAAAAAAAAAAAAGTCCTGTGAGGACTGACATGGAGTGTGGAAAAAGATCTAACCAAAAAGGCGTAGGTCAAATTCTGGGCCTTGGCCGGGCCCCTTTAATTGCTGTCAGGTACCAGTGCCAGTTGACCTACTAAGCCCCTTGCCCCTTGCACTGTGGAGGGATAAGAGCGGTGAAGCCCAGTAATAGTTTAACTATGAGATTAACTCCCTGCCAGTTCCACAACAGAGGACGAAAGGTGCTGACTCCAGGCGCTTCCACACGCCAGCCCACGCTCTCCCGCCACCCCTCACGCTGCTGGCCTGCCTTCCCCACCGCCTGAAACTGCAGCCTGACCCTCGGCAAGGACGGGAAACCTGAGCCCGCTGTGACTCTACAGACAGGTTTCTGGCAGAGCTTATGTGGTGCTTGCTCCCTAAAGGAGGGCCAGAGGAGGAGCAAGAGCCATCTTGCTCTCGATGCTTTAGACATCTCTCAATTTCCCTATGCCTGTAAGGTCCCACTGCTCCCCACAACCACACTCCACGGTAGGAAGAGATGCAGGGAGGGCCTGGAGAGGCCTAGGCACTCTGGTGCACGCCCTTCATGTTCCCGAGTCCTCTGAGAAGCTTGGTCTCTCATACCTTAAAGTCTACGGGGGTTTGGCCATTCCTCTCAACACGTGCAGGACCAGGCCCCCAGACCAGCCCAAAGCCCCCAGACATCAAAGAGAATCTTTCTGCAGGCTTCATTGTGGCAACGGAAGCCAGTTTTGCACATGGCAAGGCAGAAGGCAGCTAAACTGCAGCTTAATTAGGATGACCTGCCACAAAGGTTCTGTTTAAAAGAAGAGACTATCAAGCATTTTACCTAAAAATGCACAGATTTCTACAGTGAACTCCAACCTTCCCTCCGGTATTATGAACCTGATCACAGGCACATCCTGTCCGGGCCTGAGGAGCAGACAGACAGACAGACCTGCGTCAGAAAGTGGAACTGACTGATCTGACTCGCCCGCGCCGAGCTGAGGATGAGTGAAACCATGCACCGTGCAGACAGTGTGGAAAGCAAGCGGAGGTGATAAGGAGCGGGGGTTTTCGTTGTTGTTGTTGTTCTTGATGCCGTGTGGGAGAGGAAAACGATATTGGTGAGGATTGTAAACAGCAATAGTTGCCACCAAATTGTGGTAATGTACGGCCCTGAATTTTCAGCCACCATTGGGCACCAAGTGCCTGTCACCTAAGTGCTTGCATTGAGGAAAGCTTGATTTTCCAACAAGCACCCAGTGCTCCAAAATAACCAGCATCACCTGTGAACATGAGCTCTGATCCTTATCTGCTGGCCATGTGCTGTGAGAGCCGTTTCCACCTGAGAAGCACTTTCCTTCCATTGCCTCACAGAGCCACGTTTCCTCTCTCAGTCATTCACACCAGGGCTGTGTGGGGCCAAGGTAACCCAGGACAGCAGCGAAGGGGGGACAGGCATGGGGACAACCCTTCCCAGCACGCAGATCATTTGCAGATCCTTGCGGCGTGGTGGGGTTGACCAACACCTCGGTACAGGGCGTGTGTGTGCGTGTGATGTGGTTGCGGAGCGCACGGTCACCGGTGTTCAGCTGCCTACCCGTGTTCTGCGAGTGGCCTTGCGTTAGTTTCAGGCGTAATAACATCATGATATCATAATAATATATCACACTGATGACACCAGCCCATGGAGCAAGCCACAGCGATCTGATCTCATTCTGCAAACGTTGAGATGAGCATTACTGCTTCTCAGGACAAGTGGGTGGCAGGTAGATGGAGCTGGCTCTGCCTACATTGCCAGCCCTGGGTGGGAACGTGACCTCCTGGGTTATGCTCGACTCCTCAGCTCCTGATCTGCCTCAGCTGCGGCCGGTGAGTCACTGCACCTATCTGAACTCACTTCTTCCATCTGTGAAATGGTGACAATAACATTTCCTCACCTTATGGGGGGAGGGAAGGGAGCGTGTGCAAGAATGAATAAATGTTTACAAAGCACCTTGTGAGCAGTGTGCCTCTGACGCTGCTGTTCAGAGGAACCGGCGCTAACGCTCTCCACATTGTTCCTTCCAGGCTGGGTTGCACCATGCAGCGAGGTGTCCTCAAGTAAACACTCCCCTCAGAGTCAACAGGCTTGAATGAGAGCAAATGAGATAATGCCTCAGGAGAGAAACAGAAGTGAAGTTACTCTCAGTGAAGACTCAGTGTGTTACCAGTGATTTCAATAAATTTCGTCAAAGGAACAGCAGAGTAACCTTTAAAAGAAAAAAGAATAAAGTAGAAAAACAAACGAGCTGTGACCATTTTTTTTTAAAGTGGTACCATGGTCTTAGGTTTCACTTCCCAAATGGGAAACAGAACAGAGAAGTGAATCCCCTTGAAATAAAAGTGAAGTTAATAACGGGACGCCTTTAGCTGCTCGCCACATCCTGTGTACGCTGATCGCTCTGTTTATAGCTGGCAGGAGCCCTTCTAGACTCTTCTCTACCAATTTAACTCTTTGCTGAGCCCAGCTGCACTTCATCAGCAGCCAGGAAAAGTCCTCCCTGCCAGAGCCACGCTGCCGTCAGCACGGTCCCACACCCTCCCTGCCTGCACACGGGCACGCGGCTGCCAGCACGGTGCCGTCCCTCGCGTGGGCCAGGGTGCTCAGCCGCGGCCATGCGCACGGGTGGCTGTGGTAACCCCTCGGCGTCCTGCTCACGTGTCCCATGGCGCTTGTTCATGCGCACACATGCTCTTCATAGGTTAGTGCTTTCTCCTGTACTGAAGAGAGATGGATAATCAAGCACTGCACCAACGCGCTTGGCAAGCCGTATGCAGGGCAGCTGTGAGGCAGACTTATCCCACTGCACCGTCACTGCAACAGCTCTTCTTCCTGGGATGAACTTTGTGGCTGGGGGTTCAACTGCTTCAGGAAACGTGGCTTAAACTGGCATATTTGTTCACATGCACAGCTCTTTTTATTGGCCTGGTTTATTCTGGACTCTGCTTTTGGTGCACTGCTGGCTCTTGCTGTTGCTTCTTGTTGTTCTGCATATGGCGTTGGAGGTGAATGTGGAACCCCCCGTTCATTAACAGATTTGCTCTTTTGAACAGTTTCACCAGACAAGGTTTTGCCATCCACCACCCCCACACCTGCTCCTCAAAGGGTTTTCACTAGTTCAACAGCACTTAAAATTTCTGGTTTGCATTTTGGAGCAGCTGCATTAGCAACAGACACAGTCATATCCACCGCAGCATGAATCTGTGGGTTTTTGATCCATCAGTGATACTAAAGGTGACAGACTGGTCATCTTTGAGCCATGCATCCTGAACGCATCTGAATTTGGGAAGAACCACACAACTCCACCCAGCATCCTGTCACTGTACTGGTGGGTCAACTAACTGCAAACTTCAGAAACTGGCCAGCAGATAAGGATCAGAGCCCACATTCGCAGGTGATGCTGGTTATTTTGGAGCACTGGTGGGTACAGCGTCTCAGCTATAAAGGCTAGAGGTGCACACACTGGAGGGCAGTGAATTTGGGAGTTTATTATTATTATCTTTTAATATGCCTAACAATGGGAAACATGAATCATCTCTGTAGGCCTGAAGATCGCAATTGACCATCCACAGGCAAACTACAGCAAGAAACACAGAAGGTAGTGGATGTGCTGTTATTGCAGAGCGGTGCAAGTTGGGAGGACACTTTCATTGAGAAATTTTGTTTCCAGGTAACTTAAGTCCTGTCTGCTGGGCTGGCAGGGAGAATGGTCATGGCAGACACGAAGACACCAGTTACTGTGGAAATTATACCGTGTGGATGCTTGTCTGCTAAGAAATGCCAGTACTGTTGGCAGTACTTCCATTTCACAGGGGAGGTCAGGTAGCCATCGCAGAGCCCCAGCCTCCTGCTGCTGGGAATCACTGCTGGAAGTATTATCCATCTGGACTGGCACATGCAGCAGAGATGAAAGAGAAAACCTGACCTGCTTTTCTCTTGGAGCCCCCTGAGGGTGGTAACAGACCTCTGATTAAGCTCTAGATTAAGCTCTGCAGAGCTGTGGGCTGGGATTTTGACATTTCCCAAGTGGTACTAGGCGGCCAACATCCTCTTCTTTGCAGAACAGCTAATCCCAGACATTTAAGAGTTGGGTTCTGAAATATTGTCAGTATCCTAAACAATATCATTTAAAAAATTTGAAAACCAGTAACGTTGGACTCAGTATCTGTTTGTCTTTTGACTCTTCAGCCTTTGGGCTCAACTCTACAGAGCTTTCATGTTTTTCTCTGCAATAGCCAGCAGGAAAAGCGTGCTTTTAACTGAAAACTGATTCCCCTACAATCACATGATCTACGGAGCAGAGTCTTAAAGAACAAAAAAGTAGCAGCAAGTAGGAGCTGTAGCCAGTAATCGATGCTCCGTGTTTGTGCAACACACCTTATCCCCTTACAGAAAGCAAAGGGTGAGCACAGAGGAAGCACCCTGCCACCAGCAACATCCAGGGCACTGTGCCACGGAGATGGGCATCACAGCATGCAGTGCTCAGAGGCAGCCCAGACACCAGGCCCAACGTCTTAGCTCTTGTGAAGAGTATGATCAGTTTTTGATGACGAGGCCTTGCTTTCATTCCTCCACCAAAGGTCTGCCTCTCCATGGGCACATGGGATTGGGGGCAGAGAGACAGCCTGCTTGAAACACGACAGGCACCACCGGCAAGCTATCTCCCCTCCCGGCCCCTCCATGGAGTGTGTGGCAAAGCTCCCACGTCTCTGAGGCTGCCACATGTAGCTGCGGGGCGTTTCTTCCTCTCCAGTTTCTCCACAAAGCTTTCTGTATGCAAGAAAGCTCGGAAACTCTGAAGCCACCCCAGGCTGTCTTCCCGCACGGAGGGCTTGGATGCCTTTGCTCTGTGTCACCTCTCAGCATTTGGTCCCCAAGCTTCGGTCTTGGAGGCTGTGCAGCTTTCTACTGACTTCACAAAAACAAACAAAGGCCTGGTAGCATGTAGGTCATTCTAGTGAATTATTTACAAACACACCCCCCTTCTGTTTCTTACTGCGTTGGGCTTGGTGTTACCACACCCTGCCAGGAACCGTGCTTGTCCCCAGCAGAGCCATTCCCGCTCTGGGGCAGCCAGACCCCACCGCTGAGCAGGCTTTGGGTGTGCGGGCCGGGCCTTGCCAGCTGCTGCCCTGGGCTGGACGTTGCCCACAAGGCAGCTGCATCCAGCCTCTGCAAAAGTGGGGCTCGGCAATCCAGCCGGAGCAGGTATGCAGCTACGGGTGGGTTGGCACGCCGGGCCAGGTTCAGGCCAGGTACGGGCTTATCGGCAGATCGCATCCCGTCTGGAAGGGTACTGCGAGGCAGGCTGTTGGCAAAGCACTCAGTTCCCTTGCAACTATTTTTAAAAGCACCTTTACACCTTTCTTTTCCCCTTGTATGACACAAATAAAATGCTAGCATCAGCCGGTTATTACCAAAGCAAATCATTGCTCTGTAGCCCTCTGTTTCGCTGTTGCAAGTGAAATCATATCTACCCCCTTCATGAGAAAGAGCCCCCTACCCAGCTCTGCCTTTGATCCTGTTGCTGTTCGTTCATGCTGCCTTTGGTGGGCTTTTGATCTGCCTCAGCGGGGCTGTTCTTAGGGAGCTGCTTTAGGTCCTGCTGCTATGGCCGTTCAAAGCAGCCAGGCAGACAGGGACTGCGAGGTGCGACCAGGCTATGAGACGACTATTCATCATGCTGATCCAGGCCCCAGATCATTTCTGAGCAACTCCTGAACAGTCTTGGCCCATGCCACTGCTGACCCCTACAAGCTAACTTCTAATTCAGAACAAGAGGCTTGCCCAATTTCATCTGAAATGGCTTGTTTTGGCTTCTGTGTAAGCTGAACTTTCTCCGTCATTGTGGTTTGGTTTCCTAGTTTAGTTAGAAGCTTCTGGAGTGTCTCCCAGCTCTGTCTAACTATGCCTGAATTTACAATAAATAATGCTCCACTGGTAGCTAATGTTGTTGCCTTGTTAGTCATTTGTGTTTTGAAACAGTACTAGGAGGGCTGCCTTCATCCCCACCACACGTGGCCCCACCACCCCCTCCCCAGCAAGCTTTTCTTACCCTGCTGGCCACTTACTTCTCGTGGATTCCCCCCCTCCCATCAGCTCTGACCCACTTTTAATCCATGACAGGACATTTCAACCCATGGCTGCCAAGTGTATTTCACTCTTGGAAGAGCCTTTATCAAAAACCCCTTTGAAAGCCTGTGTTTACAATGGTCCCTACTTCTTTCTGACCAGCTTTTTCAGAAACCCAAAGAAGTCAACTGACTAGAGGGGCATGATTTAGACTCACAAAAAATGAGTTCATTTATTATCACCGTATCCTTCCCACTTACTTTGGATGCTGCTTTTGCTCAGCAGTTCTGTTTTTCCCGTTCCTGTTTTGCTCCCCCACAGGGCAGAGTTCAGACATGGGGCAGTTTCTGGGACTTGCCTTCACTCCTGCTGCAGCCTCCACTGCTGCCTCCCATCCCAGCACACGCCAGCTTGGAGCCAGACGCTTTGCACAACCTCTTGTCCATGCACTGCTCCTTCCTCTGTGGTCTCTGTTTGCCCAGAAGCCCTGTTATGCTCAGTCCAGCCTTTCTAAAAAATGCAGCTGCTCCCTGGTGGGGGGCAGGAGTGCGGGCGCCAGGGCTCTTCCCTTCCCACAGTGGGGAGCAGCAGCGGGGCTGGTGATGGAGATGAGGGATGCTGGACCCATGGCTGTGCCAACATGCATTGTGTCTTTGGGAAAAAACTCATGTAGTTCGTAGGGCCAGGCGGAGCAAAACCCCATCACCAGAATGGGTGGCTATGGGGGGAGCACAGGTCTCAGAAGTGGAAGGGTCAGGGTGTCCCCAGGATGGAGGTGGGTTGATTGGGTCACTGCAATTGCCTGAGCTAAAAGCCAGGCACTGCACATACGGCTCGGGGTCTAGAGGTAGTTTGGCTTCCCAACCTACCTGCGAAATGCTACAAAGGGCTCTGAGAGGCTCCCAAAAGCACTGTGGGAGCACCAGAGGCTGCGCAGGAGGTTTCTTGCACCATCTACAGGAGACCGCAACGGGAATTTCACCGCTGGCTTCCGGAGGAGCAGAGCTGGGCAAGCACATGATACCTCCAAAATCCAAGTTCAAATGTATAAATTTACCATATCTAACACCTCCCTGAAATCCAAACAGACTCGATTACATTCTCTCTCATTCTCTTAATGAATCAGTAATTATATTGAAGAACACTATTATTTGTTTGGCATGACCTATATAAACCCGACCTGTGGAGCGCATAGTTGGTGCAGTGCCAGTGCTCTGTGCCCTGTGTATTATTACCTTATAAACATAACCATTGTTTGAATTTCAGATCAAAACAAACCGAGCCACGTTGCTTGTCAGTTATTAGATATCTTTTTCCCAAATGCTCACCCAGACCGTATTACAATAACAATAATTATTATTACATACTTCCTTATTATATGTTTGTGCAGAGGTAGCACATTTGCCTTTTTCCCACACATTAGTAGCTTCTCCTGACTCTTATGATTCACTCCTGCTTATTTCTCAACGTCCATGAGCACTCTTTGCACTCCCAGCTGCATTTCGTCAAGACCTGCAGATTTACACAGAGATTCCCCATCCCGCATTGCACCAGTCCACAAAGGTTGCAACCGGTGCTGGGGCTTTGCTCCGTGAGGGAATATACAAACACGTAGCAAGACATGGACCCTGCCCCCAACAGCTTTATAAATATTTAACTTGGTCTGATAACGTGATAGGGGCTGATAATGTGATTTGGACACACTAAGACCCAGCCCTGCTTGGTATGGACATGGAGCCTCTGAGGGAAATTTGATGGGGGGTCTCAGACAGTGCACAGCAATGGTGCCCGCTTCCCTGAGCCACTGCTGTGGGCAGGCTGCGGGGTGGGATCCGCCTTCCTGAACTTGGGGTGTCCCAAAATTAGTTGTCAAGTTCTGAGCAAGTTGCCCATCTGCCTTTACAGTCACAGAAGAGAAGTGGGCACTCAGCTCCAGAGTGAGTCAGCCCTTCTCAAGATAAATGCTGAAGATAGTCGAGGTGAATCACACACTAGAGGTGCCTATTTGTCTCTATTGACTATGCAAGAAGCCTGTCCGACTAATTAGGTTTAGACACCTAACTTTTAGGCACCTAAACTCAGGAGAGAGGAAACCCAGCCTCATGGAGGTTCTTTGTTCCAGGCGGGACAAAGGAGACAATGGGAGGCTCCCTGGAAATGCCCTCCCAGATGTGGGTCTGACCAAAGCCCTGTGGACGAATCTGCAGCGCCTGGCCTCTTCTGCGTCTTCGTGCAGCTCCTGGGGGCACGGCCGGGTGCTCCAGCAGTACCCAGCTGGCAGAGATGAAAGCACGTTCCCCGCTGTGGTCTGGATGAGGCAACGGTCTTGTGGGAAAAGATGTAATAGTGGAACCGAAGGCGGTATCGTAATGTGTTCACAGAAGTCAGGAGGAGCAAAAATGAGAAAAAAAGAAAAGGAGGCTTAACCCTTGATTCCTGCCTGGTACTAAAAGTATGTTTTGATGGGATGGGATGGGATAGGATAGGCAGGGAAGTAAGCTGCCTCACTGATGCAAATATCTCACTGAGCTGTGAAATGTGTGGAGTACAACCACTGTGTTTGAAAACAAGGCTGTGACAAGTTCCACCGTGAAGGGGCAAAGTGGAATTTTTCAGAGGTTTATAGCCAGGCCTATTGGAGGTGAACTGCTGCCAGCACAGCAAGCAGCACGTTTAGACACCAGCACTGCATGGCTGACAAAGGTGAGATCTCGAAGAGGTTTTGACCTTCTCCTTAAAATAAATAAATAAATAAATAATAATGTGAAAGCATTTAGTCCTAGCACATTCTTTCAGGGGAGACAATATCATGGAAACATTCCACCAGTTGATGTCTGCTGAATAAATCAGCAGCCAGCTCCAGCTGGAAACTGGCATGGGCGACCAGGAGTGGCTGTGCTGCTGCATTATCGCGCTGGTGCGTACAGGCTTGCAAGCGTGGAAGCAGGGTTTGAAAACAATCCTGAAGTTGTGCTGTTTGCTGCGATCTACGCCTTCCCATTTCCAGGATCGCTTCTGGTTCATGCACTAACCACCCTATTGATACAAAGGGCAATTGCCGGTTCGACTTGCAGCAGGTGTGGGCTGCTTTTTTTCCCCCGGACACTGCCAACAGCCTCTCTCAAGCTTCCGGCACTCCCCTTGATCTGAACGCCAAAGCGCTGGGAGAGAGCCGGTGTCTCTGCCCCAGCAGGCCGGGCCTGCAGACGAGGCGGGGCCGCAGCGCGCTGCGGGACGCTGTGTGCCACCACCAGCCCCACAGCTGGGACTCGGGGGGCAGTGGGATGGGGGCTGACCCCAGCACCTTCACCAGCCACCACCAGGCAGCACCCACCTGGATCATGCTCTTTTCTCCCACCCCTCAAAACTGCCTTCTTCTGCATCCATCTGTGCCCCAGCCCCATGGAGCTTGGCACCAGCCTGGCTGCAGCCGCAGGGCCCCGAGGTGGTCGTGGCAGGCAGCAAAACACCAGCATGGGCTTGCTGTGCATTAACCACATTAGTATTTCCACTGGAAATTACAGCTCGGATCCATTAAGTTCAGCCAATTTCCTTACCCTGCATCTGCTGAGAGGACACCTTTGCTTTTTCCCCTGCAGTACCTTGTCAGTGCCACCAGCGCTAAACTCGTGACCCTTCCTCAGGAGGCCACACACTACATCCACCTCCCGCCTTTTCCTCCCTTCACACCCAAACAGTAGCCCAGTATCCGAGCCACTGAGGAAGAGAAAGCCCTCCTGACGAACAACCAAATCAGATCCAAACCCCACTACTAATTAGCAAAGAAGTCCTGTAATTGAGCTCATCCTGGACGGTCCTTAAGTCATTCACACGTGTAAAGTCGGGAGGATTAAGGGCTCATAATATTTGCCTGGCCCTGTTGCTACCAATTCCAGCAAAAATAATGGAGCTAGCTTCTTGGGTTTCACGCCACCACAAAACACACACATGCACACACTCCCTCTTTTACGGATGTTTACAAACGCGAGCAGCCAGGAATCTCGCTCGGGTTGCTTCCCACCACCCTAGCACACTTGCCTGTATCTCTGCGCGTCTGCTGTCCCACCAGGGAGCTGGTTGTGTCCCCTCTGCTTGGCAGCAGGAGGAGGCCACGCTGCCCCAGGTGCCGGCAGCCCTGGCAGAGGGCGTCCCTACACCCTGTGGTTTCCAGCTCCGGCCATTCACACCTCCCAGTGGCAACCCGGAGATGTTCCACAGGCGGAGCACAAGGCTAAAATAAAAGGAAGGATTAAAAAGTTAGGGGCAGGCGACAAAGGGCAGGCGCAGAATAGCCACGCTGACATCCGCCTACTCCACCTTAAGGGCCACAGCGTCTGGAAGGTGCCTGGAGTTGACACAGCCTGCGGGCAGCAGAAGAAAGGCACTGCTGCACCTCCACCTCCAGAGGCACGGCCAACAAAAATAGCACCTGACCCACAAGATACGAACAGCCACTGCACAAGGCTTCGGCTCCTCTTGCACCCCCAGCAGAAATAAGGGTGGGAGGTTTGTCCTGCCCCTAGCTGCCCCGCACTGGAGGAAGACACGTCTGTGGTATAAGATACACCCACATACCCCTGGCCCCCACAGCAGAGGGAAAACCCCTCACCCCTACAAAACTCCCTTTCTGTGCCATGGAAGCACTTCCCTTTCCTAGCTTGAGACCTTGGAAAGAGGCCAAGGTGGGAACAAACCAAACCAAGCCTTGTTTTCAACCATTCCGACTTTTCTGTACTTGTGCTGTTTTTCAGTAACCCCTGCTCGGCTCAGACCCCCATAATTCCTACTGGTGTGTGGCTCCAGGTGAAGGCATGTGGAGGCATCTCAAGGCAGCGATATTCTCCTGTAGCTACGGGAGCCGTACCATCACCAGACGGACCTGTGACAAAGCTGGCGCTTGCGTTCAGTTTATATGTGGTGCCCCATGTAACCTCTTATTACCCCAAGGGGGAGTTCAGCTGAGTGAAGAGCACAGCCACCCCGTGGGACTCTTCTCCAGCTTCTCGCAGAGGCCAGAACGGGAAGCTGAGCCCAGTGGCCCAGGCACGAGACAGCGCTGACCTCTACTTCCCAGCGTGGAGCTTCTCCTGCCCGGCCTGGACACCTCCACACTGTGCCGCGAGAGCCACGCGTGCGAGGCCCACCTCCAGCCAGCACAGGGTACGCAGCTCCACCTGCACGGTGGGAGCGTTGGCTGCCCCAGTGAGGCCTCCCGCTGATGTCCGCAGGCCCACGAAAAGCAGGAGATGACAGGAAAAGGTGTGTCTGGCTGCAGCAGCGCCATGAGCTGCTGGGAGGTAAAGTGGCTCAGTGTGCGGGAGCAAGGGTTCGGGTCAGCCCCTGCCAGCGCCTCAGGGGCTTCTGCGAGGCTCCTCACACAACCCATGCTCCAGAGGAGTCCATTAGGGTTTGATGGAGTACAGAGCGCAAGGACAGGCCAGGACTATGTAAAAATAACTGTACTGGGTCAGATCAAGAGTCTGTTTTAGCCTTCCTCTTACCGCCAAAATCAGTCAATACTCAGGGGAAAGTGCAGGGGGATGACAGAGCAGTACTTCACTGGGCATTGTCCAGCGACACACAGTTCAGGTCTGCCTTTGGCTTTAGTAAACCTCCAGGGACTTTTCCTCCATAAATTTGTCAAATTGCTTTTTTGACCCCGTTTATACTTTTGACCTCCACAGCATCATGTGCCAATGAGCCCACAGCTTCGTGCACGCGCGATTTGAAGAAGTACTTCTTTAAACCTCCCGGCTTGTCGTTTTCATTTGCAGTCCCCTAGTCTGTTCCCCATTTTCGGGCCGTTCTGGCGTATGCCAGCTCCAATTTTGGAAAGCAGTTTATAACTGCTCGGCTGGATGCGTGCATGGACCAGGACCCTTATCTGTGTCTATTCTGAGACAAGTTTAGCATCTGCCTGCACCAGAACTGGGGAGTGAGAATGCTACAGATGCTGCTCCTGTGCTGAAGAGGGACTTGGGTCGGGCTCAGAAGCCCTGGACATTTATTGCCGTTCCCTGGGCCCAGCAGTAGTGTCCCAGCTGGAACATGCCCCACACAGGGTGGCTAATGAGCATGGCATGCATTCATTCACTTTTTCAGTAACCTCCTTTAATAATTTACTTTCATTTATTCATTTACCTATCTTTATTCATTTCCATTTATCAAAGTTCTTGCAGGGCTCTGGCAGAAGGTGCAAGGCTCTGATTTTTCATTCCTCCAGTCGGTGTGAATTCATGCCCACACAAATTCCCACTTTGGCCTGGAGGGCTCTGACTTTTAGCCACGAGGTGGGGCGAGCAGCTAAATTCCTGCTCTGAGCATGTGCGCGCTGAATGCAAAGCAGACCACCACGGAGTCAGGTTTTGACAAGCTAAATCACTGGAAAAAATTCCTTCTCGGCTTCGGCGTTCGCTGCTCGATGCGTGGAAATGCGCGACCTCAAACCCCAAGTTTCCAAAACATACGCACGCGTGGGGCGAGCGAATATGCACATTTCAGCACAAGAGGGAGCAGGGAGGAAGCCGAGAAAAAGAAAAAAACAAAAACGGCTCAGAGCAACTCAGTAGTGAAATAGTTATCTCGGCCGGCTTTCTCGGTAACTCTTGGAAAGTCCCCGAAATGACGTTTCTAACCTAACAATTAAAATGGGTTTAATTATAGAGAGGCTCGGAGCCCTGGGAACAAGCACCATCTACAGAATCAGTAAACAACTGCAGAAAATAATAGACTGGTCTCTCCCCTGGTTACTCCTCGCTTCTGGCCAAGGCGAAAGAAAAGAAACTAGAAAGAGAAGGAAATTCGAGGAACCTGATTGCTCTCCCTAAGTAAATAATAAAAAAAAAAAAAAGGAAAGAAAGAAAGAAAGAAAGGACTCTGGCATAGCCAGAGCCCGTGGGCGTTCCTCTCCTTGGTTGTTTTGGCCGTTCTCGAAGAGCGAAGGAGGGGAAAAAGCTCAGCCGCCAGTTCAAAGTCCGGCTCCCGAGACTCTAAAGCAAACAGCGGAGGAAGCGGATGAGTTGCTTCAAGTCCTCAAGGCGCTGGCCGCTGGGTCCCTGCGGGGGCCGGGAGGGACCCACGGCAGGGGGACCCCGGCAAGGGGCCCCTCGCCCCCCCAGCCCCTCGGCCGCCTCGGAGGGCAGCCGCCGTGGCGCTGAGGCAGCCTGCTATCAGGAAGCCTTGAGACGTTTGGCTTTTTTTACACCGAAACTACCCCCGTCCTCCTCCCCCCCCCTCACCCCCCCGCCATATCAATATCGGTATGAATCACACTGTGCCGACTGAAATCTGGAACAGATTACTTGCTCAGAGACACAGTCTTTTTTTTTTTTCAGTTTTACAACTCAAAGAGGGGACTGGCAGGAGAGAGCATACGGGGAGAAGAGAGGCAGAGCGCACCGAGCACCCTTCTAAAACCGCCTTTTAGCAACTTCGGGAAGGCGGCTGCGAGCTCGCTCCCCGCGCAGAGCCCGGCACAAAGCGAGCCCGGGGCTGCCGGGGGCCCCCAGCTGCAGGGGCGGGCGCCGCGGGACTTGCGCGGCTTTTGCGCGGGGCCGCGCGTTGCACTTGCACGCGCACACACACACACACACACACACACACACACACACGCGGGCACGCGCACACACGCGCGCAGCAGCCGCGCACAGCCGCGTCCGGGGCGGGGAGGGGAGCGCTGCCCGCAGGGGCTGTTCTGGAAGGGACGCGCTCTTTTTTTTTTTTTCCTTTTCTTTTTTTTTTTTTTTTCCCCTCCCTTCCCCCTCCCATCTTCTTCACCCCCCCGCTCCCTCCCCCGAGAAGTTTTTTTTTTTTTTTTCTGGGCCTGCCCGCCCGGGTGATTCAGACGCGGTGTCAATCACCCTGCCCTCCTCCTCCTCCTCCCCTTCCTCCCGCCGCCGGCTCCTCCTCCCGGGGTAAGTCGGAAAACTTTATAAGTTGAGCTTTTTGCCCGAGCCCGCTGGAAGCGGCGAGCGGGCGCGGCGGGCTGGTGGCGGCAGCGGAGGCAGCGCTAGCAGCAGCGGGGGGAGGCAGCGCTGGAGGCTGCGAGCTGGAGGCTGCGCCTTACCCACACCGCGACTCCTTCCACTTGCCTGCCGCCGCCCCTGCCGCTTCCCCCCTCGCTCGCCGAAGATGTCCACAGCCCTGGTGTCGCCCACCATCTTCGACCTGAGCGAAGTTTTATGCAAGGTAAACGCGCCGGCTGGCCGCGCTCCGGGTTGGCGCCTGCAGGGGCTCTCTGCGCTTTTTTTTTTTTTTTTTTGCTTTACTTTTTATCCTTTTTTTTTTTTTTTTTTTTTTTTTTGCGTTTTCCTCCTTACTTTCCCCGGCCGGGCGGGGCTCAGCCCGGGCCCCTCTCCCTGCTCCCCGCTTCGGGGCCGGGCAGGGCAGGGCCGGGGCCGGGCGGGGGCCGAGCTGCTGCCGCCGCCCGCTGCAGCGTGCCCGGGCGGGGAGCAGCGAGCAGGGCTGGGAGCAGCCCGAGCCCTCGGCGCCTTCCCCCCGGGGGGCTCCTCCCGCAGCAGCCGCCCCCACGGTGGTCGTAGGGGCGGCTCGGGGTTTGCTTTGCTCTTAGCAGGCGGGCGGGACGTGCAGGGGGCTGTGCTGTGCTGTGCTGTGCCGTGCTGTGCCGCCGAGGCTGAGCCCTCCGAGGGCTCCCGGCGTCGCCTCCCGTCCGGGGAGAGTTGCGTTGAGGCGGTGGCAGTGACCGGTGCTTGCTTTCTGCCCGCAGAGCAACAAGATGCTGAATTACAGCCCCTCGGGTGTCAGCGGGTGCCTGCTGGACAGGAAGGCGGTGGGCACCCCGGCCGGCGGGGGTTTCCCTAGGAGGCACTCTGTCACCCTGCCCAACTCCAAGTTCCACCAGAACCAGCTCCTCAGCAGCCTGAAAGGGGAGCCCGCGCCCATGCTGGGCCCCCGGGAAAGCCGCTTTCGGGACCGCTCCTTCTCCGAGGGCGGCGAGCGCCTGCTGCAGCAGAAGCAGCCCGGGGGCCAGGTCAACTCCAGCCGCTACAAGACGGAGCTGTGCCGCCCCTTCGAGGAGAACGGCGCCTGCAAGTACGGCGACAAGTGCCAGTTCGCCCACGGCATCCACGAGCTGCGCAGCCTCACCCGCCACCCCAAGTACAAGACCGAGCTCTGCCGCACCTTCCACACCATCGGCTTCTGCCCCTACGGGCCGCGCTGCCACTTCATCCACAACGCCGAGGAGCGCCGTGCCGTGGCGGGCGGCCGGGAGCCCGCCGTCACTGACAGACCCCGCCTTCAGCACAGCTTCAGCTTCGCAGGCTTCCCCAGCACTGCTGCCAGCGGGCTGCTGGACAGCCCCACTTCCATCACCCCGCCGCCCATGCTGAGCGCCGACGACCTGCTGGGCTCCCCCACCCTGCCTGACTGCGCCAGCAACCCCTTCACCTTCTCCAGCCAGGAGCTGGTCAGTCTCTTCGCCCCCAGCATGGGGGTGCAGGTGCCCAGCGGGAGCTCCCCCACCACGTTCTTGTTCAGGCCCATGTCCGAGTCCCCCAACTTGTTTGACTCGCCGCCCAGTCCTCAGGACTCCCTCTCTGACCAGGAGGGCTATCTGAGCAGCTCCAGCAGCAGCCACAGCGGCTCAGATTCCCCTATCCTGGACACCTCAAGACGTCTTCCCATCTTCAGCAGACTCTCCATCTCCGACGACTAATCTGGGGTTTCCTCTTGCTCCCCCCCACCTCTATTACGATGTTAAGCTGAACTCCCCCGGCCCCGTAGTCGGAGCTGGATGTTAACGTGTCCACCTGCCTGTCGTAGACCCACTGGCTTAAACCTTAAGTGCCAAATTTACGATGAAAAGCAATAACGTTTACAAAAATTAGTGCCTTTTAATGCTTTCACTGTGACTGTATTACCTCTCCAGCTGCAGAGGGCACCAGCAGCTCTGTGCACTTCCAGATGTGCAGGAAATGTCCGGATCCAGCTCCCTCCACTGGCTGCATACTGCATCGCCCTCTCCCAGTCCCTTCCCGACTGGCCAGCTCCCGCTAGGCTGCAGGCACGTGGGCAGGCGTTAACATCCAGCGCGCTCTCCCCCCTTACAGACTCATCTTGCCTGGATCCACTCAGGTCTGCGGGAAGACAAGCTGAGAACGGACAAAGATTGTAACACGAGTGGGACTTCGACTGGGAGGAAAACGAGCAAATGAAAAAAAAAAAAAACAAAATGAAAAAAAAAAGAGATGGGACTATGAGAGACTCGATTTTGGTGCTAAAAGTTTCCCCGTGTATTCATGTGACATCTTAAAAACAAATAAAGAAATAGAGGGGGTGGGGCTGACGGAAGTCATTCCACACACACAAGTTTGTGTAAACAAAGTTCCAGTAGACATAGCTTTAATGGTTTTTGCTCTAGAGTACTTTAGACCTATCTTAGAGCACTCACGCCAAGCTTTTTATTATTTTTTTTTCTGGGTTTTTAATTTTGTATAACTTCAGAAATTGGAGAGCAAATTTTGCTTGTCACTGCACAACAATATAAAAAAGCTTATTTAACTTATCAAAACGTATTTATTGCCGAAACCTATGCTTTTTTGTTAATTTTGTTCATATTTATCGGGATGATGAATCCATAGAATATATTCTTTTATGTTTAAATTATGATCTTCCATATTAATCTTAAGATTGTGAAGTGTCTTTTCCTTTTTTTTTCCCCACAGTTTAATATATTATACTACAATGACATTTTTTTGTAACTTTACACTTTTTTTGGTTATTTTATTTTAAAAAATGAAAAATTAATTTAAAAAAAATGCAAAAACTGTGTTTGGATTATTTATTTTAGAATTCCCTTCCTCCCCCCCTTTTTTTTTTTTGTGTTGGACTGCAAATTGAGTTCATGTGCTTCTTTGCCTTTCCTCTTCTCTTCCCCTCCCCTGGGTCTTGCCTGTGTGGGCTTTAGAATGTACATACCTGAGCTCTGTTGCGAGACAGCGTGGGAGGAAGACCTTTTTCTTCCTCTTTCTGTATAGTTTCTTCAAGGAGAAAAGCCTTGGGCTCAAAGTGCCTATCTGAAGACATTCCAAATACAGTTTGTCTTTGCGTTTTCTGTATTCCAAGTTTGGAGTTTTCCTTGCCGAGGTGAACGGGACTGGCACAAAGAGAATAATGAATGTAATTTTTTTCCCCTGTTACTGTTCACTACATTGCTTTTTCTTCCTCTTTGTGTGAGTTTATTTAAAAGAGAATCTCTTTTGTAACGACTGTTTGCAGTTTAAATCAATAAACCCCAAGTTTTTTCAAGAAACTGACAAGTGAAGCTGGTTTTACTTGCAAAAATCGAGGCGATGGTTTTAGAGAACCACTCAAATGCAGCTACTTCTCTCCTTTTCACCCCTGCGATGCCCACCACGTGCTCAGGCACCCTTTGCACCTCACTGATGGAGCTGGTCGGCCCCATCAAGCACATGGGTGTGCAGGTCAATGTCAGTGAGCACCTGGTGTGGCTTGTCCCATGGCCTCTAACCCTCTCTGTCTCTTAGGGAGTCCTCCCCCCATCCTGAGTTGCTCAGTCAGTTCCGCAAACTTCTTTTTGGTTGGTGTGGCTCAAACTTTGGACTGGCTTTTGTTCCTGCTGTGAGGAGCAGCCCCTTTCCCCTGGAGGACAGCCTGTGCTGTCCTGTGAGAGGTTCTAGGGCGATGCTGAACTGTGAGTTTACCAAACATCAGGCCCAGCTTGTTAGTGGTGTTGGGCCTTTGTGGCAGAGTGGCTGTCTGGCATTTTGCAAGGGGGAAGGATGTGGGCCCCCAGCAAAGTCTCAGTGTGTGTACGAGTGATCATGCAGTGGCACTCAGGGCCCCATAGCTGCTGGAACATCCGTCACCAATCCCAGAAACATCCCAGAAAACAATCCCTGTAACCTGTGTTTTTATTTAGGGACACTTCTTTGCCAGTGCTGCTCACGGTGCCCTTCTTGTTTTCTTCACCTTTGAGCTTTCCTCTGGAGAAAGCTTGGTGCTCTTCATCTGAAGCTGTTCCAGCTCTCTTCCAAATCAGGGGTGGAATATTGCTGCCGAACCACGGCTTGCTCAGTTGTCTTGACATGCCTCAACGTTAAGGAGAGACGTTTCCTAATTCAAGTTGGAAAAGTTCCTGCAAAACAAAAGCTGCAGGATACCTCAAGGCTTACACCGACATACCTTCCCTGCTGCTGGCTTTGTGCAACGCTCTTTCTTGTGTGGTCTGGCAATAAAGGCGAGTTAGGTGGAGGAAAGATGGTGGAAGAAGAGCGTGGCTGGTAGGAGCTGGTTCCCATGAGCAGTACAAAAGCTGCACGGGGAGTTTTCTTGGCAGATGCTGATGTAACTAGCGCACAGCATGCAAGAGAAGAGCCTTGGGCACAGCCCCGGTGCTGCTCAGCGGTCTCCATATACCTCCTGCGAGTGAAAGCAGCCAGGCCCCACGTGAGAGATGTGCCCCTGCCTGGAAGACCCGTGCCCAGCTGCAGCAAGTGCCCAGGCCTGCCTCCTTCCCAGCTGCTGGGAGCAGAGCCGTCGGCCCCTGACGAGCCAGGCATATCTGATCTGGAGAGGATCCCACGCCTGTCATGGGTGTGCATGTGGGGCTTGAAACTGTTCGCTTCCTCTTTGGACTTTCTGTGCAGCTCTTCAAACAAATAGTCTTTGCCCAGTTAATAATTTATGAAGAAAATAGCTGTATTAGTCGCAGGGTGCTATTGGTAAGACAAGCAACTGGGAAGCTGTGCTGAAAGTAGGTCTTTGCTCATGGTACTCATATACTTCCCTTGTCTTTCTAGGGCACTGGTTCTGGGATGCCAGCACTGTTTTTCTTTTATGAGCTTATCAATGATAAATGCTCTGTCACTTGATGTTTTGCTTTTTGAAACTAACCTTGAGCTAGGCCACATGGGGAACAGAGAAGAGCTGAGCAGGCAGTATCAGAAGTTTACTTTCTGTAATAGTTTATAAGAGAGAGTGTGTACATGAGAGCCTCCAGCAACGTGGGGATTTGCCTGATCATTGGCATTCATGGTGGCTCGGGTATGTGGCAGCAGCTAGTCCGGCTGTGCTGTGGATGAGTTGTCTGTGCTATTTCTCCTAAGGTTAGCATGTTTCCCCTAGCAGTTGGCCGTGTGTTTGTAATACCCTATCCAAGGCTCGGAAGAGTGAACAGCCTTTCGTGGAAAGGTGGTTTCGAGGGGCACATTCCTCTGACTTGAGGGCTCGGCCATGCTCTGGCTCATTAATTTATTGCACAGGACTCTCAGAGTGGCCAGGATGAAGGGCCTGGCCCATGTGCTGGCACGGTTGGTCCTGAAGTGCCTGGTGTCTGAGGGCAGAGAGAAGCACCCATGAGGATGAGATACCTCTTATCCCACATGCGGTGGCACGGCAGTGGGTGCCTTGGTATACTTTTCAGGTTGCACTTACAGCTCTTACTGCAGGACAGGGGGATCCTGCAGTGGCTCTGGCTTCATGGATGGCTCATGTGCTTCATGGATGCTCCCTGTGTTCTCCTGGTGAGAAACTTGGGTCCATGCCTTCAGGCTGCAGGCATTAGCTATTATTTTTTTGGCCTTGGAGTCAGGTGACTCTAGAGCTATCCACCTTCAACACGTCTGGCTGTCTTTGGAAATTGCAGTCAGCACGTACGGCTGCCGTTGCCAGCTGCCTCTGTCAGGAGGAACACAGTGACTTTGATCTGCAGAGCTCCAGGTGGCTCAGATCCCACTCCAGTAGCTGCCTCCCTCCTTCCTAATTCTTACACAGCTGAAGGTGTCCCAGTGACTACACCATCTACTCCCTTGCTATGGGCCAGTTGTGGCTTTTTTACCAAAACATCTTTAGTTTTGCAGCTGGGGACTGCAGAAACTGAGGCCTTCTTATTTCCCAAATGCCTCTGTAGCTGAGGGGTGCAAAGAAAATAGGCTTACTTTGCTGTTGTTGTTTTTGAAGGTAATTGGGAACATTGCAGTCTGGTTTAGGCCAACCCTTACTTCAAACCACTTATAGATAGGTTTGTGGTGTGCCAGGGTTGCAAGTAACAGTAAAACACTATTTTAAAAAAGCCTGAAATGCTCAAATTTTCTGGTCCTGACAGAATTTGCCCTATTGGCATAATAGTGAAATTGAGAGGGGAGGCAGAGAGGCAAGAGCTAGTAGAGAAACTGAGACGAGTGGAAATACACCTGGAAGACTGTTAAAAGCTGGCCTGGACTTCCAGTCCGTATGGCTCCTGCACAAGGAGGGCATGGTCTGAAAAGGGGCCGGGGAGCTGCTGTTGTGAACCACACAGGGAAAACCAGGCCGTGCCAGGCCAAGATGTGGCAGTGGGACAGGAATTGAAGGGGTCATGGTTGGAGATGGGGAGCAGGGGAAGAGCTAGAGATCAGGTCCACACAACACGGGGCTGGAAGGGTGAGAGAAGCCATACTGCCTTGAGGCTGGAGGCTCAGCTGCTGGTGGTTGGATGCATGAACACTGATAACTGCATCTCTCCAGTGGGCCTCAGAAACAGCAGTGTTAGGCAAAGGCCTGGATAGCATTGCTGACTGGATGCTATCTGATGAGCATGCCCAAGGATATGAATGAGCAGTAAGATGCAGTAATACATGTGAAAACCACAGCGTGCCCTTTACACTTGCTAATTACTACAATTTGTGTGGCCGGCGCTGGGGAAATCCGGCCTGTGCTCGAGTCTGGAGCAAGAGGCATTTGGAGGCTGCGAAGGAAAGAGGTGCACGGCCAGCGTATGCCCAGACATGGCTCCAGCATGGTCCTGGGACCAGGAATGCCAGGAAGGATCATGAGAGTTGCTCGGCAGGGACTCTGCAAACATCTTCTGGGAACCTGCAGAACAGCGCCCTGTGCTTGGGGCTGTGCTCAGCCCAAAACGTTAGAAGATGATTCTGGCGGGTGATGTAAAATGTCCTTTGTCTGGAGACTCTGGCCCATGAAGCAATGCCTGTTCCTCACAAAGCTTGCACTTATTCCCTAGAATACTTCCAGAAAAAAAAAAAAAA
This sequence comes from Anas platyrhynchos, assembly GCF_047663525.1. Taxonomy (NCBI): domain Eukaryota; kingdom Metazoa; phylum Chordata; class Aves; order Anseriformes; family Anatidae; genus Anas; species Anas platyrhynchos. Next base: position 37,411,804 of record NC_092591.1, read on the forward strand.
AAAAGAAAAAGAAAAAAAAAGAAAGAAAGAAAGAAAAAAAAAGTTCCTCTAAGACACCCTAAACCAATACCTGCTGTGACTAAGCCCTGTGGGCAGCTCCGCAGCTGATTTATATCCTCCCCCTCCAAAGCGAAGGGGTTAGAGTGGAAACAGACGCTGCGTTAAACATAGCCGAGGGCACCCAGCAGCACAATTCTGCAATAAAGCGGGGAGGAAACGGGACTATGGGGCGGCTGCTGCCAGGCATGACGCGGTTTCGTGTTTCCTCGTAGGCAGAACAGACCTCCTTTTGGCTGGTGCAGCTTTATGGGCTCGGTTGGGTTTATTATCCTGCAAATGTTTTGAATTCCACATCTTAATTTCCAGAGAGGCTTTTCTTAACTTTTTTTTTTTTTTTTTTTTTTTTTTTTTTTTTTTTTTTTTTTTTTTTTTCCCTGGTTTTGATTTTTTACTACCGCTGCCTTAACCTCTTCTTTTCAACTGGGTTTCTTTCAGAAAACTGCCATTTTCTGAGCAAACAGAGGACCGGCATTCTCCCTGCCTGGGCTTCAGCTGCAAATTAATCTCTTTTCATAGTTTCATTTTATGTCCGCCCACTAACCCCACCGCATTAACTCAGTCAACACATGGAAGTGAAATTTTTCCATGCGGGATCCTGTGGGTTGTGAGGCTGTGTGCAACACGTGACTGCCAGCTCCAGAGTTTTCTTGCACCTCTGGGTGGAAGGAAGTTCCCTCATCCCCCACATGTTCCAGCGGTTTTTGGTGCGATGTGAAAGGCCAGTTTTTAGTGCAACCCTTCTGTCTCCCCAGGGTTTATCTCCCTCCTGGAGAGGACAGCAAGTGCAAGTAATAACAATGCTGACAAAGATGGGCAGAGTCCCTTTGGCCCATGTAGAAGATGTATTTTATACTTCTACGTGATTCCTTTCACGTGAAAGCCTGGGAGGACTCAAGTATTTTGGGCACTTGGTGAGTATAACTGTACCTATTCCCCAGGTTGAAGAACCCGCAAGATACACAACTGCTAAGTGAAGGGGATTGTCTGGGAGTGGCATGGGATCAGAGGAAGAGCTGCAAAAATAATTTAGGGCTCCCGATACTTTTTCTCCTGTCTTAGTCTCCAGGCAACAGCAAATATTTCTTCTGAATGCTCTGGATGAGCAGATGCCAACGTTGATTCACAGGAAAAGGATGTAGCCACGCAAGCCATAGAAATGTTGTTTGGGATAGTAGCCACGGCCCCTAAGGAGACATTAAACTATATGGAACAAACACCAATGAAGTTATTTCTTGAAGCTCTTGCTGTGTTTGCTATAAAGAGATTTCTCAAGCAGTCTAATGTGGGAGCCATCGTGGTTTGCCCTGATTATAGCTACAGTGAGAGAATATACCGTGTTCTCAGCTCCGGAGATGCTGCAAGGGATCTGGGACACTAGCAAAGTCCTGGCTTACTAAGCCATTGAAGTCACAAGAAACAAAGAAAGGTTATGTCCAAGGCCAACATGAGAGAGTAAAAGGTGCAAAGGTGCACTTCTGCTTGGAAAAGAGACAGTACTAAAAATATGCAAAGAGGTTGCCTGCTTATTTTCTCTTGGCCTCAGGTCTTGTGTGCTATGCTTACAATAAACCCTATTTTCCCCATGACCTATACATTTATCAGGGGACTGAAAAGCTACAAACAAATCTAATTCACCCTCTCTTGAGGCTGCACAGCCAAAACAGCTAGGAGAACTGCAGAAAATTATTTTCCTCTAAATTTAGGTGGTGCGGCTTTGGATTCATAGACTGAATCTGCTGACCAAGATATTTTCCTTCTTCTGGCACTTTTCTGACCAGCAAAACACTTTATATGTGAATGAAAACAGAACTGGAAATGTTTCTAAACCATCTGAAAGTTTGTTTCTAAAGCTAGCAGCCTGGGAGAACCTGAGGGCAGGCAGCTGGAGAAGGCCAGCGGTCTCGTGATGGAGGCTGGAGACAGGCGGCCCGTGGGGTTATCAGCGTATCATCCAGGTTGGCAGGGATTTCTAGTGAGTCACCTAGACCTTCACTCTTAACTATGACAGGACTGATCTCATTATCCCCAAACCACCTCTCCGGCACAGACAGTTGACTTGTGTTAGCCTTGAATGTCTCCAGCACCGATGCTTCCACAGCGGTCCCATGTCAGAGTGGTTCACCGCCCAGGCTGTTCTAACTTCTCTTTAATTTAACCTAATATTTAACCCGAATGTCTCCTCGTGAGGTTTACAGCCATTAACTTCTTGCCCCATCCCCTTTGGCTAATAAGACTAGAGCCCAGCTTCTAGATAAAGTCCCCGCTGTACTCTTCATCAGCCTGGTCTCAGGGAATCTGCTTCCCCAAACCTTTCCACTGCTCTCTTCCCGTGTCTCTTCCATGCACAGGGTATCCTAAACCCACCCTTGTACTTTCATTTTCATCCTGATTCTGCTCTCATTGATGCTGTTCTTCCTCTGTTTTTGTTTGTTTCTTTGTTTGTTTGTTTTTGTTTTGTTTTGTTTGATATTTTTTTTTTGGAAATTCTTGGGAATTTATCTCTGCTGAGCTGCATGTGTGGGAATGCATGTAGGAATATGTAGCTCTGATTGGAGTGCCATGCTCCAAGGCAGACAGGATCCTTGGGCAGCTGCCCCTCTGTCAGGCATTCAGAAGAAGCTCTGCTCCTGCCCTTCAGCTTTCCTTCCTGAAGGAGAAGTGCTCATCCTTGTCCCCAGGGAACACAGGCTTTTAAACATGAGTCGAGTTGTTTCCACTTATCATTAACTTAGTTTACATAAATTACAGCACTTAACAGTGGCCATAAAATTATCCAGCCCTAAAAAAAATCAGCTGTAGATTTTGGCCCTGTGACCGCACTGATCAGCTCACTTCCAAAGGGCGAGTGTGTAGGGGAAGAAGAAGCAGTCCATTTTCATCACAAACGTTCATCTCCCTTTTGTGGCAGCAGCTGGCTTGCTTGCTGTCCTGGTGTTGGTCCTCAGGCCTCTTGCTGTGAGCTCCACAGTTCTGAATTGCTCTGCCAAGCCCTTGCAATTTAAGCTGTCCAGCGTTTCTCACCAGTGGCCACCACTGTGGAGTGAAGTTCTGCCCTGAGAAAGAGGAGGTGGTGATCCTCACTCTGGGATGCTGGATCACTCTGGGTCTAAATCTGGTGCAGACTCTTGGCTTGTCATACTTCGCACTCCAAGAGCTTGGCTGGTGATACTTACATCCTCTGACAATCCTTGTAGGAAGCCTCATCAAAACTGGTGTAAAAATATGGATGACCCACAGAATGTTTACTAAGTCACCTCTATCTGCTCTTTCAATATTTTTTTCTAATTCAGCATATGACTATGTTGTCACATGCAACATGATTAGCAATTATAACCACTTAGGCTGATAAAACTACAGGCAATTAAGCCTCGAATACCACAAAAGGCGGGAGCAAGGCATGGGTGAGCAACGTCAGAGGGCGTGAGATGGGGTTCTCAGTTCAGATCAGATACAAAGTGCATTTGATGCTTTCTCTACAGGACAGACAGCAGGGAACACAAGATGGGCTTCAAAATGTGCAAGTCATCACAGCAATAAACTCAGCAAAGTGACAGACAGCAGCCTGTCTGGGGTGGGTTCCAGCTGTGGAAGCCCACCCAGCTCCTCCAGCATGTCCAAATGGGGAGCTCTGCTCCTGCCTGGTGCCCCCCCAGCTCTGCCTCCCTCCTTCTTTGCACAGCCAGCATCTCCTCTCCTCCATGTGCTGAAAAGCTCGCAATGAGTTACTTTCTAAAAGGCCTGAAGAAGTTCAAAGGCTACGCTGAGTTCATCTCCTCTGGGGGATGGAAAAACCCAACGCCCTTGCGTTGCTCTGAGTGCCGTCCTACCCAGCCTCTCACCGCTCTTCACAGGGCTGCGGGCTTGTACAGTTTGTACACACTGCCTTTGTCAGCTCAAGATTTTGCTGCCACATAAACTGCTGCTCTTTTCACACAGGTGCTATACTTCCCTACTGGGTCCTGGAGGACGTATTTGGGTAGTGAAATGGGCTTTTTATTCATTGGCATATCGAAAACTGATAGACAGCAGACTTTAATATTATAATTTCTATAATCAGGGTTTTTAAAATGTACTTTTTCCACCTTTCTTCTGGTATGTGGAGATAAATTGTGAATAGGCCAGAGCTGACAGAAGCGTGGGTCACTTCAGTTTTAGCTTGTCTGTTGCGTGTAGTCCCTCTGGTGGGATTGAGACTGATCTGTTCTTCCCCATGACCGAAAGTGAGGGATGGTCAGGAATCCAGCCTGCCTGGTTTCCCAGTTCCATCTAAGTGAAAAATAAGAAGTACATAAGAAAAAAAATCAATGATGATGAAAAAGCAAAATCTAGGTAAAGGCAAGATACAAACTCCCTTTCAGTGCTCCTTGACTCACAGAACTGGTCCTGAGCTGTTATCATTTGGTCTGCCAATAGCACAAACCACAATATCCAATGTGAAGTAGAATGGGAGGAGGGGAAGAAACCACAGCTTGGCTCTGAGCATCCGATCAGTGGGAAAAACAGTGCTGGTGGGGGCTGGGGGCTCCAAATCCAGCCGAGGACCTCTAGCCCATGGGCTCTGCTGGATTTCAGGTGCTTCCCAACTAGAGCAGGGAATGAGGGACTGGCAGAAAACCAGCTCCAGAAAGTGGCTGTACTTTGTCTAGCTCTGAATAGCTGTTTCTGGTCCTGCTTTTTCCAGTTTTGAAAAAGGTCTGGAAAGACCTGGAAAAGAAAAGTCTGGAAAGGGAGAAGAAAAAAAAATAAGAAAAAAAAAGAGGAAGAGAAGAGAAGAGAAGAGAAGAGAAGAGAAGAGAAGAGAAGAGAAGAGAAGAGAAGAGAAGAGAAGAGAAGAGAAGAGAAGAGAAGAGAAGAGAAGAGAAGAGAAGAGAAGAGAAGAGAAGAGAAGAGAAGAGAAGAGAAGAGAAGAGAAGAGAAGAGAAGAGAAGAGAAGAGGAAAAGAAAAGAAAAAAGAAAAGAAAAGAAAAGAAAAGAAAAGAAAAGAAAAGAAAAGAAAAGAAAAGAAAAGAAAAGAAAAGAAAAGAAAAGAAAAGAAAAGAAAAGAAAAGAAGAGTGAAACTGAGATCAGGAAAAGGAATACAAAGTCCCAAACAAACATGTTTGTGATAGAGGAAATGGATTTTTGAACCCTTGCGATGTTTGGTCTTTCGGGTTGTCAGCAATCTGTTGCGTGCTGAACACACAGGACAGTGTGGTGGAAATACCTATGAAGCAGAGGCAGCCTTATCAAGGTACTGTACCAGGAAATGCACCGCTTTCATGGCACCTCGTGCACGATACTATGGTTAAACCCAACAGTACGCCTCATCATAACATGTGCCTTATCAACCTCACTATCTGATGACAACAGCAGCCCTCAAGAGACCAGACTGACATCATTCAAAACCTCAGTAGTTCAGAGCTCAAGCTGAAGTCTGTAGCTAGGCTACTCGCTGTGCTGGACTCTGTTGATCTGCTTGTACTGAACTTGCAGACGCTTTGCTGCAGGAAGAGGAATATAAAAATCAAGCCCAAACAGCTTTTTCAAAATGCTTCTTACAGACAGACAATCATGCTATTTAGCAAATGAATGCAGTAAGGAAGAGGTTTTTGTCCTTGGCAAGTAGAAAAACTCCGGTCCACAGCTTTCCACAACTTTGAGAGTGGGAGAAAAGCCCAAACCAAAACACCGTCACTGCCTGAAACAGGAGAGAAGTGGTGATTTGGTACCGAGCCCCATTCCCAACTGACCCAGCTGTAGCTGTGTCTGGCTGTGAGGTTTGGGATCATCCCACACCAGACATGGGATAGCTGTCAATCCAGCCGGATCTCTGCATCCTCAGACCCTAATCTTTGCCATGGGTGGTTCATGGTTGCACTGTCTCTCCTCATTTGGCTTCTGCTGGTTCACCATGGCAAACCATGCTGGCTCTGGCCTCCTGGCCTCATCTCTTTAATTTAAGATGAGGGGAATTTCAGCAATCACAAAAATAAGAAACAGAAAATAGACTAGGCTTTGCTTGTGAAATATTCAGCAGACTGCTCTGGTTTTAATTTGCTCTCCCTGTCCTGGGTTCTTCAAAACACCTTCTCTCATTTACGTCAGCACAGATTTACCACACCCCACTTATTTCAGACCTGGATAGCACCATGGAAAAAGATTACCAGCCTTTCGGAGCTGCAGCTTTATGTCTCAGACAAAAGAAGATCATATGGGGCCATATTCGTCTGTGAACTGCCTTCACACAGCAACTAGCACAAGTGAGCCTGCTCCTGCTTGGAGTTTGCAATGCCACAAATTTGTTCTGAAAACAAATGCTTTTCTTTTTTTCCTTTTTTTTTTTTTCAGATTGCTAGACGAGCTTTCAGAGGGAAATGAAGCCGGATTTAAACACTGAATGCATGCATAGCAACAAGAGGAGGGCCATCCAGCACAAGGATGCTAAGTGTCCCTTTACAGCCCCCATTGAGGCCCAGCACAACCTCCTGGGGCGATGCAGGGCACAAGTGGGCCAGGCCATGCTGTGACCCAGGGCAGTGGAGCACGCCTCCCCCTGCCCACACTGTGCTCTGGAGCATTTTGAGATGTCCAAATTTGTCACTGGGATCTGGGGAACTAAGAAGGGCGGCAGGATTCAGGAGCTACCAGCGTGACCAAGCTCTCTGCTGGTGCCACTTCTTGCTGTGTGGAAAAGTGAGGTGGCATGGGGACCGTGGCCACTGGTCCTGCGCTGTACTTTTTGGTCAATCTGCCCGAACAAAGCGAATCCACTGAGAGAACAGCAGAAAAGCCTGGTTCAAACTGATGCCTCTGTGGATGCCTTTTTGGTGTCTCCCACACTGCCCCAGCTGCTCAGGACAGGAGGCAGGATTAGTGCCGCTCTGAAGGGCTGCATGCAGGCACCACCTATGAGCCCGGTGGGAGCTGGCTCAGAGAAGATGCCTTCACCTTGCAGGGCAGTATCTGCATCCTCACTGTGTATCTGCACCCTCACTGTGCTCTCACTGTGCTCGTAAATTGCTGGCTCCCTACCCTCCCATCACGGCTGTGCATCTCCAGTGGCGGTATGACTAACCCGTCAGGTTACAAGTGAGAGCTACCTCAGCAATGCGTAAAGGTTTTGTTGTTGTTGCAGAGTGTGGCACACTGAGAATATGTGCATGGGAACCACCTGGTGCATGACTGCTTTTTTCGCACCCTTGAATGCAAGTACAACAGAGTGGGGGAGAGCTGACACGTATCAAAGGTGTCTCCTAGCCCTGCAAAAAGCAAAGCTGGAACTTCAAGGAAGAGATGCTCTGAACACTTGCCATAGTAAGGCTGGCCCTTTATACTCCTATAAAGCTTTACTGCTGCCAAAGGAGGAAGGGGATTGAAAGCCACCCAACAAAAGAAAAAGAAAAAGAGATTTTTTTTTTTTTTTATAGTGGGCAAATAGGGAAAAATTGACTCAGTGAAGGCCTGGCTCAAGGGGAGGGCTGGAAAAGGGATCTGGTGGAAATAAAGCCCCTTCAGACAGAGCATTAGATAAACCCAGCTGTGTCACGGGACTGCGGGAAGCCTCCCAGAACAAGTGTAGGGAGCTTAAAGTGTTTCTTTGAAGCATACTGTTACTCTCTATTTTGTTGAACATACTTTGTGGTTTTTATGCACTTTGAGGAGCACTGAGAACGCAATGTGCCACAGGCAGAAGCTTAGAGCAAGACTTGATTTGAACACTGAATAATTTTAAAATGTCTTCTCCCACAGTAGTCTCTAAAATATTCCTCCTCTGAAGCAAGCTTGTTTTTTCTCTGCCTGACATCCCTGACACTTATCTGGCCCTGCTGTATTATTTCATTAGTGGTTTGGTTGATTTACTTTCATTATTGATAAAACTATCATAAAACATAAATGTTAAATAAACAACACACCAAGAGGTGGTTGAGATGGGGGTTTGTTAAGAAACACAGGTGGGGTTTTTCAGGTTTAGAGACAGCTCTGGTCTTGCTTACCTGAAGAGGAAAGGCTCTTGAATGGCTCTTGTGCAATATGCTGATGGTCTGAGTATCCACATCACAAACTCTCCATGACAATTGCCACCAATCGACCACTTGTTGGCTGTTTCCACAGAGCAGCCCAGGAATGAATGAGTCATGGAAACTGAATTCCCCTGTCCCCCGGCTGCCTCTCCGGGCCATCCCAAGGAGATGCCTTGGCAACAGAAGAGGGAAGTTAGCGCTGCTTTTTTTTTTTTTTTTCACGCTGTGAAACATTGATCAAACAAAGCTCTTTTTGCTTCCACCCATGCCAGGGCAGCGTTTGTCATGAGTGCCACCTGAATACATTTGCACTGAAAGAACAATCTCAAGTGGAACTGGGCACATTACTTCACGTAAATAATTGATTCTATGCTGCTTCAGGCCAACAAAAAACGCATTGTATTTGCAAATAGCTTCAGCAAAAAATACTTAGAAATATTGCCACACTTAAGTGCTGCAGTATCCAAATGCTGTTTTTCATTTTAGAATGATTTTTCAAGGGTTTGGTTATATTTTAGTAATTTCTAAGTGAAACAAAACTCTTGGAAAACAAAAACAAAAACAAAAAAAGGAAAGGAAAGAAAGAAAGAAAAGAAGAAAAAAAGAAAAAAACCGATCAGATTAAACATTTGGTGCTTTCCCGAATAGAGAGCTCCTAGTGCTAGTGGGGGGGGGGGGGGGGGGGGGGGGGGGGAAGAGAGAGAAGGTTCCATTTAATGAGGAAACCAAATTCTTTTTATTTGAGATCTGCCTGGAACAGTAATCAATTATGCACACAGCTCCACTACTCTGCAGCTCAAATATAAATACCAGTAAGCCCAAGCAGGGAGGTATTCAGAATTCCCCTTGAGGTATTTTCAAGTGAAAAAAGAAAAAGAAAAAAAAAAAAAAGTGAGTTTAAAAAGTTTGAAGGAGTTTCTTTCTTTACACTGTTAGTACACCGGGAGAAAGCAGTGCAAGGCTTTCCTTAGCCCCGGACCTTTCACTAGGAAGGCGTCTCTTTGCTTTTCCTTTTGTTAGACCTGCACACACAAGAAAGTAAACACAGCCTCGAAGCAGAGCTCGTGATGCAGCTGGGCCATAGCCGCTGGGATCCTGACCAGGTGGATCACCGCTGCTCCCACACCATGCCCTGTCCACGCTGCCTGCACGCCCCCAAAACCCACGCGGTGCTCCTCTGAGGTGCGTGCTTCATATCTCCTGCGAAATTGGAATGTGTCTTGGGGTTACAGCGAGATAGATGGACGCGGATCAAATGACTGCACCAAATACTTCCGTGCTGGAGCTTGTCCTGGCTCTTAATGCTGTGAGGGGATCTAGTTGTGCCAGAATATGAAGTGCTGATTTAGTGCTGAGTGACTCAGCACCCATCAGAGATTTTTAGCTCACATGCCTGTGACATGAGCTTGCACGGACGCACTCCAGTTGAACAAAGCAGCGTGGCCAGGAGATCTGTGGTGGTGGTCCCACCTCCCCTCCCCTCAGGGGGCTGCAGCAGCATGTGATGGCTGCTCCCACCTTACCTAGCTCCGATCCGCCCTCCTGCTATAGGCAGAAAACACCAGGGCAGGCTCCTTGCCTCCACCCCACTACCGCTGCCAACCAGGGCCACCCATGGCCACGGCAGGGGGACCATGGGGCAGGACAAGCAGGGGAAGCAGGGCACAAGGCTGAAGGGCGGCCTGGGGAGGCCGGGGTGCCTGCAGCCACCGCGCTTTGCACATCATCGCAGGGCAGGGCCCAGCCTGAAGGGCCTGCCTGCCGCAGCACGCCCCGTTCCCACCGGCTCGCCCCAGCACGAAGCCAGGCTGTCGAGAACGCGTCGTGCCGGGCGTTGTTAACCACACTTCCGCAGTGGTTTGTTTTGTTCCTGCTCTGCAGCACAGGCCCCGGGCTGCCGGGGCAGGGGCGGCGTGGGGACACCGTGCTTCTCTTGGCAGGATGCGTGGGCTGCCCTGACTCCGCTGTGACATACGCACTTGCGTTTCACATCTCTGATATTTAAGAGGGACACAAAGCTGCTGCCCCGATGAGCCACGGGGCTGCCGGATTAGGCCGAGGGCTCCCCTGGGAGCCCTCACCTGCTGGCGGCCAAGCCTGGGTGCTTCCCAAGGAGCCTCACAGGTGTTGTGCAAGGCTGCCACGTGGAGAGCGCTGGGAAAACAATGACTGAACCTGGGAGAGTGCAAGGAAAAGTGATGCAAACGTCTAGGGAATGACGCTCTGGGAATCGTTCTGATGGAAAGGGCAATGTGACTCCCCAGTTTTGCAACACTGCCCTTCAATGGGGTGTTATCCACCCACATTTCCAGATCCAGCAGACTTAGGCTGCTGCAATAAGCTTTCCTTTAGTCATATCTTGAATCCATCTGGAGATGGCAGCTACTGCAGAAACACAGCACTTGTTCTTGCACTTGTTCAGGGAGTCATCTTGGCAGCACATGATGACTCTCCCCTTACATACTGTCACAGCAGCTCTCATCAGGAGCTTCTGCACCACAGCCCCCTTGCTAGAAATGAGGAGGTCTCTGTAGGGAAATGAGGACACTGGAAACCACTGCCTCTGCCAGGATGAACCTGAATTTGCTGGTTTTCCAGGGCTCCTCCTAAAGCCAAATTTTGGAGATACTTAAGTTTTCTAGGACAGTATGTTTCTGCTCCTCAGAAGAAAGGAAGCATTAAAAAGGATTTCTGGAGGTGCCACACTTTTCCTTACTGAACTGGATACTTTCTTACTGCAGAAATTGAATGAATTTGTTAATTGCATTTTGGGTTATCCCAAACCTAAGGCTAGGTTTTCCTTTACTCGAGAAAAGGTAAGTAAGTGCAGTACCTCTGAATTCCTGACTAGCTAAGCAGAGTCAAAAGAAGCTCATACAAATAGTATTGTGGGCTGATGGTTACCATAAAGGACATGGGACTAGAGCTGGGCTCTGTTCTATGCACCAACTGGGACCAGTCTATAAAATGGATCAAATAATACCCAGCTCTCTAGAACACTTTGGAAGCATGTTGTGGTTTTGAATGTTTGTAGCTCCCCCTGTTAACCAAGCTCACAGATAAACTAGAACTGTTTGCTAAGTGAGTGCTAAAAGAAAACATTTTAGTTTTCTTTCACTGAAGTACTCAAGTTCAAATTGGATAAAATTTGTTTTGTTCTAGGAATCACTGAAATTACAGAAAATAAGCAAACAAACAAATCAAAAAACCCTCTGATAGTACTTTACAAAATCCCAGAAATAACAGAAAATACCTAATACTATGCTATGAAAAAAGTTCAGTTTTATTTCCAGACAACTAGAAAAGATCTTAGCAGCTATTAACTTGTGAGTAGATCTGTAACTCTCTGCTAGCAGTAACCACATTAATTGCATTTAGGGTAAATGCACAGCACCAGAACAGTGACGATATGCCACTTACACCCTATCTGTGCTGTATTTCAAGTGCAAGTAGTACTTGGCTAGTGGGTTGGCCTCAGCTGCTCGAGAGCAGAGGTCCAAATCTGCTTGCTGCATTGGTTTCCATTTAGCAGCTTGAAGGGCATCGAAGCTGGTTACAGCTCTCTGGCCTGCATGTCTGCAAGTTGCGTATTTGATGAGTACACATCTTGTTGAGATAGGCTAAAACTGAAACCGTGGGGGGGAAATGAACTCAATAGGGTTCCTGGCAACATTTCTTCTGCAGCTTGGCTGTTTGAATCAGCAGCTTATGATGCTCAACATAAACAAATTGCAAAATGGGAGTCTTGAGGAGCATCATTGTTTTAAGGATCAATCTGGTTACCTCACGTAGGAAGAAATGCACAGCGGTCTGTATTGTTGCACTGTTTTATAGAAGTAGTGTGGCCCATGCCTGCTGTCATAGACTGACTGAGGTGGTGGGACAAAACAGGATTGAGCCTCTACCACTGGCATGCAGGGCATGTGCTTCATGTGGTGCCCACCGCAACCACATGGCCACATAGCCCTCATCTGGACCCTCAGCATCTCCTGTGGCAGTGATTTTTGCCCCCCTTGTCTCCATGCCAGCAGAGGTCTGCCTTCGCCTGCAGTACCCTCCTGTGCTTGAGGCCAGGGCCTCTATGGTGGGAATCCAACCTGACCTTCCCAGCCCCTGGGTGTTCCTGTCCTGTCCTGTTCAGAAACTGTTAATCATCCTGAACTACTTACTGGTTTTGTGATCTTAAACAGGGCTTGAACTCAACTTTCTAGAGGTGAAAGCATAATGTCTTACTGTAACTCATTTTACCAACCAATCCTATCCTGAACCTAACAATATTTTAATCACAAAATCCAACCTCAAAACCCACAGCATTTTCAGTTACTGTATTTCATCACCACACAGCTGAAAACAACTCTTTTTTTTCAACCACCCTTGTTTTTTTAAAGTGAATCACAAACCATGGAACTTAACAGACGGAAAAGACCCAGAGAAATTCTCTCTCACTAACCCTGGTGTATACAAGGAATAATATAATTAAGAGTAAAAAGCATTTCTCTACAGTCACACAGGTATAGCAGAATTATAGGAGTCGGCCTCCTCTTTGTTCAGCTAGATAGTCCATCCTAAAGAAGCAAAGAGGATTGTTGCCTATAAGGTGTTGTTGGTGGTGTCTTTTTTAATTAGCCCAATGAATGGAGCCCTTGCCTTTTCCCCAGAAGCCAGTTCCATGCTCTAATAGATTTTACCATTACACTTTATTTCCTGGTAAGTCTTTTGCTGCTCATTTTGCTGCTATTCTTGGCCATACCCCCTTGAATCACACCAAGGAATAATTAGCTCTGGGTCTCAGCAGGTTTCACCCACCAGAAAAATGTTAGCTATCATGAATGCTCTGTGCAATATCCACAAATAGTGTTCAGCTGTTCCTGGGAAGACTGGTCCTTATTAGTCACTTGGGTTTATTGGTGAGAAAACCAGGACATAAGAATTGAAACTCCCATAGAAAAACTGCAAGATAGCCAAGGGAGAAAGCCTGATATTCAGGCTGTTGCTCCTAAGCGATAGCCACCTTTCTTCCCATGGTGATTACAGTCCTGAGAATCAATGGGCATTTCACAACCTGACAACGTGTTTACAGTTCCCAGCCTCTTAGAGTCTGGCTGTGGATGTGCTGGGACAATGGTTCCTGGTGTGTTTGGTACTTGTGCTGATCAGGGGGCTGGAAGGGAACCCTCAGCCTCTTCCTGGTTTCACTGACAGTGAAGTAAATCTGAATTACTCCAGATTGAAGGACATGTCTTCAGCAGTACAGTCAGGCTCTCAAGAGCTGCTGACACTCAGGTAAAGCATAGCTGTTACATTTGGCATTGCCCAGGCTTGGCTGTCATCGCAGTGTCCATGGCTGTGCCTGGGGGTGCCCTGGCAGGGCTGGCCCAGAGCCTTCCCACTGCCATTCCTGCAGGTCCCTCCAGGGCAGGACAGATCTAGCACAGGGCCTTGGCCCGAATGGCACAATCAGGCTCTCAATGGGAGCTGATTACCTTCTGTCATGTCCACAAGGGAGGGAGGGACTCGCTCTGTGCCTTGATCAACTTTATGCAGCCTCCTATTTGGGGGTTTAAAAAATAAGCCTTCATAAAATCTCCCCCAGCCCCCTCTCCCATAACCTACACCCACATTTTTCTCATGGATGACTCACTGTTAAAACAAAATATTTCTCCAGCTTGAGTTTTTTCTGTACTATGTATTAGAAACAGCTGAATAACTGCCTTAATATCAGTCTGCTTGGGCGACTGTGAGAGCATGTGTGCCTGGGTGACTGTGAGAGTGTGTGTGCCTGAGCATATGGATACACACATATGTGTACATATGCTTTCTCTGTTTTTAATTTGAGTTCGTCTTTTGCCCTTTCCACTCCTTTACCTTTCATTTTCTTTTATTTTTTTTTTTTAATTTTATTTTTGGTCCTCTTCCCCCTCTCTTCTGTGTGTGTCAAATGTATCCACAAACACTGACATTCAAGCCCATGGTTCAACATCACAGTATGAAGAGCAATATAAAATTACCTCATCCATTTCTTCATGATAAACAGAAATGAAGTGATGAAGTTATTTCATGTGATACAAGAAGAGAGTTAAACCAGATCAGTTTAATTTAGACAAAGGAAAACATGAGATGAAATAACAGGAAAAGTGTCCTTGGCTTGTTAGATAGAGGAATAATTAGTTTGTCCACGGCAATGATTGAACTGGGCATTTTGTGCAAAACTTGTTTGAAGTGACAAATTCTGCTCTGTCCCTGGAGTGAGGGATGTGCTCATCACTTTGATGTGTGCAGCCCTGAAATCAACAGCACGGTAAGCCACAGGGGCAGAGATGTCAGAGATGGCAAGCGGTTTCTTGGTGCAACAAAAAGGCCACTTGTGAGGTCGTAGTGAAGGAAAATTCCAATGACTGTGTGCAACATTTGGAAAAAACAAAGAAGAGGGTTGACGTTAAGATGCATCCAGGTATAAAGGTTGCACCCACTTAGGTTATCACCCACCAAAGCCTCCTCTCTAGATCTCAGACATTCAGCCAGTTTCCAAAAGCTATAAAGCCAGATTGGTCGGGTGAAGGTAACGAGAACTGTTCTGGGAAAGTAACCTGCAGCACAGCTGCCATTCAGCCCAAAGGAGCACAGCACTGGTCTTGCGACACAACGCCGCGAGGGTGCACGTCCCCATTCAGCTCCTGCCGCTGCCATCTTGTGCCACCATGTCGCAGCTGATGCCAACATGGCTGCCAGGGCTCTCTGCTCTCACCTATGCACCAGGGTGGGAAAACAGACATAATCGGCTCGCTGCGGCCACGACGGCTTTGGCTGTGGGCTGTGCAGGGCAGGAGCAGACGGAGCAGACCTTCTCCACCTCCTGCTCAGCAGCCAGCAGTGGCTGACGGCGATGTACAACTTAACAGGCTGAACAGGTAGGGCAAGCGTGGCGGCAGAGCAAGTTCCCCTCACACTCCACCACCCACAGCACTGGGGCTGAAGTCTCTACTTGAATGAAAGTGCAAGTGTTAGGTGTGGTACATGAGTTATGCATGAAAAGTTTAATGTGTTTAAGGGTACAGCCTCAACTAGCAGCTAACAGCCGTGAATGAGCCTTGGGGCGAGCCCAAGCCAGCTTCCACTCAAGTCGATAGAGGTACGGTCTTTTGGCTTCAGTGGGAACAGGATGAGGTCCTTCATGACCAGCCAAGGAGCGATTAGTCTAATGATGTAATAGTGCTTGTAACTGCCTGTTCGGGCTTAATTCAGCTCTTTTGTGAACATGCATCGTGGCAGTCTGTAATTACGTGATCACAGGCTACTTGCTCTACAAGACTCTGCCTCATTTGAAGCCCAGGACGGCCGGTGAGGCAGGCAGAGAGGTAAGGGCAGGAGGGCCCTCTCCAGCCCCCACTGTGCTGTCTGGCTTCCCACTGCAACCGGCTTCCTGCGGGGTCTTGGGCAAGAAAGTGCTCTAACGCTTGCGTGGCAGGCACTGGGTTCATGTTTCACCAGCAGCATAAGCCTGGCCTTTTCTAAATATAGGAGCTTGGTTTTGCAATCTTACTGATCTCTGAGCATAGCTTTGTGTAAGGGGTAGTCAACAGACATAATGGCTTTAGGTTTAAACTGCCTTTACAGCCTATCCAGATCCTCATGGCAGGAGGTATGAAAATCCCTTGGCTTGTCTACTAAGGTGTGGTGGCACACCTATCTGCTGGCAGCAGTAGACCAGATTGCTGTTGGCAGCAATATCAGTTAAAACAAAAGGTTTTATCTCCCTGATTTCACACCACACGTTCTCTCTGCTTCTGGCCATCTTTCCAATCTCACCTTCTGCTTCATTTAGAGAGCTCCAGAGACTCTGCTGGCCTGGTTTCCAGCATCCCAAAAAGAGGTCTGAAGATCCATATGCACACTGACAGATAGGAGACATGAATGGAGGGAGAATATGATAGGAAACACTGCAGCAGTGAAGACTGGAGAACAGGGTGAGCTGAGAAGGAGAGAAGAAAGAGATATGTGACCGTGGTAGTGGAAGGAAGCACAGGAAGAGATGCAGGATAGTAAATGAGCCACAGAGGATCTAGAGGGTCTGAAGGAAAGAACATAGAACAGGAAAAAAAGGTCTGAAGGTGACAATCAGGAAAAACAGAAGAAAGAAATCAAAATAGAGAAAACAAATACAATGACTCTATTAGAAGGCAAAAGCAGGAAAGACCATACAGTACAACACAACACCAACTAGGAAGGCTTCAGATGTCTTCCTGCTACTCTGTCTCCTGGGAGCTTTATACTGCTTCACCTCTGGGCCTCACCGTGTCACCCTGAGGGGTCTCAGCATTGCCCTATGGCGACAGACCAGGAAGGGACAAGGCACAATGGTACCCGAGGCACTGACCCTGCTAACCTCTCTGCACTCCCACCTCACGCTGGTGGCTCCTGGTCCAGCTCACTAGCTCTGGTGTTGGTATCGTAAAGGTCATGCACGCTGCTGTCACCAGTCATTGTGACTTGGTCCTTCCTTGACTGAGATCACTTAGTAGGTGAGGCAGTATCCTGGGTTGATGTGGATGGAGCTGAGAACTCCCAAAAGACAAATGATTTGATATGTAAAATGAACAAACATGAGATTGATCTCTTGTAAATGTGGCTGGACTAAGAAATATGTCAAAAGAGCATGTTCCTCCTCAGCGAAGCTGTTCTTTGGGCCTGATTTTTATCTTATGCAGGGATGGAGTAATCCCACTGACGTCACTGGACTGACGCCGGTGTAAAACTGGTGTGTACAACTGGTGAAATAGGTCAGATTGCTATACTCGGAGGCGTAGCTGCTGAGTTCAGTGATAAAAATGAGATTTTGCAGCTATTTCCTCCCTGCAGAACTCCCCAGCCCACAGAGAGCAAGCTGCGAGCTGCTCCAGGCACCGCTCGGGGCTGGGTTGTGGGGTTTTCTCCAGCACCTCTCGCCACCCGGACAAGCAGTTTCCACAGACCTGTAACAGTAAAATGCCAATTTTGTTGATGCTCCACACTTCCTGTTGCTAAAAGCAAGAAGAAGCACTATGTGCCTGGTCTCTGGTAGAGCCCACATCAAAACAGTTCCGTTCGTTGAATGGAATAAAGTAGCTGAGGATTCAATGTGTTAGTAATTGTGACCACTGATCAGCCGCTTGATTTCACACCCTATTTTTTATGCTAAAGTGCAAGACGTTATTATTACTCTAATCCCATGTGGGTACTTGACTTTTTATAAAAGCTTTCCACTGGAGATGTGGAATGAAGTGTTGTCCTCAGAGCCACATTAACGTCTGAGTCTGGGCTTGCTCTGTCGTGGTGCGGAGGGTAATTGTGCGCAGCCACCATGTGCCTGGTGCCCAGCATATTGCTCTGGGATTTCTGCAGTCATGCAAGCTGCTAATAAACAACCCACAACTCTCCTATGAACGGGTCCCTTTCCTTCACAAAACAGTGTCGGTGCAATCCGCCCCACACCCATCACACCTAATCCCTTCTTGGAAGCAAATATTGAAAGAGGAAAAAAGAAAAAACAGCAAATGAAATGAGGAAGAAAGAAAAGTAACGCCCAAGGAGCTTGGCTGAGCCTCACATCCCCCATGTGGGGAACCAGGCAGCTGACTTCCAGCCTCCCAGGTGATGTAATGTGAATTAATGTTCATTTAGCAGCCGCACACACACACCTCAGCCGCTCCACGCTGATGAGCAGAGCAGGCAGGAGCAAGCAGGCAGCTCTGGAAGCTGCTAGCGAGATGTGCGCCCTGGTGTGCACATGGAGTGACGGCCATGCACTCACCTTGCCTCTTTGATGCTGCTGAAGTGTTCTCTGCTTTTGGAGTCCAAAGCTTTCCAGCTTGCCCATGGGCTACATGGAAATAAGGTGGAAGCAAGAAACAACTTGCTTGTCACAGGGGAAAAGCAGCCTGATGTTTGTAGCTACTAAACGGCATGTTACAGATTTGAAATGAGTGGCTTGAGCACTTGCCATGGTTAAAAATCAACTTTCCCCCCTCAGAGGAGTAGAACTGTTTCCCAGCCTGGTGTCCTGACCAAACCCCATCAGCAGCAGTCAGATTTTGCCCCCGTTCACTGCAGCAGGCCAATCCAACATTACTCAGTGCCTGTCTGATATTTTACAGTGATTTTTCACCCTTGGAAAGTGCTATGTTTCTCTCCCCTGGTCTCTCATTTCACTGGTTGATCTGTGTGCCTGTGAGATTTTTCCTTGTTTGTTGACAGACAGTCACTTTTACTACACGTGAGGTGTAGGGTTTTTTTGTTCCTTTTTTTTCTCCAACACTTTTCTGTGTAATGTTTTCCGCATTTGGTCTCAACCCACGGTTCTCTTCTCAGAAAAGAGTCACCTCAGCTATATTTCCGCATGTGTGTAAACACACATATATGTGTTAAAAATATCCTGCTACATGCAGATGCAGAATATTCCATTACCTCAGTATTAGTCTAGCTAAGCCCAGTAGCAGTTTAAAATGAGCCATAATCATGTAGATCATATGCTACCTAGATCAAGCTTACCACTTCAGCCCAGCCCTTGCTGGCAAGTCCCTGTGGCTGGAGGGGAACCAGCCCGAAGAGTTCCCTCAAGACACACACGAGATGGCTGCTGCTCTCAGCCTGGTCCCCAGGGGAGGCGCTGGGCTGGATTTCCCCTCCAGCTGCATGGCTGCTGCTGGTGGAGAAGATCTGGCCTGCAATGACCAGCCCTAAGACAGAGATATCATTGACCATCCATTGCAGCCACTGTAGGTACATTTACATATAAAAGCCGAGCCTGAGAGATAAATAACAGATAAGCCTGACCATTTTTCAGGTGCTGGAAAGTCTGACGGCCTCCTTTATACAAACACAGACTTAAGTACTATTCACCTCAGGGGTGTGGATGAGTTTATCTTGGTTGGGAATCCATGGAAATGACTTTTAACCCCTAGCATTGTAATACATTGCCCAATGCATCTATATAAACATGAACCATATTTATAGTGTAATGATCCCTAGGGTTCATTAAATACCATAACAAGGACTTTCGGAAAGCAGCCAGATATCCTGCTCCTCCAAGCTATATTAAGAAAGGCCAAACTATTGCAACAAAATATTTATTTATTTATTTATTTATTAAACTAGCCTTGAATTATTTAGCACGTTCTCTAAGGGATTATTGTCTCATGTCCTTTCTCAGCATCTGAGGTCTGGAGAGTCGGGACTCTGCAACCATTCAGTGAAGTTAACCCTTCTCTGTTTCCTTCGGGAAGCTGCATCCCTGGAGTGCTCCCTTTGCAGGCACCAGCACGTTGCAGTCAGCAGCATTTTTCAAGCACAGGTCTGCTCCGAGAAATGATGCTGTACAAACACATATGGCAAGGTCTCACAGCCTTTAAGAGGGTGAAATCAACAGCAGGCCACACAAATTCAATTAAAAGTCTGTAGAGATTAACCCTGGAAAGCACTACACCTGAATAAAAAATTGCAAGTTTTATGAACCTACAAAATGCTGTATGTGGCTTATGGTGTGTTAGCAAAGTTAAGGCTGATACAGTATACAGTTAGAAAAAAAAAAAGTAACTTCTGGTGCTCAAGAAAAAAAAAAGATTCTGCAGTTCATTACGTGGCTCATCTGTGTCAGTGCTGCAGGGCTCAAAAAAATAAAAAGCAATAAAATCTGACTTTGTCTCTAATACCAGCAGATCCACGGCTAAATATGCAAAGGCACAGCTCTCTTTTGTAAGATAGCACCATTTTTCCACAGCCTTTTTTTTCACAGAAAACCCACGCTTTCTGAGTGAGTCTTTTATAGTTTCCTTTTCAAGTGGCAGTTTATTTCAGAAAAACAAAGCCGCTGTTTTCATCAGTTCCCGTGCACTTGGGGAGCCTCGTCTCTTGCCGGCAGCAGAGATGGAAGGAGATTTCCATCCCCTGCCCTTCCCCAGGCCGTCACGCGCTGCGCCCCGCGAAATGGAGGCCGGGGCAAGGCCGCGGGCCCAGCAGCCCTCCCGCCGGCCCAGCTTCCTCTTTCCCCCGCCCGGCGGGCGCCCTGGCCGCAGCCCCACTTTCCACACCACGGCCTCACGTCAGCGTGGGCCCGTCCCCACGCACTTGAAGGAGCGTCCCCTCGTTTTGGAAATAACGCTTATCTGAAAAGGTTTTTTAAATCTATCCCGTTTAGCTTTTTTTTTGCATTAGAGAAAGGGGCTGGATTGTTACAAGAAGTTGCTGTCTGGCAACGTGTCTGCTGCTTCCTGCTCCGTCCAGAAATACCACCAGCACTTCTCCTGTGGGATTTCGGCAGTTTCACTTCCAGTTCAGCCTGAAGCAAAAGCGCCGAAGCAGCAAGAACACAAAATAATGTTTGTTTTTTTTTGGGGGGGGGAAAAAAAAAAAAAAAGCGATGTGTCACAAGTATTTCATAATTCTGAAAAGATTTACCAGCAGAGGCTAAGGCTGACCAAAAGAGGACAGGATCCTAACGCAGTTTGGTGTGAAGGAGCCCTGCAGAAACCTGTTGATCACTGCTGGGCGCTGCTGGCAGGGGCCAGATCCAGGAGGGTGCAGGGACTGGGGCGGGCTGGGGCACTGCTTGTGCTCCAGTACAAACCCTGCCACCTCTCATTAGAGCAGCAGTGCACCCAGCTGCCCACCCAGACAGACCAAGCCCAGCGGTGCAGAGGACACGCGTTGTGGCCGCGGGCTGCAGTGCTGCACGCAGGCTGCTGCCTGAGGGGGCCTGGGGCAGGAGCATCCCCCCAGGCCATGTGTAGACCTGCCTCTGGGCAGGGGGCGGGGTGGTGGCTTGACTTCACTCCCACCTGTGTTTTTATGCATCAGGCTTGACTGCTGTCAGCCTTTGCCATCCACATAACCTCCACATGTACACAAAGTCTTATTAAGAAAGGATTGGTCTGAGTGTTGACACATGTTTTGGGGGAGGGAAATCTTCTTTTAGCTGAACTCCTTCATCCACCTCTAGTGCCTTCTCTGCCCCAAAGAAAGGGCTGCTCTCATTCAGTTCTTTCACTGCAGTTAATTAGTAAGTCCGAGCCAGCCCGTCCTCGGGAGCTGGTGGTTCCCTTAATCTTCCCGTTGCTAGGGCATGCTGACATGCTCCACTGGTACCAGTTCCAGCGTGATGTGGGGGCTTGTGGAAAGAAAGGGTAAAGGGCCGATCAAACAGAGTCCGATTAAAAAAAATAAAAAAAGGAAGAAGAAGACGCTCTTTTAGATGAGGCTGAGAAGTTCACAATGGGGGAAAGCAGAGGGCGAATGATAAGGCCTAAAGGAGCTCATTAAATTGAGGCAAGCTGAGCGGAGGTATCTTATTTCACTCCCTCTCTCCTGCCACCCCTGTGATGGTGAACTCTTTTATCAAAGGGGGGGAGGAGACACAGGATCTCCTCCTCACAAAATGTTTGATAGAAATAAAAGAATAATTGTTTTCCTGAGATTTTTTATTATTATTATTTTTGCAAATCAACCCTTTAAACATTTGGAAAGCAAGCTGGAGCCTCAGTGAAGGGTGCTGCTTGATGGAAATACAGGCTGCAGGTGAGAAAGTCCCGTAGCCCATTACCATTTCCTCTCTCAGCTCATCCAGTCTCCCAAGAAACAGCAAGGTAAAAAGTTAAGTAGGTCACATGGGCCTCCAGGAAGGCAGAGGTCAAACCTGAATGCAAATGTGCAATGTTTGCCTTGGAAGCAGTGTTTCCTTCTTTATTTGATCTGCATCATCCTTTTCAAAATCAGAGCGAGCATATGAGTCAGAAAGGTTCGTGCACTTAAGCAAGGTGCTGCCTAGCAAAAGCTCACACAGTCCTTTTCTTAGGGCCTCTGGCAAATGTCTTTCTTATGACGGTGGCCAGCATTTGCTGCCTGAAGAACAGGGATCCCACCATAGCAGTTCCAGTAAGCATGAATATCTTGAAGAACTAGAGAGCACAAGCAGCTGCAAGCTGATAGGGAAGCTTCTTAGAAGGTCTGTGTTTAGCAGAAGAAACCAGGGTAAAGCTTAATCCTTCGCTGGTAACCACGACAGTGGCAGAGTAAAGTCATTGATAGTGCACTCTTTAATCTGAAAATCAGACAGATCGTGTATCAGAGCTGTGTTTTGAGAGTCTGTGTGAATGATGGGTTGCAAAACAGAAGGGAGTGCCTGTCCTGCACATCCTCTTGCTGCTGGATTCAGGAGACGAACACTCACATTTCTGTGACACTTCTCTTGTGGGGATGTAAGGGGGTGGCACGACTGTGGTCCTGCCCACCAGTTCAGCTCCAGACACCAAGGAGGAGGCAGCAATGGCAAACAGCACATTTTCCCTGCTACACTCTGCCAGCCTTAGCTGGAAAAATTCTGCAGATTCTTACTGGTTTTACTTGATCCTTTCCTCCACAGGCTCCTTAAAGGAGGTTTGTTTGTTTGTTAAAATACAAACAAACAAAAACCAAAGAAAACTTCTCTTAGCTCTTATTGAAAAGCAATCCATTGTGGTAAATGGTTATGTTAACCTTTCTTGCCTGGAGGTCCTCCTCCCCACCTTAATACCGCCCTCCAGCCAAGAACTCCCATCTTGCTGTGCAGGTGAGGCGCATGGACTGCTGACTTCTGGAAGGAGGGATAAGGTTAGCTATTTCCAAAGATCAGGTCAGCCTTTAAATGTGCAAATACTTTTTTTATTAATCTCTCCTCCTAATTCTAGGAGTTTCCCCTCCCGTCTAGCTACAGGTGCACACAGGGACCTTTGCTGCATGGAAAGTGCTGGATTTTCCACATGGCAGCTCAGCTTGAGTACAGGTTTACTGTTTTAATCTCTTTCAGGTATCAGGCCGTCCTTCTGTAGGCATTGTTTTGCTAAGGGATTTCCTCTGAAGAGGGATCAGGTTTTTGGCATCTAACACATCCCCCACCCTCATTTCTCCTTCCTCAAGTCTTTCTATCATAGGTCAGGTCTGCACAACACGCCTCTGCCAGCAGGACTGTAACCAGAGCTGTGATGGATGACACTTGTTGGGGTTGGGGGCATGTCGCAGTTGTCCCTTACTTTGTCTGAACAAGTCATGCTTGCTAACAGGCTGTTTTGCTAATATAATCTGAATCAGTAAATGTATTCCTCCCATAAACACAGCTTTAGACAGTGAGACATACTGGTACGAAGAAACTTGGTTTGCTAGGGACCTTTCATTAATACTGGTCCTCATATATCCATGTGTGTAGGCGTCCAACGGGTAGCATCCTGCTTCTTCACTCACTCCACCCATGTTCACTCATTGGGAGTCTCATGCAGAGCAGGGAAATGCAAGTTCAGTGAGGCTTTGTTTACTCAATGTGACATATATTTGTAAAAAACAGATGGAAAGATAATCTGTTGTGTTCTACTGGCAGAAATCACATCCGTTACCCTGCACCACTATCTACGTTTGTTTTTTTTTTTTAATATATATACCCTATTTTGTAGCTGGTGTTAGTAGTGGCAGGACGTGGTGTTAATAGCTTAATAGCTGCAGGACAGTGGAGAACTTGGCTGTCGTTTGGGGTGGTTAATGCCTGCCTGCCTTTGCCAGCATTGATATGTTGCTGCATCTTGCAACACCACCACTCTCCCTTCTTTCCAAAGGTATTTTTTTTTCCAAAGGTACTTTTTTTTCCATTTCCTTTTTTTTTTTTTTTTTTTTTTCCTAGTTTCTTGAGAAGTGGTCTCTGATGATTCCTTATAGAAACTGGAAATGTGTCTCTCATGCTCACTTGATTTTTAATGTTGATGCATAATTTGCCTCTGCACCAGTCTTTTTACACATGGCTCACATGCATGGACATTGGGAAGGATCAGGACAAGACAAAACGAAATCCAATGGCTGAAAGCTCACCAAATTCAGGCCCGAAGGCATATTAAGAATGTCTGGACAGGGGACACTTTGCAATCATCATGATTTGCCCAGGCTGAGAAGGAGAGAGCTTTTTTCTACCATGGAAAATTGTCATACTAAGGCTGGATAACAAATAGAGGAGGCCCAAAAAATCATTATGGTTTGCTCTTTCTAGTGTTAACCTCTAACAATCCATAAATAATGTGTAAGTTTCCACATACTGCAGTTTATCAGCAGGGTATTTTATTACTTGCTTTATGATCTAGATCACTGCTTTGGTTTAACCAGCAGTTTGCAGCAGTGAACATGCCCCAGGCTAGGGCCTGGAAGGTGCCTGGGGTCCCAGGCTTAGCTAAAACACATGAAATGCTGTCCTCTCATCTGTGACAACCGGCTGACACTGCAAAACGTGCAGGAACCATAAAAACAAAAGAAGCAGAATGGGAAGGAAGGAGACTCATAGCTAGGCAAAAGGCCAGCTTTTTCTGCTTTTTCCTTTGAGCCTCCACTTCTGGATTCCCTGCTTGCATGTCCTTACTATCAACTGGTGTTTTAGCCGTTCATTTATGGGGAATTCTAACTAAAGGGAACCGAAGCAGTATCTGAAATTCACTTCCGCTTGGGCAATAGAAAGGCTGTCTGAACGCCTTCCTCTTTTGGCTGCTCATGCTGCTCTTTTGAAAGAGCACCATTATAGTGTTATAACACTGCTGTATTTACAGTGTTGCTGTTACAGCTACAGCTTCCTCGAGCAGTGATCTCTTGCGTATCTTTACTGATGTGAAGAATATGTGATGATGGAAGGTAAGCTAGAGTTTCTGCGCCGGCAGGAGTTTGGCATGATTACATTGCTAGTGATTTGAGTTTTCCATATGTGTGAAAACAACAACAAAAAAATGTTCCTCGCTCTGTCAGGAACTCAAGCTTGGAAGGCCAGCAGAGAGGGAAGCCAGCAATAAAGTGTACCCAAACGAGAAAAGATGTTTTTCTAACAAGCGGTTGAGATGAACTTGAATACTTCTGGCTGTAAACATTTTTAGCATTTGGGACTATTTAAAATTCACATATGGGTGAGAAGGTCCTGTGACTTGTGCCAGTCACTTCTGGTAAGGACAGAAGTTTAAATAAAAATTGGCCAGCAGAGACTGAGTGCTTCCATGCAGAGCCTAGCGGTTGGTAAGAGGTGGCAATGAAGGTCGTGCTCCTGATCTTTCCTAGGCCAAGATAAACCAGTGGTGATTCCATTAAGGTCACGTACTCCGTAGTTAAAGGCATGTCATTTTGTGCTTTGGGCAAGTGCAAAGTTTTAGTGATGTGAAAAGGGTCTCGGAGAGAACAGCAATGAGCATAGGCTATCTTAAATCTGCGGAATTTGTAGGAAATGTAACAGCAGATAAATCACCATCTCTTTTTCAATTTCAGCCTCAAGGAAAAAAAGCATTCAGAAGCTGGGCTAGATGTTTGAGGACACAATCACAAAGGCCAGGCAGCAAAGTGAGATCCAATTAACAAGACACTTTAAAGCAACAAGTAGTTTTTCAGTACTATAGCAGAGAGATGATAACCAGGCAACTGAAAACATGTTCTCCAGTGGAGAAGACAATCTGTGGACAGGTCATGGCTAGAATCCCAGGGTGTTTCATACCTTTTTTTTTTTTTGGCTTTTGTTGTCACTTCAGATTAATATTGCAATCAATGTCAATGACAGAGGGGGTAAGATCACAAAACTAGAGCAGAGAACAGGTTAGAAGATCCTTCAGTGTGTTAGTGCTCAAGTCAGTTGGGCCAGATGAATTTCAGCCTAGGTTAATTGCACCAGCCAATTGTTTAACCTCAAAAGACCTAGGCATAACCTAGCCTAGCTTCTGGGATGTTACACAGCTCAAGAACACACTTGGAAGCCTGGAAGAGTGCAGACGTAGTTCCTGCCTTCAAAAGGAAAAAAAGGAGGAGCCAGGGACTGCAGATTGTTCAGTTTAACTTCAATTCCCGGAAAAATACTGGAACAAACAATCAAACTTTTGTAAGCACCTAAAACAAAACAAAGAAATGAATAATGGCCAACATAGATTTGTCAAAAACAAATTGTGTAAAATGGATCAAATTTCCTTTCATGACAGAGTAAAAAACTTTGTTGATAAGGGAGAAGCAATCGTTGTCCTATATTTTGACTGTGGTAAGGCGTTTGTCACAGGGTAACGTGATATTTCTAAACAAATTAAGGGAACCTGTGCTAAATGGGGCTGGTCTAGGATGATGCAATATTAACTGGAAAACCACACAGAGAGAATAGTTATTAATGACACTTAAAAACGGGAAAGG
Organism: Anas platyrhynchos; assembly: GCF_047663525.1. NCBI lineage: Eukaryota > Metazoa > Chordata > Aves > Anseriformes > Anatidae > Anas > Anas platyrhynchos. The sequence continues at coordinate 37,438,045 of NC_092591.1, forward strand.
TGGGTCAGGAAGAGTCTTTTGGGAGTCTGTACCAGGTCAGTGTGATTAAGGTGATTATGAACAGCTTAGGCAATGGAATAGAGAATATCACATTCTTGTCTACCACAAACCTGGAAGGAGATGATGGATGTGCTGACATATAAAACTACAATTAAAAACTATTTAGGCAAATGGTCTTCAAAATAGGATTCATTTCAGAAAGGATGGTTGTAAGTTCCTGCATAGGGGCATTGCCAAGAATAATTAATTCTGTTTGTGTAGTGTGGTGAATATGCCCAAGTAGCAACTCCACATAAAGTTTATGTGAGAGATGTTACAGGTCACAATTAAAATATGAGTTAATTGCTAATGCAAAGAGCACAAATTCAGTAATATGCTGTGTAAATAGGCATGGACCCTACAACTAAGCCTTCTGCTCTGTTCTCCATGAGGCCACAGTTGGATTATGGGTGCTGTGCTCAAGATAGGGTCCAGAGGATGGCAATGGGAGTAATCAGAGTTCCTGAAATCCAGTCCTAGGAAGGAAGAACGAGCAAACCGACTTTCTTTAGTCTAGGGAAGACTGAGGGAGGTCGGGTTATTGTTGTCAGGTAGGTGAAAGATGGCTGGGAAAAGGGGAATAAATTGTTCTCCACATCCCTGATGGATAGGACAAGTAATGAACTTAAATTACAGAAATGGAGATTGAGGTTAGATGTTAGAAGAAAGAAAGCAGTAAGGATAATGACGCACAGGAGTATCAGAGGAGGCTGTGGACTCGCTATCCTGTGTTTAGGATGAGGTTAGACAAGCATTTGTCAAGAGTGACATAAGTATAATGATCCTGCCTAGGGACATGAGTCTGGACTAAATGATCTTCTGAGATCCCTTCCAGCCATATAAATCTCTGATTCTATCCTAACTGCTGAAGGAAGCCAGGATTACAAGTGCTCCACGTTTGTGGTTTGTGACGCTCACATTCGTGACTGGGAGCCAAGAACAGTCCTGCAGGAGCCATACGCACTGCTTGCTGGTGTGCAGGAAAATGGCAGGTAAAGTCACCAAAGACTAAGAGACATCCTTGGATTAAGAGAGTATAGTGCTGTGTGGTTTATCTTGCATTTCAGTGCCTCTGCTCCTAACCATAGTGATGATGCATGACGCTAGCCTTGAAAGCGTTGGTCGGTGTAAAACAGCCCGTTGTGCTTGTTTGCTAATCGCAGCCAGGCAGAACTGGCCTCCCCGAACTAGAGCACTCAGGACTGCTTGCTTCCATCTCGGTGGGAACCAGGGGCCAGTTCAGCCTGCAGCCCTGGCACTAGTGACGTGGGCTGGCACTGGCAGCGCTAAAGCTGCCACAGGCTCCAGCAGACGCTGGGTAAGAGAAATGCGAGCGATTGTTTTCTGTCTGGAGTCCCCACAGGCCGTTAGGGACAGAGCTTGCTAGAGATTATTTTCTGCAAGCACTTAGAGGAGTTTGCATTTCTCTAGCAATTCAAAGGATGATAAGTGGAAAAGGGCACAAGAAAACAGAAATACTTTTTTTTTTTCCCCCTCAGTTTCTAAAGACAGCTTTTACAAACATCAGTATATAAATAGAAAAAAAAAAGGACCCATTTTAAAGAGGTGGCTAACCCAGTGTCCCTTGAAAAAAATAGCAGAGAGCAAACACTGAAGTCCTTTAACTCTGTGTCATAATTTATAGCAGGTTTGCAATTGTGAAATCTCTCAGCGGCGTGGGACAGATGTTATGGTGAGGAAAATAAAACAAACAGGCAACGGGATGGGAAATGCAGAGAAGATGAAATGACACCATGTTGTAATCCTTATGGGAAATCTCTATACAGCTTTCCAAAATTCTGTACTGGTGAGCAATTAGGAAACTAGACAAGCTATATAAACAGAGCCACTAGAGGTCTGTAACCATTCCCATGCAGTTTCCGCAGTGAGCATGAGTCTCAAGGGCAACTTTGGAGAGGGGAAAATTTCTGCCCACCATCTTCTAAATGATCCCTTTAATATTCTGTCCAGAGCTATTTGCGTAAGAAATGCACACAAGGGGAGGTTTTCCAGTGCTCACTCCTGTTCCTATGGCAGTAGATCAAAGGCAGTAACAATACAGAGTTAATTAATTCAGGAGAAGGAATTCCCACTTGCAGCGGTCTTAACCCAGCAGTGGAGGGAAGGTGTCAATCATAAGGGCAAAGGTGCCGAAACTGGCATGGATTTGTGGTTGTTTTTTTCCTTCACTAAGTAGTTAAGGAGGGGAGTTAAACAGTAAATGTCACCTGAGCTTTGGGAAAAGCTTCAGAAAAGGTTTTTATACATAATCAACAGTTTATAAGTGAGGATGAATGATCCAGCTGCCGTAAACCTGAACAAAAATTGGGTCTAGAGTCTTGTAAAAAGAAACCTCTCCGAGGGAAGTGCATTTTTCTGTCCATGTCAAGTTTGGAGACACATTGGTCTCAGCACTACTCAGGGCTTGCATCCCCCCACTGAAGACCAGCAGCATCCACAAAGGTGGCAAAACTGGACAAAGGGAAAGCTGGGGAGGAGTTTATCTGCCCCTGCAGCCTTCCAGCTTCGTGTAAATCAGCAGAGCAGAGGGATCAAAATGGTTGGGAAGAACCAAAAGTTACTGAGTAGTACCCAGAGGAGTGTGGGCAAAACCGCGGTATGGAGATAACAACAGAATGGAAAGCAAAGGCCTTCGTGGAGGCAGAGCAAAGGGCTGGCCACCAGTACACCTGGGATTTCTAGAATGCCTTAAAGCCAATAGGAAAGAAAAGGGAGAAGTTTGTTGATTTTTCCTGAGCTAGAAATTACCCTGCTCGTAATCTGATGCATATCTAGAAGGAGAAATCTTAGAGGCAAATAGAGAATTTAATTGTGGAAAGAGTGACTACTTGCCTGTCAGAAATATATTGTCCCTGAGTGGGAATAGCACAGGAGAAAGGACCACACATGAAGCAAAATATTATGGGACTCTGTTGATTTTAAATGAATTCATTTCTTCAGTTAATGCCTTCAAAAAGGTATTTTTTTTCTCTCAAACTAAATGTCTAATATTTCTCTGATATCAGTGGCAAAGCTCCTGTTGATTTCTCCTTAAACAACCGCAGAATATTAAAGCTGAAGTCAGTTTAAGAATCTATCCTCCTTTTCCCTTTATGGCCTTATTTTCCTTTTCAGATGGAGCTCTCCTAACTTGGCCTTTATTTATTTCTCAACATGGGGGAAGTGACCCACACGATCCTTCATGGGGTTTCTGCAAGCATGCTCCCAGCAGCCAGCATTGAGCAACCAGAGCTCTGCTGCAGCTGATTTTATAGAAGAGTTGTTAAACCCTGTGGCCAATACGTAGTTCGGCGTAATGGCAATGAAGACTTTTTTTCCCTTGGGCAAAACAGGGACACAGGGCTAATACCTGACTGTGGCAAACTGATGATTTGTCTACCACTCTATGAAATAGGTACTAATTACAAAAATCAGATAATCAGGATTTAGATCTGATGGCCTTTTCTGCTTGCAGGCATCTTAATTGTATTTGCAGAAATCCACTGCACAAACCGATTTAGAAGTTGTTTCCTACCTGCCTCGTCTTTGAACTCCAGCATGTCACAAAACTTTCAGGCTTGGACACACCAGAAAGGATCTTTACATTACAATGTCTGACAGCCAACGTTGTGGGTTTTCACTGGAATCATGCGTGCACTTCCCAGCACTGCACGTGGCAAATGCTCTGACCTACACAGAGATCTCTGTGTGTCCATTCACTTAGGCACATCAGCTGTGCCCACATCGGGGCTCATGCCAAGGCATGTGCGTGTGTGTGTGGTTTCTCATCATATAAGTTTTCACTGAATGAGGAACGTAAGGAAGAATGCACCTTTTTATTTGTAGGAAGGACCTGAACCATCATATTTTATATAGCTTTGGAAAAAGGAAGCACTGCCATTTGGAAGAAAGTTTAGGGGCTCTGAAGAGGACGGCCTCTTCATGCTGGCATAATTCAATTTCTCTATTTACTGGAAATTGCCCCATTAAACTGCTTGAAGCGTGGCCAAGGACAGGCTATATAAGGCCTAACTGTACTCCCTTATGAAACTTGGTAGCGAAACCCTTGACACCTTCAGCCTTGTATTTTGGATTTATCATGTATTATACATCGCTGTGTTTCCTTGGGATTTACAGTTATGGTGTTTTGCAAGAGTTCAGCCCCTTTGCCAATGCATTGCAGGAGCTGTCTCATACTGGGCTATGGGAAGAGCCATACTGGGTCAGCCTCAAGAACTGGTCAGTCTGGTGTTCCATAAAGCACTTTCTTGGGCTGCAGTGCTGAGAGATGGCTTGTCAAAGGCCCAGCTCGTACTAGAGCCAGCGTGCGTGAGAGAGCAGCATAAAAGTCACCATCAGGTGGGACCCACATGCTGTACAAGCAGAAGGAATGGGGTAAGTCTCAGCCCCAAGACGCTTGCTGGTGACATTGCTTCCAAGACAGGAGATCTTAAAATTAATGGTTTTAAAAGTACTGGTTTTGGTATGTTACTTCTAGCAGGTACTTCTGGCACCAATGCCTTTCATCACTGCACTTCAGCTGTTATTGGAGTTTGCCACTACAGTTCTATGGAAGAGTCTGTGGGCTATTTGCTTCATAGCTGGAGTTTAGAGACAAAATCTGTACTGAAACCTGAGCTTTAAAGGTTTTGCTTGTTATTAAGAAAGCAAGCTGCAGCCTGCCTCCCCACTTCCCCCTCCCCCTGGCGCCCCTTTTTGAGGGTGACTAAAGTACCAAAAATATGACACACGCACACTGACTTTTAACTGGCTTCATAAAAACATACCTACAATTGCATAGCTTTTATGTTAGTGTCACATGTGAAAAGAATGTGCGAAGCCTAGGAAAGTATGCATAGCCTCATACTAGTTCTGTGTCTAATGATACTCAGATATGGGGCTGGCACATAACACTGCAGCGCACAAGCTTCTGACTTTCTGAGCCAGCCTTGAAAAAGAAGGCTGAAGAGCATTTGCCTTCTGTGTGCCATTTGTCTTGTCAGCAGTGTGCTAAAAACAAACCTCTGTAAGCTCACAGTGACGGCTGGAATTGGCCCGGTCCCTGCGCGAGTGAGATTAAGGCAACCTACTTTCTGTGGTCCCTGATAAGGTGGAACTGTTTGTTATGGATGGCGCTGATTTTTCTCAGGGGCATCATCGTGAAGGGCAGGCTGGGACCTACACTGTGAACTTCCGTAACTTAAAGCATCTGACATTCTTCTGTTTTGTCTTAAATTTGATTTTTTTTTTTTTTGCGGGGCAGAGAAAAGTCCCGATATAATTTTATTTTTAGTACCTAAGTGCAATGTTCTAGGAAGTATTTTCACCTGTAAGATAGTGACCAATGCCCTCAGGTAGAACTTCAACTTACGATATTTTTTCTTGAAATCAGAGCTTTTTGTTTACCCTTACTATCCTCTTTTGCAACCCCAGACAATGAGGGGTGGTATGTTCCTGAAGGCTGTTCTAAAATAACCACCCAACAGTAGAGCCAACTCCTTACCTCAGCTTCAGTAATGAATCCCTTTGAACAACTAGTGCGACGCAGTAGGTATTTATGTGAGCAATGCTCAGCCACGTGTCTGTGCACCAGATACTGGGCTGGTTGCAAAGCGGGCAAGCCTCCAAAGCTGGAATAGCATTCCTGATACAACTTCCCCATGTCTGACTCAAGGAGCTATTACAAGAGGTGGCAGCTGGGTGCCCGAACAGAGCCTTTCCTCCCTCCTTCCCCTCGCCGTGCTCGTACTATCTCTCACGACAAGGGAATCACTAGCGAAGTGTTCTGTGAATTCCCATTTCCTGTCAGATTCTCCTGCGGCTTGCACAGAAAGGCACAGAAATAAGTGGCTACGTAGCAAAAGCATATTCTGTTGCTCGGATATTTTTTGTCGCAAGGCTGATGAGACAATCTGAATCATACTGTTCCCTCCCACGCAGAAATCCCCTTCTGTTATAGTTATGCCTTGCATACCTAATAGTTTAGTAATCAGCATAAAGCAACTTCTCTGCAAAGCTGGGAAAAGCCATGTATCCCAGGTGGCAGAGAGTGGCCAGATGCCACCCTCTTCAGTTTTGGCCCACACTGACACCTCAGATATTGACACCACGATAGTCATGATAAAAAGTGACAGTGGAAAATGATTTAATGCAAAAAAATGCAGTTATGTCTCCCTTAGACAGGCAACAATAACTGGAACAGCCTGGTAATATTTTGGTTACCCCGCACGCTTTCACACAAGTCTTGCTGGGCAGTGGAACCAGTGTAAAAGAGCCTGCGGGCTCGTTCAGATCCAAGTGCTGCTCTTCGTGGGCTCACCTGATCGGAGGTGGCAGTGAAGGGGAACAAGCTTCAACTCCAGCTTGCAACCAGCTCTGGGCAGCCCTGCTGGGAAGGGGTCAGACCAGAGGGGCCCCATGGGGCCCTGCCAGCCTCAGCCACTCGGTGCTTCTCTGGTTTCCAAACAGATTCTTGAAGGTAGGTGAGGAAGTGACATTGGTGTGGCCGCAGGCTCAGACGCTGACCACAAACACATCCAGATGATCTGAGCTTTGGGGTTTCATTTTTGGTGGGCTGGATGGGGCACTGGTTTCTCGGGAAGTCCTCTCTGGACAGGTAAGCCAAGAATTTGCTCAGTGCTGCTTGGAGAAGAATGTCACCAGCTGCTGTACCACCCTGTATCCTCATCCTTAGCCAGCTCCCGGCCCAGCACCTCCTCATCCCGCGGCACAAGCACCCATCAGGCACCGTCTGCCCCGGTGCCCGCCGCCTCGCAGCAGCGGCCGCCAGCCATTCACACGGTTTATTTTGGAGGCCCGTGCTAATCCCCTCCGCCCTCGCGCCCCTTGGTTTACAGTATTGCAGCCGCTTCCAGCCCGCGATAGCGGGGTGGCCTCCGGGTGACCCTGGATTAGTGTAAATATTTTGCTTTCTCTGGAAGGAAATGTGACATACATTTGGGATGGAAGTTATCCAGAGACTGCGGCCCTGGGAGCCAAACCGCCGGGAAGCCCCCGCCGCGGTGGTCTGGAGGTACCGCGCTGTCAAACGCGTCGGGCCTGCCCCTGCCTTGCCCCAGCGGGGATCAAACTCATTTAGAGAACGAGAGCCACTGGTTTCGTATCCTGTGTGCCCACCCAGCAGCCAGGAGCACAGCCTGGCATGGCACAGCATGGCATGGCACGACACACCTCCTGCCCTGCCATACCACATCCTGGGAAGGCTGAGCACCAGCACAGAAGCGTGACACAAACGAGGGGGGTGAGAATGGGGGTGTACACAGATGCTTTCCAAACTAACGTGCGAGTTAGGAACAAAGCTGCCACCAGAAAAAACTTGCTACGATATTACTTTTTTATCTTAAACCACCCTATCGATGCAAGAAGTCACTGATAAGGTGTCTGTCCCTGCCTCCTGTGCATTGCACAGCAGACAGGCCATTGTAAATCCTGGGTGGATTTTGAAAACTGGCTCCCAGCTCAGTGCTATTTGCTGCTGCTGACACTTGTGCTCATCTGCCTTGGTCTCCCTGGCTGTAACATGTGCTTAAAAAAGAATAATAGTACAGTGCTTCAAGGCATACTATACGAAGTAGCTGGTGTCACATTTTACATCTGATAAATATTAATTAACGGTATTTCAGACTACAAAAGGCGCTGGGATCTCATGCATCAGCTGGAGAGAAATGTATCTCCCAGATTTAGCCATAATCTAGCTGAATTATGCATTTGATTTGGCATGGCTGATTACCCCGGAGAGGTGTCTGCTTGTTCAGCATTCCTCCGTCGCGTACGGAGGTGCCGACTTCCCGCAGTAAAGCCCAGCAGCCAGCCCGGGGACTCACGGAGCCAGATCATCCAGAACGGGCAAGCTGCATCAGGTAGAAGGTTTGCTTTTGATAAGTATCCAGAAATTAAGGCACCAACTTGTTGAGGTTTTAGGCCATGCCTAGGCCCCATCCTGATAATCCACTGTTAGCTTAATTATCAACCTTTGTTTCTCCAGACAGTCAAATTTGTTACGGAGCAAATGCATGTGTGTTGGATTCGCTTGTGAAAGCCTCGACAGGAGATAATTTTAAATCAAATTACAGTGACACAGTCTGCCATTAAACCTGAAAAAGAAGGTACCCTTTCACAGGACAATTCCCTTCGTGCGCTAAAATAAAAGCTGAGCCAACTGCAGCGTAACGCTCAGACAGCCCGCAGAGCCGTACGGATGCACATTGACTTTTTAGGAAGATACGCGGCGAACGCTAAACAAACCATGACGTTCCCAGTGCTGCTGCCCAGAACCAGCGCCCTGCTCTTCCTTACGTGCAGGGACGTCTAAACAGCTCTTGCAGCAGCCGCTGACACTACAATACTGAATCCTGCTCTGAAGAACTTAGGAGTGAGTCACGGAGATGGGAATTAACCCGTTACTTAGCATACACACACTGCTGAGCTGAAATGCAGGGCAGAGGGGAGGCAATGAAATCCCAGCTTCCAGAAATTTTCATCCTTGTTTTGTTTTGTTACTGTTATCCTCTCAATCTACCCTAGTTATTGCACGTGTAGGGACTACTCGCCATCCCTATTCAATATGCAGAGCAGCACTACCATGCTGAGCAAGGCTCTGGGAAACATACCTATGGGAGGTCGGGCCTTAGCATGGTCAGGCTAGTCTCATGTGTGCATATTCAGACAGGGCTGGAAGTGACAGTGAGGTCTTGCTTTGGTACTCAGGTTGACCTCATATCCAATACCAGAAGCTCTTTTTGATCTGCTTTTCCTTTGACATTGTCTGTTGTATGCTTCCCCCCGTTATGCATTCATTCCATTTTAATGCTGTTGGTCTGGATTTGGGAGAAGGCTAAAGTGCCAGCCAGCCAAAAGACCAGCCAGAAGAGTGATGATTTTGGCCATCTCAGAGACCAGCTGTAGGAGATGCGATTTTATCTGACAAAAAAGGTGCTGAGAGTATTTTAATTATGCAGGGGGGTGGGTTTGGCAAAAACAGAGAGCTCTGGCTTCAAGTAGAAACAGCTAATTTAGCCGAGTGCCAAAACTTGTGCCAGCTCTAGGTAAACTTTGCTGCTCTTCTTGCAGTGCTCATCCAGTCCTGTTCCAGCCAGCAACAGGAACTGCCGCCGGGTGCACCTCATAAATACAAATAGGCCAGGAGAGACTCGTGTGAATGTTTCCTATGCGTTCGCTTCTCGCAAGGACGTGTCTCACACCTGGAGCCCAGCTCTGCCGTGCCAGATCAAAAAGTGGGCATGGTGTTTGTGCTGTCCTAAAGGGGAGAGGACGCAGCCCTCAGCCAACAGAAGTGCCCATGCCGGGGTTTGACAAGTACAGCTGTGGGCAGGAGGGTGGGTGCTCTGCGAATTGTGGCTCTGGATGAGGCTTTTGGTGCTCGAAGCCGTGTCTATGTGAATATCTGTGATGAAGCACATGCTTAACTTTCTAAGCACAAAGCTCTCACATACTAAGATTTATATTTAAAGGAGAGGAGAAAGAGAAATATAAATTTGTGGCATGTGTTTCTGAGATAGGAAACATGAAAAGCCATTCGCAGCAACCACTTCTGCTGAGAGGCACTTGGGATGGCTCTTGCCTTTCAATCTCTCTATCAACAGATGAGATGCTCGAAGATTGCGCCTATCCTGAAACCCTCATTTTCTTTTGCAGAGTAATAAGCAAATAGGTTTGAGCCTGTTGCCTGCAGGGAAATGGTTTTGTAATGGAAGGAGCACCCTGCACTAAATCAACAAACAGAGAATGGCTGTGTTTGTTTTTCCGTGTACTGGAGGTGAAGGTTGCAACCACACTGGGGTTTCTTTCACATCCTCTCCACTTGACACGGGGCAGGGGACAGGCACAGATGCACATGGAGCTGCAGTGTACACGGAGGGAGCGTGTAACTGGAATTGCAAAGCCCTTGGGCTCTGCTTTTCCTCCACATGTGCTCTGTGCTGGCAGGGTGGGCGATGGGCCCCCAGGCACTCCTGGCACTGTCCTTGGGCTCTGTGAGCCAGCACAGGCTTCCCAGAGAGCCGCCTGGGTGCCCCACTGCTTGCTTCCAGCCCCCAGCTCCTGCCTGTGCAGTCACACAGCCGAGCATCAGGGAACGCAGCTGGACTGCAGCTGACCACCCGCTACAAAAAGGAAGCTGTCTCTGTTTTTTTAACCCAGCTCTGTTCCCCACTCCAGTTCACTCTGAGGGCACACCAGTGCTGGCACTGGGAGCGATTCTCACAGGTTTCTTGCAGCAGTGACAGCAGCTTATGCGGGTGACACCAGATTATGCTGGCGCGGGTGTTGGTGGCCCTCTGGCTTGGGCAAGGGATGGCCTGGAGGTGGGGCGGGATGCTGGCCCTGAGCCCTGCCTGCATGAGCAAGCAGGAGAGGAGAGCTGCAAGCGCAGCCAAGCTGATCAGCCAGCAGCAGTGATACTGGTGGGTGTCTTGTTTCATGCGTTCACGTACTCATAGAAATGCGCTGTGATTAGCACAGCTCGTTTCACATAAGGTAGGTATTTTGGCTTATTGGCTTTAAATACAGAGCTACCAGTATAATTTTTGTCCATGCCATGTACGCTTTGTTGTCACTGCTGAAGGAGTGTGCCTAGCACAGGCACAGACTTGGAGCTGATTTGGAAAAAGATGGTTATCTAGGCAGACAGAGGTTTGTTTTCCTCCCTTCAGTTGCATCACAAAGACAGTGCATTACTGGGAAGCATTTTGTACACTTAGTCAGTACACAGGGAGCATTTGCAAAATTCAGGACGGGAATAAGTTTAGGGTTTAATCCTGTCTTACACAGACGTATTTGCCTTATCCATAGATTCCTAGCATTTGAACCTATAGATCAAAAATAGGCCAATGGCACAAATGGATGCTTTAAGATATCCTACAGACAGCCCCCTCCATGGCTATACCTGATGCACAGTTGTGTGCCCATATGTGCTTGTGTTTTTCACATATACTTCCCATCATTCCTCCTTGCTCCAAACAGATGTAAAGACTTGTGTGTGTGCATGTGTCTGTGTCAGAACAGGCACACCGGTGCATACACAAGTACTTGCAGACACTTGCAGGTATATATGTGCCCATGCAGCCCACACTACTCGTCACGTTTACATCTGTCCGTATACATGCCTATCCTGCCATACAATCAACATATGCACGAGTTTGCTGTAAGAAGCCAATCCTTCCCCCTTCCCCACCCCCTCCCCGAATTGCCAAATGCTGAACCCCTCAGGCTAGCTGTTGTGGTTACCCTGATTCCCAGGTTTCTTCTGCAGTCGGCTTGTAAGTGGCACTACAAGTTTCCTAACAACTGGGATGAAGTTTTGTGTAAATCACCTTCTAGGCATTAGACTTTTCCCAGCAAAAGAGGGGGGCGGGTGTTTAGAGGAGGGAGAGCTGCTCCCTTTGATGTGGGGATTAGTTCACATGTCAGTGTTATCCCCCCCCTTTTTTTTTAATATGCTGTGATTTACAGAAGGGCGGCTATGAGAGATAGCCAAGGGGACACCCACGTGGGACTTGCTGACAGACACCACCTCCCAGAAGATACCTACAACTAAAGCAGCTGGCATCAACAGAAAGGCTGCAATTACAAAAATAAAATAAATAAATAAAAATAATAAAAAGCATCTTAAAAAATAACCTGTTTTGCCTAACAAATGCTTTCTAAAAATTAGGATGTGCTTTATTGCTAATGGAGCTGGAACTGGTTTTCCAGCAGCAGAGGGGGAGTGTTTTTGCACATCCATAACAAAGACATTATAAACGCTTTTTTCCTTTAAAAAATGTTTGGTCTGTATCTTCCCCCTAGAGCACACATCAGTAGTGAGAATGAGTGTGGCTCCAGAAGAGATTATGCTCACTTGAAACATATTTAGCAACATGACTGCTCCAGTCAGAGTTTCCATACTGTCCTGCATGAATTTTTATCGGTGCTTTACAAAAACTTCACTTTTTGGTCAAAAGTTATGTAGTTGTTCTGCAATCCAATCTTACGTCTATTAGTGTTAGAAGAAACTTTCCTGATGCTTTTCATGGGAACTGGATAAGGCTCTGAATTATTAGGCTAGGAGCCATATTCAGAGTAGCTTTGCTTAGCATATCTGAGTAGTTTAAGCTTATTGCTTTGTGTAGCGGATGGCTGAGGGGCTGATGAGAGAGACAGTGATGAATAAATACAGTAAGAAAAGTTTTAACTAGCTTTATTTAAAAATAGTCTGCTGCATTTTTTTTCAAAGTTCTATTTACTTTTACCTTTTTAATATCCTAATGTTTTTATTTGTGTATTTCTCTTTCAACAAAACTCTGAGACATTCTATTGAAGCAAACTTCTTATTTTAAAGAAAAAAAGAAACAAACCAGAAGTTTAATTTCCAGACAGGCTGGCTCTCTGACCTGCCTCCCTGCACGGCTGCACCAGTGCTGAAGGCGGTGGGGGAGACAAGAGTATGGCAGCCCAGACTTCAGAGTGAGCTCCTGTTAAACTCTACCCTAAACCAACACTTTTCTCATGTTGTTTAGACTACAGAGGTAACAAAGCATCTTCCTCAGGTGTTGCCACTAACTGCTCTCCCATCCAGACACCTGAAGTCCCTCATTCACCTCTGATGCTGCTGACACGCCGGCGCAGCTGAGAACTGTGCGGGCACCGCACCTTGAGGGCCAGACAAAAGCCAAACCACTTCAGCACTGTGATGACAACGATGACAACGACGTTTCCAGAGGCCTCCCGCCAATCCCCCTGCTATTCTCTCAGGAATAAAGAGGTTCTTGTGTCAGCCCCAGGAGGCTGGGGCTGCCGCTGACGGCGGAAGTGGGATGTGCCCGTGACGAGCCGGCCTTGCAGCGGGGCGCGGCGGTGGTGTGGCCATGTTCAAGTGTGGCCTCACAGCATGGCTTCTGCCACACCAGACCAGCCTCTGCACACACCCCAAGCCAAGCACTGATCTCCCTTCTCCTGTCTGCAGCCAGGACACAGATGGAAGCTGCCCTGGCCTTTCCTCAGGCCAAGATACTTGGGCGCCACAGGTTTGGCTCTTGTGTGCCTACACGTGCGCTGCCTCAGCTTGCCGCCTCTATTTTGTGTTGCTATGAAGGGACCGTGGATGTCGTGCTTTTCAGAAACCTGCACAGAATGACAACGCACGCGTGCTGTCCCCACAGCAGCAGGTTTCTGCGTGGTGATCCACAGGGACTTCCCTCACCCTGGCCTTGGATGGGCTGCGGTGGCGAGGGGCCCGTGTGGAGAGGGAAGCGAGACTCGGTGACTGGAAGCGACGGGCCTTCTGCTGCCTGAGGCGTCTGCCATGTACGGTCCTGCAGAGAAGGGTATCTAAAGAGACAGGGGCATGCCGAGCTACTTTGTCTTCTTCTGAGGCGAACATCCAAAACATGGGGCGCTCGTTTACTCACATTGTCAAAATATCTGACAGGGTTGATATTGAGCAGTGTCTTGAAGACACTGCCACCAGGAAGCAAAGACAATTTGGTGATCCCTAGGCTCCCCCATGTCACTACACTTACTTTGCAGAAATAGAAAAGGCTCTTCTCTGCTGTCCTGTCCTTCATTTGGCAGGGAGGGCAATGACGGGAGATCACATACAAAGACATCCCCCTCTTGTATTTTCTGTGAACGCGTCACCATTTGGGTGCTCAGGCTGATCTCCATTCTCACTGGAAGTTGGAATCCCTCCCGAGGGATTAAATAAGCTTCTCCTTCAAACAAGCACGTAGCACTGGCTGATTAAACCCCAGTATTTATGCATGCAAGTTGATAATGTTTTTCAGTGAGAAAAGTCATTCCTGTATTACTCAGGTTCACTCTTGTCTGTGAGAAGCAGGACTTCTCAAGTCTCCCATTTGTACTGAGTTGGAAATACCCAATTTAAGCAAAGTATGTTAAATGCCATACATACCAAAGAGGTAGACACTTTTCAGTAGCTACATTTGAAAGTAGAGACTAGAACTCTGATTGTGTGATTTGGAAGGCTTACAGTTAGAAATTAAGCAATGTAGTAAAATAGAAAACAACAATCAGACAGCCAGTCAAGCAGAACGGGCGTACTCTTTCAAGAGCATGAGAAAAGCAGAGAACACAAAAAAAATACAGCCAATTTCATTTACTTATTTATGGTTTGTTTTTTTGAAAGTTATGTAGGTAATGAGAAAGCTTATAGCAGAACAACACGAGCAGTCTATAAATTAAATTTTGCCATGATCTTCCCCTTCACACCACACAAATGCATGCACTGGGTGCAGTTCATAACCAGCCTGCCCCCTCCCCTCCAAAAAAGAGAACTGAAACAGAAACCAAATGCTCTGCTTGGTTATCCAGCGATCTGGCTTCAAGGTGCCCCTGGCACAATGTTCCATGGGCCACGTGAGCCCCAGATGAGCACTGGGCCCTGCCAGCCAGGCACTGCAGCTAAATAGCCACCTTCTTAGCATCCTGCACCCTGCAAAGCCTCCTGGGGCCTGATTAGGAAAACACTGCAGGGGTTTCACAGGAAAGGGGGCTGGGGTCAGGAGAAAGCGCTAAACCTTTGCATGTAACATCTCATGTGACCGAGCGGGCGGGCTGGTGACCGTGGTCCCCATTGGCAAGCAGCGGCTTGCGGAGACCTCAGGGTTATTAGATGGGATTGAGGGAGAATGCCAGCAATGTGTGTGGGGCCGGGGGGATGAAAGGGAAGCCTGACTCAATGGATGAATGAATAAATATGCATGCGATTTGTGAATGACTTCTCTCCCTTCGCTGAACCTGCACACAAATTTCTACAGCGGTCAGTGAAAGCCTGACAGCGATGTCTTGTGGCTCAGAAGGTCCAAGCTGTCCCCCAGCCCTACGTGCCGAGCTGCCGGGGAGCCCAGCACCCACTCAGTTGCTGCAGTGACCCAGGTGAGATGCCACCAGCAGCGCCGAGAGCGATGTTCCTGTGTGCTATGCGTGGCGTGAAGCTCCTCACCAGGGCACCCCTGCACCTCCCAACCACAGCTGCCACGGCGGGGAGAGCGGCGGCCGTGCTGAGCGCGGCAGCTCCCACTGCTGGCAGCAAAACCAGGGACCATGGCACACCCATGGGGTGTGAGGGGGAAAAACGAGGCTGGAGGAATCCCAGACCAAAGGGCACACGTCAGCTGGCAGGCAGAGCTCACCCAGTGCCGTCCCCACCGTCTCTGCTGCGCTTGGGGCTTGAGTGCCCGGCGGGCGGCCTCCCGAGATGGTGGCTGCAGGCACGCGGGCTGGAGGTGCACACAGGGAGAGGATTTGCTCCCCACAGCGCGTGAGCTTGGAAAGACGGGAGCAGGACATTCACTGCTTAGAAACGGTGTCTCTGCAGCTCCTAACTTGGCACGCTGGAGCCATCTTTTATTATCCTTTGGGGCTATAGCTGCAAACAAAAAATGCTTTCATTTCGCTTTGGCGGCCACTCAGGTTGTGTGTGCTCTGGCTGCTTCCTTAATTACAGCGGCTGTTGACAACTCCTCCTGATAGAGACCCTCTCTTTGACCAGTCCCTCCACTCCCCCACTTATTTTTGCAGTCTGGACACACAACAAGCCGGGACGATGGTCTGTAAAAATAAGCTCACTGTAATGCAGCGATTCCTGTGCCACAGCTATGCTGTGTTCCTCTCTTCTGTCCTCTCAGTCTGTACTGGTGCTGTTTATTTCCTCTTTCTGGCTGTAAGACGTTTTATTTATTAGTGCTGGATTTCCTGTTGCCTGCAGCTGCCCGTGCTTTCCTCTCTGCAGCGCGTGTTGCCGTTCGACTCAGGCTCTCTCAGGTGCTCCCACCCAGCTCGGTCGATGGTCGCATTCCTTACACCTGATAGGGAGGGGGACTCGCACCAAGCCACCCAAAGTCCAACCCAACTCAAAGCCAATGCAGGGAGCCCTCATAGGCACAGGAGGGCTCCTGTCTACGAGTTGCTGACGCGCAGATGATGCTTTCTGGGGTGGCAGGAACACCTCTTGTCTCGCTTGCTGCTCTGCAGAGAGGAAGCCAGCACTTTGAACTAAGGCCGGCCTGCAGGGCTGCTGCCCCAAGGGGTTAAAAGTTTGCCATGAGGTTTCTTTCACATTGCGGGCCACATCGTGGTAGAAATGTCGTGCGGACTTTCCGCACGTGAGGTTCATGAATGACTCCCTTGACCTTTTGTGGACATTCGACATCCTCGTAGTAAACACGATTGCTTATACGGAAAGTGAGGTCACAAAGGAAAAAAATGTTTAGCTGCTTTGAACGTGATTTCTCTGCTGGAAGGAAGGAGGAGGCACGAGCTCCTAACGTGTTGCGTATTACTGGCAAGGCTGGTTGGGAAAGCTCACTGGTACGCGCCGAGGAGAAGTGCTGAACCGCGTTCCCGGTACCGGTCTGGTACTTCTTCAAGTGGCAGGGAGCGAGGCTGAAGCAGCGCCTAATGGCAACATTCCCTCTTTTGCAATTAACGTGTGAGGGGCTGCCCTATTTTTATCACCTTTTCTTGCTGTTTGCTGAGGGCTCGGGGCCTGAAAGCTGCGTAAGGGAAGCTGAGGCTCACGTGAGCGCCAAGGCAGGGCGCGGGGTGTGATGGGTTTGGCGCGATGTGGTGCAGCCCTGGCAGGACGCAGTGCTGCCAGCTGCGGCGAGCGGGGGGCAGCTGCTGGCCGCGACGCGCTGCAGGTGCAGCGTGCAGCACCCTCAGACGCCTTTTCCTTTGTGTCAGATGTCCGAGAACAGCCTGGGAACGATAAATAGGGAACTGTCCTCTGACATCTTCCAGGTAGGATGGAAACAGGAGATCCTGAGCGTTTGAGTTATGAAAGCTCCCAGTGTGTTACCTGCAAGCCAGTGTTTTGACCCCAGCATCCTGGCCAAATTCCAGCTCTGCTAATTACATCCTGCCTATGTGAAAATTCCCCTGCGTTTGTACACAGCCCTCCTTCCCCGCTTGTTTTCGGCAGCTGGGCGGCGTTGCCAGGCACAGCGAAGTGCTTGCCATGTCCCACCCCAGGCCTGGCCGCCTTTCAGCAGGGAATGAAGCGAGCACTGTGCACAGCATCTGCAGGGACCCTGGATCCTTGGCAGGGACGCGTGCCACAGCAGCGCACCCGAGGGCCAGCGCCGGGGCTGGGGCACGCAGCACGGATGGCAATGGCATGAACAGCTCAAAGGCCCCGGTGCAGGGCTGCAGCACCAGGCTGCAGGGAAGGCAGCACGGGCGGCTGGGCTCCCATCTGATTTGGCTCCCCGCATCTCTCAGCTACAGGGCTGAGGGTAAGCACTGATCTAGTGCTGGGAGCTGTCTGACTTCAGGTTGGTTTGTATGGCGTGAGGAGCTCTCAGTCCTGCATAAGCTGGCCACCACCAATGCACATCCACCTTTCACATACCTGGTTATTGATCGGTGTGGACAAGGGAAGATAAAAGAAATCATTCAAAAATGTACAGATTTGTTTCCTTCTCTTTCACTTCATGACTCATGTACGCACTGCTTTTGGCTCATCCCTGTTGGGAACAGCTCTTCTCAATGGCCCTAATCCTCCTGGTAAAAACCTGACTCACAGCACTGGAGATGAACTGGCTGCTGGATTATCCCCCTCTTCGGAAGAGGACGCGGAGGACGGCTGCAGCAGTAGCTATGGGATTGTGATAATAAAGACTGTGAGTCACAAACAGGAGGCTAATGAACTCAGATATTTAATACAGGGGAATGCCTTATTGGCTATTCTGCCCAGTTTCTTGTCAGCCAAGAGCTCGCTCTGGTTATGGCATTTCTGCCAGAGTCCTGCCTGAATATGATATGGGAGCACATAAGAAAGCAGAGTTTGCTCCTGCTGGTGCATGCAGAGGCAGCAGCAAAGGCAGGACATGTCCAGGGCAGATGGAGCAGTGACTTGCTGATTTTTTTCCCGGCTCACATCCCTCTCTGATCTTTTCAGCATCTTGATCCCACAGGACAGCAGCAGTGAGAATTCTCTGTATCCCAAGGGGGGAAAAAAACAGCTTCTGTCAAGGTGTGACGCCAGCATGTTTTCACTAGATCCCAGAAGGGGAAGCATAGCGAGCCTTGAAGCGGGAGGGAATTGTGTTGTCTGTGTTGACAGAAAAGATAGAAGGCTGGGACTCAAAGACCTGAGTCCTCTTGCCACACTGCCTGTGTGATTTCAGGCAAGGTACTTACAATTTTTTTAGACTTATTATCCCTGTCTTTAAACTGTATTTAGGACTTACTTCACAGGGCTGAGAAGAAGGGGATTAAGCTTTAATTCATTAATGTTTGTAAAACATTTTAGAACTTGGATGGAAATTTCCCAGGTTGTGCAGAGAGCATTAAAAAGCTTATCTCCCTCTGACTGCAAATGTTCCTGTAATATGAGAGAAACGAGAGAAACAGTGCTTGCATTTCTGTGTTTATAATAATAATAATAAAAAAAACTTACCCTCCAGCTTCCCCTCTCTATCTCTCCATGTTTAAAAAAAAGGAGAACCAGCAATGAGAAATTTTAGTCTAAACAGAGTGCAGTTGCTCCCTGGAGACCTGAATGTGTCTCAGTGGAATTTTCCCTGCCTTCAGCCTTTTGTACTTCTGAAAGGTCCTGGAACCAGGCATGTGACTGTAAGAGCAAAAAACACTTCTGTGTCTGAGTGCTCTACCAAATATTTACAAGATACCCAGATAAAATGGCTACAAGCAAGTTCAGCAGGGTTTGACTGACCGGGCAGCAGTGCAACGCTGTCAAGAAGAAAATCTAAACTTTAATTAAAACAAAATTAAAATGAAATTTTACAAAGGTTTCTTCAAAGCACAAAATTGGTAACACTAAAACTGGAGAACTGCTCTTCCCCAAGGTGAAACCTATTAGCTTTTAGAAGTAGTTTATTGAAGTGGAGTAGCTTACTTGTTGTGATGGAAACTTGGAAACTTCCCTGTTCAAGGAGAGCACAAAGCTGTGCGAGCACGCGTGTAACAGGATAGCTGAAGCAGTCTGCTCCACGCCATCCTTTCAGGTGGTTGGGAGCAAAGGGACATCGGCTTCCACACCCCAGCACCTCCCCAGCCTCCTGCACCGCCGCTGTAAGGGCACGCAGTAATTTTAACAGGGTGCTCTGCTCGTAATGCTCTGCTCTCCAGGAGGCTGCTCAGAGAGGCTTCCCCGTGAGTGCAGAGCACAGAACCAGCCACTTGGGCCGAGGGGGACCGCAGCAACCCTCGGCACTAACTCAGCACACACAAGGCTGTCCTTAGGGTTGTGAGGCTGGAGAGCTGGGAGCAACTTGGTCCTGATCACAGCCCAGCCAGTGCCTTCAGCGGCCTTGAGCAAGTCATACACTCAGTCTGGAAGGTGAGTACGTAGTGCTGTGCTTTGCAGTCATGTTGCAAACGCTCCAACAGTGCTTTGAAGGTAGAAGAAGCTAAGCAGCTGTAACACACGCCAGCCTTCCCACCATTTGGATTCCTACCTGCTCTCCTTCGCTTCTGAACTGCCAGTACCCTGCTACAGCCAACTCTGTTACATCATCCCTGATGATTTACAAGAGAATTACAGGAATAAGAGCCCACAGAACTATCGCTTCTTAGTAAAACCAACGAGTGGGTTTACCATTTCTCTTAAAAAGCAGAAGCGAACATTTCCCTATGTTATGGGCTGTGGAAAGCAAGTGCTGTGCGTTTGTCAGTTCCTGCAGACTGGTGAGGTGTAGGGGTGAATTCGGAAGGTGTGTGTGGCTTATGTTTCTTAACTAGCATTTTAACCTGAACAAAATTCAGAATTTTCATAATTCCAGAGTTTAATATGGCACCTCACATACAGAGAACAGCATCTGCTTTTGAAGTTAGTCTTTAAAGAGGCAAAAGAAGAATGCCTGAATTTTTGAAAAAGTGTTGTTTATTCATTTCTCAGTGGAGTTTGCATTTGCCCTTTCTATGGATTGGATAGATGGCCAGGAGTCGCACCAGTAGTGCGGGGTAAAGCAACATCAGCTAAAGTATTTTTCAAGACAGTGTTTCTCACTTGTATGGTCTGCAGGGCAGGATTGGTTCCTTCCCAGGTTAAATCTGATTGATCCTTTCCATCTGAAACACACAATAAAGACAGAACCTCAATAGCAATGTATAAGACTGAGATGACAAAGTTAGTATTTCCTCCGGTGAACAGCCACTTGGAAACCTGTTTAATCCACAAAACAAATAAAGGTACATTTCAGTATAAATTAATTTCACAGATTAGTTGAAAACGGATTAATTTCTGCGTAATGATCCTCATTCTGCTGCCTGCCTGGTTGTCCTTCTAGTTACCAATATCCAGACTCATTCCCATTCTGTGTGGCAAAGTTTCTGATGCTCCTCATGCTCTGGAGCCAAACCTTAGCACAGTCCAGGCCCCTCTGTCACCCCCTGGCAGAGCTCTCCCAGTGCCAGTGTATACCTGCTGAGGAGCTTTGCATCACTCTGGTTTCCCAGTAAAACTGTTTTTTGTTAGCCAGAGCCTATTAACAGAGAATGGGATGTGCAAAAAGACTGACATTCTCTACCACAGGTTTCTCTCTACAGTTCAAACACGTTTCCTAGAGTTAAGCAGAGCACAGCTCATACCAGTATATCTTCCAACTATTAGCAAATTGCCTTGGATTCAGAGCAAATATTATGGCTGCGCCCTATGTGCTTTCCTAATGCCTCGGCTGAGAGCAGAGCCTCCCTCCTAACCAGTACGAGCTGTTCCATTTTTAATCTTGGTCCCATGTCAATGCCAGGAGGTAAAGTGCTTTGGGATTAAGTTTACTATGTAAACAAAGAATATTAAATTACTGTGATTAGACACCTTATGGACAAAATGGACTGCTTTTTGTGAGAGGAGATATTAAAAGACAAAATAAAAGCATCCTTTAATGCCTTTCTAATTGACCTGCAAACTGACGGAAAGAACACAAACTGAAGAAACACACAGCGTTATTAAGACCAAAATACCCAAGGTCAAAATGAATCATCAGTCAGATTGTGTCATGTCCTCCTGTTCACTGCTATTAAGTGCGTTGCAAGGTATCACGCTCCTACTCAAATATGTACTTCTCTTCCGATTTCTACAGCTGATCTGTTGTGACAAGCTCTGCCCCAAGGACCCTGCAGAACAGCCAGCTCCTACCGGGCCGATCCCTATTGGGCTGTATCAAAGCCTTGAAGAAAGTCAATAAAGCTGAAAGGAGGAGGATGCAAGGCATGGTATTCCCCTGCAACAGGCCATGACATTATTAATATTAACTGAGGGGATATCATAGAAGAATCAGGAGGCTTACACAGGTTGGCAAGGTAAGCTGTAGAGAAAATGTAGAAAAAAAATGTAGAGAAAATCCTTTCTGTGAATTTACTGGGAGAGCCTAAAGAATCAGTGTAGTTGCCTACACTGTGCCTTGCTTGCAACAGGGCTGGCAGTAAACGTATCTGAAAACACGTTTCTGCAGAAAGATAAGAAAGGGAGTAGGTGAGCAAATTCTTTCCAAAGAAACTACTCTTACTGAGCCTTTGGGAACTTTATATCCTTATCCTATTAAAACAAAACAACAACAAACAAACAGACACACACACACACACACACACACACACACACACACACACACACACAGATACACAAATAAAAAACCACAACTCGGCTCCAAAAGCCCCCAAAATAAGAAACCAGTTAATGGGAAAAATAACATTATTTTTAGTTGATAAAGTCCCTCAGCAAGGGAACAGAAAATACCATCTGTCTTCAAGAATTTAGGCATTCCGCAGTCATGATGCACTAGGCTTACAAACATTGTCATTCTTAGCACATTAAAACTGATGTAAAAGATTTTTGTAAATGTTGGATTAGCCAACTAGATTTCTGGGCCTGAGATAACACAGCAAGTATGCATTTTCACTACGCTATCTCTTTTTTGGTCATTTGTTTGTTTCTGTTAAACTGTGACTTTTTAAAAAATCACAGGAATTTTGCAAGTATGTTTAACACCACTGCTTCTTGAACAGCATCATGCAGGAATGCCAGGCCTAATGAATCTCAGAGCCTGTAAAAGCAGTGGGTCACAGGTTTCATCTATAAGATACTACAGCTTTTTCCTGGATTTCAGTAAGGTCCATTTTCCACCAAGCAGGGTTTGTACTGGAAGCTCAGTTGCAAGTTCAGCCAAAGAAAGACACCATCCATCCGTCATCACAAATTATAAACATTAAGATAGCTTTTTGGCATTGGCTTTCTAGAATAACCACTCATTATTACCAGGTATCAAACCGTTCCCGTTGATCTTCTATGGCATAGCGTTACCCAGTTGTGTCCTTACCTGAAGTAGGCTGATGCTACATAAAACTGCCTGGGTTTCTATACGGGCTCTCATTCAGCCTATTTTATTTTCTCTGAGTGATTCAACTGGTGGAACTGGCCTAAATGATTATAGGCAAGCACATGTAACCCTTTCATGGGGCCAGAAGCCATTGCAAAGCTATTTGTAGTGTATGTATGCAAATCAACTTCAGTTTAAGATAGTCTGGGAGAAGTTTGAGGGGGATTTCCCTGCTTTATGTAATCTATTGTTGCTTCTTAGCTTCCTCTATTCACATGGCCAGGAGGCATAAGCATGACACCGCTGGTAATTTCTCAAACTCAATCTGAAAGCAAAGACAATGTGCTCGGTGACCTACAGCAGCCTCGCAGCTTTCGGTAAATCCTCAAACTCCGGCTCAATGATATCCGGAATAAGGGCGGCCTGGAGGAGAAGTGGGGGAAACAACACAGCTGGTAAGGGCTTGGCTCACTTACTGGCATGCTTCGAAAGTGGTTGACAGCCAGGGGCATCGATGCGCTAGCCCTCAGATACAACTCCGTCCTACCCATAGCTCTCATTTACTGTTCCCAAGCTGTACAAAGCGCCGCGTCTCCCGCGTGATCGGTGCCCTCAGCTCAGAGTGGGATCAGCATGGGGCGGTCAGGAGACCAGACTGCCAGCCACACCGCCTTCCCCTGTCATTCCCAAGTGGTGGTAGAGAAAAAACTGGTCTCGCTCATGTGCCCAGGCAGATCTAGCAAAGGTACTGAAATGACAGGCCGGGCAGGCAGAAGCCCTAAGGCACGTCCCCCTCAGGTAGGGGAAGCAGCCCCCAAGGAGCTCCGTGCTGCTGAGAGCAGGCGGTGCTGATGCCCAGGTGAGCCTGCTCAGCACCACCCAAATATTGGTCTGTGCACGGCACTCTGTGCTGTGCCGATTGCAGTGTTATCGCCCCAGATAGGAAGATTTATAGTTCAATAGCTACCCAGATTCTGAGAAACAGGCTTACCAAAAACCACAGCTAAGGAAAATATAACAGGTGAAGTAAGCGTGGTGGTACCGAAGAGGAAGGAAACCTCTCTGCAGCGCACTGATAAGAGCACGCTTGATACAAACTGTGTTCAATTTGGACAACCCACAACCAGGAAAGCACAGGCTAGCTGAAGGAAATTCAGCTCGGAGGCTCTAGGGACTGAATCGGTCTGTTAAAATGCTTTGCTGGTTTTATGTATCTCTACTTAATTAGGATGCTTAATGAACACATTGGAAAGATAGTAACTGTTAAATATTCAGCAGGCTGGCCTTTCAGTTACAATATGACAATTCTGAATAAAGTTCTCGGAAAGCTTGTCCTAGGTACTCCAACAATGCCAAAGGGAACTGGACTGGAGGGGAAAAAAAAAAAAAAAGTAAAAAAAAGTAGGGCACTATTGTGGAGACCTGGCTAAAAACCCAGGCCTTGCCACCAGCCCATTGAATGATCCCGGGCAAGTAGTCTCCTACTCTGTGCTTCAGTTCTCTCATCTGTAAAAACTGTACAATGATGCTGACCTTCCTGGTAAGTTGTCGAGATGACCGAATAGAAAAGCTGCAATACATTATTCATTCCTAATTTCAATTTCTGAGGAACGAAAGGCAAAGAGAAGAAGCAATCAAGCTTTCAGGTTTCCTTGATCATCATAAAAAAGGAAAAAGCACCATATAACATGAATTTTGTGCAACAGAAATGTTTAGCGAGTCACCTTTAAGGCGGAAGAGTGGAAGCACAACTAAAGAAAGCTAAAAGTGGGCAGACTCTCAGGAAAACACTCCAGATGGTGAAACGAGTTAGGCTGCAGAACAGGCTCCCACAGGAAGCGGTGAAACCCCCATTGTTTCAGACATTTGAAACTGAATTCTTCAAAGTGCTGGTATATATAATACAAGGAACCGCTCTGCACTGCCTCGGAGATGTCAGCAGCGCTGGGACAATCTGTGAGAGCTACACACACCACTTCTGCAGCCCTTAGCAGAATTGTTGCTGCCGTGCCTACGAGGAGATGTAGATTCTCTTTTGATCAATACAGTAGCTGGGAACATCCATCGGGGAGTAACTACACTGTGGTTTTGCAGGAGATGGATTCAGTAACCCTGAATAGCTCTTTCACATTCCTGCTTCTGAGATCTGAACTTTGCATGTCCAAGAGGGGAAAAAAGCCACCTCTACCAGGTGACTACGGTGTGCATCCTACAGACAGACTGTTTACCTCCTATATCACAAGCTAATGAAAAACTGGGTGGCTTGATATTTACAGGCAGAGGTTTGCAGAAGCACCACGATTTTAATAGGAACCAAATGAAAGCTCATTACGTAAACAGCATTATGAGACGCAGAACTGATGTCGAAACGCTAAATGCTCTAGGTCAAACTCACCAAAATGGGAACTGGCAGTGGCTTGCTGGAATGCTGGGGCTTCTCCACACTTGGATACTACTGCAAACATTTCCCGCTGCTGCGAGCGCTGGTTCAGCTCCTCTGGAGGTAGCTGCGGAGGGAGCCTGACTGCTTCTGTTGTTACTGGCACTCAAAATCTCAAGACCTTTTCTGAAATCCAAATTCAGAGCCTTGGGCCAATTTTATTGATACAACTTGGTTTACTGGTTGGAGCAGGTAGAGGGAGAGAAATTTTTAAAAGGAGCTTAGAACTGGAGCTTTAATGCCTTCATTTCCTCTTGGTCTCATACCTGCTGGTATGCTAAGAAAGAGGCAAATTGATTCAGATGGCATAACTGCACTGGTGACCCTGCCTGGTTTTATTCACTTTGGCTCTGTACAGCCTTCTCTCACAGGCTCCCTGCCTTCAACACTCCCATCTTCGTGGTGACCCAAACACGTCAAGTCTCGAATCCTCCTTTCTGCGGGGTGGGGAGGGACAGGGGAAGGCAGCTGAAGAGCCTGCCCGGGGGCAGGACGAGCACGAGTGCTCCGGATCCCTTGCAGACACTGGGCTCTGCGAGGCCTCGAGCGCCGCGGCACGCTTCACGTGAAGGCTGGCACCGCCTGCCTGCTGCTGCTGGCCCGGGCCAGAAATGCAGCAATTTCCTTAGGAATGAATCACTAACAGAAAACAAACAAGAGCTATTTAAGAAGTTTCTCTTTCCCCCTGAATGTCCTGTCCAGTATCATATTCCTGACAGTTTATTCTTCAAGAATTTAGTCATCTAGGGTTTCAGTGACTCATCTGATGAACCTTCTACCCATTTCCTGGAAAGAGTCCTGTGCAGTCCGGTGCAGCCCTACTCTCATTCTTCCTACATTTTCATGTATTTCAGCTTTTCTCCATTTTAAGCGTGGGGGAGAGGCAAAAATATTTTGAATGCACCCGAATTTGCAATGCAACTGGAAAGCAGAGTGGTGAAAGAAACATCTGGAAAACAAAGATGGGCACTGAATCACAGAGCCTCTTTTGGAAGAAGCTGCCCCTTGGACGGAAAGCTGGAGAGAAGAAAAGAAGCTGCTGTAAGAAGAGCTGTGTGGTACAATACGGTCATGAATTTGCCAGAGCTGTACCCTATAAAATGAAGATGAAAAAGATTTGAAGGCTCTCACACATTGCATGGGCGGGTGTGACTCACTCTGGGCAAATGCCACTGGTGACAAGTGCCCTGACACAAGCTATTGAATGAATGGGGCTGGATGGGAACCAGAGTAACTGTTCTACATATTGGGGCCAATCTGAAAGACACTTCTGTGCAGAAAACAACTGCTTCCTTTCCTAATTAAAAAGAAAATTCCAAAGCTGCTCTCAGACAGCTTGAAGGCAACTCTAGCAAACTCTGATTTAAGCTGCACGATGCCTGCAGCAGATGGCTGACATCACTGGTGTCCAGACCATTCCTCCCAGCACATACAGGTGTGCTACCGTATATATTTATGCTACTGCTGAAACAGGGGGCTGGTGTTCTTCTTAAAATATTCAAAACTGTGAGGGAGCGTGAGCCCATCCACGTAAATCCCAGCAGTGTGGAGCAGCTCGGAGACACCACCAGCCTATGCTCCCAGCCCCCTGCCTTCTCCTGGGAAGTCAGCAGCTGAAGCACCACCGGCTTACACTAAGAGGGTGAGCGAAGGAATTGTGAGATCTGTCTGATGCAGGCTGGGACAACATGTCAAGCATTCTTGGAGGATGATTTCAGCGCTCAGTTATACGAGTACCACTGGCATGTATACCGCGTGTGTACATGCAGAGATACGCTGTGTATATACACCGACGTGCATCACAGGCCTGATCCTTTTCAAGGGATACAGTGTCAGGTCAAAGCTGGCCCGACATTCTTCTTATTGAAAAATAAATAAACTTTTACAAGCCCTGATTCCAACAGAAATGTTTCCATGATTTATTTTAAGAAGGGAACATTCCCCTGCAGTGCTCACCGCAACCCAAACATTGCAGCGCTGTGCAAGAGCATGAGAACCAGAGAGGAAACTGAAGAATCTATTTTCACTGCTCCAGAAGAGAAACACAGAAAGTAAACAAACAGCAAAAGCACTGACAAATAAATTTGATTTCAGTCTTGGCTGCAGTGTTATCTATACTATGGCTAAGGAGACTAGACTTGAAGCATGCATGTTTTTCTAGCGATTTCTGTAAGACGTGACTGAGTGTGGGATGGGGACTTGTGGGAGCCATCTACACTAGCAAAGGGATTTATTTTTCTTTGTCTGATCCTTCCTGCTCCTCATACCTTGCCTTACACATCTGAGAAACTGAACAGCAAACCAGAAGAAATCGTCTCTTTCAAAACTAGAAAATAACTCGAAGCTTAGGCAAGCTATCCAGGAAATAAATCCCTTGTTTGTGGGAGAGTTGTTAACTCTTGAAAGTGATGGGAAGAGTCTTTCTTCTAAATATCTGGAGCCCTCCATGCAACAGAAAGTGAAACCTGCCTTCGGTACTACTGCCTTTTGCTTTGATAAGTCTGCAAAAAGCAGCAAGCAGTAGGATAAGAAAAACAGGCATATGGAGAGAGAAAGAATGAGCAAGCAAGCAAATGCTTTCCTGACAAAACTACAGACTTGTGTGATGACTGCATTTGGCCCCAAGAAATGCACACACACATGCACACACATATACACGCACCTCCCACCCCCTCAATGCCTCAATCTGAACGGTCTGTACAGAGAAGAGGGAAAGAAAAAAATGTCATGAAGCCTGTCCAAAAAGGACTGCGAAGATAGAAGTCTACTGGCAGCGTAGTGATCGCACCAGAAAGGTTTTGGAAGCGGTAAACAGGAAATGGTTAAGTAAAAGCAGGTGGAGCATGCTGACTGCAGGAACCAAGCAGGAAATAGCTGAGCGTCTGAATGGATGCAAAAAAAAAACTCTCTTGCTCAGCCCTTGGCAGTCGCAGCATGCCCACTCCTCCTGCTCCCAGTCCTCCTCCACCGCCCTTATCTCCCCAAGCTACAAAGTCTTGCAGTCAGCAAACACCTTTTGCTTGAGCAATGCGCTCGCCTTCAATTTCAGAACCAGTGCCGGAGGCTTGTCAGGCAAGGCTTATGTTCTGCCTGGGAGGCAGAGGAGAAGAGGGGACTCACACACGGCGCCAGGGATGGGTCAGGAGCACCCAGTGCCTGCCAGAGGCTTCGGGAGCTGCAACAGTGCCTCTGGCTGCAGCCCCAGGTGCCCTGGTCCTAAGGGTATTTAGCGTGATAGTGAATCAGAGGAACATTTTACCACCCCGCTCGTTCTAGGGGGCTCCCAGAGCACTCTGCTGCAGGATTCATTCTCCATCACTGCTGAAACAGCCCCTTCTGGGGCAGAGCCCTGCAGCTGTTTAATAGCTCACAGCAACATCGCACAAGCAGATGGAAAAGAAAGCGAAATGTGTAAGGAGCGTTCTTTCCACTTTCTTTCCAACCTTCCCTTTCTCTCCTCTTTCTCTACAGCTTTTCTTGCCAGCTCCAGACGACTCCAGATGTGTGTCTTTCCCACCAGTATCTGAAGACATTTGGCTCTGGAGCCGGGCGATCTGCATGCCAGCATGCTGCCTGCTGGGGCTGCCAGCCCCGGGGGCTGCGGTGCTGCTGCCACGCTCTCGCCCCTGGCTGTCCTGCCCGATACGCTGCTGGATGGAGGGACGGGGTGCTGGTAGGGAACAATTCTGCTTTCTTCCAGATGAGTACAGCCTGGATGTAAAATTGCTTAACGCAGATAAGACACTCTTGCCTTCAAAGTATGTCAGTCACATTAAAGCCCTGAGGAAAGTTAAAAAAGGAATACACACATTATTTCTGCCCTCCTCTCCTAGATTTAATCTGAAAAAATATCTGTTTTCCTTATATTCTGAGCAAAGAAAAAAGTAATGGCAATCAAGCTTGTATGGAGTTACAAGTACACAAAAGAAAGTGTTTTACTAGTAGAGAAACCTTACAAAGAAGTCCTGCTCATTTTTTACATCATTATTTTGGCAAAACTCACCAGGTGTTACTGGGAACTGTTCATCTTTTAAAACAGAGAGCTACCACATACAACCCAACACCTTTCAGAGGCTTAAGTCCTAGTCTAGGCACAGCATTTGTGGTTCACACTCATTTTTCAGGCTCAAACCCACCCTGCCCAATCTCCAACATCCCCTCTTCTGCCCAGGCTGCACCTTCTGGGGGTGACCAGGGCCTGGCCCCCTCACTGCTGCTCCCCTGGGAGGGGGCTGAGGGGCACTGCCAGGGCTGGGCTTGCTGGGTGCCTCCTGCAAGCACCCTCACTTGGCCCCGGTGCCGTGGTGCCTAAGTGCACAGAGAGGTCGTGTCCTGTCAGCGTGGGTGGGTGGCAGGACAGCTGCTGGGAGTTAAACCTCGGCACTGACCTTTGAGGAAGAACAGGCTGTGGTTCGTACGCATCTCAGAAACCCAGGGAAAGTGACTGAAATGAGCTGAACGAAAATAAGCAGGTGTCTCTCTCCCGCTCCTTTCGCAATTTCTGCTCACCCACCCGCATTTTTTTTTGCACTCAAGTTGTCAAGAAAAACGGCAGGAATGAGGTTCCTGGTATAATTACAGCTTGCTGAGAAAATCGCAGCCTGCAGCAGTAATTCCTTCAGTGCTGGAGACAGATGCTGCTGAGGTCTAATCACAGTGTTCCCACTAAGCAGGCCCCGAGTCTAATCTGTCATCAGCTGAGAGGCCGCTGACTCCTGCCGCGTGTGAACCGGAGCTGCTCGGCCTGATCCTCTCCCCCCGGCCGGAGCAAGGCAGTGCCAGAGGGAGGGTATGTTTCCATTCACTCCTTGCCCTCAGCGACAGCGATACTGCAACTTCAATGCACTGCTTATCTCTCCTCCATGCCTCCTATCAGGGCCACTCAAAGCCTCGCTGGAAAGGGCTCAAGTGCTTGTTTTCAGCTTACAATGCCGTATAGTGACTGCAGTTCAAAAATACAATTTGAGCTGAGATAAGTTGAAGGAGAGGCTTAATGAGAACGGCCTGTAGCTAATTCCTCCTTCCAATATGTATGGTATTTTCTGCTTATTAGGAGGACAAGGCTGCTGCCCTCGGTGAATGATCTTATAGCCCCTGCATGCTAACATCAACAACAGAAAATCAAGAGTACGAGTACAGGCTGATGAGCACAGAAGTAGGAAGAGGAAAAAGGAAAAGTGCTTATATTGAAAAAAGAGCTGGGAGAGAGCACACGCGTGAGGAGAGACTGCACGCATCTCCTATGGGTTGCACACAGTTGCTATTGCCATCAAATGTTCTCATGTTAAAAAAACTGATGTTCTGTAGCAGCCTGTGGCCAACTCCATTTCTTAGTTTTCAGCAATTTTTCTCAATCTGCACGTGGTAGCTGTGTGGACACGACGATGTACGTGTACCAGGTCTCTACAGAAGCGGTGGATATGGTGGCTTCTCCATCACTGAGGAGGGAGGGGGAACAAAGCGTGGCACGATGTCTCAAAGAGGGGAAGGAGTGACTCATACAGGAAGAAAAACAAAGCAAAGATGAACTTAGAGCACAAGAGAAGAGGTAGACTGTTGGCTGCAAATCAACATTCTTGCACTCAGAAGGGTGCGCATTACAGCGTGAGGAGTTGTGCTTGACAGTAATGGAAGTCCAAGGAAGTTTGATTAAGATTAAATGGCAGTCACTGGCCAACACAGAAAAGAGGCATTAAGGTGAAAATCAAAGACAGGAAGTGACTAAGTAGGTCAGAAGCTGTGGGTAGTGAGCTGGATAGATTAAGTGGGACTTGGAGCGACTAAGTTAGCTCTGCTAATGACACATGATAACACGCATAACGTCGCCAAGTTTAACAAATCTGACTCTGAAATCACCTTCAAGGTCCTGATATCAAATCAGAGATTGCTGAGCTCTAATAGTATCTACATCAGAGCAGATAATGTATGTGTTTTAACAAGAGATTGGTTTTGCAGTCACTTTTTGACCCTGCCAAGCTTCCTGTAAATAGTACGCTGTTTTGACTGAACAGGATTTTTTCATAAGGACTGAGGAAAAACGACCTGACTAATAGGAACTGTTTGACTCTGAGAAGGGCAGCTACTGCAGATTGAAAAGACAGATGCAGTGGAGAAACTCCTTTCCAGCCTAAATTCAATAAGTCTTTGATTCAGCAGCTTTGTTTGTATTCTGGAAAGCCGGAAGAGAACGGTCACCTTGTATTTTTGTACCTGATGAGAAAACCCCAGATTGTGTGTGTGCACTGGGACAGTTCAATGTGCGTCTATTGCATCTTCAAAGAGGCTTTCAATGCTCTTTCAGATGTGGGGTGTGAGGAAGGGTGAGAACTGCTAAAGCTAGCCCCATCCTCATTAAATCTTTGCCCTCTCCGGAGCAGGCATGCAAGTGGAGAGAATAGAAGATATGCATGAGCAACTGAGCATCTGTGGCCTCATGACCTTTGACTGTTGTATTATGGGAAATGTATTCTTCGGTTGCTATGCTTTTCTAATTCATTTGTATTTTCCTTCAGTGACTCCCTTGTATTTTCTTTGGTGCTCCTGTGTAATGGTTTCAAGGAACCACAGATAGCTCCCAGTTAAGCATGCATACAATAGCTTTAATTAAATGTTTGCAAGTATCCCACAGTAATGCAAGGGAAAGGGAAAGCAAACAGCTTTTACTGGCTTGTACCTATCCCTTCTGAGCCCTGCCATGGGTGAGGGCATCTGCACTGCTGTCCCTTGAACTCATTTCTAACCTGATGTGAAACGAAGGCCATTGCTCTACACATAAGCTCTTCAGGCATTTTCACACCCAGCAAAAGAGCTCCAGGTCACCTGTGAAAGGTACAAGGCTGACACCCTTTAGGCCAGGCTACAATAAATTTGAATAAATAAATACATAAAAAACAGGGAAAACATTCTTTACATCACTTAAAGAAAAAAAAAAAAAAAAAAAAAAAGGAGAATAAGGTTAAAAATAACCATTTCTTGAAATACACCCAAAAAGTTGGTATAGGTAGGGCAGCAGAAAAGCAAAGTTTTTTTTTTTTTTTCAATATTCCGAGTCTAATCTTTTCTGTTCTCCATGTTATTAGCAAAATCTTAGTCTTGTCACCCTCCTCCCCTCCTCCCCTGTAATGAGTTACCTATTTATTATTCTCTCCAACGGGGATCTTTGTTTCTTTTACAAGTAGTTAACTACAGCATTTTATATGTAAAGAAGAAAGCTGTAAAGGATTTTTTTTTCTTTTCAGGCATTTAAAATAACTATACACAAGGGAAATGAAATTTGGAAGGGGAACTTTTAACATGCAAAGACAGAGGAATAAGAAACAGGATGCTAAGATCATCAGTCAGTTCTTTAAGTCAAATACAAGTCAATTTTACAGCACAGGAATAATGTTGCTCTATTTAGAGGATAATGTTGCTCTATTTTGTATTATATGGAAGATTTGACAGTATCTGCAAGGGTAATCATAGAATCATAGGATATCTTGAGTTGGAAGGGACCCACAAGCATCATCGAGTCCAACTCCTGAAACAAGTCCAACTCCTGAAAAGAGACCTAAAGGCTAGTGATTATTTCTAATACTTAATACTAGTATAAAGTATTTGTCTTGAATATTTCAGCGACTGACATCATTATTATTTCAAAGTTGAGACAAGCTAATTTGAAAACACTTTGGTCTGGCTGTACATATATTATTGCAAATCTATCCACTATTTCTCAGTGACTCACAGAGATAACACACATCAGAAAAGATAACAATAATTGTAAGACTGGAAAGAAAGAAAGAAAAAAAAAAAAGGCCAATTTGATGACAGAAAAAAGAAGCCAGGCTTCTAGCTTTGATCTTGGATATTTCCCTGCACTGAGACCAGAGGCACTGCCAGTTGTTGCAATCTGATGTGCTGGATTTGGCCAGGGTTTGTGCTGAACAGGGGCTTGCCTAGCTTTGCCGGAGCTTGAGGTGCGGTGACTTTTCAGGAGGGAACAGAAAGCATGGGCTGTTTCCCTCACGTAGCACAGCACAAACAACAGCGGGGTTGTCTGAGAAGATTGAGAACTGCTGACACAAGACAGTAACAGGAACCAGCAGCTGCAAAGGAGAGTAGGAGTGGGATGAAAAGCAGTCTCACCAAGCAAAGGAGGAAAGGAAAAGGCCAGGGAAGATCTAAAATTAGAAGCAGCTAGCAGATGCTGACAGAGACTTCTCTTGCTTGATGGTCCCCATGAGACCATGCACAAGCAGGGCAACACAAAGATTCCTACAAGGATTTCTGGGATATTCTTAATGAAGATTTCTACTCTTGGTCCGCCTATTAATCTGCAGTCTGCATTTCCATTGCATCTTAACAAGAAGCTTCTTTTTAAATACACCTGTTTTCGATGATGGCTGGGAGTCAAGAAGTGTAATTCCTAAAGGTGTGTGAAGAAAAGGTCGGATCTGCGCTTCATCTTCCTTCTTCACCTGTGCCGTGCCTGCCTGATGCTCCCATTCCTGCCCACCAGTACAGAGGGCCCAGTACAGCCACTGCAGCAAGGACGCAGTGCAGTGGTGCATTCAGGGCACACAACGTGGGCTTGTTTGGGTTTCTGGGTTTCCGGCTGTGATTACAGAGGGTTTTGATTTTTGTTCTTTGGTTTTCTGAATTATTTGCTCAGGCTGTCCTAAGAGCTCTGCTCCATGTAAATGTGAGCTCGCACGTACTCATGTTTATAAGCTCAACAGCTCCATCAGTTTCATTTTTATTCTCTTAGAGTTTTCTGTATGTCATTTCTATTCTTTCACTTAGTATTGCTAGTATCTCACCTGTCTGTCTTAGGCCTTGGGCCTCTATAAGTACATTCAGATTTCACTGGTTCATCATTTTCTACTTCCCTTTACTAAGTCATAACTACTACTGTTCTCCAAACACATGAAAAACTTAAAGCTAGAGCTCAAAGTTCAGGGCAATCTCTCAATTTTGTGACCGAAACTTGGTGTAGTTTACTGAAAAATGCTCCCCAAAATTTTCTGCTTCCTTGGGATAAGGAGGAAAAAGGAAAGAGAACACAATGATGAGCAATTTCTTTACAACTTCTTTTAACTAGCTGGCTCTACAATAGTAATCATTTGCTCTTAAAAAAAAAAAAAAAAAAAAATCCCATCCCTGACAAAAAAGCATTTGCAAGAGTAGCTGAGTGTGATGTCCATGCTGCCTGTCACCCCATAGGTTCCACAAACAGACCAGGAAACGAGGAGGAGGAAGAGTTGGAGAGCGCTTGTAGAAATACTCTGTAGGGGGGCAGTAAGAGCAAAGCCAGGATGGTGGAAAGGAAAATGTCAGAAGTTAGTCCCAGGTGTAATACATCGGAGGCCAGATGCATGTTGTGAGAGGTGTCGTTCATGTAATGTTTATGTGTTTTGTTTTCCCTCTGTGAACTTTATGGTAGGCCTTAGCCAGTGAATGCTGCACTCTCCATAAATGCCTAGCACGGCCCGTTGTTGCCTTTCCAAGTTTCTTATTCAACAGCACATTTTTTCCTTGTTTTTAAATGCTTGCTGGAGTCTTAGACTAGGAGTTCTTAACCTAACAATAAAACACCTGCATTTTATTAAGACTTGGGACTTGAGTTCCACCTCCCTCACTTTTACTGAAGTGTTGCCATTAGTCAGGTTAACTCTTTCGTAGTCAGTTTTGCGCTGAAAGTGAAGTTAATTGGCTACATGTAGCTCAGATCCACAATCCTATGCTGTATTGGAGGAGAAGAAAATAGCTCTGAGGCAGACCCAGAGGACTCTGTTTCAGCATCTAAACAGATGTTAAGATACTACAGCCAGCAGTAGCAGCCCCCACACCTCGGTTCTCTTTGCGTTTTCCCTGGCCCCAATGCAAGCTCCATTCAGCCCTGAGGTCTGAGTATCTATCTACACAGACCAGAAGCCCCTCTACAACAGGCCTATCCATAGGCTGAGGGGTGCAGAAGCCCTAAATCGCAGCTGCAAAGCCTGCACCATCCCTAGCACAACAGCCCTGCATCAACATGTCCTCTGACAACATGCAACTTGATGCTAAAATTTTCTTACCAGCCATGCTTGTTTCAGAAGGGAGATTTTTGAATTGTTCCACAGAAGCTTCATTCAATTAATTGGAAAAAAAAAAAAAAAAAAAAACTATTTTCCCTGTACCTTCCCTTTGCATTCTCATTCCACTGTCTTAAATAAGAATTGGAGCAGGACTATACAGCGATTTTTGTGCCTGGAGCTCCAAGTGCATTATCCCTATATTAAATTAGAGCAATGCCAGTATATGGATGTGAAGGAATTGCCCAAATTCATTCAGCAGTTCAGTAGAAAGGCTGACAAGTTCAGTTGTCGATGTACTAAGCAACTGCCCTTTTTGCTGTTTAATGTAGCTTAATAAGCAATTATTTTCTAGGTCCCCTCCATGCACATCACAGAAGTACCACACTGCAACGAGCAACAACTGCTGGCAATTTTACCAAATATGATCAGTTCACTGAAGACAGGAGAGAGTAATTTAATACACACAGCCAGGGACTGAAGCTCTGTATACGATGAGCTGATTCCTTCTCTGTTGCTATCTATGTGCTTATGGGCACGTAACTATTTCTTTATGACTCAGCTTCCCATCTATACAAGAGAGAAGTTCTTTGCATCCAGCAGGTGAATCAAGAAGTCATACACTTCTGAGGCTATTCTGGGTTAGTCATTCATCTTAGGACTTTACTGGCACACGTATACAGAGCTAATTGTACTAATCTACATCAGGCCTGCGTGGAGAGAACAAGTACATCAAAAGTTCAGAGGTTTGGAGATACCCAGATACTATAGAGCCATACATATCCTAAGATAAACAGGCAGGTAAATAAATAACTATTGGTTGCTACCCAAATACTGGTCAGGTATAATTAATTCTATAGGTAGCTATTTATTACAGAGTCTGATATATCAGATGCTAGTGTGATTTATACATACCTATAACCATAGTATAGGAAATATAACATACAGTGGTACTCATAAAAGGAAATGTTCAAAGTTTATGTTGCTCTTGTAAACTAATTATTTCCACTCATTCATACTTACCAGTATATAATTTCTAAATTGCGAGGATACCAATAATCACTGAAAATGGACTTATAAGCCCACATCGCAGCAGAGACCGTTTTAGGGACAAAACTATGTCTGTCGCACAGAATGTTAGATGATGTGGGGATCCAGTAGTCTGGGATATGTAGCAGTGAAAGTCATCTGGTGTAAGAGCAGCAGACCACCCCCACGGCTTGGTGTTAGCTCTGACCACAAACCAGGGAGTGTACACTTGTGTGCCCGTTGAGGAGCACAGCTCGCCCTGCCTGCCATTTGGAAAGACAAAGGATGAACTTTAGAGACATAATTTGGAGCAGAACTTTTCATATTTGGATCATGACTCACAAGAGTCTTACTTTTCCATTCAGTGTAAATAAGCACATATGATTATTTTGAATTGCTTTACAAAATATATGCAAACAGCATTTCAAAATCTCTCTTAAACCAAATTGTATAAGTCTCACATTTGTTTGTGTTTGCACCCTTTAACTAGCGTTAGGAAGCTGTGATTTACATTGCTGGGTAAATCACATCTGCTCATAAGCTGTGGTTTTAAAAACGTTGCACATCTGTGGTATCAAATGTGTGCAAATTAGAGAATTACATGACATTACTAGTCACTTACATGCAAATGTAAGCTTCATTTTTTGTGCAGTATTTGAAGTCATGTTATTATGTACCATAAACTGCAATCACCTACTGTCTACTTATACAGCAATACAAAAAGGAATTTATTCCTTTGTAATCATTTTCATACAGCCATATAGTCAGGTACCCCAATCAGGAATGTAGGCTACAAACTGTCAGCTGCCCTGATGCTTGCTTATGGTCATTCTTTATAGGTGGCCTGGTCACCACACTCATTACTTTTGAGTAAATAAAATGTGGAATTTGGTATTCTGGAGTTGTGTTTGTTGGTAAAAGAGGTATTTTCTTTGCAGCAATCTGGAAAAACGGTATTTTTTCAGCTTTGCTTCCTTCATGTATCTGTGGCTTCTTTTTGAAGCTGGTACCAGGTTGACCAGAGACAGCATCTTTTATTCCAAGATCTAGAGATGGGGAAGTGGTATAGTCAGTCTGTGACGTGCTCTATTCCAACACTGCAAAAGGGGGTGTTCCCTATGACACGTCTGCTCTATTCTTCTGCCTTGAGTGTCTCAAGAGAGAGAGCGTCAGCAAGATTTTCCTTCTTCTATTTCACAACCTTGTTCCTATTTTCACATCTTATAAAAAATAACATATATATATACATTTATGCATTTAAATACATTCATAAGAATGTTCTGCTTTAAATTACAAGTCTACATCTTTTCAATCCTCACTCGATTTTCCTTCAGACAGTGGACAAAGCTTTCATCAGAAGACTCAATGTTACTTATAAGCATTATTAATGAAGCTTGACAAAACAATTATGCAGAAGCTATTACCATCTTTACCTTTCATATGGCCAAAATAAATTGCAGATAAATTATTACATGACTCAATCAAAGTTGTACAATGAATTAATGGGAGCAGCTGGATGTGGAGACTAGCAACTTTGACACTCACACTCATGCTGAAATTATGTGCCCTGAAAACACCAGGACTGCCTCAGACCCACTCTACGCTACATGCATTTCTCTCATATGACTGAAGTGTTTTTAGGCTATGAAAATTAAAGAAAAGGAAAAATAATGTAAATCAATGTCTCTTTCTACATTGTTTTCCCTTCTGAGGCTAAAAGATTTTTTTTCTTTTTCTTGTTTTAATTTTTTTCTTACAGTAGATATTGGCAGGCTGAAAGTTGAAATAAAATAGGAAAAAATAATAAGCATATTTTGAGTGATTACTCAACTGGGGTCCTTTGTGACAGGAAATGCAGCTGCGTGACTAATGGGCCTGACTTTCTCTTGGCTTCCTTCCCCCTTCAAAGATCTTGTTTACTGCCCCAGCCAATTTTTTTTTTTTTTTTAAATTGCTAGAAGCTAGCAATTTTCCAGGAAAAAAAGATCTTTGCAAGAGGCAAAGGCAGTAAATCTTACAAAGATCAAGGGCTGCAGAGCTCTCCCCCATCTACTCCTTTTAGCCTTCCAGGCTCTCGAGTCACGTCATATCTTCCCTTGCTCCACTCCGAACATGTGTCTAGCAGATCTTTCTGCTTTGGTGAGGGGAGGGAGTATGTGAATCACATTTACAGCATCTAGCCCTGGAATTCATAAAGGAAGGGCTAATTCCATTAAGGAAACCAGGGGCCTCCTAAGCCTCTTGCATTTTCTCTTTTTATTATTTTTTTCTCACTCGCTCTCTTCTAACAACAGTTGTGTGCTCATGCTCCTTGATGACATGGCTGTAAGTGTGAGCTGTTGAGATTTGACACAGCATAGTTCCCTTGCAAGGGGCCACAGAGCTTCAAATGTTTGCATTTGGCCTGCTTTATAGCTCTGCTTCGCTGAGCCTCCCTGGTAACCAAAGCTGGGCTGGGAGCTGAACCTCCCCTGAACTTGATGGGAAGAGGAACCACGCGCTCAGTTTCAGGGCAGGCCCTTCCCCCTGTCGCTCAGTGCAACAAACCCAAGTGCCCTCTCAGTAACTGGGGGCATTGGCGTATGCCTGGGTAGGGAACCCAAGCAAGCAGGGTCTGTGTAGTTCTTTGGAGGGTGTCACCAGGAGATGCACACCCTGAAGGGCTGCGGTACTGAGCCCTGTGGAGAAGGGCTGGGGGCTCAGGGAGGTGTCTGAGGTATGAAGGGGCACAGGGGGCTCAGGGTCTGAGGTATAAAGGGGCACAGGGAGGTATCTGAGGTATGAAGGGGCACAGGGAGGTGTTTGAGGTATGAAGGGGCACAGGGGGGTCAGGGTCTGAAGTATGAAGGGCTCCCAGTGCCCGGTAAGGCAGTGACATTTCTTGGCCCTCAGGTGCTTACTGGTGCATGAGCCTGCGTTGCCAGCAGCAGCGTGAGCACCAGCTGTGCCTCAGTGGAAACTGGTAAAACCCTGGACTAACAGCGTTAAGTTCATTCCTGCGAGGAGGTTGGAAAGTCAGCAGCTAGGTAAGCAACAGACTCAGAAATAATGTAAGAGAAGAGGGAACCAGTCTTTTGCTTTCTCAAGAGGCCTTTCTCTTTGGAGAGCTGGGGGATCAAGTCATTGAAAAACAGTTTGAGGGCTGCTCCACAACCTACAGCCCTGGCATGGTTCCCTGTGCCCTGAAGCAGAGGCTAAAAAAGGAGGTGAATATATTCATTACCACAAACTGCATAGCGAAACCATCAGAATGGGTATACTAAAAAAAGAGATGAAACCTTTGCTTATGAATAGACCTAAAAGAATTGAATACATGTGTACAGAGGGATCATTTTCCACTACCTACAAGAGGAAAAACCTCTGGGGAAGTGGCTGATGCCAAATATTTTCTTATGCTTCATGTGTCAGCAGGGTCTGGCAGAAACCCTTAAAAAACAGAGCACGCATTTTGTGCAAGTTGAGAATCACAATTTCTGGTGATTTGGATTGCTTCACCAAACTTGAGACATTTCTCCAAAAATACAGCAGATGTTTGATAGTGGACCAAGTTTTCAGCATTTACACAGATCAGATGATGTTAAGATCAGCAAGAAAAAAAAAAGAAGAAGAAGAAAAAAAAAAAAGAAAAGAAAACAGAAAAATAACAGAATAACAGTAAAAGGCTTCAGAGCTGCCCTGAGAAGAAACTAAGCTGGGTTAGACAGCCAAAAATGCTAATTTTTTGCAACAGATATAAAACGCTGGTGAGAGACATGTCATGGCAATGTATGCAGCAAGGTTACAGAGGAGCTGGGTTGCATGCAGCAGCAGAGGGCACAAGGACTTGCTGGAATGGAAGCCCCAGGAGATGTGTGTGTGACCTGGCTGTGTGACCTGACAACCCCAGGGCACTGCTGTACAAAGACATCCAGTAGACTTTGACTACAAATCTTAACAATTCCAGAAACTGGAAAAGGATGCAGCCCCGAGGTATCTTAGCAGCACACGTGAGACAGAGCTGTCCCCAGAAGAGAACTGGGCTAATCCTCTTGCAGCTATATGCTCAGATCTGCAGGTCAGTAATTTCTGTGCAATGAACAGTAAAAAAGCTGAGTGTCAGGGCGTTCAAACAGAGAAGAAGGATTTGGCATTTGTCCATAAACGTAAAAGGTTTCCTGTCTTTTTTTTTTTTTTTTTTTTTTTTTTTTTTTAAGAGAATCCTGTGTTAGAAAACTGACCATAAGCCACTTGCTGCAATTGCCAAAATGGCCTGGCAACCCCCCTCTCCTCATGAACACAAAGGTTTTTTTCCAGTTACAAATTTATGATTTGCAGATTATGAGGGATTTGGCAGGTTCAGACTTAATCCCTAGAGCATTTGATGAAAATGCAATGATGCAAAGTCCAGAGCTAGATTTTGTAGGTGATGATTTGCTTAAAAATTTTGCTTATGGTGGGGATGAGATCCAGCAGAAAGTACATGAGACCATCACAGAATATTCTCAGCCTTGTTCCTGACTTCAGATAAAAGTATGAATAAATGTATGAGAAACTGTATACCCTCTCTTGATTGTTTCTACTTTCCTGAGGTAGCCTTACTATAAGGTCCTAGAAGTAAGAAGATGGCCGGGTGTATCAAGTTTATTGTTACTACACATACTGTGCCTGCTAAGGTAAACAAGCTCTAACAAGGTAGTAGGAATAACTAAATGCAAGGCATCCTCAGTATAGTACAGATTTGGCTCTACCACTCTAGTTCCCATTATTCCTAATCAAATGAGATGGTAGGAAAAAGTATCAAAAGAAGTTGGTAACCACTGAGCAAAAGTGTGGAATTATGCTGTGATCTGGTTTAGGTCTGATAAACTGAGGTAGAACACATGAAGGAAATATGCAAACTACTGACATTTTGCTTGACAGAAAAATTAAACTCTTTTCATTCCTGCAGTCTTTCAACTCCTTGCCATCTCCACGGGTTCCCCTTCAGTCATGGGGGTGTGGAAGAA
The DNA here is from genome assembly GCF_047663525.1 of Anas platyrhynchos. Taxonomy (NCBI): domain Eukaryota; kingdom Metazoa; phylum Chordata; class Aves; order Anseriformes; family Anatidae; genus Anas; species Anas platyrhynchos. The sequence goes on from NC_092591.1 coordinate 37,478,906, forward strand.
TCGTAAAGAAACAGAGTCCAGGACACAGCAAACACGTAACAAAATGCCACTCCAACAACTGTAGCAGCGATTTTCCAGCTCTGGAGATGCAAGCAATGCTGCCAGGTCCTCAGGATTCACCAAGCAACGTTTATGTGATTGGTTGTAACTGTTTGCAGTTGCATATTAACATACCTTTTCTGAATTTTGATTTGGAAAACTCAGTGATTTTAGAACCTCTGGCATTAATAACTGCCCTTTCCAGTCTGTGAATCTGAATCAGGTGCTGCAAAGCCTCCATTTTATTATGAACAGCCGGATGAAACCAGATGCATAATAAAGCAAATCTTTCACAAGCAGCTTAAGCACTGGATGCACAATGAGGACAACTGCATTTCAGCACAGAGGTGGCTACATTTGAGCCACGGGGAAGTAATTCATTTATACACAAACTTCTCAAGCACTTTGGGATGAAAATACTGTATGGAATCAGTTTAATACACTCATGTGACAGACTCCCATTTCATATTGTTTTCCTATTTTTGCTATGCCAATCATACTGCAATCCTATGCCCTCATTCTGATCGTGCTGGAATAGGAGGCAGATACTTTCAAAAAAGCCAGCAGAATTAAAAACTTGCAGTGGGAATTGTTCCTGTGCGTGCAGCTTGCTCATGCTCAGAAACTATTCATGTTGCATTTCTCTCTCCCCACTTAATAAGGGGCTGCTTGCATTTTGGCCGCATTAGCATGGTTTTGAATTCTGGGTGTACTTTTAAGTAGCACGTCCTAGGCACTGTGTTCTGGTGCATGACAGTCTCCTCGTCTCCTTCGGACTCCTGCCTGCCTTCACCTTCTACTCTGATGCTCTCCTGCCTCTGGAACATCTCACTTCATCAGCACAACCAACCAACCCATACATCAACAGTTTCAAATTCTTCAAATTGAGAAGCCTCAAATCAGGAACAATTTGATAACTTGCTCTCCCCTTTTGTTGAACCCTGTACAAAGGACTAAAATGACTGTGTTGCCTAGTAGGTAAAAAAGGAGACCGGAAGCCCTGGACCACCTTTGGCCATGGACAATACTACTGAAACTAGACATCACATGATGTCTAAATCAGGCGTGTGTTGACTGCACAAGGCAGCTTCACCCAAAATCTAATGCCACTGTGTTACGCAATGGCTGCACAGCCTCTTGTGCCTTTGTTTCTTCATCTGTAACACGCAGACAGTAGCACTCAGCCATCCAAAGGGGTGAACTGAGAGTTCATTGGCATTTTGGAAGACTTTTGATATTCCTGGATGAACAGTGCAGTATGAACAGAAAATAGCTGTCATTGTTTCTTCCTTTTTTAGTGACATCCCTCTGATATTGCGCTCTCACATTCCTGAGTTAAGCTTGCTTGATTTTGCCTGGGTTTAAAATCTGTTTTCTTCCTCAGAGAGGATGCTATAATACACCTGTAAACACAGCAAGTCTCAAATGTTCAGCAGCCTTGCACTCAAGGCAAGCTGCCTCCATCTGACCTTCCTCATCTTTATTAATATACTCAAACAAAGACAGCTAGAACAGTTTAATACGGGCATGTTTTGTACTCCCTGCAGCCCTGTGCATTTTAAAGGCCAGAAAGGACATTCTCTGCCCCAACAAATGATTCAGCGTAGATTAGAAGCTTTGGTTTATAGAAGAAACCCTGCAATTCGATACCCATGTGATAGCAGCTTTTGACAGTGAGGTACAGTCCCAAGCTTGAATATAGATTCCCACTCCAGGAACTGAGCTCTATGTCTACAGGCCTTCTAGAGGCCTTGTGCATACAACCACCTCTTTGTTGCTCCATCTGTAAAACTGGGGTTGTAACAGAGGGGTTTAGAGAAGTTCAGCTCTAGAAGTTTTTACAAATGTTAAATATTGCTTGTTTCAATCTTGTTCTGTTACAAAGAAGTCCTGCAATTCTTCCATCCTCTGCTGTTAAAAAACTGCTCTTCTCTTTGGGTCTTTATGTTACTTAAATTGTACATAGTAGATTTTTGCAGATTTGGAGTGGAGGAAGAGGGGCGTTTAAGAGAGCAAGTAACAGTTTTGCAAGTAAAAGTGATGGAATTGCTGACAAAAGGTTTGAGCTGATGTTTCCATGTATAACTATCCCTGTTTGTGCTCTCCAAGCAGCTCTGACTGTGATGGGTCCTCTTTCACGTATATTTAGGACAGAACAACTTGTGTTCAGAAGTATCAGCAGGCACTAGAAGCACACGCACCAAGTGTTAGGTTCCCCGTAGCTCTAGAATTCCCCCCTCCGCAGGGATGGTTCAAGCCAGCGATGCCATCGTGAATGGATGAGAAGAAGGAAAACATTATTAATAACAGTGGCTAACGCAAATGATGACGTTAATGACCGTATTTGCATTAAGATGGTGACTGTCGAGCCTGGTCTCTGGTTTTCCATGAGGATCTCTGTGCTAGAGCATCTGTGTGCAGGGCAGAGCCCCTGGGGCAGGTGGCTGGAGATATTCCCTGGGGAGTGGGGACTCCTGAGGAGAGCAGACAGAGCTCTGTTTCCAGAGGGGCTGGGGGAAGCAGATTTGCCCCGCTGGCTGCTGTAGCCAGACCTGGGTCTGTGGAGACCTCAGCACAGAGGAAAAGCCCTTCTGTCCCTCCTGCGGCCATGCTGAGGTTGGCTGGAGGAGTGGGCTTTTGTCAAGCTGGCTCTGCCCCTCATCTGCCCCCTGCAAAGTCATGCTTGGAGAGACAGCGGTTCCCTTCAACACAGACATTCACACGTAGCTGATGGAACCGGGATTACTGCAGCGATTGGGGGAAAAAGGGAAAGTGTGCATTGCCAGGCTGGATAAAACGTAAGGCACTGTTGGCTTAAGGTAGGCAGAGCTGCTGCCAGATGAAGCATTTGCACCTGGCCTGACTGGAAATCCGTGGGGCAGAATATTCCTGCTGAAGTATTTGTGTTGCCATTGGCATGGCAGTGGCTTGCCCGCACGTACTCAGACACCCAGGAGGCCAGGGCTCAGGGCTCCTCAAGGAGGTCAGTTTTTATATAGCAAAGCAAACAGTTTAGCTAATCAAGGATATTTTTTCTTTTCTTTTCTGAGACTCCTGGCACCCGGCCCTGTTACTTGCAATCTTTAATTTGTACTGTGGCTTCCTTTTCCCTGCTGCCTTCTCACTCCAATTTTCCCACACACTTATTTCCTAACTCTACCTCTTATGGAGGTCTTCATTTATTTCAGACCCAAATTTACCTCAATCCTACACAACGCTCTTGTTACCTCACCATTTATTCCTGTAAGTGACTGTCATCAGAGCTCGATGAGCTTGACAAGTTTATGAAAAAAAAAAAAAAGAAAAAACAGTTGAGCTATTTTTTGTGTGTTGTAGAAAATAGTTGATGATAACAAGGTACTTGTAACTTTATTCATATGCACATGTAGAAATTGATTGTGGATCAGCTTGGACCTTCTTTTTGGTTATGTAGCTGTCTGAATGTCAAAACTGGATTGCTAGGGGTGGGCTACAAACTGTACACACCACTCACAAGATGGCCATGGGGAAGCCTGTGACCATACAGTTTCTACAATAAGATAGAAGACTCTGATGAATCAAAATCACATTTTAGCAGATTCTCCCTCCCATCTCCCTACAGCTAAAAAAACAAAACATAGGGAAGAGTTAAAGGCACTTTTTCTAGTTAAGACAGCTATATAGTCCACGCCACTTACCCTGTGTAATTTGTGTAGAGAAATGAAGGCAACATGCAAATAAACATCTCAACTAAAACATTAGCAAAATCCCAGTACAAATATACAGCTGCATAGTCCATCTGGCAGAGGCTGGCTTGCTTGAGAGTTGATAGTAAGATGCACAGGAACATGGGCCAGAAGTGACCCACCTGTTCACCAGGTTCTGTCCCAAGAAACCACCTTTAAACAGGCTTTTCTAAAAAGCTGCACAGAACCCAAAGCGTTCCCTCAGTCTGCCTGCACCTTTGGAGCTGCAAAGCACTACCATCTTGGAACAAATGCGCAGCCTCTAACGCAGACATGGATCCACCTGATTTCATATCGCTTCAGGTAAACAGCTCTTCTCCTTCCCTGTGGTTGTTTCCAGACCCATTTCTAACGAACTCTTCAGCCTCTGACTGCAGCCCAAGTTGGCAGGGCAGCACTTTTCAAGCCGTGAAGCAAGCTGCGAGCAGCTAATGAAGCCTGACACACATTCCACATATTTTCTTACACGCAGACACAGAAAAATTTTAATGAATTGAAGTGAAGTGGGGCTAGAAATGCTGGGAGGCACCGAGCTAGCATGTAGGACGACCCGCGTGCAGATTTTGTGCAGGCCGGCAGACCACAGCCCAGGTCCAGCAGACAGCGTGTGACGGGCTCTTACTGCTCTCTGGCAAAAAGTCCCCCGGACTGAAGACAGCCACACACCAGAAAGCTGAGCCTGCCAAGATGCACGCTGTACATGCTCTGTGAGGCAGTCAGCCCAGCACTTTTCATTATTTTCAGAATCCATCACTGAAGAAAACACAGCTCTTTATAAGGTGGGACATGTTTTAAAAGAAAAGTTGGGGCAGATTCAACTGGTATAAAGCTGCATAGCTCTATTAAAGACCAGGGGGTGTTGCTGATTTGTACCAGCTGAGAAGTTGGCTAATATTCCTTTGGAGCCACCACCTCTCCCCTGCGCAATTGCCAGCTGAAACACTGGGAAATGCAAGGAGAAATGAAAAATGGAGCACATTTATGTGAAAAAGCTTCGATGCAAAACAAATGTCTGCTCACTGCACATAAGCTGAAATAATACAGCCGTTATTGGAACTGTGCTACAATAAAACAAACTGGATGAGTCAACCTAATCTCCACTGGCTGCCTTTCCGGTCCCCAAGCTCCCCATCTATTTTTATCTCTTCTTTTTTTAATATACTTTTTGGTTTACAAGCAATAAATCTACAGATCTTGGGTCCCCTGTGTGCGCTCTTGCCAGCAGGCCACTCAGCATTTAGGATGTTACCCAGACCGTTACAGCTATCAGACCACAAAATCCGGAGGCCAGGATTTGGATTCAGGAGATGCCGTGGCCCAAAGAGCATGGCAGTGCCTACTGATAGCGCGGGGCATGGCAAAGCCTTCCGTGCTGATGGCAAGTATGCAACACACAGGAGCAGCGTGGCATGCTCTTCGGGTGGCCTTAGAGTACCTGAGGGAGCCCAGCTGAGCCATTTCAGCTTGTAGGAGCACAGCAAAGCACGCTCTGGTAATAGATGGGCATCAGTGCAGATGCCTGAGGAGTTTCGGGGTGAGCTTCCTTCCAAACCTGCAGGAGTGCAGCTTTGGTCCAGTGCTCCAGCCAAGCTTCATGACGCAGTGTAGGGCACATCCAGAGAGAGCAACACGTGATGTGTTCAATGGTCGTACGACGAGTAGCAGAAGAGCCAACAGTAAAATGGCACTGCCAGTCAGAGCCTGCTTCTCCGACTGTACAAAACCAATGCCGTTCCTTTTTTTCCTGGGTGGGGAGATTGTTAGGTTAGCTAACCATGTCCAGTCCACCTTAGGATTTATGTTACCTACCATAGGATACGATTTGATTTCAGAATCACAGGGCAGGTGATGGGAGCTACGTTCACGACAAAAAGTTTTACTGATGTTTGTTGGCTCGGTGTGGTAGCGTTCTCCTGAGAAAAGTGTGGGTGAGATCTTGGAATCACAATGCTCCTGCTTCATTTTTCTCTGGTAACCAAATTAAGATCTTCGTAATGGAGCCATTATTTTTCTAATTTTTCTCTGTCCTCTTTAATGATTTCATTACAGACACATACAACTAGTCACCTTGAGCTCATACATGCTGGGAAACATCTGTTAATTGAATATGAAGATAGCCAGAGTGTTATAATGGAAGGAAACTACTGGGATATGATGCTTGCATACAGCGTTCTCTTTCATTAGAAGAGTACGTGCTTCGGGGAGCAAGGGAGAAGAATGTATGAATTTAATTTCAGACATTCACTTTTTAGGTGCCCCCAAGGGACGTACCCATTTCCTATATAAGGTTTGGTCTGTTTGCAATTAAGCTCTCTTCTTTGCATATTTCCGGATAGATTAAAAATAGCAAAATCAGCTTATTCTTGGACTTCTGGAGATAAACAAAGCCATTGCTTCCAGGGGTTTTAAGACACTGATCAGGTTTACAGATCTTGAAGGCAGAATTTGTCCATGAATTTTTTTTACGCTGGATAAACAATAATTTCCAAAGAGAACAGAAAAGGTAGGAGCACATTTCTAGAACTGGAGGCCTTTTAAACCAACTAATTTTTGCAGCCTTTGTTTTTACAAAAACCTAATGTTGATAAAAAATAAAGTTGAATGCAGTTTTTACGCAGGAAGCTCAAGACCCTTTCAGTCCGCTCCCAGCACTCCCCCAACCAGTGGAACAATTCCAGAGCAGAGAGGCTTGCTGAGCTCCCATTACAGTTCTCCTCTTATTCTTTTTCTATTGGGATTACCATCATCAATCCATTTAATCCAAAACGTAAAGCTGTTTTTTGTGATGCAGCCATCCATTCTCAAGGACCTTGACAGAAACAACTCATTTATAACGGTGTCTAAATTGCTATCAGATGGGAATGATTCCCAAACACCCCTAGCACCCTGAGGTTGGATACACGATAGTGATCTACACCTGATCATTTCTTCCCTGCTGTTCAGGTCTCTGCCCATTTGCAGATATTACCCAGAACAGCAGCCATTTTCCAAAGGAGTGGCTGATGACTACGTTATGAATTTGCCTCCTGAAAATGTTTTTGCTGTTTTCAGTTATCTTGTGCAGATTCCTCAGCAGTCACTGGACCCTGATGGATACATAGACAATGGAATAAAAGCCACTGATATAATGGTTTTAATGTTAGTTATTCACACTCTCCAGTGCCTGTTAGGCATTTGCTTTCAGAGGACTTCATTCCCCAACAAAAATGTTGATGGATATTGAAACTGATGATTCAGGAGGGAGAGAAGATTACAGCACTACAATATCCAAGCAAACAAATGGACACATTTATTGTTCAGTAGTACATTCCTTGGAAAATTTACAGGGCCATTAGTAGAGGGGAGGAAAAAGTACAGTTGAACAAGTTTCACATTAAATGGCCCATACCATGAGGCTATGCTTTGTTCCTCCTCTGTGCAAAGCAGTAGTAACAGCAAGGTGGAAGGACATATGGCCCATTCCACACCTCCAGTGAAGGCAGGAGGATACTTCCAGACCACTCTTGATTCCCAGGAATGTATCTCAGCCTAGGAGCCATAATCCTTACGGGCACAAGCAACTTCGAAGTCAGTGGGACTGTTCAATAGGGCTGTTGGTAAGAGATGATGGTGCAAACTAGCCCCTTGTTTTGGTAAAGAGAAGCAGAGAAGCAAGTCCTACTGTTCTAACAATATATACTTCTCCTCTCACCTAACAAAGACTCCACTGTGTCACTCAGACAAGAGGCATAAACAGACCTCACAAAATAATAATAAGGACTTCTGAAAAAGCAGGACAGAATGTGTTAAGGTTGTTTTAAACACTCTTGGAAGTAAAACTGCTCTTGATACTATTTGTCTGTCAGCAATGTTAAAGACATGGGCTTCCTTCTGCCTCTAAAGACTCAAATTTACGAGCTCCAAAATGTGCTCCTGCACATTTCCAGGACCTTTGTTGAAAAAAACACCACACCACCACCCAAACAACAGAATAACCTTCTGTCCATCAAGCAAGATTTCCCAACAATTACAGTACCAGGCACAGAGAACTCTGCCTGCCTGGCCCACAGCCACACCACGGGCGGCAAACTTTCTAACTCTCACCAACTAATTAGGTTCAGGTCAGGTATGTGGCTGGGAGAACTCCAGGGAGGGTGGAGGGTGAAGCAGGAAACAGTGCTGATGATTCAAGCGGGGATCATCTTGACAACACTTCTTAAGCTGTTTCTTCAGAAATAAGTTTTGGCTGTGAAAGGCAAGTGATCTTATTTCTAAGAAAACAGAAGGAGACAACTTTCTGGTAGAAAAAGGAAAGTGGGAAGGACACTTTGTTTAGGAAGTAAAGAAACAACTGATTCATTCGTCACAAATTTTAGGATGACATTTTGGAGTCTCTAGCAGGGGAGTAGGGCAGGTGACAAGAAGGCAGAAACACTTCTATTATCAGCTCTCAAGGCGGTCTTTCCTTCTAGTAAGAAACTACAGTTGCAAGGGAAGTATTTTTGAAATTTCAGCACAACTTCCTGCACACAAAAGAGACAGCACAGGAGTGACTTTAATCAATGTATGCATATGTAATCAGAGGGATGAAAAAGACTAATTACTGGGTTTTGTGTTAGATATTACAAACTCTTAGTAGTATACACCTAAGGCTACGTAGTGCTGCTGTGTGCCATTCTGTACTGTGAGGAGCAGTTTGAAGTATAACACGCTCCCCCAAAGCCATAAAATTACAAGCCAAGGTTCACAGCAGCCACAAGCAATCTCAGTGCAGTCCCATCCCAACACTGCAACCAGCTCCTCAGCAAGGCTGCTGCCAGGCTAAAGCAATGCAACGGGAAAGTACATTCATGTTCTCCATTTCTCGACATCTTCAAATCACAGCATCTTGGGAATTCCTTTGGTCAAATATAAGGCATTAGGCTTAAGACAGAGTAACCAGAGAAAAGCCTATCATCTGTGCTATACATGTCATCCATGGTTCTGTAGCGACTCTTTTGGGTAATGTTACTCTGCAACCAGTAGATGCAAAAATAGTTCAAGTGAATAGTTCAAGTGCTCGTCAGCTTTCAGCTCCCATTTTCAGTTGCCTGTACCTCAGCTCTGTTTGCTATGTGACGTATCTGTAAGGACTGGTGGAAGCAACACAGCAACTTGATGGTGAAGCAACAGAACTATGATGGTGAGAGATGGATATGATCTTCAAAGGATGAGGCACATCTCATTCCAGGTCTGAGTCTTTAAGATATGCCAGAATGAATACGCAGGACCTTATACTATGGTTTGCATTGAACAACAGAAAAAAAAAATCAGTGGGAGAGTAGTACAATACTGGAACGGGTTACCCAGAGAGGTTGTGCAATTTCCATCCTTGGATGTTTTCATGACTTGGCTAGACAAAGTCACAGCTGACCTATTCAAGTGCTGGCAACAGTTCTGCTTTGAGCAGAACATTGGACCAGAGACCTCCAGAGGTCCCTTCTAACCAGCAGTTCTGTGATACCTTCAGTCTCATATGGATCCCAGTGCTGAGCTGACAAGAAAGGTTTTAGAAGGACTCTGTAGAGTGAATGCCCATTGATGGTAAAACCTGCTGAGCCTGGTGTGGTTGGAATGGTTTGTGCAGAGCAAACTAAGTGCTTGAGTGGAGACCTCTCACACCTTTGTTTAACGTCTGCTTTTGAACAGAGACTGAATGGCAGAGATATTACAAAATACTGCTTATGAAGTGGCGATACAGAACAGTGATGTTGCTCAATTCCCTTATGCAATCAAGGCTTCAGAAAAGACAAGGTCTTAGCCCCCTGCAGTGCTCTTGTGACACAAAAAAAAACTTTTGGATATTATTTTCTCTTATTTATTAGCTTGAATAAATATTGAACAGCTGAAAATGCTGTAGTAAGAATCTCAGTCTTAACATAGGACCTACATAGGCGCAGAAAAGTTTCAATGAGGTTGAGATTATTTTGGTAAATGCTATGATTTTTTAATGGGTGCTGTTTCGTAGGAGCTTTTTGCTGACACAACCCTGGTACTTGTACTAGTGATGCTTCCTGGGAGCCCCATGAAGCACGAACCAACTTCATTATGCTCTAAGCTGGCAAGAATGTTTGTGGGCACTTAGGGCAGTAGATCTTGTGCTCTGCTATGCCCAATCATTATCTCCAAAATATTTATCTCCAGTACAGTACATATGTTTGATAGTCCTAAATATATTTATCTCCAGTTTCTCTGTAAAGAAGCCTAATGTATTTAATAGAACCCTAAACAATTAAACTATGACAGCAGTTAAATCACAACCACACAAAACAGCAGGATATACACTCAAAAGGATTCTTCATGTCAACTCAACAGAGAGGAAAAGCTTCTCACACCCTACAAATACAAATAAAGATCTTTATCTACTTCCTAACAATGATATAAGGATAAACTGTGTCTACTCTCACATATACATGTGCAAGAAACCTCTCAATACAGCTCCTATGCAAGGGACTAACTTCAACTACTTATGTGCTCCTGTTCTGCTTTCTCCAAAACTGTCCATTCCATATTAATGCCTGGCTGCCAAAACACATTAATTCCATAGTTGTATCCCTGTCATAAGCCATTAGTTCCACGCTCTTACTACACATAATACATACATTCCACATTCTTTTCCTTAATATGCAAATCTTTCCAACCATGGTCCCCTTTGTTTCGGTGCCTCTCAACCCACCAGCATATGCACCAGCTCACAAATTGATCCTCTGGGATATACACAAACATGACCAATATGTTCTTTGTGATTTGTATGTGACCATAGGAGAGATTTTAAGGTTCCCTCCCAAGCCTCAAATTGTTTAAAAATTGCCCACATTCTTGACCCCTTTCATCTGCACCAAGTGGTTTACACTGATCGTTATGAATTTGCTTTCAACGCTCCTAAACAAGAACTGACTCTGTTTACACTAAAAACTTTTCTGCTGGCCCAAAGCAGTATTCTGAGACAACACAGAAGCTTAGCTGAACAACCACATCATTGCCACCATTTCCTGCTGTCAAAAATCTCATCAGGACCTTACTGAACTCATGGCTATGCCTTGCATTCAGTCAGCAGTACCAGTTGCTCTTTTAGGAAGAACATCTCTTTTCACACAAGGTCCCAGTCCCAATGGTTTCTGCTTTCCTTCCCTCCAAATCATTCACCTTCAAAACCAGGAACTGGAATCCAATTCACAGTTGTCTGGACATTTTGTTTGGTCCAAAAGATAGCAGAATGGACAAATGCCCCAAGCACTGTCTCAGCTGGGGCAGGGAAATGGCTGAAGAACAGCTGAGAACTCGGTCTTACCAGCCAGATTTGTCACTATTCTTAATTTGCACACATGTTACAGTGACGTGTGCGTTACATATGTTTAGACTGCATGGCTGAATGCTCATGCTATATCAAGCTGTGCATGATTTTACAGCTGGCTCGGCTCTTTGAGCAGTGGGAGCAGCTCTTGTGCACTTCTGCAAGGCAGACTACAGCCGAGCGGCTGGGACGGCAATTCTCCAGCACGATCTCTCCCCCAGCCCAACTACCTCGCCTCCCCCGTGCCCCGACATTCTTTGCTGCTCTGTTTATGCTGCAGAAAACATCTGTGAGTGTATATGGCCAAGGTGAAAGATTTTGGCAAACAGTTGTTTTTCATAGCTCAGCTTAAAGGGAAAATATGAAGACCGCCCCTCCTCCTCAGAGAAGGGGAAGGGTGGGGTTGAGAAATGAGAACTGAAAACAGCCAGGCCAAATAGCAGGCTGGCTGTCCCCCTAGCCCCTTTAAAGGAAAATGGAATTGTTTTTTTTCGGTAGAATGAACTATGCTGCAGGAGAGCAAAGGTTTAACTGAGAGAAACTGGATTGATTTTTGAAGAAAACATTGAGATAACTGTATCAGGAAAATCTTCTAGGTGTTGGGATGTTAGGCTAAATATATTTCAAAAGAATGTATAAATCATTCAGCAGAGCTCATTTGAAATCAGACTGACATAACAATAAAAACCTGTAATAGAGAACAAGCCCTCGCTACAGGAGATAGACTCGATTACACTGCAGGTCTTTTTCTATGTTTAAGTCCTATGACCATATAGAATTGGGGCCCTGAAAGGGGAAGGAGAAAAAAGTTGGCTTATTACTTTTGCTGATTAACAGATCGACTTTCTCAAGTATTAAAGTAGTTTATAGGCCTACGAGGTATAGGCCATAGGAAGGGAAATGCAGATTGCCCTGACAAGCTATAGTTCATTACTGAAGTTCTGCAGTGGAGCAGAGAAGCTGATGGCAGCGCACACAACTGCAGCTGCCTTTCTTGGATCAGCTCTGGAAGAAAGGCAAAGAGAGATGAAACTGGGAAGTGGAGGACTTGGTGGATGACCAGGAGGTTCCAGATTTACTTACAGGACCTGCAAACAAGCAGGCACCTCTTCATTCCTCCCTGAACTGCAGCTACCTCTAGGTGAAACAGCAAAACTGTTTACAAAACACAGGGAAGCGTAGGATAGGAAATGGGGAATGGTACGCTTACTGTCCAACAGGAAATCTGAACAAAAAAGTCAGGAATTGCTCAAAAGCACTGTGCTGTAAAGATAAATGAAAATGTCGGCTTGGCAGTGAAGCCCAGCTCCATCCCCAGTCGCACTCACGACATTCCCTCTCTTGCCAGCTCAGCTGCTGCCAGCTACACCCCGTGGGGATGGAGCAGACACATAAACCTCTGGCTAGAGGCAAGCAGACCTGTCTTGAAGCTCTGAGCTGAACAAGGACACAGGCTGAGTACTTGGGAGCCATCTAAGAGCTGTCACAAGCAGACCCACCGCTGAGCGGTGGGCCAGGGCAGTGCTGGATGGGGGCACGCCGCCATGCAGGCACCCACTGCCTGTTCGATCTGATCCCCCTTTGCCTCTGTCCGCCCTCCTTCCAAATCTACACAGGCTTCACATTAACTTCACAAACTTGAATGCTGCTAACGCAATCAAACTGTGAAAGAAAAGCTCATCCTGAGGGAAGGCAAAAAGCAGCTCCCTTCTCGGTCTCACAGCTGTCCCCTCCTCCTCACCATGTGTTCCCGAAACCTGGGCCTGTTCCAGGCGCTAAATGCACTGGAAAGCGTATCCTCGGGCCAGCTGTGATCTGAGCACGGCGCTGGCCGCGGGTGAATCAGAAACCAACCGATAGGCCCAGAAACAATGCGGCCCCTTGTCGGGCTCCCGAGAGCGGCCAGCTCCGCCACCCCCCCGCCAGCCGGCCTGCAGCAGAGCGCGATGCCAGGAGGGCTCCTGCGACGTGCCCTGCCTGGTCCTTTCGCGCCAACCCCGTGCTGAACTGCAGCTATTTTCTGTTTTGAATGACACGCTCCTTGTGTTGTGAGAGGCGTGGATGAACAGCAAGCCACGGCCTGATACTGGTATTTCTTCACAAGCCGCTACGGGACAGCCGCAGCAGCAGCGTCTGGGCCCACGGCTCCTCTGGAATCCCGAGGGCTGGAAACCTCCCGGGAAGCTTCTCCCCACCAGCCGGGCACTGCGCAGATCAGTCCTAGGAAACAGATTTTATCCGGCCTCACAGCTTTGCTGCTGTTTTGTAGGCTTTGTGCATTTATGACATTAAGTAAGCATTATGGAAATCAAGCAGTGGCACCCAGCCAGAGTCCTCCGTTTTCCCAGCCAGTCTCACAGCGAGCGGGGCTGCTGCAGTTCCCAGGAGCAGCTGCTGCAGGACGGGGGTTAGCGGTGGGACACGGCCCCCTCTCCTCCCAGCAAGACTCAGAGGGGAACAGAGCGCTGTCCTGAGGGAGAAGGGGCCGTGGTCAACACAGATTTGAGGCAGTTTACAAAAGACTGCCGAGAAATTTAATCCTGGTGCTTTAACCATGTCTCAAAATGAATGGTTGTTTGCGTTTGTACTAACGCGGCGTGCCAAAGCCCCGATCAGGATTACCCACTGTGTTGGGCAGTACAGATCCATCTTCAGGGTAAATATGTTCTGCCAATCACTTCCCACTACAGCTTTCATTAGAGACATTTCCCTTGCTTCCTGCCGTAAGCAGCTGCCATGTTGCATCACAGCAGCATTTTAGTGGTGGGTAAATATCCCAATACATTGATCCTAGCAAATTTCAGCATAAATGCATGTCTTAAATTGGGATACTTCCAAACAAAAAAATACTGTGCTGGTGCAAGGCACTACTGATTGTCAATAAAATCAAACCTACAGATTTGTTCTCTGTCTTTTAATAGTCCAAATCACTTTAAAATTTAGGAATGTTACATAGCCTATATATGAACTATTCAATCACTACCGAAACGGTCACTTGCCTGGTGGGCAGCGCTTATGAGGATAACCAGCACCAGCTCACAAAAGAAATGGAGCAGAAAGTTAATTTTCTTGAAAATTAGTGTTGCTTTGGATGACTGTAATAAGTTCTAATCACATCCAAACTGAATCTGCAGCTGTGGCTCAGACACGTATGTACTTTTCCACTCTAATGACTTTTGCTGTGGAACTTCCACATTTTGAGCTGAAACATCCCTGAAGCTGGCCCTGATATTCTAGTGTAGTCCAGTTGCACCAGAAGTGAAAACTGCCTGGCTAGATCAGACTGCAAAAGTTGAGATCTAAATAATTAAAATGCGCAGCGAGATGTGTGCAGAGATGAAATCTTTTACAAACTATGTAAGTCAACAAGAACCATGTATTATACCATCACAAGAATATGGGGTACAGCAATTGAATATAAACCTTACAAAAATGTAACATGAGTAAGTTTTACTAAAACTTATTCTCCAGTCTACAAGGAGAGCTATCAAGATTTCCTTGCAGCACTGAACTCAATAAATTTTCTTTGAACAGTCGTGTATGTGACAGAGAGAGAGAGAGAGAGAGAGAGAGAGAGAATTAGGCTGGAATGCTATAAGGACGTATGCCAAGCTCTCCGCATCTGGAAAGCAGAAAACAGAACTATATTTAGTGCACAATGACTTGCAATAATTTGTGAGGGGAAAAAAAAAAGAAAAGAACAAAAAAGAGAGAGAGAAAAAGAACAAAACTTGAGTTGCCAATGTTAGACAATTAAATGAATTACAAAGAAAAAAGAACAATCAGGCTGGGAGAAGGATAAATTAAACCCTGGGGTATATGTTATTATAAGAGCTTCTACAGGCAGAAATACTGTATAGAGTTAGCAGACATATTTATAAACAAGCTACAGATAATGCATACTTCAGTATAAATACCACCTCAAAGAATGTACAGAGGATTTCTGGCACAGAACAGTTAGGGCATTGACCTCTGCTGTACATTCATTTCATTTATGTGGCTGAAATGGCCTAAATATGTTCCTTAGTTGGGCATAGGAAACTTTTTCCATACAGCAATTGCATCTGCAAGGGTAGTCCATGAATGTATTATGAACCCTTTGTCAAGTATGCCTAAGTTACCATGTGTTCTCCTAGGCCTACTTGTAAATAGAAAAACCACAAAGTAAAAGACTACCTTTAATAGATGCACTATGTTCAAAATGCAGATGGTATAACACTTTCTAAATTCCTTATCACAGATCTGAATTTCTAAAAGTTGTATAACTAAAATTTCCAAATTCCTTATCATATCTTGGTATAAAAACAAGATATTGAACAACCAAGTTCCCCTTCCACCACATACACAGATTTTGTTTTGTCCTGCACTTGATTTGAACATTTCATCAGCCCCTCATTCCAGGCAGCATCTCAGACTTGAGATCCCAGGATCCCAGATTCTCCATCTTCGGCACTTAAAAGGACATCTCAAATAACAAATGAAACCTGTTTTCATTAAAGCTGAGGCACTGATCTCATGCACACTGACAATGTTTAAAGGATAACTAAGATGAAAGCAAACAGTATTACTGATAAAATTGTAGAAAGACAGTCATATCCATAAATGCCAAAGCACTTTCTGGTGCTCAAATTAATGTAGCTTACAGCTTCTAGGCAGCAGTATGCTGCCAAGACTTTTTAAAAGTGAGTGCAGTGTGCCTCTGTACAGGCATCAAGTCCCTAAACATAGTGAAAAAGAGCAGAGATGTGCGGCCTGAAAGCCTGGGGAAGTCTGGTCCCCTCTGCAGTGCCAGAAGAGCAGCCTGTTGCCTTTGAAGCACAGAGCAGAGCAATAGCCAATTTGAGGAGAAACAGGGAGTGCTTGTAAAGTTTGGCTGCTTTATCCTTCAGTTTTAATTTTGCTTGTATTTACAAATAATAAAGTAAAAAAAAAAAAAAAGGATGTCTTTCTGACTTTTCTGACCATTTGGGAAGAGGGCATCTTCCATCTGGCTTCACAATCAGCTAGCATTTGATGGGACCTGTACATTCATTTAATTACAAACTTCAAGTAGTGGCTTTTTTAAGCTAGTGCTCTTGTGTGCCTTATGTGCAGATAGATAAAGGCTGCTTTGGAGATACACTCTTTCTGGCTCCATGCATATTAGCAGTATCACTTGTATGCCAGTGCCCTTCACCCCTGTCCTACAGAGCTGTTCCTAAGAGAGAAAGGAGAGATCTTGTTTCTTTTTTTATTTAATTATATTAAATGCATAGTTTGTAGGCTGTACCCTGCCAAGCAACCTACCAGCATTTGTGATACACATATACATGTATATGTACTGGAGCAGGACCAAGCCAACCCACACAAGCCGCAGAGCAGTCACTGCGGTACCTATGCTGCAGTGTGCTCACATGCTCTTCACCAGCAATACAATAAACATCCGTAATGTAAAACGTTATCAACAGCAGAACAAGGAATGACAGAAGCAGTTTATCTTTCCAGTGGGCTTTGACTCGTCCCACTAGGCAAGGTTACAGTGCCTGAGACTCAAGACTTGGCTGCATGTGTTAAAGGTGACGCAGAAGTTTTTCCTCCTTGCACTTCCCTCAGGCAGAGCACTCACATATGTCCCGTTTTAAAGGAAAACATACCAGTTTGAAGTAATATAAATGAAAGCAGCTACAGAAAACTGCTATTCTGGTCGAGTAGACTGATACTGAAGTCTTCATGCTTCACATTCTTTGGGCTCTGAGCTCCTGCTAGAGTCAGAACTGCTGTCTGCAAATACCCTGCTGAAGTCAGCAGAAGATGAGGATTTACTGTAATCACTGCAGCGCTGGGCAGTGAGTTAGGCTCGTTCCTGAACTGTTTCCTAAGAGATGTTAACCACCTCAGCTGGGTGCTCTTTGTAGTCCTGGCAGAGGTCAGCTCTGTCTCTAAGCACAAATCAGAAAAGTAAATCTAATCTAAACAATTCTCTGTACTGTTCCAGAAGCAATTAAAGGCACTTTGCTTTGTGTATTTCCCCCAGGTGTGAGCAGACACTTCCCACAGACAGTATGCACTGCAAGAGCTCAGAAAACATGAACTCTGCAGAGGAAAGGCAAAAAAAACAAAACAAAACAAAACAAAACAAAACAAAAAAAAACAACACACTGCTTCAGCCATGGACGACTGAACTGGCCAAAACAGAATCAGCTTCTCCAGGCACTGACTACAACATAAGGTGAGAGGAAAATGGATGTAAAGCATTTCTCAAGTCATCTAACTCCATCACGCTCTTTATTAGCAAGGTAATAGTAACAGATAAGGTACCACTTTTAGATCCCCTGTTATTTAGCAAGGCATAAGAATGCAATGTGCTTCATCAACATGCCACCTAAATTCATGATAGAGATCCTGGAATACAGGAAGGTCAGCATCCCTCATTCATGAGCAGTACCTCTGTAAGCCAGCAAATATGAAAGTGACTGAAAAAAGTGAATGGAAAGTGAATGTTCATTCATTTTAAAACAAATCTCTTAGGTAAAGAGCATTTGGTTGTTTCCTTGTTCAGGACTCTCCAAAAGTGGAAAAATAAACACAATAGCTTATAAGTATATCTATATTATTGGGTATATGCCCTATACCTAAAAACTCCCACTGGTCTTGCTGAGAGCCAGCAACAGCAGTCCTGGGAATTCATTACATTGTCCATGAAGATCCAGCATATTAGCACTGGCATGTTGTTAGTCTTTCAAATCAGAAATCTACCTTTGCAACTAGCAATCATGATAGAGATGATAAAACATAAGTAGTTTGGGGAGTCAAGATTTTTTTACATTCATTTTTTTTAATAAGCTTTTTCTTTTTTTTTTTTTCTTTTTTTCCTTTCCTTTCCCTCTTTTTTTTTTTTTCTTTTTTGTATTGGAGTTGACACATTAATGCCTTCTGAAGATGATTCTGACCAGTGTGGGATGTTCTGTTTACACCCAAACCCCACAACTCCCTGTTGTGGCGCCCTGCATTTTGGGTTAGCCAACGCACTGCAGGCCTTTCACAACTGGAAACAAATGCACAAGATGGCAGATGGTACCAAGTTGGGTCTCTATCTGTGTCCTCTAAGGGAACACCAGATATCCTCCATCACCAGAAGGGTTTATTTTACAATTAGATTACCTTTATTTAGCATGGCAAGCTGAGTGCACACATTTGGCTACGTGCAAACAATCTGAGCAGTCTGGAATGTGGAAGAAAGGTGTCACCCTGAGTGCTATAAAGGAATTTTTGGCATGTGAAGCAATACAGCGATCTGATTCTCTAAAACATAATCCGTACTTCAGCCCAAATTCCCTGTTGTGGATTATATCAGTGAAGAGGCTAGTCCCAACACTTTTATGATAGCATCACATCAGGGTCTGGATCTCAGCGGAACTGTCACGAGTTCTGAGATACCAGCAATGATTCAAATGTTTTAATATTGTAAAAATGGGCTCGTTTCTCCACTCTCTCTGACAGTGGTGTGGAGAGAAGTTAGGGGATAAGGAGAGGAGCTAGTTACAGACATTTGGCCCTTAGCTGCCAAGCTCTTGCTCATAACAGAACTACTTCCAAACTAAGAGTTAATCCAGCAGAAAATAAAGTACGTGCAGATTTATTTCAAATTGTTCTCTTACACATGTCTTACTATAGGCAGAGGGATAGGCAGCTGGTTGTTCTCATCAGGGGAATGTCCCCCTAAGCAGAAGGAATTCTCTGCTGGGGAGCTGATGGCTGTAAGGCCATTTTGTACTTTCTCGTGGCTAAACAGACCAGGGTATTATACTTGCTGGCTTTTATTCAGTTAACAAATATTAAATATTCTGGTTTCATTAATAGTATCCTTTTGAAGCTGTGAAGAGTCATTTAATGAGTGAGGCTCTGCTTATGTATTTACTTTTGTCCAAGATCCCAGCTGAAATTAAAGTCAAAAGGATCACGCCAGCCTTCAACAGCTATCATAAAATCATTACAGAACATTGTATAATTACATCCTATTTGCAGGTTCATTTAAAAACACATCCTGGCCTGACTACTCTTGACTAAACTTGAGGTGATTTGGCAGAGTTGTGTGGGATTACACACTGAAATTAGCCAAATGTGCGCAGGCCAGGCTGGAGGTAGAGGTTGTGAGATTCAGGACCAAATGCTCAGACAGGAGCTACAGCTTTGGTGTGAAACAGCAGGAACAGAGCCGTGAGGAGGAAGTTTGCAGAGTACCTGGGAGTGCTGTGGCTGCCTAGAGCTGGCACTCCCAGTCTTTCACTTTCCTGCCCACCAGACACGTCTAAATATCTTGAGAAAAACAAGAAGCAAAACAATAGGTGACTGTAGTGTGAATAATAAAAGCCTGGCTTTCCTCTTGGAACCTGACTGCTGCTCTTAAACCGCCCCAGCTGCGCTCTCACGGTCCAGGATGTCGGCACAGTTCCTCCAGTGAATCAATGCCTTGTGTCCACTCCGGGGCTGTCTCCAGCACCCTTTCATATGCCGTACTGTAAGACTGGGGTGGGTTTCTGGGTCAGAAGATCAGCATTACCTCTCTACTCCAGAAAGCTGGCTTCTGTATCATACTGCTCCAGCAACAGAAAAAACAGAGGTTGAAAATAATACTGTGTATGGGATGTACTGAATTACCAGCAATATAGTCCTTTGTTCATAGCAGGAACAGGTAGAACAGATATTAGAAACACTCGCTGACAGATCCAGAGGGTTCTGTGGAAGAACAAAACATTTTCTAAACCTATAATATACTGTGTGACTGTAAGAGCTGACTCAAATGCAAAGGCTGAATTTGTACTGTCTGAAACTCCATAGATTTCAGGGAGATTCCGATAATGAATTTGTCCCTACAACAGACTCCAGTTACTCTCTCAATACCAGAAGCCCTCACATGCACAGAACACTCCGAGCTAATATCACTCTTTGCTTACTGTGTGTTTTGATTATTTAGTATTGCTGAAAGAAGATGAAAAGAAGAACTACCTTATGCAGTTCTTTTTGTAACTGTGAAACCAGGTTTTCAAAGGCTGGTGTGCTGTCCCTCTGTCAAGTCCAAGAGCACACTGGAATACAGGAGTGAAATCACTAGGGCTGTCACTCCAGGGCTTTTCATTAGGATCAAATCTACAAAAACAGGCACAAAGGGAAAAGAAAATATATATTCTTTGCAGATTTATCTATTAATGCTGGTTGTATCTCTGATGTTTTGGAGAAGGATCAGACACCTTCACAGTCAAACAGCACCATCCAACATATGGCAGTAGATGAAGGTTGCCTTTTGCCTCTCACGTTCACTCTGAATCCTTCTAAATCATCCCTGCCAACACGATACGGTCCTTGAGGATCATTAACATTCTTCAGAAGAGCAAATCTCTCACTTATGTAATAGGTTAGGTTGCACCAAACAGCAGGTATGAAAAGTTCCCTGGGGGAAGACACCTGCAGAGTCTGTTCCTTGACCTTCAGCTCTGCTGCTCCTACAGATGGCTGCTGTTTGACTCAGCACTGCATGAGCAGTACATGTGCAGAATCTGTCTCAGGAACAAAACTTAGCTCTTCTGAAAAAGAGCAGCCTTATAAAAATATTTGTGAAATGATGCTACTTTCCAATTTTCTTTAAAAGAACAGTATTCCTCCTTCAAATCAAAAACAATTGAATTCTTTCCCCCACTCACTCACTCAGTGAATACGCACATCTCAGAGTGCAAAACTTTTAAACAGAGATTGCTGGTGGAGGTGTCATTCTGTAAGAGTCCCTCAGAACTCCAGAAACACATTAAAAACACCCTGTTAAGGAGCTGAGGTCCCATCAGCACAGCCTGGAGCACACTATAACTCATGAGGCACCAGTACGTTTAAAATTATTTCTTCTGACTACAGCAGGCAATCTAATTCATCTCATTTCAGCTACAGGTAAATGGAATCAGCATAAAACTTCCACCAACACTCTTACAACTAAATTTCTCTTCGATTTCCTAAGCAAACATACACAGCACTTCCCCAGGCAACATACACAGATGGACTTCCCAATAAGCAGTAAGTGTCCACCCATATGATTTTTTCCCCAGCTACTCAATTTGAAACTCTGTCACCCTTGACCTCTGTAGGTTTTCCTAGTGCTTCAGAGCTCATTCAACTCACCATAAAATATTATTTCAATGTATAGATATGGGGGTGTAGATGTTCTTTAAAGACAAATAAGAAGGAAGAGGCTGATGAAGAAGTTCTAGTATTTATCAGGTCAAATGTTTACATGCTACAGAGAGAAAAAGTATGCTATTGATCCCAATATAGTAGCTTTCCTCACATCCTTCAGGGCACATCTGCTCAGTGTATCAGGCACTCCTGTTATCCTGGGAGAAACAGCGGCTGACTTGACAACAAAGTGGAGAAAGGCCACTTGAAATCGCTTTCTTCCATGGGGCAGCATGGTAGTGCTCTCAGAAAAAAACACATCTTCACACGATACATCTCCCCAACACCATCTACTAATCTAGCATCTTGCTAATATAGCAAGCATGTGTTTTACACTGGGAAGAAGGGAAGGATCTTCTCATTTCATTCTATCCAGGGAATTTGTCTTCGGTGGTCACCTGAGGCTCTTCCTTGGGATTGCTCTAAGGTGCCCTCCCATTGCATATACATATTGGGAATTTTGGATTAATTTGCTCTTCTTCCAATCCACAGTTCAACTTCCACTGGTTTATAAAAGATCTGCACTCAGCTGTGCTTGGAGAATAGCCAAGAGCGACCCTGGCTGTGCCCATGCTATGCAATGACTGACTCACGTGGGAACTCACAGGACTGAAGAACGGGGCCCAAAGATTTAGCAGCTCACAGAAAAGCCAGAGCAGTTGAGTGCCAGAAAGTTTGGAAGCTGAGATATGTAGTTAGAAGGGTGGCTGTCACTGTGGTAGGGAAAGTTATGGAAAATGAAAGCGAAGTGGGAGGTTCTGGTTTGGAGTGAAGCAGATGACAGTGGATGAGCACGGCAGCTGGACAGATACAGCTGTATCTCATCAAGATGCATCTTCTCGTGAATCGCAACAAGAAGCTGTTTGTACACACAACCAAATCAGAGGGGGAAACTAAACCCACACAACATTCAACCTGCCTGACAGAAAACAGGACCTGCAAACAGTGTGAAGAGACCTTCTGCCTGAATTACCTTGAATCAAGGATCCCGGTGGCTCTGGCTCTGCTGAACGCTGCTTTTGAGTTCAGGCCCAACAGCAGTATTTTGGGAGTGAGCAAATCTCTGCCTTCTCCCAAATGTCCCATCTCGAGTAATGGCATAATACCTGGCTCATTCTTTCGGCTCCACCAAACAATGACTGCCAGGAAAACAGCCTACTTTGGTCCTTCCTAACAAAATATAGTTACCTCTTTAACGCACAGCCTTCTTTTTACTTAGTCTGATTCTTTTTGGTGCAGATCTCTGTAGATTCCCTTGGTACATGCCAGCTGCAGCCCTCCTCCTGAGAGCAACTTGCTGCTTAAGAGAAACAAGTAACTGTACATTTAGAACATTTTATAGCTGGAGCATTTCCCAAGTCCTTCCAGTTCTGACTTTACCTTTTTTCCTGGCAGCCTGCACCAAGGGACACGGGCACCTACCTGCAAGGTAGGGTACTGGTTTTAGCCTTGCCTCTCAAAGAACTGACTTTCTGTAATTGCAGGGAGTCACCTAAGGGTATAGGTTTATGTAGTGACAGTGAAGAGGCTGGGGCAAAGAGAGGAAGCAGGAATCTCTTAAAAGTATCATACTAAGGCTAGCTGATTCATCTTTGGGAAAACAGTAATCATTAACCTGCTTTCCACCAAACTCTGGGGGATCATTAAAAATATCTCATGGTATTGAGATACACCAATACATTGAGATACACTGAGAACAGACATGTAGCCTGTTCACAGCCCCGGCCACAGTGTTAAAAAATGAGGCATTCACTGGCCGATTACTTTCTGCCTCATGGAACGGGATCTCATCTGTGAGCTTTCCTGTGACTGCATATGTGATGGGAGGTACTAGACGACATGAGAACCATTGGTTTAATGAATCAGGCGCTGAACTGGATCATACGACAAGTGGAATCAATTTCTGACTCTGGTGCAGACTTCTTTATACCACTAAGAGAGTTCTTTGACTTTTGCTGTATCCCTTCTGAGTAAAATGACAACACCACCTTCTCATCAGGTATGAATACTTTACCACCAAGAAATTCATTCCTGTTTGTAAAGCACTCAGTCTTGTACCAGTGAAGCAAACATGGCCAAGACAAGAGTGACTGCCCTTTGCATAGCATAAGCAGCCATTGCAAGTCCCCTCTCGGATTCTCATCGTTGTACACAGTGTGCACTGAATTAAACTATTTAAGCCAAAGAACTATAATGGAGAATATGGCCTTGCACAGCTTCGACAGTGCTGTAAACCTTACTTTCAGTGATTTTAGCTTTCATGAATTTTAAATGATTAAGCAAAAGCATTACAATGCACCTTCAAGTGGCCCTTAATAAATAGGTTTTACTTTAGAAGAAGGTTTCTTACTGAGTCTACCACGAAATATTTGCATGTGAAATGAAGACATTTGAATGAAAACAGGTTTGTTTATTTTAGAAGGCACTGCAGCCACCCACTGCATGGCTGAGTTTCCAGCACACCAGAACTGGATGCCAAGGAGCTTCAGGAAGGGAAACAAGAAACAGAATGGGAAACCGAGCAGTTTAGCTTCTTTCACATTAGTTGCCAAAAGTGGGCAGCACCGCTGAAATAATATTGAATAAAATCTTCTCCTAACTCAGAAAGCTTACTGTTTATCTCCTACCCTACTGCCAATGCACAGAAATCTTGAAGCACTGCAGGAAACAACATTAACTCTATGTTCATTCTCAAAAACAGAAGTGCAGTTCAAGAACAGAGTAGGTTTAGGACCAAGAAGAAGATGCCATATTTGTCTTGTAAATCTCCATGTACAAAAGCTACTTTTTTTTTTTTTCCTGGTATGAAAAAAACAAAGCAAAACAAAACACCTTTTGTGCAGAATGAACACCAATGTAGCAGCTAAGGCGATCCCACAGAATTGTCTTGTATGGAAAGCTAGAACATCACCTTTCTAAACAAAATTTCCTTAACGAGTATGAGGAGATGAGACCCCAGTTTAACATCTCATCTAACAGAGGATGAGATATGTGTTGCTGTGCTAAAATCCTTCCAGGGAAGTACTTCAACTCCAAATCAAGAAGGAACATCACCGTCTCCTGAGTCATCAGCATCACTTCCTGACTTTCTGAATTCATGTTCATAGGAAATCTTTCATCTAATTTTATTTCAAAGCCCAATCCCACTTGGCTAGCAAGCTCAGGCAAGATCCAGCCAACAACAGTATAGGCACAACAAGTTTCAACAAAAATATTTGTTGCAAGAACACTCTTTGATTCATTTGCCCTTCCTTGGCTGAACCTTGACTACACCCATCCTGATGCACACTCACAGAGCGCAGTTGCCATGTCAGGATCCAAGTTCAATTTCTGCACTCCGAAGTTACTCCTTCTGGCTTTGAAAACTATCCAGGTGGCTGCACAAGGGGCTACAGAAATTACAGGGAGATGGCAGAGCTGGTGCAAGGACCTGCCTGAGAAGCAAAGAAAGGGGAGATACCCACACTCTGCCAGCCCATCCCCATCCGATCTGCCCACAATGTGCTGTTGTAAAGAGTCTGCAGTGAAGCTGGGGATTTGGCACTGACACGGTGTGGAATAGTCATCAGATATTTAAAACAGAGCTGAGAGAACAAAGAAGGGCTTTGTAGTGCAAGGGCAGCACTGAAAACCCTGAGCCTCAGCCAGCCAGCTTGCATGGAGTGTTTGCTAATGTACACAGTGGAGTGCATTCCTCTCATTTGATTACATGACAGTTTTATATACCAGGTATATGCAGAAGGTTTTTCTTAACCCTTTCAGTCCTGTACCATTTATAAATCCTAAAAAGACACACATTTCTGCCATTTCGTATGTTTGTGCAACTTCAGCCATGGAACATGTGCTGTGGCCAACTGGGTTTGGATGTATATGTTAGCAGTGACCTTATCTATGTTGCTAAAACAACAGAAAAAATTAAACAAGAATTACAAAGCTAGGTCAGTCCTCACTCATGCCGTAGTCTTAGGCATTTCTCTTGATTTAAGCAGTAATTATAAAAAGGTTTACTTCAAGGACCACTATAATCCACTCTCTGTATTGTAAAATGAAGGCTGCAGAGACTGCTCTTACAGCCTCCACTTGTTAGACGGGGGAGAAGGGAGCCAGGACCCCCTGTTGGCTAACGCCACTTTCTACAATACACTGCATTTTGTAGTTTCCACTGTAAAAGAACAATAATGGCATGTACCCTTCTTGGCGAAGCTCTTCAAGATACATTGCTAAAAAGTGTTGTCTATAATGAGGCAGTGCTCAAAGCATTCAGGCAAAATCACCTCTCATTTGTATAGTGCGTGGTATACAGATCTGGTGCAGGACCAAAGCCTAAATTTGCAGGGTTTTGGATGTTTTCATGCCAAGTAGTTGAGAAAGGCAAAACGGACTTACTTTCCTGTTCTACTAATGCACAAAGTAAATTTCTTAGCCATAATTATAATAATACACAATTACATTTTCAGAAGATCTGCTATGGTGTGTTTCATAGACTCAAAGCTGTAAAGCTATTAAGTTATAAAGTTAAAAGACTAACTTCTGTTAATTAAGTTAAAAGAATGAGAGACACTGAAAGAGATGATTGTGGTTAAAATCTTCAGCACCTAAACTGTTGCCTGTATTTTTAATGTTGCTAACTCATAGACCAATATCTAATTAAGCCCACAGAACCTCTCAGAGCATTTAACTAGGAATTATTTTCCCACTTAGCCACCCAGGGAAATAATCAGGGGATGAAAGCTAAAGCGCCTTGCCCGACGTTTTGGTGTCAGAGGTAGGATTAGAATTTAGGAGTTCTGGGTTCCTGCTCTCACACTGCAAGTATGAATTCATTCTCTCATATTCCAAAAGCAGAGTTTGCCTTGCAGGTGGAAAGGAAGTGTTTGGGGTTGGTGTCTGGAATCAGGTGAACAGACAGAAAGGAAGAAGGAAAGTGGAGGAAGGTGAAGGTTATTGCAACAGTGAACAAGTGTGCACGTGGGCAAAGAGGGCTGGTGCATGATGAGTGAGGAGTGAGCTAGAATAAAGGCATTGGCCTAAGCCAGTCTCTCAGTGTTTTCTTACCATACTTGGACTGATTTCAGAATATGTCTCAAAGTGGATGGGGGTATGTAAAGGACTTCAGAGAACAGTGATGGGTGTAGTCAGGTGATTTTGTACATATGAGCAGGCAGACTCTTGATGGATATGTGTACATGCTTAAGTTTGTACAGAAGAAGGAGAATCATCCCCCAAATCAGAAGTCAGATGATTAGATGCCACAAGCAGGTTAACCAAAAGACGCAGACATAAAGAAGCAGATATCCTGTTCCCAAAGTAACTCTATTTTTAGTAAAGAATGATAGAAAATTTGGTATTTTCTCAGAACTAACTTACAAAAGGAAAGTACTTCTTGAAGTTTCCACCTAAATACTGATAGCTCTTTAAAGCTACCATTAGTTGTGAGATTGTCCTCTGGAAGGCAGAAGAGAATGCTACTTTTCTAAGGGTAAAAAGGAACAGGAAGCATCACAGAGGTTCTTATGGGAAAGTCAGATGTTTCATGAAATGCACTGCAGATGATACATTCAGACAAGTATGTGTGTCCTGTTTCTGGAACTGTGTATTATTCTTAATTACTTTTTCTACTGCTAGATTGTGTAACTTGGAAATAATCTGACAGTTCGGAAAGAGAAATATTTTCTGTTATGGAAATTTGTCTTAAATCATGAGGAAATGGGCAGGAACTACACAGATTATAGGACTTCTCAGCAGCCTTTAGCTCTAATGATCACAAGATGCTGCCGTCTCAGTTTAACACTTTTGTATGTGAATGTAAAAGACTTAAGACTTGTCTCACATTCCTTCTCCTCCAAAAGGGTCATGATAGTTGAGACACTTCTGCAACCACAGAGGCCCACATGGCTCAGTTATCTTCCCCATACCATTAGACATGTATAAATGTGTGAGACACAGCACCCTTGGATGCCAGGAAAGCATTTATGATGCCTGACTCTATACTGCCTTCACTTCAAAACTGATAGCACTATTTCCCTGCCAACTGAATTCCTCAGCTCAAATTAAAGGTGAAGAAAAACCCTGCTGCTTAGTCAAACACACACACACACACAAAAGATAGAGGTAATGTTGGCAGAAGAGGTGAAATTTTAGACACGCTAGCAATTATCACACTGCATTGAAAGAACAGGCTGCTGCCACAGTGACACGGAATGTCAAGGTCTGTCTGCATGCCTCCCTGATGTAGGATACACAAACAAATATGACAGCCAAAAAAAGCTGATCTAGCTGGTGACCCTTAAGGAACATGGTCCCATTTGAATGCCTGAGGTGATGGCCATGTGAGTGTCCAACTCTGAGGACTGGGACACAGCATGATCTGCACCCCTATGGCCTCAAACTTTACTTTCAGTGGTCACTGCATTTGGGAGGATTTGAAGAGGTTAGAGTACATGTCCCAAGCAGCGTCTTGCTTACCAAATAACAACAACAACTTGCCCAGCACAGCTGACTGTACAGATTACCTGGTTTAGTTCAGGGCCTTCAGATC
This sequence comes from Anas platyrhynchos, assembly GCF_047663525.1. Taxonomy (NCBI): domain Eukaryota; kingdom Metazoa; phylum Chordata; class Aves; order Anseriformes; family Anatidae; genus Anas; species Anas platyrhynchos. Next base: position 37,506,717 of record NC_092591.1, read on the forward strand.
TTTTCAGGGAGATGAATGTGAGAAATTTGACAAGTGAAAGGGATAGATTTTCAGAAATGTTGCAGGAAAAGGTCTACCAGTGGCCATAAATCTCAGTGTCTTCAGGAAATTCCTTTGCTCTCCTGTACACTGCTTTTAAGACAAGAATTAACATGGAAAATATGGAGCTGTACACACTACTATCCCAAAGGAGTAAGAAGAAATTTGAATAAGAAATCAAGCTGATTATTAAAAATGTGCTTCATATTGAGGTGGTAACGGCCAGAAAAATATACAAAACTGAGAAAAATGGCCCTCCTTAATGTAGCATCACTTTATCAAGTTACATATATTGTGAATAGCTTAAATTAACATATATAGCAGTTTTCCTTTAACGTGGCTTTCCATCACATGTGGCTTACACAACACCTAATCCTGCCAAAACATCCCTGATTGTGCACCAATTAAGCAATGAATATACAGTACTGGGAATGGCATTGGTTAAACTCTGCATGGGAACCAGTAGAGGGAACACATAACGCTGTGGCTTTCTGAGTCGAACAAAATAATGGAAATGGCATCTTTTTTCCCCCTCTCAGTGGAGTAATGGAACAGTAGATAAACTGTGCAAAACCACAGCTAAATATTTAGAACCCACAAGGAAAATGTCCTTTGAACAAATCTAGTTATTTCGCTTACAGGCTGGGAAGGAAGAGAGAGACAGAGGGTTTGTTATTGTTATTTCTATTTTTAAATACATACGAGATGCTCAGATACTACATGGATAGGGGCTACATGAGCACCAAAAGAAAGAGAAGTAGGAATTTTTTCCATGAAATTCTCATACCTTTATAGAGGTCAACAGGGCTTCAACCTTCAGCATCACCTTTTCCAATCAAGACATTTAGAAATATCTCAAAACTATTTCACAAACTAATGGAAATGCTGCTATAAAAAACATGGCCTTCAGGCCTTCTGGAGATATGATGTGTTATCTGGATTTCCTCTAAACTGTATGTTCACTAGCTGCTCCTTGCCCACAGTCACACAGTTACCATTTTTATTTAAAGAATACTCAGAGAAGTTTCTCTGATATTCAAATATAAAATATAGACCAACAAGGAAAGATACTTAACAGTTTGTGTATGGTTTTGAATTCATTATTATATTATTTAATACTCTGTATCTCAGTTTCCCCACCTGTAAAAGACTGCATTTTAAAATCACATATACTTACCTACAAGGACTACTATGAGACTAATGAACATTTTGAAAAAAGTTAAAGAAGACTAAAGAAAAGCATGGGAAATTTGTGATTTGGAGCACAAATGAAAATAAAAGGCGAAATGGGAAACATACAGGAAAGGAATCTAAGGATATCTCCAAATATAAAGACAGAGACTAACAATATGGCATGGACACAAATCTTGGGTTCCCAAACTTCTTGTCCTTGTCAACTGTTGAGCATACACTAGGTTTTGCAGTTGAAAACCCACAAAAATTAGTTAATTAATTACATTTCACAGTCCAGCAATAAGATTGAATTGATCCATTCTCCACAACAACTTGCACTGCTGGCTACCTGCAGCCACACCTCACGGTTTATGCCTCAGCGATGAGGCAAGGCACCTGGAATTTTGTCTGCAGCAGTTTTGGATCCAACCTACTGTCCAAAAGATGTGTTAAATTTCTTCAAGAGATGAGAAATAGGAATCCAAAAAATGAGGCACATTTTTAAGGTACGTGCTGCGGCATCTGAATTCAGCTTTGCTCAGAGATCAAGTCTGAGAAAGCCCTACCACTTTGCATTTCAGTCTCTTTTGCTGAAGGATCTTTTTACTCGCATTAGCCAGCTGAGCTTAAACAACATTTGGGTTTATATCATGGATCCTGTTTCATGCCCAGATACGTTCACTGGGACAGAATGTACAGCAAGTTAAGTGATTTTCAGGTTTACAGAAAATGCCAAAGAACAAAGCTAGGATGGGGATTCAGGAGCCCTACCTCCCACCCTGGCACTGCTGCCAGCCGTCATCAAGTGCAGCGGTGCTAGCTTAGCTTGTCTGGCCCAGTAATAATGAAAGGAAGAAAGGATTTTTCACGAGGAATTTGGAGTATTTTCTCATTATAACCAACCAGCATGACCAGAAAAATAGCTCTGATGCAATCTGCGGGCCTACTTTCTCACTCCCCAGCTGGCATGGTCTGAAAACGGCGTGGGGGCCACAAGCCCTGCTTCTCTGGGACTGGGGAGGGAGCCTTTGCAAAAACAAATGGTGTCCATGGGGTCTGGTGTCCTGCCTTCAGCACTGCCCAGTGCTTCAGGGTTCACAGAAAAGCAAACAAACACAAAATGACCCCTGCCTGCAGTGCAGGAGGCCGGGGAGTGGATCATCCCCTTAGCCACGGCCAATTTTTCCAGCCAAGGAGGACAGGGCAGGGGTAAACTCTAGCAAGAACTCTGCCTCCCATCTTGCTCCTCAGGTTCAAAGTAGAAAACAGGGCAGGACAGACACCATTTGTTATCTTGGAGGTAGAGAAGTGTGCTGTGGGAGGATGATGGCAGCCTGGGGGAGGTTAGCAGGCGGAGGCTTAACGTGCTTCTCCTCGGCAGTTCAGCTCTGCGCAAGGTATTGATTACTGCCCTCAACAAAAGCCAGTCACCAGAGGGGGATTTTCTGCTTTCCTCTCACGGTCACCCTCGACACTAAAGCTGCAGCCGAGGGGCCATCTCCCGGAGCAGGCACAGCAGGAATAATCCTGCAAGGTCAAGAGGGAAGGGCAGAGGCCGAAGGGCAGGGAAGGTCAGCGCCAGGCATGCACAACTTGGAGCCGCCGGAGCCGGCGAAAGGTCTGCTTCTGGGTCCCTCAAGCCCTCCTGCTGGAAACTTAAGCCGCACTTTGGGAGACAGAGGGAACAGGCCCGTGGTAAGCTGGAGTAACAGCCAGCTGACAGCGTCTGTGCCCGGCCCGGTGAGCGGGGGGAGGAGAGGGCCCCGCGCTCTGTACCCACGGATGTGGCCATGCTGTGTGCAGCTTGCGACAGCGGTGCCTCAGCACGTTTGTGGCTTCTTGTGCAACGAGAAGTTGCACTGAGATAACGAGCGAGGAGATTCCAGCTGAAGTAGTACAAGGGAAGTGAAAACACTGTCAAGGTTTTGCCCGCTGCAAGGCATGTGCGCGCCTTTTCCAGTGCAGACACGAAACAGTGCAAAGCCGCAATGCAAAATTTTGCCAGGCCCTCAGCTGTGCCCTCAGCTCTGCTATCGACTTACTCAGCTTAATTCCTCTTTCACACCTAAGCAGAAGTCAGAGCAGATCTGCCAAAGTTAATGAAGCCACACACCTCCCCTGGCAATGGCTGCAAGGGACAACCAGACCCAGCGTGTGGCTCTGGTCTCAGTCTTGTGTGCCTGCAGTGGGGACAAAGGCAGCCACGTACACTTGCAAGGGCTGCTGGTACGCTCCTGCCTCTGCTTTCTGCCTTGCTGTGAGCCTGAGAAGGTGCTGGGGGAACAAAGGGCTGAGGGATCATAATGCCCCGTACACATACCAGGGTGTCAAACAGGAATCGCTGACGTATTTATTCATCTCCAGTCTGATGCAAGGTAGTGTCCCTGCTCTGCCACTGCTTCTCATGTTCTTTTTCAGTTCAACACAAATAACACTGGAACTGAATTTTCCCAGCTGTGAATAATTTTGCACAGGCCAAACACATGGCAAATTCAGCCTCCATTTCCCCTGCCATCTACTCCTTTCACCTGGCTGCCTGTTTGGCCTTGACATACACCCTGCCGTACAGTCTGTTCTCCACAATTGCCTGAGACTTCGGTCACGGTGAGACCTCCAGGCCCTCCTTACAGTTCCTACACAACCCAGCCGTTGCTCATAACTGAGCACAGGACAGAGAAAGGATGCAGCATTTAATCTAAAATTAGTTTGATCTTCCCAGTAAGAGAGGCCAGGCAGAAGGGAACATGGGTTTGTGTTACCAGATCATGCCAATACTGTTTCCAGCAAAAGTCTACTCATTCAGAAGAAAGCTTAAAAGTTAGTGCACCTAGCCAGTTGTAAAATGGGAGTAGACAGAAAGATTCCTCTTATTTTTCCTTCCTTGACAGGGCAGCCAAAGATACACTATTAACACTGAGAACTTTTCTGCTGTAAATTTGAGCCTCTTTTTTTCCCCCATCTGATATCACTTATCTCACCATGGTTTCTGGCTAGTAGTGGGGAAACAAGAATTTAATTTAGATATGATGTTTGGATCTGTAACCAAACTTTCTTAGAAAACAGGGATGTTTGGTTTTGCGTGTGTTTTGATTTAACCCATTATTATGCTGTATGGATGCGATTAAAAACTGAGTATATGTCTGACTCTCCCAAAAGTTAGAGGTCTGTATCTGTTGTTTTGTCTTTAGCAGGAGGAGGAACGAAAAGCAAACAAAAATAAGGAGAGGAGAATAAAAAAGGAAATTTACAAAACACCTTTCTGAGGGCAGCTGCTAAATCTCACAACAATATGCTATCTGCAGTTTTGAAATGCCATCTCTCAACCTAAAATACTACAAGTCCTGGCTATGAAAGTGCTAATTTCCAAGATGAGAAGCTGGGACACAACCTCATTCCAATGCAACCAGCCTCACTGTGATTTTTCCTCATCATTTCTATCATCCAAAGAGAGAGACCTTCCCCTTTTCCCTGAAATTTACCCCAGATAAGGTGGCCCAAAGAAGCAACCTGGCTGCAGAGAAGGTGCACAGGCTGAAAGAAACTGGCTGCTCAGAAGCTGCACAGGCTGAAAGAGGAAAACACTCAGTAATACCTTTTCCTCCAAATGTGCACATTGCACTGCTTATTTTGGGCACGAGTGACTTAGGATCTAAAGATATTTGCTGGCATGTTTTTAATCACCGTGCTTTTTAATTACTGCATTTTGTTGAAATGAGGTCACAGTGTTTTACCTTTTCCTCCCATGCTGGGACTATTTGCTATGTTAATTTGTGTAGCTTAGAAAAATATACGCACATCCTCTGAGCTGGGGCTGGCACCATAAAGCAAGGTCGATTTTGGCTCTATCCACTTGGCAGCTGGTGAAGGCAAGAGCTTTTGGGTGCGAGCTGCAAAGGCTCGTGGTGTGCTGTCCTTCGCGTTGAGAGGAAGCACTGCAGGCACCTCTCCCTGGACACAGGGGATGTGGGGCAACTTTGGCCTCAGATAAAATGTGCCCCCCAAGACCCACCTCTCAGTCGTCTCACTGCCATCCCCCTCCAGAGGGTGTGAGGAATGCCGGCCCCTTCTCTCCTGTGCAGTTTCAGAGAAGGGGTAGGGCTCTGGCCCCCTGCTCCGTGTCAGCACCATGAGCTAAGCCTGCCACCCTTGTCATTTCTGTCATTCTAGCCCCTGCTTTGGAGTAGCTCGGGATGTGTGCTCAAAGCTGCCCTTCTTGACCTCCTCTTTCTCTACAGTTCTCCTCCTCATCCTCTGCACAAATAACTCCACTGTGTCAACAGCGGTTCAAGTAAAAGAAAGAATTTCAAGAGAGGGAGGACACTGCTGATATGCACCCAGCCCAAGATGTATCTGCCAAGCTCTAGAGCCTTGAGCCAGCTGGCCTGGGCAGGGTCAAGAGGGAAGGAGTCCTATGCCAACACAGTGTCCAAATTTGATTTCAGAGAAAAAAAGCCTTTAATGTGACAACACAGGGCACCACCTTTCATTTCCACACAGCCAGTGCCTCTGGCCAGCTTTGATCAGTGCCCTGGCAGGAATGTGCAAGGTTCAAGCGTATGCTTAGCCCTCAGTTATGCAGCCTCTCCTGCCAGCCCCAGAAGAAAAGAAAAAACCAGGCGCATCCATTTGCACCGTTCTGCTGCTCTCCACAGTCTGAACTTGACAATCATCTATGGCCTCCCCCAAACACGGGCTGCTCTCTTGTCCCTGACCTTGGCTGTGAACTCCAGTGTTGTTTTTACCTCTGTTGGAGCTTCCTGAGGCTGGACTCCTGCCCTCCGAGCCTGAGACTGGGCATGGATGCACCTAGCAGTGCTGAGTGAGGGGCTCTGCTTACGTGCTGGGGACCCAACAAGACCAGAAGCGAGCAGGAGTGCTGCAGCAACAACTTTGTTCAGACCCCTGACCTCTCTGCCTCCATGAAATCAGCATGGTGAAGGCATCTGGTAAAAAAAAAGTGGGACTTTGGTAAAATAACTTCATCACCAAGCATTAATGAGACACTCAGCCCCTTTGGAAGGCTCACCCTGGGGTGCACAGTTATACCTCAACACACAGGCTCTGTGTCCATCCCCTGGTCCCTTTCTTTTTTAGGAATTGGAGCCTGCAGAGGTCAGAATCTCCAATCACACCAAATGAAGCTGTGGCAGATAGTCTTAAATTATTAATGTTTCTAAATACTAAATGCAGTCAGGAACCAATTCAGCCTGCAGCACACAGGCTGTGCATCAACAGGGTCCCAAAGGGGGTTCAGAAAAAAAAAATCCCACTAAGGAGTCTGAGGTAGTAATTCTGTTTGCACTAACACATTTGTCTCTTCCACTGACAGAGGATACACAGAGCCATGAATCCCTTCACTTGTAAGTGCATCCACTCTTCTCATGCTGTTTTAGGCACTCCCCACCCCTGGGAGAGACACAGCTGTCCTAACCATTTCATGCACATCCAAGTGGCTAGTCTTTCAACCTAGGATAAGACTGGCACCTTTCAGGTATATGGCGAGAGCATCAGACCTCCACATCTACAATCTGACTTGAGTAAAGGCTCTGATTCTGTCACTGGAAAGACTGCAATTCATTAACATAGCTCTGCTGTGCACAGTTTGATATTTATCGTTAACCACATCCCTTTAAAACTAACCTTACTGACAGCTTATTTCTGTAAGCATCCATTTTGCTCTTCATTTAGTTTCGTCCCCCTGTGACGCTGGTGGCTCATACCTTTGGTTCCTCTGGCTACAGACCACTGGTACAACTGGCCTGCAGATAACAACTCTGACTTGGTTGCTGTGCTAAAAGTTTGCTGTTTGCATGCAGTTTCAATTTGGTTTCAAGAGGACCTGATGCTGATTTTTGCTCCTGGTTGAGCATTTGGCAGGAGCATGTAATTTTGCATGTTGTAGGAAACAGAAAGGAAGTTTTAACTTCAACTACTTGGGCTGTATAGGCACAAACAACACACACAAAGCGCACGGTACTCCCGTTTATCTCCTCTACACCTCATTTCTTCTGTTCTCTTTCTCTTTACTCTTCTGGGAATGCATCTGTCTCACTTATGCTCATCTCTCCCACACCCATAGGCATGCACTGATTTGTTATTGCTAGGTCACTTGTGATTACAGGTCTGGATGCACTAGTTTATTGCAGGGTTGTCCCTGGCTTGATAGGCTGTTTGCTGTTTTGTTATTACAGTGCTAAACCTCATTCTCCCATCCTTCCAGTTCGCTATCTTTCACACAAACACACAAACCACCACAACATATTTATTTTGAAATGGCGAACACAAAAACTGACTTGGAGTTTGCAAACAATTTGAAAGGGAATGTGGGAAAAGGGGTTACGGGCCCTGGAAATGCCAGCCTCCCTGCCCCGCCTGACTTCTCGCAGTGGTTGCCATTTTTTCTGTGGGACTGGAATATAAAGCTCCAAGTGCCGCAAGAGCTGCATGGCCATTTGCTTTGTTTGGCTGCAGAAGCCCAAGCACAGCATATTCATCTGGGAAGCTGTTAGCTGGGGCAGGGGAAAACCACTGGTCCCTTTCGGCTGTACAAACACTGGCAGTCGCTGTTCTGAGATAGATTTGGTCCCCTAGAGCAACAGGCACGAAGAACTGAAAATCTCTCAAAATTCTTAATGAGGTATTTACACTTATCGAATATAACAGCAACACAAAACAAAACAAACAAACAAAAAAACACAAATCAAACAAAACAAAATGAAACAAAACAAAAAAAAGAAACGTGTTTTGGGACCCTTCCAGAAAAAGGGGGATTTCAAAACCAAGCCTACACCTATCCTCCCAGCAGGCAAAATTTCCGGTCTATTTTGAAAAGTCCTGTGTATACCCTCACTGCATTCCTCCTCCTCCCCCTCCCACCAAAAGAAAAAGTTAAGGCAAATTTCTGGGCATAGTTTAAAAGCCACAAAACTTCCTCCATGTGTGTATACTCCAGCTCCACTGCAGATATTTGGAGTTACATAAAACTGGGCAGTTAGTGATTCTGGCAGCTGAAAAATTACAAAGTTCAGGGGCTGAGGAGGGCGTGGGCCAAGCTGAAGTTTTCCAGAGCACCGTACCAGATGGAAAGAGGAAAAATGCTTCTCTCTCGAGGCTCAGAAAGGTGGAGTTAGAAGCTCTGAACTCAAACAAATTGCAGGGAATGTTCTCCATTCCCTATTCCCTATGAGCACTGTTTGGAGATGTTGGTTATCAGGGATGGTTTGGACCTTAAAAAGCAATGAACATGCCTTTCTGTATGTGGCAATGCAATGCTTTTACAGTGACACCACAGAGACTGACATGCTCTGGTTATCCATCATCACCAGAGCCATGCAAACCTTCTCCCTTGTGAGCCAGCAGCGCGTTTCCATTTCCATCTGGCCGCTTGATGCGTAAGGATGAGATCAAAGCTCATCATGTAATAAACTGCTCTAGCTACCAACCGTGCTCCCAGTCAGCACATTTACACTAGAAGATGGTTTTGTGCTAAAACATCTGTTTACAGATATGATGCTAAACAGAATGGCTACATTTAAAAATATGGTTGAAGGCAGCTAACTCCAATGGTCTGGACTTATAACTATTGAGGTAGGAACAGGCACCCTTCTTAACTTCTCTGAGTACCCCCCAGTGTGTTAGTTAATACACGGTGTGAGATGCTGGAAGTTTTCAGTGTAAGTAGTCTCAGCTGGGTTTTACTGGGTTTTAAAACATCTTGGCTAGTCAGGCCTAATTTTCTAGGTCTGGACAGGGTTTTAAAATGTGCTTTCAAATGTGACTAGCTGTGATCACACTAAGGACAAAATAGCATTTAAACATGTGCTAGTTAACAAACAGTAGAATACTATGTCCAGTTTTAAGCCATACAGTACAAGAGAGACACTGGCAAACTGAAGCAAAGTCCAGTGGAAGAGCCCTAAAATGGTCCTAAACCAAACAATTTGAGTTCAGCCTGGAGAAGGCTAAGGCAGGAGACTTCAGATAAGATGACAGAATGAGATTAGAATTTGATTATTTTTACAAAAACGCTCTTACAGAAACCAAATTTAGAGATTTCACCAAAGATAATTCGATAATTTGTCCACTAGGAACTGCAATAACTCAATTCATGTAAGTGAAAACTGATTTTTGATTATCGTCACAGGCTAAAATGGAAAGTGGCCCAAGCTACCTAGAGAGGAGATGCTGTATATATCACAATACCAACTACTAAAAGTAACTGAATCACTTAGTCTTACGGATGAAGATCTGGTTTAAAGACTGAATTTTCTGCATGGTGTCATCAGTCCTCAGCAACAGAGGCATGACACGGTCCAGTCTCTTTACCTATTTATTTTGAACACACAAAAGACTTAAACTTCTCTGAGTATAGAATCAGTCATCTAACTAAATAAAGCTACTACTTATGTGCTATGTGGTCTTGGTCAAGTCACTCAAAAGCTTACCACTTGAGATTACGGCTCTGCAGCAGTCTAAATTAAACTAACTGTTGGCTTATGTGGTCCAGCTCTGGCTATGCATTCCCATTCCTCCCTTACACCCAAAACATTGCTCATTAAGCCATTCACCAAGCCATTTCACTGATTTAGGGGAGCATAAAACTCACCTAACAAAAAGCAAGTAACACATCCTTTGCCACAAACAAGGATCACAGGAACAGCTAAACCTATAGGTAAGAAGTAACATTTAACCTCATTTAATTTTAGATAGATGTAAATTTTGACAGGTTTGGGGTTGATTTTTTTGTTTGTTCATTGTTGAGAAGGGAAAGGGAAATTTTGAAAAACAAGATAAAGTGCTCAGTCTCCTGTACAAACCATATTCCATCATGCTTTTTCTGTTACTATCAGGTCAATTTCCTTAGGGAAATGTTGAAGTGAAACTTAATGAAACTGTGAATGCTTGCATGAAAATGTTTGTTTTACAATGAAAATACAGGCATGCCATGACAATACTTAGTGTGGGAGGGAGAACGCATTTCAGATACTTTTTGTATCTTACAGAACATTATGTAATTTGTCACTTAGATGTCACTAAGCTACATATAAAAAAAAAGATCAGACATACCAAATAAAAATTATGCAAATGCCTTTTTTTCCCTGTGGTATGGTCTGTAGGATCCAGGGTTCTGACCCAGTAATACCCTCAGTCTGGCAAGTACGTGCGTGAGTGGAAGTTGCAGGACCCTGCTGCACCACAGCACTCTCAATCTGTGCTGGAGCCCCCTTGCAGACCTTGGTGACCTGCACAGTCCTTTTTTTTTTTCTTTTCTGCCTGGGATCTGGCAATGACCTCCTGCAACCTAACTCCTCTCCCCACCAGTGTTTTCTCCAGGCTCTGAGTCGACCTGGCTAATGCTTTTAGCTGTAAGGAGATGAAAAGAAGGTAAGAAAAAAAAAAAGGGGGGGGGAGAAAAAAAAAAAAAAAAAGCAAGCCCTGCAGATGAAAGTCTGAGGCAGTGTTTTCCTTTCCAAAGTGCTGCTACATTCCCATAAGCTTGTGGTTTCCTGCATTCTGCTGGAGGGCTTTTTTTAAAAAATCCTTTTGGTGATATCTGAAGAGGGAAAATGTCCAGCACTAACAGGAGGCCTTTTGTTCTATTCGTTTCTAAGTGGACTTTAACCCAGTTACTACAGACTGAGTCACTGTAGAAACAAATAAAATAAAAGCCCTCTGTTTTGTCCCTCTGGACAGGTCAGGGACATGTTAAGTTCTGTTCTCCCTTTCCTACTTTATGGAATCAGTACTGGACCTGGCATTGCACTGCACTAATAATGAACATAGTTTATGGCTGTTCTTTTTTATATGTCCTGGCAACCCCTACAGAGTTGATATTTCAATAGAGCCAACATTTCATTAACAAAATAAATGCACAAGGGGTGTATCTATGGGTAACGAGATAAAATTAAATGGAAGAAAGGCTTGCTAGCAGGGACCAGTAAGATCTGTGTAAGCATGACACATAAAGGTGCATGTCTGAGCTATTTTGGTACTTTCTCACATCTCAAATCTCTTAATAACTCACAGCAAACAACTGCTTGTCTCTGAATATGACCGTAAGATTCCCTTGCCATCAGGCTGAATTTTAAGCTGAATTTGAGAATGAATCATGATCATTCCCTGCAGTTCAGTTTGCTATGACAAGTTATATCCTGTCACCATACATCCATTTTAGGATAAATCACAATCTATTCAGACCCCAAACATCTAAACTAAAACAGATCTAAAAAAAATAAGCATCTCATGCATAGGCCTGTAGTTCCCTGGGGCGTACTGAGGCTCTGAAAATCTTTTTGCACAAGAGGATTCACAACTGCCCCGTCTCCCCCCCTTCTCTTACCAGCCCGCCTTCCCTGGAAGCCTTTTTAGCTCCTCAGCCTTCCCTTATCTCTGCAGTCTCAGCACTGGCCAAACAGCTGCCTGCTGGAGCTGCCAGCACAGAGGCAGGCTGTAGGCTTGCCTTTGCCACCCTCTTGTACCCTCCTTTGGAGCTGGTTTCTACAGTGCTTATCTGAAGCCATTGTGTTGCCTTCCAGTAGCCTCCTTCCCAGTCCAGGGTACTCCAATTCATTTTTAAAGTGGGCCATACTGGGAGGGAGCTAGCAGTAGGTGGGCCAGCAATGCCTTTAACAGCTGTGGGGTGGGCATGCATGCAGAGGTGGGACAGCAGGAGACTGGGACACTCAGTAGGGAGAGGTTTGTACCAGCACGGGACTGCTCTGTCAGCACAGAGAACTGAACTCAAGCAAAGCCCAGACCGTGCCAGGCCATGGGTGTGAGTCAGCAGGAGCTGCACATGCGGCCAGCATCGTGCCAGGCATGGGAGGGCAGAGCACGGAGGGCCAGGACTGCACCAACACCAGCGCTGCTGTGCAGTCGGGGCTGTGCTCAGCACCACACCAGGCCTCCTGCTCCCCATTCTGGCTCCCAGTCCCCAGCAAACTTGTCCTACGGCCTCGCTGCAGAGGTTTGCTGGAGAGCAGAAGTACTTTGGCCATTTCTCCTTTTCTCAGTTCAATTTCATGTGCCTGTCTTGGGATACCTCAACCCTGAAACAGTCCAGAAACCGTTGGTCCAGAAACTCTGCCCTGCCAGAATAGCTAAGGGTAAAGGGCTTGCACAGCAAATGAAAAGCGAATGTGAACTCTTACCCTATTGTCTTGTTAACACTATATTCTGTCTGCAGGAGCCTATCGGTGTATACAAGCTGCAGCACAAGTTGTTGAAAAACAAATCAACTGGTGAACAAAGGTGGTTAGAAGGGTCTGCAATCTTGAGGCTGCACTGCATCATTATTCCTACCTTCTTACATTTCTTTTGGTTTATTCTGCAATAGCCAAAATAGACCAAAATAGAGTCTAAGTTCAGCACAATTTGGGAGTGTAGATGGCTGACTGCTCTTTCCATGTTGTGGTAGCAGGAAGGAACACCAAGAGAGCATCTTGCCTTACCTTGTTCCTTGCTACTACATGCAACTAAGATGGTCCTCACACCACTTGGGCCAATGGAAAAGATGCAAAAGAAATTCCATCCCAACTAGAGAGCTGGATAGATTCCAGAGCCTGTCAAGAGCAAGTAAAACAGCAAAACATTCTGAAGTTCAGATGGCAGATTCTTTGGGACATTTTCCAAGCAAATTTATGTTCATTTCTTGGCTGAAGCCAACTTTAAACAGAAATTAGAACAGTGAACATGGAGAGATGTTTGTGACCAGCAGAAGCAAAACATCTGGGCTTTTGCCGGAGACAACTGAGCTCCAGATGTTGTCAACATCACAATTCTAGGAGTGCCAATCGCTTTGCAAGCTGCCCTGAGAAAGGTCACGTCACTGAACTCTTGGTGACTGAATGTCTTTTGTACGGAGAACTCCTCTCCCAGATGTGCAATGCTTGCTGGAGTTCGGTGCAATTTGCTTTGTTACCAGATTAGGCAGAGGGGAAAGAGAGATCACAAGGAGATATTCTACTTTATGAGAGCAAGCTGGTCTCATAGATACTGCATGAGTTGTGCTTGTGCTAATTCCTTTTGATACATGCTGAGTGCATTCCTTGATACAAGATGCTGCCTCAAGCTGTCAGTAAGATAATGAAATATCGGTACATCAGCCCGGTCAGTTTATAGGAATGGCACTCGTTAATATAGATACAGTTTACAGATCCGAATCAATGACGACATTGACTTCATGTTTCCCTGGAGGACACTGTGCTACTGAGAGAAGTACTAACATAAGTTCATGTTAGAGCATGTCTTGCCAGCAAGTAGCATAGACAGAAGGAAAACATTTTAATCTCCTTTCAGGACAGAGGTCTTTCTCAGCCTTGGTTTGTAACAACTGAACTCCTTAGTTCCAGATCACTTCTTTTGCTTCTTAATCTTTGAGTCCCTGACACTGATAAAATGCTGATCATCAATTTTAGAAGCACTGTAACCCTCACACCACGTGTCATCTGTTTCCCTTCAGTGTTGCGCACATAGACCCCATAGGCCATGTTTGTGCATGTGACAGAGGAAGGAAAAACAGAGGACACATGATCTGAGGGTTATAGTGAGACTACGTGCATCTGCTTTAGGACGCAATGGTATAGCACAAATGAATGCAGTGTGTTTGCATGACACGGAGGCACATGACTAAGCATACCACTGGACAGCTCTGTGAAGATGTGAGTGAAACGGATTCTCTTTTGTAAAAGCTGGTCTCCCTGCCAGATTTTTTTTTTCCAACTCTACAGTTACTTCGCAATGTGAAAAGCTTCGGAATGAAATCTGTTTTTTGACACCGTGTATACTAGGAAGGCTTAAGAATCGTCTGTGTACTATCTGCTGCAGAGTCAAAATGTGCCTCAGTGAGAAGCACTGCACTTTATATAATAAATTGATTGGAAAATGGGTTTCAGCAGCAGAATAATATAACTTGCATCCATTTGCCTCTCAAGAAGGGATGCACAAAAGAGTCTGTCACTTAATTCAGCAGAGTGTTCAGTGGGTCAGCCTGGGAACGTACTTATTGACAAAAGGGCACATTATGGCTTTAGAGCTTGTTGGAATGAAGCAGGCTTAAATATGAGTGTGTATACAAATTGTTTTATCATATAAATTGTTGGTTGCTCTTTCTGATATACTCCAATGCGCAACAGCCTCTTGCTCAGAAATTAACCTAATCCGCACATGAACTGAGCTTCTTTTCCTGCTTCATTGCTATCACAAACAGCTGTTTTCTGCCTATTTGCACTTCATGCACAACTTCAGTTACCTTTTTAATTTCATAACTACTGAAGTAAGTTCATGATGAATTCTAACAGTTGTTCACACAAGGCTGCACTGCCTACATTTAGTATGCAGTATACCCAGAATCGAAGTTTAAAAAGACTTCGCATCAGCAAACGAACAATAAAAAAAAAAACAAACAGAAAGCTGTTTGAGCAGAGGAATGAATTTCTGCTAAGACCTTTGACAGTAGATTCATTGGCCTCCAGCTGATCAGACAGACTTTCGGCTACTTGCTGGCTTTATTCTCGGGCAATCTGAAGACATTTGGGTAGTGCATTTTAAACCAATTGATTGTTTTCTCAGAGTCTACATAGGGGTCGGGAAAAAGGGGAGTATCTTTCTTGCTAATGTTAGCTAGACAATGGCAGCTTAACTGTAAAGCCCCCTAAAAGAGAATAAGCCTATTGTGTCCCCAGTGTGTTTCCCACATTTCAAAGGCCACTAAGTAGCACCAGCATCTTTGCCTCTGGGTTACTGAGAAGACAGACTCTTATGCTTATTAAATGATGGCTTTCCCTAATGATTTGAAACAAAAAAGGCACACACATAGGAAGCCAGAGATGTGCACATTTAAGGCTTCTCCTGCCACAAGGTCAAACACATGAAAAGACACAACAAAAAGTTTGGCCCTGAGATACCGGAGTGGACCCACTCGCCCATCTCTCCCACACCGGCCCTTACCCTCTTTTCTACTGCGAGAGCCCCCGGTTCCAGCACAATTAGGCGCAGCACCAATGGCATTTCTGCTGCCTCTCCTTCCACTTGGCTTCACTGCTGAGAAAGAAGCTTGTTCGGCGGGGAGGCGGGCACCGCTGCCTGAATAGTCTCTGAAGCATTCATTATCTCCCGCCTAATTACATGGCCGACATAGTGTTGTTGTTGTGGGAACATTGCATCACATTAATCAGCTAGGGGATGTGCCAAGATGAAAGGGTCCCCTTGTGTCTGCTCTCTGCTGTGGAAAATGGGCAGGAGGGCGGGGGAAGGCGCGGGGTATTTATCAAGTCCCAAGGGAGGGAAGGCACAGCGGGGGCACCCGAGCTCAGCCCGGCCCCGCCGCCATCTTCCCAGGCCAGCTCTGGTGGCACGCACGCTTTTTGTGGTCACATATGGTGGAGGACTGACAGCCTCAGAGCCAAAAACCTTCACCACAGCAAGCTATGAGCAAGGGCAGTGTTGTGGCCTGCTGCTCGGCTGCTCCTCCATAGCCTGTCCTGCCCTCAGCCCTCTCTGACAAGGCAGGGGAGCTCCTCTTTGAACAACCAACTAGGCATTCAGCTTCCACCTGCCCTCTGGGCTTCACGGAAAGGCACTGTCCCTTGAAACACCCTCCAGACATGCTTTTCTCCAACAGCCTCTGGGCCAAATGTTAAATAGTAGCTGTGACCAGCCTCACGGATCAAGGTCAAGCTAGTACCCAAAAGCAAAAGTTCAATTTCTCAAAGCCTGCTGGTGAGAGCCCCAGTTCGCCCACATGGTGTAATTTTTAAATGGACTCTTGAAATCTGAGATCTCATTTCCTCCTATCTTTGTCCCATTTGTAGGACATTTAAAAGGCTTTGTAAGGCCTCGCATAGATGCTTCTGTGTGCTGGGGCTGGGGGGAGGGCTGAGGCATCGACACTGGGCTGTTTGGCACCCTGCAAAGGACCGGGTCTGACTGGAATACCAAGTGCCAGTGCTCGGCTGAGCTGTTCAATGCTGTGAGATGCAACAGCAGCGCTCCGGAGAGGATGAGGAAAGGTGATGGAAAAATGAAGACATTACGAATGCAGTTCCTTCCATCCGTTAGACTGTCACATTCACTTCTAATTCGATCAATTCAGATCAGCCCCCTTTAAAATCCTCCAAGGACTGGCACTAGCTCGGGCTCAGATCTCTTCCAGCTTCCCCTCCTGCAGGCCGCCTGCCCATCATGGCATTTCTTCACTTAGCTGTTCCGCAGGTTGACTTCAATTGCTTTGAATTTAAGCATCTCGCCTCCAAACCCTATTGTTTTTGCAATGCATCTGGCTTATTAACGTAGGCTATTAAAGCCACTTTGGAAGCAGATTTACCGAGGTGCAGATAAGTTTATCTGCCACAAAGTAGGTGTGAACGCCAGTTCCTGCTACAGTGACTGCTGCCAAGTCCTCCCACTGGTATCCCATGATCTTTTGTGGACAATTGGGGCAGCCTGCTTATCTGCATGCCACCTGCTGTGCAGGAGTCACCCTGACCCAGTGCCACCTTTCTATTCAAATACTGGTGCCGCGTCAGGTGGTGTTCTTCAGATTTCAGCACACAAGGAGCATCACTTGTGTGGTGCTGGACGGTCCTGTGCTATGCAACTTGACTTCGTTGCCCTCTGGTGAGAGGAGTACACACAACAGGGTCTCTCAACAGTTTGTTTTTTTCATGGAGATCAAATGGGACCTGCATTCTACATTACAAGTGGCAACCAAACCAAAGAAGGGCAAGCTTCCAGGGTATCTTGTTGCATATAATGTAAACCAAGTTGTATGGAGCGAGAACAGATTCTCTGTCCTTTGTGCACATACATCCTTCAAAAAAGCCCACTCTGAGAGCGGTCTGTGCACTTGCTAGCTTTTCTCTGCTGCTCAGACTGGGCTGCCTTACACACAGTGCCCTTGGTACTTTATTACTCTTCCCTCAAGCTGCCAGGACACTGGTGCTCTGGCCGTCTCCTTCCCAGTAATTCGGCAGGACGGGGAGCATTTTGCCATGTCTGTGCTCACTGAGGCCTGGGCAAACCACGGGAATGGAATCCCAACCTGAAGACAAAACATCATTTTATCCCTGGTGGTGTTAGGGTTATTATCTGAACAGTAACTAGCTGTCCTTTTTGTCTCACTTTTGCCTGACAAAAGTGAAGTTCTGAACTGAGATCACTGCAGTATATCCTGTGCTAAAACTGTCCAGCTTACATAGGAGAAAAAAAAAACCTGAGAGATAACATAGTCAAAGAACTCTGGTCTCTAATCTACCAGATAGATAAAAAGACAGAAGCACGAGGAAGATGTCCTACAGCATGATACAGGAGAGATGATGACAACGAAATGTGTCAGACTTTATAATTACTGCTAATGAGGTTAATCTAAGGGCAACTAATCCTGTGGGAGAACACAGTGTCTTGGGGATCAAGGTCTTCTCTGAAATACAGGAATGTTTTGTAGCCCTCAATCTCTAATGCCTCTCTCTTTCTGGGACATCCATGGTCCCCCAGCTCAGAAATGCCTCCTTTTTTCTGAGCCACCCCAGCAATACGCAGTCAGAGATTCCTACCCCCTCCAAGGTGGTGGCTTATCTGTTGGCATCCTGCACCCCAGAGCAAAGAATGGGTTTGCCTCCTGCTTGCACTAGCTCCTGACTGCAGAGGCACAGGCCTGTGTGTGCACTGTGGTTTGTTTTGAAAAGTGCCTTCTGATTTATGTTTTACCACCACTGCCAGATATTCCAGGTCTCCAGCTTTCTTTTGGCCCATCAGTCAAGGCATCATGAGGACCAAATGCAGATGTGCCAAATGAAGAGCTCCAGTAAGAGGTCTAGAGTAAAAACCTGCTGTTTCCATTTCCTTGTCCTTTTCATGGACCCCTCTCACTGCCACACTTGTGACTACACAACAGTCCTGCAGCAACCTTTGTGGATTAAACATTGTACAAATCATAGTGTTTCTTCCAGTTTTGGGGACTTAACTTTGAACCCTTTTTTTTTTTTTTTTTTTTTTTTTTTTGCACAGGCACCAAAAAGGTGACAATACAAAACAGCCATTGGAATTCTTTGTTTTGGCACAAAATTTCATTGCTTCTGATGAGGAAAACTATCTCAAATGTTGTCGATCCCAGTGGAGGGAAGAGAAATAGGGCAAGTGGCTGCTCTACACAAAGCTCTCCAGTCCCCAAGTGGAAGTATCTCCAAAGGTCTCTGGGAAGGCCCCGCTGAGCCACATCCAAAAAGCCCAGGACCAATCCCAAGCACAGGTACGTTCTGTTTCATTGTTTCACCCCACTCTTCATGTGACAGCTTTCTTTAAAATCCCACAGTACCTCTTTGTCATCTGGAAACATCATTTCTGGCTTGCTTTCTCTTTTTCTTGCTCTCTGATTTCCAAAGGACTCTTAACTGAGAACCTGTTTTCTCCCTTGCCTCTACACTTTACTTAACTCCACTTTACATATTCTATTAAAAATAAAATAAAATAAAATAAAATAAAATAAAATAAAATAAAATAAAATAAAATAAAATAAAATAACACTACAACTGAAAAAAAAAAAAAGAGCTAAAGTCATTTAACAGTAACTGCAGCATTAGTGCCTATCTCTCACCGGTGCCAAAGGTGAGAGGAATTTTAGTAATTCAATAGATAGATAAGATAGGAGAGATAATTTGATTTAGTATTTGGCTGTACCATCTTTCTGAAATACAGTGAGGCTAAAAGAATGCTAAAGGTCACACGATATGTTTCTTAAGGTAAAAGAAATAACTTTTTCTAAGGGGATACATTCATTCCAGGTGCAATTTTAATATTTTTAACACTTTGCCGAGAGTCACCCTTTAAAGGAAGCTCTTGTCCCACAGCTCTGCAGCGATTTTTAAGCGAGTACTTTCCCTCCCTCCACATCCCCACACTAACACCAAGGGTGCTCACAAGGAAATCCCAACAGGCAGACTGTTATTCAGGCCATTTCTGCATTTCTAAGGCTCATCGACCTTTCTTTTGTCAGATAAAAGCTTCCCATCTCTTTAAGCCCTTCATTCTTGCAATAGTCCCACAGAAAAGTTGACATCCTTGGCAAGGAGAGTGAAAAGCAGCTTGTCCGCCCTTCCCAATAGGCCAGGCTGGAGTTGTTTTAGCCTGTTTAAATCTCTCCCCTATTTATATGCTAATGTTCGGTATCAGCAGAAAGTATAAACAGTGTTGTTTACAGCTCCCTATAGTCTGTGAGCACCAAGCTGCTAGGAGAATACGGTGTACTGGCCAAAGAGATGTATTTATTGACAATGAAAACGGCCACTTCTAAGACTCTGAGAAACAAAACTGAACTGTAAAAATGCAGTGTCAGCCAACAATATAACCGTACAGAGCAGGACTGGCAAAAAGCCATTAGCCAGGGGGTCAGTAATGGGCCCCGGGGAGCTAGGAGACTTCATTTTTAACAGGGAGAGATCTGGGGAGACCTTGAGCACAGAGACCTCTGAGAAGAGAGCATCAAGCTCTTTGGCAAGGCGGCTTACATGCTCCATTTGCTATTATTGCAGATTTTTGTTAGTGGATAATGGCTCATAGCTTGGCTCACAACTCTCCTGGATCCTGAAGTGAATTAAACTCTCCTAAGAAAAACAGCATGGTCTAAAGGAGCAAGCACAGGAATTCTTGAGTTCAGATCTTGGCACTCTATTTCACTATGTGACTCTTTTCACCAGGAGAGCATTAGTTATTAAAAATAACAATAACAGCAAAACCAGGAAGCAGTGAGGATGTACATCAAAGATGTTTGTGCAGTGTCAAGCTCTCTGAAGACATTAGATACCGAGCCTGCCTCTACATCAGCCAACAAAACGTTGCCCACTGTAATGGCACTCCCTGCTCAAACTGGGGGAAATACCTGCTTAACTCAGCAATGCCTTATCTCCCAGGAAATAAAGACTAAAAAGCCTTAAAAAATCCCATCTACCACAGTGTCTACTGTGTGCAAGTCTCTCATGATTGTATAGTCACTGATGAAAGATGCTAGACTGGCTGACCTGGCAATCTTTATAATGTTTTTTTTTCACTGAAAGATGGAAAAAGGCTGTGACAAAGTTTAACTCTCATTCTTCTACCACATATATTTTTCAGCTCTTGCCAGATGTGATTCTCTTCTCTACTTCCAAGAGGGACAATCCAGGGGACTTTGACTAAAATCCAAGGGACAAGGGAACCCTCTCATGACTTGAAGTCACCCAGACCAACTGAGCTGCACCAGCTGCCTGCAGTGACAATACCACACTCTGCTCTCTATGTGGGGGGACTCCAGTGGCCAGATCATCTCCTCAGTGGCCCAAAGCACATCACACCCATCCATACCACTGCCTCTCCTGCTGGGCAGTCTCAGACAAGCTGCCAAGAAAGGACTGAGTTGTTTTTTTTTTTTTCCAGACCTCACAGTGGTCCAGCAAAAACAGTGTGAAGACACATGGGTAGGACAATGTGAATTTGCTTGGCTGTTACTGGAGAACTATCCATACATTGTAAATTAAAGGAAGCCACCTACTCAGCAACTTTGCGTCGGCACTAAATTCACGAAAGGGTAAAATGCCAGAGGACCACTTGTAATGGCATTGTGCCTTGTCAGAGCAGCACAGCCACAAAAAAAAAAAAAAAAAAGTTTGAGGTGCTGAACAATGAGAGTATTATATTGGCAAAGATGTGCTTTTCTTCCAGTGGGAATTCAGTCACTAAGTGCATCAAGAGGATTTACAGCAACCTTTTGCTGTAATAACAAGATATAGGCCTACATGAAAATCCCATGTTTGGCTGTGGCACACTGGCTAAGACTGCTCTGTCTCCTTCTTGCAGTGAGTTCCCAAAGAAGGAAATTGCTTATTTCTGCTACTACAGTATGTCTGAAATCAAGGAGTAGTCTGGTGGTGCCATGCCAAATTTTCCGATGCATAAAGTTTCTCTGTCTCCCGAGTTAAAGTAATCTGCATGTGGTCTTGCACATATTACTTACATCATCTTTTTAAGAAACTTAATCCGTCCAGTTTCAAGCTTTGAAGTTTTTCTGTACAATGTAAAAGGGTTAAGTCTACCCAGACTGCGTCAGGTGCCCTGCATGCATTACACCGCGTATTTTGTGGGATTACAAGTGCTTATCAACTGTGCAAATAAACCAGTCCAGTGTATTTATTCCACTCAAGATTGTCTGAAACTGGTTCATTTCTAATAACTGTCAGCTAAACCACTAAGCCAGGTGGGGATGATTCTTGTTGGAGCCGTTTTGAGCTCTAACAGCAGTTTCTAAATCTCCTTCCATTACTTATTATTAATTACTGTTTGTTAAGCACCAGCAGTGCAATCGGTGCTAGGTAAAAGACAAATAAAGGCAGCCCCCGTACCAAGGGGTTAACCTTTAAGCACAAGGCATATCAATTAAGATCACAGTATGAACAGCGAGAGACGCCTTGAATCTGAAGCCAGGAGCCGGGATTTCAGTGATTGTATTTCTGGCGTCTGTGTCTGTAAGAGGATAAAAAGGCACAGAAGTGTTTTGGGGTAGGTGGGGGTTTCGGTCAAATTGAAAACTGACGCACCTAAAACTAAGAGGGAGAACTGCAGATGCACTTCTTAGATATGTGTCTACAGAAATATTAATAAAGAAAAGGCTAGAATGTAGTCTTACATAATTCATTGCTGCTGGGACACGGGCCGGGAGGGAAGAATGGAAAAAACAGTCCATAAAGATGCCAATAGTTTCTAAGCAGAAACATCTGTTGAAGTCTTAAAAACGGCCAGGCCTGCAGCAAGCTCAGCAACAGGAAAGCCTGTAGTTGATCACCCCTACCCTCATCAGCCCCATGCGCCCCTGCCCCTGGGATCCGCGCGGAGCTTGGAAGATAACTGACACCATGAATCAAGCCCGGCTTCTTTCTTCAAGGGGAAAGGGGAGGAACAGAGGGCCAGGATGGGCGTCCGGGGAAGACGAATGATTATTTGGAATGGAGGTATTCAGGAAGAGTTACAAAAGAGTAAGGGAACACGCAAAGGGAGACCTAGTGGCTTATCCACTCTGCCCCAAAGGGGCCAGTGCTTGGAATTTCCATTGCTCTGTCCAGTTTAATTTTAAATGTCTCAAAGCAAAAGGCCTCGCTCCCCTCGGGAGGCTATTGCAAAATCCCACAAATCATCTGTGTCTTTTACATGACTGCCCCTTCCTTTGTGATAGTTCATTTAATTTTCTTTGTTTTCTCTTGATATTCAGCACTGCCCCTAGACATATCAGTTCCAAACAGCAATTTCTTCTTCCTGAAAACATTTTTCTCCCTTCTGCTGTCTTCTCTCAAGAAAAGAGCTATCTTAAAAATATCTGTGGAAGTTATTATTTTGTGCACCTCTGCAGGATCTGCATCTGCCTGCCGGAAGACAGCATGGTTCTGTTGGATCTTACAAGGCTCTGTGAAATGGGGACCTCAGCTGCTGTATTACAAGAGAAGTATAAATTGGCAAAAATTCTTGTATAGTAAGAGTTTGGAGCTTTCCCTTCCCAATCGCTGATCATTTCAGATGCCAATTTTGGCAAACTGCTTACTAGGTCATGTTAAAGCTTCTTTAAGTATATAAAACTTTAACCACCAAGAAAGCCAGACTTCAATCAACAACAATGAAAAGTTTAACTACCAATCTTTGGGTAGGATATTCCATTTTTCTTTCAAATCCAAAACTCAAGCAGCCGATGCTATCTGTGGGATTGGGCAGCAACCTAGCAGTAAATTTCTGAGTTTATAAAGGATCCTCTTTTAGAGTCAGTGGTGACTGGAGGATCATGAGAACTGTATTTCACTTCTCAAAAAAGGTAATATTCGAGTGCTTGGGATTTCTAAAGTATTTACCCTGCACTTCTGAAAATCTAAGCAGAAGCCTTCCCCTCCCTTGAAGTAATCTCTAACATTTTCCTGTTTTTCCATGTAAAGAGAAAATAGCTTTTCTACATAAAGCTAGACCAAAGGGTCAACATATGACTTCGATTGGAACTCTTGCTGTAATGTTAACTGTGCAATCCACACACAGAATGACAATAACATAAATGAGCAGAGCGGGAGGGAGCAGAGTAGTGGTTAAAGTCATCAGATGCTCAAAAACAAACTCTGCAGTTTCCACTATTCATCAGTTTTCGGATTTTGACCTAAGTCTGCACTCAAATTGGCACTTTGTGATTTGCTTCCTGGCCCAAATGCCCAGAGTCCTCAGCGCTGAACATCAAAGAAAAAGCTTGCTGCTTGAGTGGCTCCCTTCCAGCCTGCCTGGCTCTCTGCTCTTCCCCATCTTTTGCTTTTTTCATTAGATAGGCAGCTTTGGATAAGAAACTATGGAGCTTTGCAAGGCTTTGGGGATCCATTTATCAACTTTTGTAAGATCTTTTCCACCTTGACGCTTTTGCTTTCTGGCTATTTCTAGAAACACTGGATTAGGGAGGACTTCCTGATAGTGACCTTGTTTATGTTGTTGGTTGCAGAGCTACTTATCCTTACTTCAATGTCAGCAGTGGTACAAATAACATTACTAGTAGCAGTGGCACTAGACCTAGCTTTTTCATGTCACGCAGCTCAAAATGCCTGACCAAAAGGCCTTATCAGCAGCTTGGCTTCCCTTTCAGGTGTAGAGCAAAGTTTTCACGCTGCATGTGAGGCACCGGATGACTTCAAAGAACGAGAAACACAAAAAGGATTAGGGAGCTTCTTGCTTCCCGCTATTCCTCCTGCAGATTTGTAGCCAGTCTCAACCAGCTGCCTGCATCCAGTCTGGGCTCACGAAGCCCCAGTTCCCCGCAGGTCCTCTGGCAGCACACAGGAAGGGAACGGTCTCCAACAATGCAGGAGTAAAGGGAACTTTTAACTCAATGTTAAGCCTCTTAAAATATGAGCTGAGGTTCCTCTGAGATTTTATTAAATCTGCCAGCCTGTGAAATACTGCCCAGTGGATCAAAGACACAATGCGCCCTTTCTTAGCTTGTGTTCAGCTCTTCATGGATCTCCAAAGGGCAGTAGGGCTGCAATGTCTCGTTAGGTCAGTCACTAAATACAAGGAACCCAAAAATTCACCAGAGACCAAGAGTCAGGATGGGACTCTGCCATCCCTTGGGGAGCACGACGTCTGACCCTTTTAATTCATCTTCACTCCCTTCTCCCCCCAGTACACTGAGAACCACTCACTGCTGCCGATGTATAAAACCCTGCCACGACAACTACTAAAAAGGGCAGCTCCATGCTGGCATTGATCCTGCCTTCATCTCACTGCATTCATTGTCTATGAGAACAGAGGCAGGATTAGAAGGGGGTTTAGAGTGCAACCAGGCAGTAAGATTAATAACTGCTCTTGGGTTCATTCATGATCAATTGAGTGTGTGTGAATCTGCAGAGGACCTTCTTTAAACAATCAGTAGGGATAGTAGGGGCGGTTGTGGGACCAGAAATCCAGCAAAGCACGTTTCAGTTACACAGCATTTCTTGTGGGGAGGAATTACAGGTTTTGCTATCTCTAAGTCTGCAAATATGGCTCTGCTTGTGTAGATCTGCTGGTATTTACCCCCAGATCCATTATATACCTTATACTACCCAGAAAATCTACTGACTCCAACGGGCACACAGTCAAGCCTTATGTGAAGGAAAGTTTGCTATCAGGAACGCTTCCAGGTACACACTCGAAATGTGTCAGCTGCTTTTTAAACAAATTAAACACCTTGAAGCCTACAGAATAATACATTTCACCAGATTTGTCCCAGCTTTATCTCCTACAAGTAAATACAGATAAATCACATGATCTGGTTCCTTTTCCTGGAGGGTTAAGCATTTCCTTTAAGAATTCTTGTATATGTGAATACAAGATACAGCACGCACAGAGGTCACAGAGGTGACTATTAAATGGGCTTTCTGTGAACCACCACGTTGGTAAGACCTGCCTGCTCCAAGTTCAGGAGTTGCTCATGTACAAATGAAAGGTGCAGCCACTTGTGAATCAAAACTGTTTGGCCATGTTGTCCATTGATCACCTAATTCTGTTAACATCACAAATCAACGTATTTTTGCAGGACTTCGACTGAAGAGTAACCCAGGTGCACATGAGTGGGGAGTGCTTCTGGCCACCACTCTGCTGGGAGTGAACTCACGTGGAAAAGGCACATGCTGGGCTCTGATTAAAGAATATGCAGCATCATATTATGTTTATTTCCAGAAATACCCTTATTTTCTATGTGTGTCTCACTTTTTTTTCCTGAAAAACATCAAAATGAAGAACAAGCTACATCTAAAGGAATGCCCACATCCACTACTGAGATGGTGCTGAGGGTAGCAGTTGGCCTCCCTACACGGTACTACAGAACAACTTTGGAAAAAGGTGAAAAATAAGTTTCCCTATGTAATGGTCAACAATACCTCATAGGCATGTCAGTGCAGCCCTGGAATGCCTAGGGCCAGGCTTCAAAAATGTGGAGCCCTCCAGGCATTTTGCTTGGCCTGACAAAGGACAGGAGGGAGGGCACATGGTCGCTCTGCCCCTGCTGCACTCCCTACCACGTCCTGTAGGACCAGAATTCGTACTTGAAATAATGGAGCATTACCTGAATAGACATCCCACAGCCTGCATACAGCAGCTGGCCCTATTCCTAAGCATTTAGAAATTGGCCATCCCGATTTAATTGAAACAGCAGGAGAATTTATGGAAGCAAAATTTAATTCCCCTAACTGATAATTGAAAGATTAACTTCTGGAGGGAATGCCTTGAGATTTTTAATGACCACACACGATCAGGACCTTGGTTTAATATCTCAGCTATCCATATAGTGCTGACTAAAAGAGTGCTGAGGGTAGCAAAAAAGGGAAAAAAAAAAGGGGGGGGGGGAGGGGGAAAGACATATAGGCCTGTGCCACCCAATATGTAGTGTAAAGAGGTTAGTGTCAGACCCCAAAAATCTGTCTGTCCAAGGAACTTCTTATTGATTAGCAATTTATACTGGCATTAGTGAGAAGGAGTCCAGGAAAAACAGAGCTGCTACAGTGTGTTTTAAATCAAAACAAAACAAAAAATTCCCACAAAACGCCCACATGCTCTTGTTTTCATTAAGCCAAGTGCCAGTGGCTTCTGCAGACCTCAACCAAGATCGTTAATGTTCTGACTTGGACTACCTTTATGGGACCACCGTATGAGACGCTCATATTCACTCTCCACAGTAATTTTAAATTCTGTTTCCAATTCGTGCTAACCTCTTACCTCCCCCAAAACATTCATGAAAAATACACATTGGCATTGAAGGGAGAATGCAGCCCTTCCCATTTAACACGATACACTGGGGCAAGGGACAGGGGAAAGCAGAAGCAGGCTGTTCAGTGAGGCTGCACCAACTGGCCCAAGGTAGCTCAGCAATAGCTGTGTGGTGCTTTATCATCGCAGGGCTATATGACTTGATCAGATTATTATGAATTAGACCTTCTTAAATGCTGCTGAAACACAAACCTCTTCGGCCGCTTTAGCCCAGAGCAGATGATGGAAATCTCCTTTTTTGCTGATATGAAGCTGCTCTGCTTTGGGTTGGAGGCACAGCAGTCGGAGCAGCAAGGAGGACAGTGGGTAAGCAGAACGCATCGGTCTGCCAGGCTGTCACACCAGCACTAAACTCACTTAAAAAAAAACAACCAGGAGAGACAGCTGGTAAGATATCTAAGAATGCTGATACTTCTGAGAAGGGGAGTGAGACACGGGTCATTTGTAAAAATAGCAGAAACCCTGTCTGTAACTTCAGCAACGTTCAACTTTTGTATTTAAAAGGGTCCTTGGAGGCTGCGGCTTTCGTGCCCATACCCCAGCTCCCAGGGAGCCTGGGAAAATAAGCTCATTGTGTCGGAAGGCCTTGAAAGGGAAAGGCGGCTTGCGGGAGGACGGGAGGAGGGGAAGAGCAAGAGCCCAGCTTGAAAACGCATGGAACGAACTAGAAAACAAACACGTACCTACCCCGGCACGCACACAGGCCCTTAAACTCTGCCTGAACTCCGAAATCTGAGACCAAGCTGGTTTGGGAGCCACTGCTCACTTTTCTTCTTCTTCTCCCCCCTCCCATTTATTTTTTTTTAAAGTCATCGTTTTGTTTTCAATTACCTCCTCCTTTGTAAGGAGGAAGAGAAAAATCAGCAAAGTTTTGTGCGCGCGCGTGTGCGTGTCTCGCAGGCAGCTCAGGAAGAGCGAGCTGTCAAAAGCCCAGCCCAGTGTCTGGCTTTCTTGGTCCTGGTGAGGATTTTATAAATATTTGGGAGGTTGCACGGGGCGGGGGGGCTGCGGGAGGGCGGCTCGATAACTTTTGGGCCCACACAGCACACAAGTTTTGAAAGCCTGCTTTTCATTAGCATCGCCTAGCAACCCGCTCATCTGCTGCAAATCTCATCACGCCCCAGCAAAGCATCCACGGCATGCTAATCTTTTCATTTAATAGAAAAGCTGCTGTAATCTTTCTTCCTTTTCCTTTCTAAAAGAGCAGACAATAATAACGATAAAAAAAAAAAAAGACTCCAGCCCTGCTCCTCCTGCTGCCCCGCACCCCCGCCGGTGCTTTTGCCGACCCAGCGCTGCGCCGCGTTCCCATGGCCGACCCGTGTGTGTGTGTCCTGCCTGATACGGCCCAGCTGCGAAGGCGAGCTTGGGTCAGTTTTTGCTTTTTGTGTCAGGCGTGCTGGGAAGGGCGGGAGGAGAGGGGGAGTATTTTTCTGGCTCTGTGCTGAGAAAGGAAGGAGGAAGGCAGGGATACGGCACTCGCAGGCAGAGCGGCTTAAAGGCAATCGCTGGCTGCGGATCCTGTAACCGAAGCCTCCCCGGCAGGCAGGAGAGAACTGGTTTGTTCTGGTGTGTGCACATGCATGCGTGTGCATGTTTCGGTGTGGTGCACAAGCCCGAGCTCTCCCTACATCCACAGGAGGAGGGCGAGTGGTGCTCCCCAGCCGACGAATTCCTCCCCCGAGCAGCTGCACGGTGAGCCCAGCGCTGGAATCTCCCCGGGCCTTGCCTGTCCTTTCACTCCGAAAATATCACGCCTAAGGGGAGGGGAAGTGGTTTGGACAAAATAAGATTTGACCTGAGCATCTGCCCAGAACTGAAACCAAGCGTCTGCCTGCCAGAATTGTTGGCTTTCGATAAAGCTCTGATCATTTCTCTTGCCACCTGCCCATCTTCAAGCATGTCTGCGCTTTACGGGCCCACCCGGAAACACCAATCTGTCGTGAAACAGGCCATGCGTACAGCTCCTCAGCTGGACTCTGAAAACATGCAGAAAAGCACATTTTCAACTATCCAGGCCCATTTTTACAGATAAGCGCTCCAATAAACAAGGTCTGTGTTACCCTGCCCTGTGCTCTTCTGCCAGTCTCTTTCCCCTCTCTTTTTTTTTTTTTTTTTCTCTTTTTGTCTCTTTCTTCCATCTTTTTCACACTTTCAAATATGTCTTCTCCTCCCCGCTCAGAAAGAAGAAAAGTCCTCAGAAGTGCAGTTATGGGGGTGCCCCCCCTCTGCTTAGCACCCTGTCCTATTTCCTGAAGCTCTGACCCTTGGCCACCACCACACACACACGTGGCGATGGACAGCAGGCTCCCTCACAAAGAAAGATGTTTCCTTTTCCCCTCTCCAGCATAATGCTGGAAGCATTCCCATTAGTGAGGTGCTATAAAGATGACTGCAAGATCACAAGGCCCTAAAGCAAAGATTAAGTCACTTTGGGCAATAACGTTGTTGTCACACCTAGGGAAATGACAATGGGGCCATTGTGTAACAGATCAGGTAGAGATACTACAAATTTCCTAAGAAACCCAGATTAAAACTGGAGCAGTATGATGCCTTGGAAGCAGTAAATGTTATGTAAAGTTGGAAAAGATACTGATATTGTGGAAAACGTCACAGTGCTTTACATTCTTAAGTGGTATCAGGGCGAACAATTTATTTTCATCCCTATTCTTACATGTATAGCCCCAGTAACAAAACTTCGGAGAGCCCAGCCGAAAGGATGGCTGTAGGGCCAGGGGAAAGGACTCTGAGGAAGTTCAACCAATCTCAGCAACATCCTCTGGCAACAACTTCAAAAGGTTTCACGGAGCAGAGCGCCCACAAGCAGATGAAATGAGACCCTTCATGCACCATTTACTGCACTTGACAGGGAAGAACTGCCAGGTTTCAGAAAACACAGCCACCTCCTCTCTCTGCTCTTCTAAACAACTCCGGTGCTACCAGCTCCAGCTCCCTGCGCTGCAAACGTTTTCAGAGCCATCAATCAGGTGAAAACCCTGTTCCCTATGCACACACTGGGCTTGAAACCATTACGGGCTGGCTCTGCTCCCACAGCCAGCTGGAGACAGAGGTGCTTCAAATGCGTTCTACGGGAAAGGAAATACAAACCCCACCTTCGGTGGTTTTTAATTAAAAAAAAAATCTCAAGCCTCATTGGTTCTCAGGAAAACATGGACTTGGCTCATGTTTAAAGTGATAGTGTGGAAATAAAATTAGTGTTTTAACAAATTCCCTTCCCTCTGTTACCAGGACTGCTAACAAAAGGGCTGTTCACTGTAAAAATAAGACTTTCTGGTCACTGGGAGGCAGGTATTTTGGGCTTAAAAGACGAGTGAATTCAGTTATGAATTGACTCCTCTTGCTAGGAACTTGCACCTATCTTTTTACAGTCCTGCATTTCTTTGAAATCAGTTCTGGACTATTCCAGGGACAGTCAGCTCTGTTAGGCTGGATAACAAACAGATAGCAAAGTAATTGCGCCAGATGGCAGAGAGCAGCTAGTGAGGAATTGAATGCCACTTATCCAAATGGTAGATCATTTCCTGACAACTATCATCTCTATAGAGATAGAGGAGGATATATTCTTGTGAGTGGAAAATAAACTGGAACGGAAACAAGGTTCCTTGGTTGGGGTGCAAACTGTGATAATGGTAATTTTTCTGTAGTGTCCCATTGAACAGAAATTAAATACGTGACATGTCTCAGTTTGGTCTTTGGCGAACTTACAGGCAGGTTTCTGATACGCCAGCCTAGCTGACATTCTTTTTGGTAGAATGAGCCGAGAAGCCAAAAACTGAATGAACATCCTTCAGGCCCCCAGAGGACAGGAAAGGACTTAAAAGGTTATAAAACATACTAGTTTTTATTTCTGTCAACATAAAGGTAAGGAAACATGACTGCAAGCTCCTCTTGTTAACACTGAGTTCAAGTGTGTGGATACAGCTTCCTCACAACCTCTACTGGAGAAAAAAATGCTAGAGCAGCAACAAATCATCTGTAATGTTCTGTGCTGGGAAAGACTCAGGGATAAGCAAACAATAGGTCCTTATATGCATCAACCTTTTTAAAAACCAAATTGTAACAGCTTCACTGTACAATTTATTCTGCTTGCTAGTGGTCATGTTCCTGCAGTATTGGTAAAATGACAGCTTCCAGTGAACAACACACAGAAGACATTCACATCACTGGACAAGGCTGAGAAATACAAGCTTTCACGGTGTTCTGCAGTTCAAAGGGAGGAAAGTTTGTCATATTGGCAGAATATTAGCTGAGGGAAAGAAAATGTGTGAAGGCAGTTAAATAAGGTTACACAGGTGCTGCTACTTCAGACTGTGGAAAAGAAATAAATTGTAATACATGTGAAAGAAAATAATCTCCCTAACGCTCGAGTCTCCGTATGCAGGGATAAAACCACAAGCCTGCTTCAGGAGTGTTGCCCTCCTCGAACCAGCCAAACATCACACTGACATTCTTTAGTGACTTGTGGTTTGGGGAGACGGCCATATGCAAAACTGAGGGCTGCACTGTTCTTAGAACTAGGAACTATTTGTGTATGTTCTGGTAAACTCGGAGATGCAATCAAGCCAAAGAAAATTTTACAGGCTAATAGATCTCCGTCTCATGATAAATTTTATAGTCTCCTAAGACGATTTTATCATTTCAGGCCACTCCTCACCCCTTGCAAATCAACAGAGAGTTTCCAGTTTTAGTGGGAAGATGAGAAGGGTTTAAATGCTGCCAATATCAAAACACAGCATTTCAGACTAGTTGGAATTTGGAGCAAGACTTCTGTGATTGCTAGAAATAGGTCAAACTCAATTACATCCGAGAGTACTGCAAAACTTTAAAGAAACCCAGGGAAAGAAATAAATGAAGTTATTACACTACTAAAAAAAAAAAAAAAAGCCCTTACCTTGAACTAATTTGTACTGAAGTAGATACAATTTTACCAAAGGGATTTTTAAAATTTAAATTGTTAGGTAGGAAGAATTATTGCCTTATGCCTTACCAAAAGTCATCTTTGTTCTGGACTGAACTACTATATATATGTATAAATTTTTTAAGAGAATTCATACAGGAGATACCCTTAATGTTTCTACAGACTGAGCCTATCAGTGAAAAAATATCAAGAGTTGGACTTGTTACTAAACATGGTATTTTTTATTAAAAACAAACAAACAAACAACAACAACAAAAAAACAAACTGGCTTCACTAACTTCTAGTTGTATTAAACAGGTATAAAAAGAAAAAAATTAAAAAAAAAAGGTAAAAATACCAGGTTTTAGTTTATCATTGTCAAGCACTTCTAAATATAAACTGGCAAATTGCGTCACCCCTCCACATTCCACCACAGGAAAATGCTGGTATTTTTAGGGTTCGGGTAGCTTTAGATCTAAGATGCACCCTTTTAACTGCCTGCACAAGTAGCAGCCATACTGGTCTTTCTAAAGGCAAGAGGGGATTGAAGCAGGCATCTTGCCAGCCAATTGCTATCTAACAGCAAAACAATGAGATTTAAAAACCCCAGTGTAAATGTAAGGCCTGGAGATGAGCCCCTTTAAATTCCATCTCCCTGCGTTTTTTTCTCCTCCTTATCTCAGCCCTAATCTTAAACCTCATCACAGCTGTCACCTGGCCCATCAGTGTCCTGCTTCCACTCTTTGCTGCTTCCCATTCTTGTTCCTTCAGGATGCCCAGAGAATTACTGTGAACGGGGAATATCATTTAACATCACATTTCCAAACACTGCCTACCAGTGACTCAGCAGTTCATAAAGGCAAGGAAAAGGTGTTGCAAAAGATGGATTCATCTTGTTCTGAAACGTGCTTAGAGTATTGTTGGATAAATTTTCATATGAAAATAAAAATTCTTTCCCTTTTTTTCCTCTTAATATCCCATCCATCATTCGTTCAGTAACATGCAATCTGTACTACAATAAGAGAGGCAACAGGGCTTCTTAAAAAAACAGAGTTGCTTTAATCACAGGTCAGACAACATGTTTGTTCCCAACAATACTTGAAACTATCAAAAAGAAACTTTCCATCTAAATCATCCAGAAGCAAGTCCCTTATATAAATATTCCTGGCCCAAAAGCTATGGTAAGTTTACAATTAGTTGAAAACAAGATTTTGTAATGGAAAGCATCAGACAACTGCAACAGCCATAGTCTGATTAGTTCTGCCTTTGCATCAACGGTGCAGTGACTGCAATTCCCAATGGCAGAACAAGCAAACACATCCAAAACAACATCCAAAAGGACTCCTTAACAGATCACTTAGGACACATCAATATATCCAGATGCTCCCAGCTGCCTGAACAACAGGGGCAATTCCATGCCTATCTCTGCGCTGGTATTAACTCATGGGTGTCCTCTGGAGGTCACTGCCTGGGCTTTCATGTGGTTACGACGCCTTTGTGGTAAATCCTTTCTGGTTTTGCAGGTGTAGAGATACGTGTCTTACAAACACAGCTTTCTCCTAACTTCTCTGCTCCCTCCTTTTGCCAGCAATTACTCAAAAAATGCAGAAAATATAGCAAAAACAAACAAGGATTGCCTGATCAAAGCTTTCTCATTCTGTTCTACCTGAAACTCAGTTTAGTGCCGATAAAAAGTAACAAGCCCTAGGAATGCTGGGCTCAGGAGTTCTCTAACTACCAAACACATCAGGGATGAGCAGCAGCACAATTCCCCCGTCTGCCAGTACACGGCTGCTGCATCCTCAGGCAGAGGAAGGCTGAGGACAAGAAAAATCCAAGGCCTCTGACCATGCAGTCTGGGACTTCCATGCTGACACCACCACCTTCCCTTCCCAACCATCATCTTTCTGTAGATAACTGCAAGGAGCACTGCTGACTCTTTTCAGAAAGACTAAAGATGCTTCAACCAGTTTTAGCTGGCCTAAAAAAAAACCCAGAGGATTGTTTTTCAGCCAGTTTAAGCCAGTTCCTGCAACTATTCAGGTCAGGAAAGTGCAAGTGCCAGTATAAGGGAAGGCGAGGGGAGCACACAGCTGGGAGCTGAACAAGCAGGAGCACAGCAAACCGATCACTTTAAATTGCCATGGAGATGAAGCCTAGCAAAACGCAGGAAGAAAAAATTTGCAAAGAAACACTTTGCAAATCTACTGAGTTAGCTCATGAGCTCCTACATGTTCGCTCCTTAAAGCTAAAGCATTTCTTCAGATATTTGTAAGAGATCTTCCCTGCTTACAACAGAGGTAACTGGGCCCTGCTCCACTCCTTTCCACTGAAGGCAGTGGAAAGAAATCATGCTGCTTTTGAGCAGCAATGGCAATCAAGGCAAGAAAAACAAAACACAACCAACAAACACAAGAACAATGAAACTAAAATATAGCCATGCAAAAGTAGTCCAGAAGGACAATTACAGACAGCAAACTACCGTGAGAGAAGTGGTAAATGGAGCCACTTTGGGTTTTGCACTGAAACCTGCTCTGTTGAACATCCTGCACTAGCTGGAAAGTGGAAATGATTTACAGTAGGCAAATATCCTGGTGTGTGACAGCTTGAATGCTGGCACAGTTGCGGATATAAATCGATGCTCCCCGGCTTGTAAATTAAATAAGCTTTGAATTCTTTACGAATCGGCAAAGTGTGTATAAGCTGCTCAAAGGCAACCTGGCGTGTACCTAAGGTAGGCTATGGCCAGACGCTCTCTGTGCAAACAGCTGTCTTAGTCTGAGATGTGACTGCCCTCCAGCTGCTGTACCTGCCACCCTGCTGAAGGCTGCCGTCGCCCCAGCTGTCGGCGTGAGTGCTCCTAACCCGCTTCAGGCAGGATTTGTCACGTCAGTGTAAACGACTGGTTTGAGCTCATGCACCTTTCCCTTGCAGGAAACATAGTGGGGAGCGCACACACGAACCCCTTCCACGGTCGGAGGTGGCCAAGAGAGGTCACTGGTCAGTAATCGGGCTGAGTACTGCTCCCAGCTGGCTCTGGAGGAAGGGGGCTGCCCAGAGTTTTTGACTGCTTTCTTGTTTACATCTGGAAATTGCATGGGTTTAAGCAAATGTACAGTTTATATCCAATTCTCTTAACTACTGTAAACCCTTGTGTAAGCACTTACTGAAATTTAGCTTAAGCATGGGTGTGGCATGAGTTTCACTAAATCTGTTAAACTGATTTAAATTAAACGGGTGGGATTTCTGTGTGTTAACAAATCCTTTGCATCCCCAGGAGGGCAAATTCTCCCATTATGCACATACCCACGCAGGAGTAAACATGCACACAGCAAGAGTAAATCACATCAGAATTTGGCTCTGCTCTAAGCCTAGACCAAGTTTTAAATGGTAACAGATCCCAAGTGACAAATAACAGCAAACCTTGTATTCCTTTACTATTATTCCCAGGGCAAAAACACTACCTCAAATGCAGGGAATATGAAGCTTTCCATCCTCACCATCCCTGCACCTATTTTCCTCACGCTCAGGGACAAGCTTTGAGCAGAAGTGTGCAAGAACCTTGGTCTCCCAGTACTTCAAAGGGTAGAGGTCTTGCAAAGCTCCATATCCTGCCTGCTCCAAAGAATGGAGCAGAGCTGCCTTTGGCTTATGGGGGAGGAGAAAGGAAGTGCTTGTAAGCCTTGAATACAACCAGCACATACAGTAGGTCTGATTCTTGTCCTATCAGCCTTGACGCAATGTGTCCTTTTCCTCCAGCTACTTGAGATAAACAGGAAAGCAAAAAAAATCAGTGCTGGAAAAAATACAAACCAGTTAGGAAAGAAAACGTTATTGTCAAGTGTTCTAATGGTGATTTCAAACAATAGCGAGTACAGTATGTCATATGAAAAACACTGCTACGATAGCCAATCATACAAAAACTAGAAAAAAAAGACTAAAAAAACTCACACTACAAGAATAGGTAGTGATTACAAAAAATGCGTTAAGTCACTACAAACAGCTTATAAGTAACAAAGCCTGCAAAGTGGTAATATTCTTGCACCCATTTTTCTGACTGGGAAAGTACTTTACAGACAGTTTAAGAGGTTTGCTGTGGTTTGCAGAACAATCCCATTTTGTACCTGAGTGGCTGCCTAGCAAAGCCTTGAATTGCACTACCTTCCTCTAACCATTAAACCATACCAAAAAGAATTCTTTCATTAATGCCTTCGTACACAAAAACAGGTGAAAACTGGTTATAGAGTGGAAGCAATCTGTTTTGGCACTCAATGCTACTTCCAGGAGCCAAGTCAACTTTCTGGTGTGAATGTAGTAGACTTCATACCACTGAAAGGGCTCATTCTACAGCTGAAGACTATAAAACATATCCTTTCACAATGATGTTTGTACCTCTGGAGCAGAAATCCCTACTGAAAATATAGGTAGGTTATGAGAGCAGACCTCACTTATACATTTTGTATTTATAAGTTCTGTTTATAAATACATTGGATACAGTAAGTTAAATTAGTAATGAAGGGCACAGCTTCACATAAACCAGTGCAACTCGGTGACGTGATGAGAAATGCCTGAACCAGTTTCATCTTTTATTAGTGGGCTTTTATCATTTGTAGCACGGACATGAGGGGACTTGAAGAGACCCATTCATCTGCTCAGTTAATTTAACAGATCTCTTTTTCACTATGGAGTATGATATACTGTCACAAATAATTAGCAGAAATATGGAAATTGATATTTTCCAAACTCTCCAAATGCTGTATCCCACACATTTTCAAGAAGAATTTCAGAATTATCTGAAGGCATTTACTTATGTTATCCAGTCACTCAACAAGTGCAAAGCTGAGCAGACGTGAGAACTAAGGCGTTCCTAGTGTCCATCAACATCTTCTACCCATTAGACTGTGCTGCTTATTCTCATTCTAAAAGACATAATTGTGATTAAGAATGGGTGACTATTTTTATCTGATTAACCCATTAAAAACCTCCCTATTCACTGAACTGTATGCAATGGGCTTCTATTCCAATTTTTAAAGAATGTTGGTTCGTATCGAAAAAGCAACAACCACAACCAACCAACAAACACACAAAACCTCCCCACACCCTTGTTAAAACTGCCATTAAACGAGTGTCTTGAAGCGTTGTGGATGGACTCTACCATGCAGACAGTACTCTCCAACCCAGTCCTCCCACAGAAAGGATTGTAAGGCGTTATTAAAGCAAAGAGAAGAAAGCTGCTCCCAGGACATCCTGGGGGAACACACGCCCCCACTGCTGCTGCAGAGCATGCCCTGCTGCTCAGGTCGTGTGGCCTCAGTTCTCCACGAATGCAGCTCCATGCTCCCAGTGCTGCTGTACCTGTCCCAGGCATGCTCTGCCACTGCCTGGGGTTGTTTGTTCCTTTTTCCATTCACAAGTCAAACCAACACTTGTATTTTCCTCACGCTCTACAGACTTCTGCTGGACCACTTGGCTCTTTCCATATAGCAGGGCATGATAGTTGGATTTACCTACTTGCTGCCTCCTATGGAGGTTTTTCTCTTGTACCTCTCACCCTGCTTCTGCTTTCTTTCCTTTCTTTCCTTAAACCCAGCTGAGAGCACTACTGTTCTGGGCTGTGCCCTTTGGTTGTGGGGTTGTCCACCCTGTTCCCAAGACGAAGTCTCTGCCCTAAAATGCAGGTCAAGTAAGTTAGCACTTCTGTGAACTAAGCATTCTCTTTGAATACTATGAAAAAAAATAGCTTGTTCACCAAAGAATAGAAGAAAAGAAAGGTTTGTAACTCCTAACAGAAAACACTTCCTGGAACATAAAGCTGGGAATGTATTGGTATGGTCAGCTCAGGCTCAGGAGAGCCAGCAGCAAGAATACCAGCCTGCAGGCTTCACTTTCTGTTAATGAAGTGGCTTTTACAAGAGAATTGTTATCACATTATTAGAAAAAAAAAAAAAAAAAAAAAAAAAAAACACAACAAAATACTTCCAGAAAAAAAACAGCATACTATTTTACGCATCTGAACACTTTTCCTCTCACACTCCCACGCAAAAGCACAGGCTGTGACTCCACACTAAATCTTGCTTTCCATCATAAATCAATCTGAAGGAAGAGATTATTCTCTAGCTTCTCTTTATTAATTACTTTAGTTAAAGTTATGTGTTAAAATATCCACCACTGATTTTCTAAGCAAACAAACAAACAAGTAAAAATCAAAGAAACCTATGAATTTTGACCATTATGGGAATTTTTGCTTCTCATCTCTTGAAAATAACATGACCCATAGCCCATTTTTCAGGCCAGATTTCAATCCTCTCCAGCCAGCTGTCAGGAAACCACAGAAGGTGCTTGAAAGAGCACAAGAAATGGCTGGTTCTAATCTGAAGGAAAAAAAAAAAAAAGTTGAGGAACAAGGCAGCTACTTGTGGCAGAATGTTATTTTTTCTTCAGTCTCTGCCTGCATATTTTCACAACATGTGTACTCTGTTACCCCGTCACTTCCCTCTTTTCCTTGGGTAAATATCTCTGCTTTGGAATAAAAGAAGGCCCAGGGGTGCTACTTGTAAGGACTGCACTCGCCTTGATATGTTGTTTTTGAACTGAACGCATACAATGGCCACATTTCAAACTTGGACCTTTGCCATTATAGATGTTGCTTTTAGTTTAACCTTCTCAGATGATGGGGAGGGGGGAGGCTGGAGGTAAGGAGGAGGCTGTGAGTGGGGTCATACACTCCATCTTTTACCAGATGTGGGATCTCATGGGAGCCGAGCATGATGGCCCACACAGACCCCTCTAAGCACACAACATAACAGACAGAGAGGGGAATGC
Organism: Anas platyrhynchos; assembly: GCF_047663525.1. Classification (NCBI taxonomy): domain Eukaryota; kingdom Metazoa; phylum Chordata; class Aves; order Anseriformes; family Anatidae; genus Anas; species Anas platyrhynchos. The sequence continues at coordinate 37,544,950 of NC_092591.1, forward strand.
AATCTAACCCACTCCAAGTACCAAGAGTTTGCAAAATCAAATACAAACTCCAGAAAGAAATGGATGACTAGGCCATACTTTCACTATCTAGCTGCTTTATATATATATATATAAAGTAGGATTATATATATATATATATAAAGTAGGATTACTACTTTTTTTGTAAAGAAATCATTTGTTTCCAACTTATTGATGAGGATGGGAATCAACTCATAGGAGCTCTTTCCCACCTTCTCCTTGCAAAATACATGCCCTGTTAAATGCCCTGCATGGTAACACTGTGTTTCATAGGTGTAATACAGCCTGCCTTTTGCAACCCAACAGTGGGACTGGACTAGATTAGACATCTGTCCCATAGAAGAATGAGTTACAGTATTGTCACTTAGGAAATTCTGGATTTAACTGGCTCCAGTATTAACTCATGCTCAAATACTAACCCAGTTTAGGACACCAGGTAAGGTACATTTTTCAATACCATTCTCATGCATTAAATGGCACCCTGGCAATAGGTAGGGGAAGGACAACAGTTAGCAATGGGCTCACCCTGTGTAGGTACATCCCAGACTACTTCCAAGTGGCATCTGGATGAAGCTTGAACCCTTGAAAGCTGCCATGTGTATTGAGCAACTCAGAACTGGGAGCAGCTGCCAGTGGGGCTGAGTGTGATATTCAAGCAAAATGAATTTGGGAATAAAGTCTTGAGCAGATCCTTAAAGGTGTTAAGGAGGTTCAGGAGGAGATGAGTATTCTCTGTGCTGTAAAGTATGCTTTGCAAATATTTGGGAGTGTGTATTTTACACAAATGTGCCTACTTATATTAATAATATATCTAACCTCATCTGATCTCAAACCCTACAATAGATCACTCAGAGTCATGCTTAAATGCTTGGTCTTTGTCAACCAGCTCTTCATCCCTGATCCCTCCAATTATCCTAGTCTGATCCCTTATCTGTCTTCCAAAAATAATGCAGTTACTACGATTTTCTCTTCCCCACCATCACATCATCATTTCTTTGACTGAATGCCCCTTCTTATTCATCATTTTCTCCTTGATCTCCTTAGTATCCGTTACTAACCCCACCTTTCATTTCTCTCCCTCCTTACTGACACACATCCTGCCCTCAGCTGCACAGCTCAGAGGAGCAACCAACCACTGGTACAGAGCACAGATAAATTACAAACCACATGGCTGAATATTCTTCTTAGGATGACACACTTTTCTTCTGGCAAATCCCACCCAAAGAACCACTTCTCCCTCAACCCCCCCATGTAATTAGCCAGCACACTATGGAAAAGATAATGGGCAGATGATATTTCATTGTCTGTTCACCTGTTATGGGTGTGCTTCCATAACCTAATTACTAGCTAGCAGTACATTTGCTAGCCATTAAAGCTCCTTGAAAACTAACTTGGCACGCTGTGAATCTCAGATTACACACGTTTTGCTCCTTGTCCAAACAGCGCACCTCATCTGGAGCGTGAGCAGTGATCCATTGCTGAGGAGGGAGAAGGTGCTGCTCCAACTGCTATAAATGGGCATACGCGAGGTCAGCCGCTAGCATGTGTTATGTGTACAGAGATTGAACCAGTCCCTTGGATATGCTCCTTCCTGAGACAGGGGGAATTAAAATCATCTTTATCGTTTGCTTTTTGCAGTGTAGAGAGATTCATCCAGCATGGTATTCTAAATCTAGTTTTTGTATCAAAATAAAAACTAAAAATAAAATCTGTATCAAAACAGAACTAAAAATAGAAAGTCTGTGACCGTTCAGTTGTTCAAGAAAATGTAACCCAATAAACATTTTTCTCGCTGCTCCCTCAGAAGAGATATAGCAAGGAAAGTAACCTGTAATTGGGAACCTAGAAAGCTCTAGGGAGTTTTACAGCCCAGAGCCCTGGAAGTCCAAAATAGTTCCCCAGCAGAACGGATGTTACAGAAGCTGCGGATTTATTTATACGCACAGACATATCTGTGAAAACTCCAGGAGAGGTTATGAGTAAAATAAACTTAAATTTCTGTAGCCCCTTTACTAACCAACTGAACTAACTAGATTATTTAAGTTGGTGTCAGGTTTTTACCACTACTAAGATGCAAGCAGCTCTGGAGCAAAACAGCAGTACTTTGTAAGAGCCGAGCAGCATTCTGCAACGGCAAACACCATATAAAGAGCCCTAATAATATTACAGCAGGAGAATTTAGGCCCCGCATAAGGTAAATGAAATTCAGATGCATTTTGGCATAGAAGGGCTAACAAGTTTTTCACCTATTGCGTATGTGATATGCTCCCAGTGCTACAAGAGCCAGAATGTCTAAGATTAAAAAAAAAAAAAAAAGTCTCTGATGTCCTGCCCGTACTGCAGAGTTAGTCCAGGTGACTGAGTGACCAGGGGAGGCTGGCCAGGACAGTGCAGCCATCCCTGAGGCATCCAGCCGTTCTTCTGGGTGTCCCTTCTGCTTTTTGTGGGCACAGCACACAGTCCTGTGCTTTGAAAAATGGCTTTTCTCAGTGCAGTGCTTCTCTGTCCCTCCAGGCACTCTCAGAAAGAGGAGAGTTCCTACGGAGAGATGCAGAAAGCCACCCGGAGCTCGTGTAATTCGGTCAGTACCCGCCAGTACCCTCCAGCACACACTGGATGCCTCATCTGGTGAAGTGGCAGCAGGACCACAGCTCTTCAAATGCTGCTGCCAGGCAGGCCAGTGTGGCAGGCCAACAGCTGGGTAGCAGCCCTCACCAGGCTAACTCTGCAATGGAAGACTTAAGAGGATTCAAACAAAATAAAAAGGGATAAGGCCTGCCAAATCATGAAAACTTCTAACATGGCACTAGCAATTGTATCTGTGCAAAGAAACAGAGGAACATGAGAGATGGCTTAAAAAAGGGGCTGCCATGACCTGGTACTTCAAACAAAGCGGTACAGGCCCTCATAAAATGGTACTTGCCCAGAGAAGCTGTGGATGCCCCATCCCTGGAGAAGTTCAAGACCAGGTTGGATGAGGTCTCTTACAAACATCTTACCGTGTCTGTACCAAGCAGTGTTTTCACACTGTTCCCTTCCTCTCTCCTTTGACTGGATAAAGAGATAGGAAAAAAAACAACACAACTATGAAGATGGATGCCCAGAGAACCCTCATAAATTCACTTTCTGTCAGTTGAACTAATGAGACCCCCCTGGGAAGCAACGAGGAGCCTCCTCACAACAACCTCACTATCAAAAGTCACTTCTCTCATGAAGTACTCTAATCTCACAGGACCGAGTATCATGATAATATGAAAGCATCATAATAGCTTGAGCACTGTGAATTACTTCTGTAACATTGGATGTATGGGGCATGTTTCCGGCATGCTGGTTCCTGGTGATGCTGTTTGAATGTCTGTATTTCAGAATTTCAGAATTACCCTGCGTCTGAAAGATTCATATGCTATACAAACTCAATTTCAGAACAGAAATGCGATTCTCCAGACATCAAATTTCAGGCAGTCACTGCATCCATCGTAATTTTAGCAAGCTGGCTTTATCACTGCCCAAAGTTGCATCCTATTCCTCAGAAATATAATGTATGTTATCTGGTACAGTCCTACCCAGTATTTCCAAAATCTTGTAGAAATAAGCAGCTCATCAATTCTTTCCTTCAGGGATTGCCATATGTCTACAGTACTTCAGTACTGATGGCATTTCTGTCAAGTTCCAGATTTCCTTTCACAGTTTCATTTCTGTAGTTTTTAGACTATAAACATTTTGCAGCAATCCATGTGTAAAGGCATCCCACATAATCTGAGGTGATATCTCCTGCTCGTTTTGTTTCTTTACAGCCTCCCTAGAGGTTCTGAGGCAGCACTTTTGCATGCAAGTAAGCAAAGCTAACCTCGCATTTATCCACCTCCTAACCCTAAAAAAGAAACTGCCCTTAAAAACATGTTTTATTTCAGCTGTATCCTTGAAACCCCAAACTCTGTGAAACTAGAATGAACTAGTGTAAATCAAACAGTGTTCCTACCACTTAGACCCGCCCTGCAACCCTTTCCAATCAGGGAATCTAAAATTACCATATTTACAGCATCTGCAGCAGAGCCAAGTACAAAACAAGATGAATAGCTGTGACGCACAAGGCAGAGTGTGGAAGTATGCAGCTGGGCCTGCAAACAATATAGGCACTCGGCACTGAAGTCCATCTAATGCTTTTCACAGACCAGAGTGACTAAAAGGGGAAGGGGGGGAGGGAGGGGAAGAGAAATTCCAGGAAGATGAGTGAAAACAGCAGAAATCCCAGGCTGCTTCACTAATGGGTAATTGAAATGACTCACAAAAGGTCTAGTAGGGAATTCAATTAATTAGGACGTGACTGTGCCGAGGGGAGGAGGGAAAGAAAAGAATGCTGGCGATACAAGAAAATCGCTCCTCTCCATTCACTTAAAAAAGGGCCTGGAAGAAAACCTCAAGGGAGGAAAAAGCCAAGTTTTTCAAGGCAGGGCCTCTACCCCTTCTTAGGCACAGAAAAAAAGCCACAGTCAAACTGCCTTGGCTTCAGGGGAAGAGAAAAGAACAAATAAGTATATCCCTATTCCTCCCCTCCTTCTCTTTCTAATGAAAAGGAAAAAAATAAAATTGGGTATATTAATTACGTCACCGTTAAGGCAACTGGTAACAAGCAACTATGAGGACAAGAAAGAGGAATGAAGCAGGATAGCCTAATACGGTGCTGGTAAATAGCAGCTGTCTCATCGTAGCTGCACTGTTTATTCCATGTGCCAATGAGAAGAGGGAGATAGGACGCAGTGGGAAGATGAATAAATGAGAAAAAAATGGGGACGGATGAAGGAAAAAATGCAATGTGAGAAAGCAGAGAGAAACAGGAATGGGGACAGGCAAAAGGACTGTAATTAACAAAAGAAGGGAGTAAAGAATGGAAAAGGAGTGGATGGAGAGAAGATGAAGGGATGGGAACGTATTAGAGACACAGGAGAGGGAAAACCTCTAAAGGAGAAGAGGAGCAGATGTGGGAAGGGTCAGAGAAAGAACGAGAAGTTTCACAATCAGTCAGCAGTTAGAACTTGCTGTGATGGGTACATGGTAACAGCAATGTTGATTCAGCAACCATATATTGACAAATACTGCTTCTACCCAAGCCTCAGAGACTAAATTTACACTAGTGCTAGTTTAGAAATCCCCAAGAATGTGCAACCTAAACTTCCAGGCCCACAACCAACGATCATTACTGGTAGTGGAACAACTAGCCTAGATATAACAACCAGGGGCAAGTGTTCATTCATGGGATTGAAAATAGGATCTGCAATCATTTAGGATAAAGTTACCATAGCTTGAAATGTAGCTCTCATTAATTCCAACTCCAAGCTATTGCTGGCAGGCTGGCTGTTCAATTGCTTTATACAAAAGAACCTCACGGTCATTGTTTACCTTCGTGAATCATGATGAGATCTAACAAAAAGTACTTCTTAGGCCCTATCGGGTTCAGCACTGAATGCCCTCTGAAGGCTTAGATATGCTCTCACGCTCAAGGATCAAGATACTATCGCTGTGAAAGGTTGGCAAAGTTTGCAGTATGCTGCGTGTTTGGGCAATATCTGAGTATTTCTGTTCCCAGGGCTGTCAATCTGACATCTAAGCAAGAAAACATATAAATCAAACCAATAATGTCAGCTCCACTGTCTAAAGTTTCAGAAGGCCAAAAGATTTTTTATAAGCTTTATTTACTATAACAGGGCAATGAAGATCTGGCAGTGACCAGGAAAATAATTCCTATGTAGTTAAGATACACCAGACCAGGAGGAAAAATGCAGTATTTAGCTAATGAGAACCAGTGTACAAATACTGATTCAAATACAATTATCTTTATACCAGTCTGTGAATACACTGGTGTCCAGACAAAGAAATTCCTTAAATATAACTGCATCTAGTCTTTCATGGGTTTTAAGTTAGATTCATGCAAAAGTGAGCATACAGAAATTCCTAGCTGGTTTTGAGCCGACTGTCCAACACAAGAGGAAAGAGTGCCATGACATTTGGAGCAATCATCTCCCAGAAGAGGTATAAAGTTGAGATCCAAATTCCTACAGCTGGTTTAAGAAAAGAGCCCTTGGAAGTTCTGCAAAGACATTATTGTTAGTGCTCTGGACAAATGTAAATGCATTGTCATTTCTACCAGCTGGGCAGCTAGTTTCTATGGAAAAGGACTGCAAACAGTGTGCATTCAGTGCCTAGGTGCCTATGCAACAATGCAATTGTCATACAAGAATTACAATACAGCTATAAAACGTCAGTTAAGTCAGGCAATCCCAATAGCAAATTCAAGCTGGGCAGCCGAAGCACCACTTGACACAGTACTTTATTCTGCTTCAAAGCTCCATTCTTTTCAAATTCTCTCTAACATGTCTAATGAAACAGGCAGTCTGATGTGCTCAGAAGGTCATCAGTTTCTACCCAGAGCACCTCCAAAATGTAACAGGGCCTTGATTCCATTGCCAGTGTAATTTTGTTCTTTTTACTGGGTCTCGATCAAGTTGCATTCATGAGAACTGCAGGCTAGGTCAACATGTACCTCGAGGCTGTCTGGATTCTGTTAAGCCAGGCTTTTTGACCAGATCCTCTTCTCCCCCTTTTTACAAAACACTCAGCAGAAAAATAAAATAAAATCTCTCTCTTCTGCAAAATTAAAATAATTAAAATAAATTCCTTTTATCTCTCTAATTAAGTACCATCCTGTATTTAGTCAGTTGACAGCACCAAAGAATGATTTTTCTGTATTCCACAATGTCATCCTCCCTGCCTGGATCTATTCAAAGCCTCTTGTACATATTTAATCACTCCTAGCCAGGCCTGGCTAATGAAATGCAGGGCCTTGCCCTGACCTGACCTTGCTATTTCTATTTTGGCTCAGCACATCCTCTGCTAGTTGGTTTAAAAAAAAAAAAAAAGTTGTTTCTCTTCTCTCTTGGACTTAAAGGTCCTGTTACTGGCAGGGGGTATGGTCAAGGACACTGCTGAATACAGAATGAATGACTGAATGATTGTGAACCCTGATTTGCAAAACTCCTGCAAGCCCAAAAAGGACCACAACAACTTAAGCACAAAGTTTTTTTTCCCCCTTTTTCTCTTTGGCTGGCAAGGACTGGTGGTCACTGTTCAACTACAGTGAATGGCTTATGGCTAGAAAATTCTGTAAGAAAAATGGGCAGCTCAAATTGTTTGCAGCAGTCTTTTATAAAGCACTGGTATTCATTCTATGGTTTTGGGCACTTATTGCAACTAGAGATGTTCTTGGTTTTCCCCTTCTGCCCTTTCTATTTGCCAATACTGCAATTTAAAATCTATTTTCCCTTTCTGAGAGCTCATAAAGAAGTGTGATCCCATTTATGACCACTTAGGAAACACTGGATATTGGGTTAGCCCATTTGTCACATGATGTTGGTTGTAGGAATTTATCAACATGCCAATCAGAAGTCAGAAATGTTTCCAGTGTACAACTGAACAACATTTACACGGTGATTCATGTGGTCTCTTTAAGCTGAGTTTGTTTTCGAATAGTTTATGATTTTGTTGGCCATGAGTTTTGGTGTTGTTTGACATACTTAGTTACTGGATGAACCATAAACCACATTTGAAGTCAGAAAGAGCATGGGATATCTTTCTATTCTTTGTGTGTAAGCAGTGCCTTACATTGTGGGGCTCTGGATACTGAATAGGGGTCACAGATGCTATTACCAAACAACCAACAACAGCACAAAGTTCTGTAGGTACTCTGGCTGTCAGAAAAAGCAGGCTCAGCAGCTCAATTCTTCGTTGTTCTTCCAATTATATATCAATGGAGTCATGCCAGAGGAAACAGCAGTAAATAAGACGAAGATGCCTTTAGCTAGCTATCCAAAAATAATGCCCTATGTCCCATGGGGCACTGTCAGCTATGGAACCAGGGACGTATATAACATTTCTAATGGCCAGAATCAGTTTAACAGGTCCTTATGAGCTCTTCTGCATGTACTGGTACTAAGATAACAAGAGTTAGATCTCCATTTATAAGTCTAGTCTTTTGTCAGCTCAACTAAAACAAACAGGTTCAAGTTGCAACATCCTGTTGAATAGAAGCAAGTAGGACTTCTAGGCACTGCTTGAAAGAAGAAATGTTAAAATCATGTTTGCAGTCAGCAGAGTCAAACAATACAGCTGTGTCACCTTCCTCCTAATGCTGTTTATCATGTTCTTTTGTAGTCTGGTTTTCTACACAGACAACGCTTTTGCAATCACATTCTGTATCCCAGTCTATATAACCTTTTCAGCCATTGATTGCTTTCAGCCAAGTCTGGAAAATAGCAGGGGTCCTCAAACATCTGTGAGGTCACAGAAATTGAGTGAAAATAGATGGCTGAGTAGAGAAGAAAAGAAAGTTCCTGTAGATGTTAGTAGACTGCCTGAAACCCAGAGAGAGGACTTCTCAGTATGACAAGTGCAGGAGAATTTGTAGATGTAGTCAACCAACCACAAAGTGCAGCTCCGTACAGATTTGTAACTTCCTTTAGTCGATGTCCTGTGGGGTTAGATGAGCAGCAGAACTAACACAGAAGTTGGCTTTCAGTTGGCCAACTGCTGGTGACCATAAGTTGTGAGATCAGCAGTAGTGAAACCTGACCATGGCCTTATGAGGCCCCAGTCAAACGTCTGCACCTGCTAGGCCTCACCCAGCAGGAGAGCTCCTTGGTGGCATGCACCAGGCAGCAAACACTACTTAGGCCAACTCTAATCAAGCACCAAACTGTCATTAAACCAAAGGCAAAGGCAACATTCAGCCACTTTTTTTTCCTCTCTGCCACTTTTCCAAGCAGATTTTTGACCTATCCCAGGACCCAGCACCACTGCAGTTGTACAAAATGGAGTCAAACACACAACACGTAGAAAAAGCACTCTCAGATTAACTGTGTCTTTTTTTTTTTTCTTTTTGGTGTGTATGTGCATTACACAGCCTGCTGCGGGCATTTTTGTCATGATTTTCTGCTACAGACATCGAGATTTTTAAGAGCTGAACCTCTCTTTGTAGGCTGTTCCTGAAGTTTGGCACAGTTGGAGAATGCTACCTTGGGGTGCTCCTTCCCTGTGAGCTCTGACGGGATGTTGCAGTTAAGCCACATCCACAGAGCTAAAACCACAGAATTTAAAAACAGCTGTGAAATCCAACTGTGTCTGATCTGCCTTGGTGTTTGGCCTGTCTCTGTAGGGCCAAATTTGTTTAACTCCAAGTAAAAATATGAGTTAGCACAATTCACTAGACGAGGCAAAAGCATTTCTGGAAGATTTTTTTCAACCCACTTGTAACAAACAAATTTGGGCCACTACCTATACATGCCAGAAAAAATGTTTATCTTGCTTAGCCAAAATTGAGCAAAATAGATTTTTTGGCAGCATGGACAAAGCTTTAGGCCTGACTTTTTAAGGTCCCCTCCTAATTCCAGTTTTCCATTCCCCACCCTTCAGAGTTCCTCAGAAGATTCTCTGTCCTTGATGGCCTTTCAGTTTGGTTACTGTCATTTTATTTTTTTCCCCTTATGCTCTTCGCTTTCCTTAACCTTCTTTTGCATTTGCTTTCTTTCTATATGGTTTAATGGAAACATACTAAAAAAAACACCTCATATCTCTGACATTCCTACCCTTTGTTTTACAAAGTATCCTCCCCTAGCCAAGGGTATTCCTTGATACACCTTGATTAAACTTACAATGTATTAAAGTATTGGGAAACAGGAATCTTAACAGTGGCCTAAGACCATCATTCTAAAAAGCATAAGGAAAATTTTATTTAAGTCTTACTAATGCATATACGTCTAAAATATGCACATATACATACAGATTGATAGATATATTTTAATATTCTTGCCACTTCCTTAAAAACTAGCACAGAAAAGATACACAAAGAAAAACAGACTGAAGTGAGAGTTTTGAGCAAGACAACTTCAGAAGGAGAGGAAAACAGACAGACTCAATAGTTTAACAAGGAACACTGGATTATATGTTTTCCAGATACACTGGGCTTCCTTCTAATACTACAGACTTCATATATTGTCTGTATAATAGATGTCAAAACTCCTAGGTATTTAGCATGAACAGCACAATCAATTTATAAGACAGTTCAGACTCAAAAATGTCAACCAGGAAACTTTCACTGTTCCAGCTAGAACTTTCTGAAATTTGATTTGAGTCTTTTAAATACAGGAACTCAAAGTTATACTGAGTCTCACGGTAAGCACTGAATAGTTTTGTATGCATTCCCAAGGTTAATCAGACTAATCTATTAGTACTAAGTAATTTTATGTGGAATACGTTTCCTAAAAATTGTCTCACCATCTCCAGAGATATTAAATCACAGTGGTAACCAGTTGTCTTGAGGATGACAAGAAGCTATTCTGCACAAGCAGTTGTTCAAGACAGACTCCCCAGTGAATTCTTATTCTAAGAGTTTGTATCTGCATGTTTTAGTAAGTGCCTCCAACTATTGCCTCAGATTTACTTTTCGGAATATATGAGCACTTGAAAACAGTTCATGATAAACATGCCAAGGGCCCATTTTATCATTTTTTAATTGAAAGCAGGTCACTAAAACAAATTTGTCCATGTTGGGAATGTAAAAGCATTTGGGAGGGATATGACAAGCCATTCAAGCAACACTGAATGTTCAAATTATAGTTAAAAGCTTTATACGCAATACTGACCAGAACAAAACCTCTGCTTAGGCAACCTCTCTGCATACTTCACAGTCACATCAGTATTGGCTCCAAAACATAAAATATATGCAGATACTATGTTCGTAAGTGATCATCAACAACTACTGATACTCATCACAGGCTTATAAAGTACCATTCAAAGCTACATAACATCTAAAATGTTAATCACTCCTCCTCACTCCTCCTTGTCATATATGTTACCATGAGATCTGAGTTCTAGTGGGGTCAGAAATCATATGGTGTATTAAGGGCTTAAGAAGAGGTCTGAAGATTTACACTGTTTTGACCATGAGCAAAAATAGGCTACACAAGAAAAAAAAAAAAAAAAAGTTGACGAGTCTGGGCCACAGAGGAATAGAACTTCCTAGTCAAAGAACAAAAGAATGATTTAAGTGATAAACGTGCTAAAGCAAATTCCTTACTTTTCTCATCCTACCAAGTAGATCACACCATTACCCTGTTTTGGGAATCAAATGAAAAATGACAGTATTAGCTATTTTGTTTAAGAAGAGAGTCCTTGCAGGGGTTCATGTAACTCCGTTCATGTTGTCAATTTCTATGTTAAAAGGCCAGGAATAATCTGTTCCATTAAAGAATGGGAAGAAATGATTTCTCTTCACGCTAGTTTCTTCTTTCTGATATAGCCCAGATTTAAATGCGCACTTATTAGGTGAGAACTCTGTTGTCCATTACCAATTCCTGAAAACTTCAATGTGTTTTCATTTCTTTATAGCCAATACCATATTTTTTTCTATCGGGGGAAAAAATGCAGTAAAAGCAAAAGCAATATCCAAGCCAATCCTCAGCCTACAGAAGACTACAGAGCACGCAGATGACATCCTATACTGGGGTAATATATTTCATTAGACGATAGATGAAGAGAGATTTTAGATGGTATGTAGGGATGTAATATTAACATCAAATACATTCCAACTCCCTTATCTAATCTAATGCGCCATTTAGCAGCTGATATATCAGGTCAAGTCTTTGAATCAGTTTCGTGCCAGGGAGTAAATGATGCCTAATATTTAAATAATCATCCTTTTGACAAAGATGAACTTGATCAGTAATAAAGATTGTTTCCAATCAATGATCTTCAAAAGGTCTCTTCTGTTTCTTTCCAGATGACTACACAAAATATCACAGTACATAAAATATCTTGGCCTAATCTGCTGCCACTTGTTTCCTTCTTTGCCATTATTTCTTGAGCTTTATGAGGTACTTTTGTAACTGTTTGGGGCCTAGAAAAGGCATGCTCTCGCTTTCATATGGAAACTGTAAGCACTTGCATCGTTCCCCTGCCAGAACACACACACACACAAGCTGGCACATTCTTCTAATTACAAAAGTTTAAAAAAAAATCACTGCTGTAATATTAATAGCAAATACATTCTGGTTCATGTCTGGTTACACTCAGGTGAACACTGATAAGTCATGTGTGAGGTTCTCATACACAGCTCTGCCACCACAACACCAATCCTAACATGCCTCAGCCTCTTTCTGACATTGCCATACACCTCAGTCCTGAACGGACTCTTGCTGTTCCACTCCAGCATTAACATTTGCGGTAATCAGCTTCACAGAAAAAGCTTTAGCCTAAAGGAACAATATCCTCTCAAAAGTAATGATGATGATTGCTGCCTCAAAATGCCACCTCTGTATGGCTCTGTTTTAACTTTCCCCTCCTTGGCGTAGGACAGATTACCTGAGACAAAGGGGTATGGCACAGCAGAGCTGTGCTCTGCAATCGCATTCATCCTTCAGTAAAATTAGGCTGCATCACTGTCAAAACCTCAGTTTCTGCACTCATTGCTTAGGAGAGAAATGTTCAAAAGCAACAAACACACGGCAGTGGGAAAGCTATGCTGTGTAACTCCTAATTTGTAAGTCAAATTGAATTATATTGCTGGAATTGCAAGCACCGAAGGGCCCCCTAACCGGGGTTTGTTCTTGCTGCACCACATTCAGGTCTTTACAGAAAGCAGCTGCCATCCCACATGGCACTTTGGGCCAAGCTGAGGTGCCCGCCCAGAGGCAAGCAGCCAGCCTCGAGCACGCGGCCTCTGCCCTGGCCCGGGCAGCGTGAGGCGAGCTAAAGGGAAAGCGGGCACTGCGCTGGGAGCGCCTGTCCTCTCCTCTGGCACAGGCAGGACTACTGTTCTTTTTAAAAATCCCCTGCTCTTAGTAAGGTTTGTTTTTCTAACTGGTTCCCAGAAACCTCTAGGGGGTTCCAAGCCCAGAAAAGTAATTACTGCATTGCTTTGGCCACAGACACAATATCAACCTTGTTAGACTTGGCCTGTGGAGACAGCCAAACACCTGCTGCTGCAGCATTTATTTGATAAGCTTCATGGTTCGCTAACATAAACCTGATCCTGCTGACCTGCAGGAGGATGAAAAGGAGAGGGGGGGAAAGGGTGGAGCAGGTAGGCGATCTCACGGCCCGCCGGCCCAGCAGCTTTGCAGCCCTCTCTCCCAGCAAGCTCCCATTTCTCTTTGCTTTCTTGTTTCCTGGTGAGAGCTTCAGAGAATTGGTTTTCCCCCTGCAGTTATGCAAGCAGATGTGGAAGGGGCTAGGATTCCCATGCCTTATGACGGATTAACTGACAAGCACGGGATCAATACGGGAATTGTTCTAGGTCTGGCCGCATCTGTAGCCTTCCGAAGCAGACAGAATAGCTGCACACACTCTTGTTGGCATGGTGGTGTGCACTGAAAGGCTGGCTTAGTACCAAAGTCCATTAGTTAACAGCAAGGGGGGAAGGAAGGGCTGCAAATCAGTCAAGTCAACAGATAAAAGCCCAGGGAGAAAAGCAGATGTAGAAATAGAAACTTGATTTTTATTCCTCAAATGATGCACTTTTCTCGTCTAGGACAAAAAAAGAAAGAGGGGGTGGGAGGGAAATGAAACGAGGTTTTGTCCAAAACAGGACTATCTCCTCCAATGGATACTGCCAAGGAAAGAAAAAAAAAAAAAAAGAGCCAGGGGACTTGGGAGGAAGGAGAAAATAATCTTCCTAACTCTGGCGGTTGGTATCAGGAAAGAAACACTTCTGACAGGCTAGCTTGCTCTCCTCTACGCCTCACCTTTTCTCTAAGTAGAGGGAATCAAAGGCGGACTATGCAGAAAACCAGGAAAGTACATGTCCACGTATCTGCTAGTTGTCATTCACATAGAAAGGGTTTGACTTCAGGACAGTGAGTTTGCTAGTGCATCTCTGTCTGTGTATGTTGATAATGTGTCTTGGAGACCTACAACGTGATTCACCCACTTGGGAGATGGTAAGAAGCAGATGAATCACTCTGGATGACATCAGAGCCAGCCCAAACATTTATTCAAACTTGGCAAAACTGTGAATACTAAACATCTGAACATGTGTGGAATTGTCTACACGATCATATTCCACCTTATTTCACCTCCTTCTGCTGGCTCAGGACTTCAGGAACTTTATCTCCTGATGGTGAAAAAAGCTGTGAAAATTTAAATAATATGCCACAAGACGTTTTCTGTATAGATCCAACCCAAATCAAAGCAAAAATCTTGAAAGAAAACTTTTCTTGTAGACTCCCAGGCCCAGCTTTGCAGGTATGTGAAATTCAGCTATCACATGATAAACATCTGAAATTTTGGGCTGGTACCAATATTCTACTTTTGTATTCACCCTTCACTGCACAGGATCCACAGCATTGAAGCAAAATGCTAAGTACACTCAGAAAAACAGAACTTCTGGATTCTCAGAGCTCTAGCGCAGCCAACCGTCCTTCAGTTTCTGCCTTTATTGACGGGCCTGTTTCTCTCCAAACAATATGATTTTTTAGAGGTAGTAATTAAGGACAAGAAACAACCTGATAATATTAAGAAACTCTTGTGGAAGGTATTGCAAGAAGACCGAGAGTGTAAGTGAATTCGAACCATGCTAAGAAGCCTATATTGTCTGGAAGCCTGTGGATACGAAGGCCCACAAGTGCTACCAACTGTGAAAATCTTGAGGGCAATGAATGATGTGTCCAACTCCTGGAAAATGCACCAGAGTAGGCCATCTTAATTTTCTTAAAAATGGCTGATGACTGAAGCCAGTGACTTAATTATTTATCCACCATTTTGCATGAGGATAACAGAAATAACTCAAAATGCATTGTTCACCCGCCAGGCAGTGGTGATAAAGCACAACTCATGGCCTACTCTGCAAGAGCTACAAGAGACCAGCAGCAAGACTCCTATGCTGAGGACAACTTCACTGCCTGAAGCCCTCTATATAAAAAAGCCACATCACTTCAGAAAAAAGTTATGCAGCATACAAAGTATTGCAATGACTACAACAGGTCCTCCTAATGGTAATTCTGAAACAAACAAACAAACAAACACCACCCACGTCATGTTACAGAATGTTCCTCTGTATTATTCTGCCTTTTATTCACAAACCTTTTTCCCAAAGTTTTGTACATGGCTTCCCCAAAGCATTGTACATGCAGAAGCTCCCTGAAGAACAGATGTTTCATGGTAAAAAGAAAAAAAAAAGGTATAGTAGCAGGAATAGTTTTAAATTAAGGCAAATAAGTTTGATGGCAGCTGGGGTGAAATAGTGTTGGTTACCACATGAGAATCAGCACCCAAGGAGCTTGACCTGGTAGACCAGCAGAGCACTCTGAAACCACACGTAAGTTTGAAACACAGCAAGGCAAATGAGAAACAATGACAGCCGTGCAGCTCGCTCAGAGCATCCCCAAGAGAACAGCCATATGCCGACAACAAACACTGCAGCCGAAAGGAACCAAAATTGTACAACAGATTCTTAAAATAAATCCTCCCAACAGGCCCTGCTTCCTGTTCTGTTAACAGCCACCCGACCAGGGGAATGGAGCTCACTCCGACTCACATAAAGGCAAGTTTGCACAAGGGCACTGAGCTGTGTGCGTGACTGCACACACTCTTGTGCAGCCAGCTAAAGGACCACGAGAAGAACACGAAAGCAGGATGTCTCTCGACATTTTCTTTTAGGTGAAAACCGGAAAATTGTGACCTTTTTCCTCTCTACAGGTAAAATGTCAGCAAAGGTGTTGCAGGCCCTGATTAGCGCAAGGGTAACTAGAGCTTAGCCTAGCGCAGGTACTCAAAGGTACACATCCCATCTGCTGGGTCACATCCCTGGGAACCTCCAGGATCAAGACCTGACTGCTGTCCCATTTTGTGCGACAGAGAAGGATCGAATTGTTTGAGGGCAGAATATCAAGGTAAAACTTTTTTTCACGGTAACTGAATATCGTACTGTCAAATACCTCTTCTTCAAAAGCATCTTTCTAGCTTCATGGTTGTGAATACAACATCGTGACCCCAGAGTAAGCAATATAGCAAGTCATCTGACTTTGCAATCGCACTAAAACAGGTTTCTCAAAAATAACTTCCCCATCATAGGTTGATACCCTGAAAATGACCGTCTGAACCCATCCTTCTCCCCAGAGGTTTTTGTTTGAACAAACGTGGTTTCTTCAGCTTTGAATCAATGGAAGAAAGAGACTGTGGCTTTTCAATATGGGCTGGGTTAAGACCTATTGAAACTAGTAGATCTCACACTACACTTCCTTTCAAGCTAAATAAGGCAACAGTTAAATACTTCTTTGTTTAACAATTGCTAAAAACAAAAGACTGCAAAAAAAAGCACAGGCTGAGCAGGGTCTGGACCTCACAAGACAAAGGGAATCACGGGAACAGATGCCCCAAATGTGGAGATTAATGCAAAGAATATTGCAACTCTGCTCTGAGAGGAGCAGAACTGATGAACCCCAACCAATTGCCTAGGAGAGCTGAGGTGCAGATGATTATAGTATCCCTTTCAACATATGAAGATCCTAATGTGTCTGACTGTAAACCAATGTTAAATACACCCTTTTTACTACATTAAATTACTGTAGTTATTTCTTTGGCATTTTGCTAGCTGTCACTCAAAGCAAGTGGAACACTAAAAGCATCAAGTTGTATTTTTTTAAAAAAAGAATACCAATAACAGGTTTCTTCTTAAAGAAAACCATCCAAAATGGGTTTATTCTCTCAAATTACTGATAGGTAACCTTAACCCTTAAAATAAAACTCTGAACCCCATTAAGCAGATGGATAGGATTTCAGCTCATCCTTTAACCACACCTTATTACTGGCCAAGACCTAGATGGCTAATTACTTCCAGTTGTTTCTGAATAGACCTTTAACTACCTCTGTTGGAGTCCTCAGCATCTAACACTCTTTGGAGAGAGAGGAGGAAGCAATCTGACTAAGCATTAGACAAGTAAGACTTACTGACTGTTAGAATAAAAGCAAAGAACAAAACAAAGTAACTTAAAAGGACATTAGGCCAGTTTGTTTATAAGTGTGTCTGAGGAAGGCCTAAGGGAAAGTGGAACACCTCACAGTATCCAAAAGGCTTTGGGTCATTTTTTTTTCCAGCCATATCATGCCTCAAGTTTTGGCAAGAAAAATACAGGCAGGAACTGCTAAGACGATTTCCAGTAGTTCACTTTCATATTAAATACTTTCACAGCACTGGTACATCATTGATTTATCCTTAAAAAACAGTCTAATTCCCCAAAGCTCTGTAGCATCTCTGCTGTCCTTACAGAGCACCTTACTGGGTCCTGAGGGGAGGTACAGCATTTGGTCAGGAGGAAGAAGGACTACACAAGAATCCCGTGAGATAACCTAGGTCCTGCTCAACCTAGTCTCCAGATGAGCTGTTACTGATGTGAGAAATTATTTAAGTCAAGCAAACTGTAAAGTATTATGTGAGTATTTAAAACTTTGACTCTTAAAGCAGGAAAGCCAAGAAAACGCAAAATTTCACTTTGGAAACCTGTGCCCAGAGAAGGCAATCCAAGGCTTTCCAGATAACTGGGCAATAACAGAATTATCTACGTATGTATACATGGCCTTTAACAATGTAGAAATACGCCATGCTACATATGGTGCTGAACATCTCAATCTCTGTAAATTAGAAAAGATGATTAAAAACAGGACATGAGAAAATCATTTGTCCACCATTACACAAAACTGGGTAACAATTAGCAGCTGAAGTCAGGTATCTTCTGACCACAGCCTTAAAACTGTATTTCCTCTGATATTACTCATTCATAGGCCACATTTAAAAAAGCAGCGAACAACTGCTGCTGATGGTTGTGGTTCATTAGCCAGTCAGCAATAGATGGCCCACATACACTCATTTAGCGTAACACGTATTTGCACGTGGGCTTGAAGTACTGCAAAACCATACACCCACAGATCCTGCCTCAGCTAACCCTCTCTCTCAAGGCATGGTTCCCTTCCCTCCTCCAGCCCACCATTAATCTCCCCATTTGCCTTTTAGCTTTGCTTAGATTACAAGTTATCGTCACTATGTACATGCAAACTGTAACCAAAGACTGTCTGTGCCGAACAATCACTCAAGTCATTTCCAGCTAATGATTTACTGTTTGCTTCACTTCCCCACCCACCGTCTGGCTTTTTTAGGGCAAAGACATAATTTCTTGTATGTTGCTAGAGGACTACCCGCACACCAATGGGGCTAAGAATGCAATAAAAAAGATTTAATAGCAACGGGGATGAATAGAACATTCTAGTATTTCCCCTGTAGCAGAAAACAGAGTTTCCACTACGGTGGCAAAGTCTCCTATGCCCAGAACAAGCCAAGTACTGCCTTCTGACAACATCGGGGAAGTACTGGTGGCGAGACAGACCCATCTCTCTGCTGATCCGGTTCTTCAATGAGACAATTCACTGTCTGTTTCTGGGGAGGAATGAATGGAGGAGTTAGATCAATTATCCCAGAGTCTTCGGGATACAATCTGACAGATGATGAAAGAACTCTAATATGTAATTGAAATACCCTGTACCAAAACATCCACATTAAACCTCTGTTGATTACACACAGGTCTGAGCTATCTCAGACCTTCAGAACAGGAATTGAGTTGTTTATCAGTGAAAGCCAAACTTCTAAAAAGCTGGCTGCCCACTACAGAGCCTTTGTGTTGGGTAAATTAGCTTCAGGAAAAGAATCAAAATGAATTAAAACCACATGGAGATCCTCTCCCTCTACCCCCCTTTTCCCCTTTCCTCTCGCTATATGAATCCCCTCACCAGGAGACAGAGGCCAGTTCAGTCTAATTTAGTCCAGTGTTTTTGTTTCCTAAAGTCTCAGTCTTGGGCTGAGTCCATTAATAGGCTGCAGCTGATTTTAATCTAGATGAACTCAAGAGTTCTCTCTTCTTTGGTTTTAAAAAGATTACAAATTGTGTGTTATATAAATAGAGGGAAAAGGGAAAAAAAGAACCAGAATGAGTAAAAGATCTGCTCTCCATTAACTGACCTGCTGAACAAGCCTGTGATTCAAATAAAGATGAGAAATGAGAGCTGTGGGGGGAAAAATACACAACTAAAAGCTCTAGTGACACCGTGCCTAGACACACTGGTAAGAGGAGATGCAGTAATGTCCGACAGCTACCATTACCATCTCGACAGCGCAGGAGATAGTAATAAGGCTCCAAAAGTGGCAAACCAGATGCCTCTAAGACTGTTCTGATAACTTGCAGCATTCTTCCCCAGTTAAACTTAAAATCATGTTGATTAGCAATTGCTTCGTATCTCTTTGTTATCTGGTGGAACAAGGTGGTCTTCTTACAGAGGCTCCTTGTGGATATTTATCAGCATGGAAAACTGCCGTGATACCCATGTGGACTGATTCAAGTGGGAGCTCTAAAAAGGGGTGCTGAGCTTCAAGAGACTTGCCTCAGATCAGTGCTGAGGTACCGTGGGGGACAAGGCTATAGAAAAGGTGTGTGGGTATGTTGTCCTCTAGAACAACCAGTTCTGGGCTCCTCAGGATAAGTGAAAGACAAAATGAAACCATACCAAATGAAATGCAAAACTATTTTTCCTGTTGTCCAGAAAACCCAGTCTAGAATAGCTTTAACAAGTTTGAAAAAGAAGAGTAAACTAATCTGCTACAAAAGTTAAACGGGAGAACTATTTTTGGTATGATGCACCAGCTCAGAAGCTTTAACACAACAGGCTTCCCAGCATGGTAAAGAATGACAGAAGAAAATCACTTCCTTCTAGTGTTGTTTCTTGTGACCACAGTTGTATGTGACTGTCAGTAAATCTGTCAGTACTGCTGCGCACAAGTATTAATATGGATATGGTCAAAACACTTTTCATATTACTGGTATCAAACCCCTCTGCATAGACATCTTTGTTTCTTTTCTTCCTGTCACACAGAAGGAAAGGAGAGGTGGGTGCCATAAGTTTCCACCTCAGAACAGGCAGGATTTTTTTTGCAAGTGCAGATCTCCCAGTGCCATTTCTTAAATTAATTTCCTTACGTGCTCTTTTTCTTAAATAACAGATTTAAACTCTTAGAGTGCTATGATACAATACTACTATGGATCTGAAAATTGAGAATGCCAATCGCCAATCTCAAAGTATTCTCGTTTTAGGGGGAAAGGGTTGAGCTTTTTTTTTTTTTTAATGCTGACTTGAATTCTCTGGCTACTTTATGTTACCCTGACACTCTACACAGTCACGGGACACTGTGTCACAGGACACTATTTCAAGCCTGGGTGAATTCATGATTTTAAAAACAATTATGGTAAGCTACAAATTTGACTCTCCTTTTTCTTGATGCTCAAACTCAGAGGCTGATACATGAGAAGTTTCCTTTCAGAGGAATCTCATGAACAGCTCATACACAAGTGCTCTGTTTAAAAACAGCCCCTGAGGAGTGAAGTCAAGTGTGAAGGGACTACGACCAGCAAGGGAATAAAGTGCAACTACTCACAGCACACTGCACTCACAGTTCTGGTAAAGAAGAGAATGGCAGCCACTTGGAAGAAGGAGAGTCCTTTACAAAGTTGTTTGTAAAAGACTTCTGTTACTCAACTCAAGCTGAGAAATACAGGTAAAAATCTACTTTCAATACATGAGAAAAAAAAAAGGGTTTTAATAACACATGAGCAAGATTTTTAGTGAGTTGTACTTACAAACAAAAGATCCCAAGCAACTGAAGTGTTTATGTTATTATAATTTTAAAATCTCCAAATAACATTTGATCCCTCAGAGAATCCATTTCAGAGCTCCAGAAATGTTTTTGCTTTGTGTGCAAATGCTGACAGTTTGGAAATCAAATGCGTCTGTTTTAGACACACCAAGAGAGTATATACCTACATAAAATAAAAATCTCTGCTTTGCCATACAAAGGAAATACAATAGACACAGTAAAAGTGCTAGTAATCAATAATAAACAGTGGATATACAGAGAAACGGATGGGCAGACAGACGTAAGAGGAATTACACAATCCTAATCAGCTTTACCTGAATATAACCCCTTGTAATAAATCTCAATTGTGGTGATAAACGTGCCTGTACTAAACCCATCGATTTTTCATTCTTTGCTAATGGGGCAAATGTAACTTGGAAGGGGTCTGCATGAAATCACTGGAGGTTTTATTTGTATAACTTTTCTGGAGTTTGACTGGGACTAGGACTAGACTTGATTGCATGTGGGTGGCTGTGGGGCGGGTGGACAGCTGGGTGAAAAACTATGACAAAAGGAATCTTGTCCCATTTCCTGCCTGTGCTTCATTCACTAATGAGTACTGCTCTGGGTCACTCTCAAGATTTCTTCATCTGTTGTTGTCTCGTCTGTAAAAGGGGCACCCCAGCAGTGGAGCTGTTGTCAGCTTGTCTTGAGAGTTTATTCGGCTGCCTCTCACCCCTGCAGCTGTGTGGGATTGTGAGTGCCTGGCTGTAAACAACGCCATATTTCGTGCTTCTTTTTGGATGACTTGAAGGCCAGGCTGAGGCCAGATGTGTTTGCTGGTGTAATCTGTTTCCCATTTCTCGTAATAAAAGCATATCTCAACAACTACTAATAAAGTGAAATCAGGATTTATCTGTTGTCTTCTTCAATGTGATTTGTGTTGGGAAGAGAATGTTAATAAAACACAGCAAAGTCTTTAGTCTTTCTCTTCTTCCTGAATACTGTAAATACTGTCATGTATCCCTACCAGTAAACAACCACACTGGTCTATCTGATGCCACTGAACTCCTCCTACAGTAACCGATATGCCTCATGCTAGCTTGTGGAAACGACACCATTTTCCTTCAAGAAACACTGGTTTGCAGTAACACTGCCTTATGTATTCTTGTTTCTTTTGCCAGATCTGTTCACTTGAAAAAGCTTCCTCCTGGTAACTGGTTTAGCCTTTTTACTAGTATTCTTTTCATAAAAAGCTTCTCCCTGTCCACAGGCAGCTTTCAGCTGGGTCTCCTACTGCAAACTATTCTGTTAGCAAGTCCAGTCCCCAAATGAGAAACCCAATTCCAGGAGCCATGTGAAGATTGTGTCTCCTTCCCTGGGCCCAGCGTAGCTTCCTGTGAGCTCCTGTGAGTTCCACTAAGCTTCTTCCCAAGGTAAAGGAGTAAATCACCCCCCAAAGAGATGCCTTTTGATTTGCATTGTATTTAGAAATAGCTTTCCCCTTCGGAGCCCATGAAGAGGTGAGGCATTTCAGAGAATTGCCCTGGAGTTTCATTCTACAGGAGGTTTCGCCCAGCCACCTAGCCCTGGGAAGGAGAGGAAGCCCCCTCACAGTACAAGGCAGCTCTAACTGTAGATGCATCAAAACAGCACCTACTTTATTCAGGATAATTGTTCCCTGGCCATACTCAGAAGTTCATCTATTGTCTTCAGTTACACTACTGGATGTCAGCTCCTCAATCAGCCTTGCTAGCTCTGTTCAGCAAATGGACCACAAACACAGAAACCAAAGCAGATACTATTTCCTCTGTGTCTCTTCAGTTTTATTTTAACACCCAAGTATAAAAACTGTAACTGCACACGTAGAACTCCATTACTGGCATAATTGAAGACAACAGTTTTAGCTGGCATGGAATACACGATTTATTCTGTTAAAACCACTCATGATTACATGTGAGAAGGAAAGAACTCTTTTTAGCTTTTTAGAAAACAAATAATTTCTAGGGTTAGCAATTAGAAAAACAAAACCAAAACATTTGTACTTGTAACCTGAGTATACTTGCTGTGGGGCTTGACTAAGATGTGCTAAATGTAATCTTGTTTTTACTTTAAGATGCCAGTAATGAAATAAAACTACGTCTGGGCAGTCTTCCTTCCACTGCTCCATCTGTGTTTCCAGCATTTTACTGTGCTTTCACATCTACTATGTGAAGTAAAGATCAATCTATTTCCAGAAGGCTACTTATGGGTGGTCTGAGTTCATTTTATTTCTTAACTTTATTTTCCAGGACATTCAGAGTTTTCTTTCCATTTTCTGTCTTGAACTTTGTGGTTTTACAGAGCCACAATACCAATAATGTAGGACCGAATATTTGTTTTTATTTCTTCCTGTATCCAGTATGGTTTTACACAGAAGTTGATCACCTCCAGAACAGTATTTGCCATACAAGAAGCATATCTGATTTGACCTTGGCCCTAATTCTCGTGCCTTCATCCACACTGTATGTGATTGACATACTTTGACCCTTCAAAGAACATTCCTCACACTTACCATCTCCGTAGATTCATGGAATTCTCTTTGCATTCTTACCACATGCTTCCACTCTGTTAAATCAGTGTGTCCTCAGAACATTTATATTAAACAAAATAAGATGATTTTCTGTAAGTAACGTTCTTGCTCTGTCTACACTAATGTTGGCAGCTCTTCACAAGACATATATTCTGTTCAGACATTATATTATAAAGTTCGCAAGCAGTCTTCTAAAACTCATGTCTTACAGGTTGGAGAGAGCAAATTCCTTAGATTTTGGAATTATGGAGATAGACTCTGCCATACATGTATGGAAGTGGCATTTTGTATATCACACACATCATGGCAGCCTGTGAATTAAGAAGTCAATCTGTGGGTGCACAATGAATATGAAGACAAAACTGGTAAATATGTGTGAACTTCTTTCACTCTGGGCCCAGAAAATTCATAGCATCAAATACAAGAAAAGAACCCTTTATACCAGAATCAAAATACATACACTTTTTCCATTTTTTTTTTCCAAACACCTCAACAACATGGCATTGCCTCTAATGGGATGAAAATTGGCTTCTCCAATGTCCCTTGATTACAGAGATGGGACATGGACCAGATGAACCAAAGTAAGAGTACAGGCAGCCAAAGCTGATGGCACAGTCACTGCCTGAGTCATCTGAAGATCTGAAACAATGGCTCTAAGCATAATAAACTTCCTCATTAATCTGACAGCATGTCAGCCTCATGGTTTGAAGGAGGGGCAGAGGGACGGCAGGGATTCTGCCACTTCAGCAGACAACTCTATGGGTGGAGCAGGAGCAGAAAAGTACAGTAAGCCTGGCTCATTCAGTCTCAAGCAGATACATTCCTGATGCTTCAGCAACATGACTGAACTCTGCATTAAGGACACTCCGTGCCTGCCATACTCAATAAGGAAATGGCATCTCTTACTGTTCCTGATTGTGAGCAATGATGCAGAGGGGGAACAGAACAGCAGAAGAGCAGCAAAGCAGAGGAACCAGGGCTTAAAACCTCTGACTCACATGACCTAAATAAAATACTAGCACTGTCATACCTGATTTGGGGCTTTCATGCAAGGGAAACCTATTATTTAGATAAACAGAGTGTCCGCCCTTAACCTCCTGAACTATCAATTTTCCCCCATCTAATACTGCAGAAAGGTTATGTTGCAGTGCCCTGTGCTTCCTCACATTTAAAGTTAGGGTAGCCAAGGGCAACAAAGACTCCTTCCTCTCTAGCCTGATAGCAGAGTTCTTCCTTCCTTTTGTTCACATGAAGAACAAACACTGAGCTGAACAATAACAGTGGATGCTTCATTATGATGCTCTCCTGGGCACACAGCCCTGGTTAGCATTATCTTACCACTTGGTTTTGTTTTGAAGGAAACCCTGAATGGTCCTTTCAATTGCTGGTGTTTCAAGATCAACATTACCTCTACTTCCTGTATTTTAAAGCCTCCTTATTTTACCAACAATATGCGGTACTATGAAAAAACCGACACAGAACCAACGAACTGAGAAAAACGCCAGTCTGGGGTGCAAGCAATAACAAAAGACAATTTAAACTAGCTTTCTCTAAACCAGTTAAGCTACTGATTCTGAGCAATAGAGGAGAAAACAAAATAAAACAACAAAAACCCAACGCAAACAAAAACCAAAGAAAAGCAAAACAACTTAATCCTTAGCAACTATTCAAGGAAGTGCATGTGAGGACCACAGTTTAGACTTGGAATATACTTACTCAAAAATACCCAGGCTTCTGAACACGCTTCCTGAAATCAGCATTAGCACTAGACCCCCTTCCAGTCCCATCTCCTACCTTATGAGCAAAAAATGCCTTTAGATCATTCAGCAAAATCCATATCCCCTGATCTGTAAACAGACAGCTGGCAAGCCCTGTTTATGGCAGACTTATCATTTGTCCTTTCCTGCAGAATTTTATTCTTCTTGGACAAGTAATTGTTTTGGACAAGTTACTCAATTATCACTCACTCTTCATGCTATGGGAAGGACAGGTGAACAAATCTAATGACAACTATGCCATCTTCTCTGGACCATCAACCCAGGCATAGCCAAGTCATAGATTTCATCTACCCTGATCCAGACATAGGGAAAATAAAGTGTCCTGGTTCACCATCCACTTCTCTTGCCTAATTCGGGACTAGAGAAGAGAATTCCAGGCAATCACCCACCAGTCAGTTCCCATCCCTTTGGCCTCCTACTTACAAAAAGCCCTCCTGTGAACACAGGAACATCTGGAACTGTCATGCAGCTCTCGACAGCTGAGCTAATACACGTCTTTTAGAACAGCATTTTGTAGTGAACTGTCTACCGGTCCTGCTGGCCACTTCCCAAGCTGTACCTGAAGCGCACATTTGCTTATATTAGGTACGAGTTGCAGTTTCTGTAATGACATGCTGCAGATACCTGTGGGGGTGGAAGGTTAATTTGCTGCACCCGTATGGTAATTATCATCATTTACTTACAGACAGGTAAACTGAGGCATACAGTAACTAAGCTATTTAAATGGATCACTCAGGAAATCACTCTGACCAAAAATGGGTTTCTTCTTGCCTTTAGCTCGGTCTGTGAGACTGGTCCAGGGCCCTTCCAAACCTGGTCCAAAGACCTACCCCAACCCAAAGCATTTACAGGTGTCAGCTAACACATAATGACTGAAAGGATGAAGGCAGTGGTACTAGCTGCTTCCTTGACATATTCTACCTTCGTTCATATCTGGTTTAGGCTTAGCAAGATGTGCCCGCTTCATTCTGTCACCTTACTGGGTGAACAAAATCATGCCCCCAGTAAGCAAAGCTATACCAAAAACAGGGCAGGCGCAAAAGCAGGCGGACAGCTTCATCCTCAGCCTGCTCTCCTCTTCTGCAAAGATCTGTTTGCAGGGGAGACAGTCTTGAACTGAGTGTGAGGCAAGCTGGCCTTGATCAGTGCCACGCTGTCGGCCGCAGCCCTCAGGTGGGTCAGCTCATTTACCCCTCTGCAGATCACATTTGTACTCCGGAGTTTCCTGTGCCCTTGAGTGCTGCAGGAACACGCGGTGTCCTTGCTGAGCCCAGACAGCTGGGGCCAGCTGGAGAGCCGCCCTTCTCTCCTCATGTTCAGACTTGACAGTGGAATTTAGTTCATTTTGCACAGGAGAAATCTGGCCGTGCTCTGACTTCTGGCCACAGCTTAGGAGCCTCTCCTAGGGCACGGCAAATCTTAAATGAAAAGCAAACCGTGCCTGGGGTGGCTGCGAGTGCTCTCTGTGGTTATGGTGGGTGGAAGGCTCCAGGTCAGCGCTGTGACCACCTGCTCCCCAGTGCAGTCTAACGCCCACCGTAGAGAAAAGTGGGGAGCCCACCTGTATCACACGGTGACCAGCAGAGTCCCGGTCAGTGTTACCCAGCTGGAAGGACGGCCGTGATGAAGCAAGGCCACAGAGATGCAGGGGGGGAAAACTCAAAGGCAGAGAAGAAACAACATACCTTTGAGCTCTGATGTGCACAGCATGAGGCTGTGCCTCTGTATTAAATATGAAAGTGGCTGGGATCACACTGCAGGACTGCCAGTGTTATGCTTCAACCACCCTAATTTAGCGTTTTTGGCTTTTGATATCATATTAGAATACATTGGCTTGATTTTCAAAGGTAACAAGCACCTACAGCTCCCACTGACTTTAGTGGCAGCTGCAGATCTAAAAATCAATTTAAGATAGTTTGCATATTTAGAAGTAGTGAAGGAAAATAAAAGGCCTATTGTGTGGATACGAATAGTTTAAACACTGCTGATGGGTGGTATAAGAGTCCCTTCCCTTTTCAAATGAATTTCACTTCATGTTTTGTTTGGTTTTCCTGTTGATGCATCCTGCACCCTCCAGTGCTAAGCTGGTGGGATCCCACATACTTTTCCTGGCATGTGGAGTTTAAAATAAGAGACCTCAGCAATCGGATATCCTCAGCATTTCCAGCTATTGAACACAATCAGGAGTACTGTGATCCCATTTCAGAGCAGAAAAGAAAAGACATATAGGAATATTCTGCCTGTGTTGGTGCAGGACAGACAAAAGAAAATGAAGCAAACAGGATGTTCTGCTCTTCGGTGAACCCCAGCAAATGACCCCAGCAGATAGGATACAAACTACAAACAAGCA
The DNA here is from genome assembly GCF_047663525.1 of Anas platyrhynchos. Lineage (NCBI taxonomy): Eukaryota > Metazoa > Chordata > Aves > Anseriformes > Anatidae > Anas > Anas platyrhynchos. The sequence goes on from NC_092591.1 coordinate 37,572,384, forward strand.
GCTATAATATATTTGCCTGCCTGCCTGATAGCTTGTTCTGGGTAATTCACTCACAGCACAAATATGGATAAAAAGGTAAAAGGGAGGGTATTGCTCATTGAAAACTCACTTAGTTTTAACTGTGCAGTTCCAAGCTGACATGCCTTCCACCAAATGTAATGTATGCAGCCTGAAGGAAGAATATGATGTGTTTTTTTTTTCCCTATATGTTACTAAGCAAAGGCGTCTCATCCCAAAATACACTCAGAAAATCTACAGTAGTGCTATGCTTGTCATTCAGGACTCGGGACATTAGCCTTCTAGGACATAAGCCTATTCTAAGCTTACTCACACAGTAGCGAACATCCTAGCTGAGGTTTCCAGAACAGCACATAGCACTCTTGAGAAGTCACTCTATCAGACTGCTTGACAGCACTCCAATAGTTGTGCAACATACCCTAGAAATGTCACTCTCCACACCTCTGCTGCTGCTTCTGGGGAGCACACCTTTGTAGGGCTTTGGGCTAATATTGGCCACTGTTTCTGTAATGGAAAAGCTAGGAAGCGTAAATGAAAATCAGATTCAGCGGAAAACAGAGCAAAATCTTTTCAACAGTAACATCTTCTGGAAAACTGCTAATTTCTAGCATATTCTACCTGGGCTGCCTCTTCACCTATGTGTGCAGTGCCTGGCCTCAGCCGTACCTTGGGCAGACCCTCTAGGGTTATTCAGGTGGCAAACCAGGGCTGACACACCATGCTCTAACAAACCATCATCTTTCTATCTCTGTCACCCTTAGTTAACTCAATCCAGTCCTGAAATTTAATCTCCTAATTTTTTCAGAGGTCTTGACAAAAAATGAATGACAAAGGGCCAGGTTTTGGTTTCATTACAGCACAAACAATGAGGAGAAATGCCATAACAATCACTAACACTATGTAACTAGCATTACACCCAGATCTACTGTAAACTGAAGTAATCGCTCAATAAATTCTGTAGGTAAATAGTGGTTTATAGCTTATCATAGTACTGTCTCTTGCGTGTATTTGTTACTAATGTTCAGTCTGTTTTAATAGGATGTGTCTCCTGTAGTTTATTTTTTGGCTTTCTACTAGATATCCAGAATGCTTATGGCCCCTGCTTGATTAGTATATGGAAATTTGCTTTTTACAAACAGCAACGTTTACATGGATAGTTACAAAATCTTAGGTAGCACATTACCTTTTATACTTATCCTGCACGAACACTGAAATGTAGTGAAAAGGGGGTACAAATATACAGTTGACAAATATTTGGTTAAAAGTTCAAGTGAATATTATGGAAAAAAAATTATAATACCATCCAACATTATTAATTTAAGGGAATGACTGTAAATAGAAAAACTTTTTGAAGTAAAAACCTGTTTGTTGGGAGGGTTTATCACGTGTCAGTCTGCATGAAAGTGCTATATATTCCTGTTCCATCTTATCAGGAGAGATTTGAGCCTACATGATAAGATCATTTAAATTTGTGGTTAGTCCATTTTAAAGACAGGGCAAGTCTATGCATCAGATGCAGAGATATCTGAGGTTGTTCTAGCTGTGTTAATCCTGGAAACACAGAGAAAGTTTAAAGAAAAACAGCGCTGGGGCCAAAGCAGCAGGAACCTTGTTTGCAAGTGCTATCCCTGTGCTAATAAGCCCCCCTTGGGCAAAGTTTTCTAGTTTCTGTGAAGTGCTATTCAAATGTGCCTATCTACAGAGCATTGCGCCGTGGAGATGTACAGGTTTAGACTGGAGCAAACCGCCAGATCTCTGCACCGCTCTCCCCTCCCTAGCGCAGAGAACAACACAGCTTCCAGCAGCTCCCTTTGGCAGCTAAGTCGTACACTCAGAAATCTTAACATGCAGAATACATCAAGTCCTTCGGCTACAGAAATGGTACATCTACTACAAAGGCTACATCACTGGGGTCATTGTCCTCCATTGCTAAATATCGTTCTACGAGATAAAATGAGGTAGTGACGGCTTCACCAAACGTGCTGATGAAATGCCAGAACAGACAAACTCTGAGAACAGCAAAAGAAATGTAGTCATGCCTATGTGAGAGAGGGATCCGTCACTGTAAGACTTAACTGCTTCTTGCCTTTGTAAGCTGCACACAAAAGCATATGACTTTATTCTGGCTGAAAAACATGTTTTTGGACATTTTCTTGGCTTCCTACTCACGAATGTGTTTGCTTAAGAACATTAAGTCCACTATAAGTACATTTGTCCTTATTCTACAAATTTGTAGCCTGAAAGATGTAACATCTTCTATGTTAACACCAGGCAATCAATAGTAGAGTCTTGGACTTCTATGAGAAAAGTCAGTTCCCAGCACAATATAATGTCACAAATCACCAATACTACCTCTAATCAACACGCACCTTCACTCCTTATGCTAAAAGCCTTTTGGAAAAAAGGCCATTTGCTTTAGCACTGTGCTGAAAACACAGGGGAGCAACTCACTTTGATCAGGAATTCATTACTGTGAGACTAGTAAGGACGAGATTTCTCTGAAGTGGGACCATTTTGTCCCAGAAGGCCTGTGGTATATGACAGTCTTGAACAGAGACTGAATCTTTGCAAATACACTCATATTCTTCAGCTCATTTGTTTAACAACACTGGCTCAGAAGAAATAGGTTTTGATTCACACTTGCATAAATGAGAACAGATTTGGCACACTGCTTGCACTAAGTTTTTTCATATTACGTTCAGTGAAACTTCAGAAAAATTAAATGCTGGCACTTTTGTTGCAATCTAACAAATCATTTTGGGATATGCTTGGCATTCATTGCAGGAAAGCTGTACCGTTATCTTCAGTGCCTTTATGTATGCGTTCAGAAATAAGCAGGTACTTCAATACTGTGTGCTACACTGGATTTATCCAGTGTAACATCCTCCTGCAAGTTAGAGTAACAGCAAACGTTTGGACAAAAACTTCATCAATCTCTTGTCTATCTACTATGCAGTTAGAAAGAGCATGCTTGCAGAGGAAAAGATTCAACTTTAATGAAATGACGGGGTTTGTTTTGTTTCTGTTGGATCTCAACCTAAGATACCTCTAGTCTTCCTTCACAATTAAAAAAAAAATTCCCTCCACCTCTCTTCATTACCATTTTCAGTTGTCTTTATATCTGTGCCAGCCTCAGAGTTGGGTTACTCCAGCGAGGCTCTGCCAATGCAGCTGCACAGCAGCCGAACAATTCCCACCAAGCCACCTAGTGAGGATGCTCTCATCCAAGTCAACAGCATTCCTGGGTCAGGTTTAGTAATCCGTTCCACCCGAATGCCAAGAACTATCTGGAAATTTTCGTTTATGTCAGCTACATCAATAGGGCGATTTTGCTGGCAAAGGAATGATGGAGGTCTTATTTTTTTCACATCCCTTATTGTCAAGATGGACCTAGCCTACAAACTGATCATGCTTTCTTGCTCTCATTATTATAAACCTGTTACAAGTAGCATGAGTCTTTCAGTGTCCTGTGGGGAATACATCAAAAACTGTTCCACCCCATAGAGATCCTAACAATGATCAGTTCATCTTTATCCCTCCAATAGGGCCGGAAATCACCAGTGGCACTGCAAATCTGTTACCATCTCAATAGCAAAGCACAACTTTATTCCCATTAATCTGTCTTCCATCCATTCACACATCAAGTACAACCCTGCTTCATTTTACAGATTATATCCATGTTGCTCCAGACAAAGGTCACTTTATAGTTACAGTTCTTCAATTGAATGAAAGCTTTTGATGCAGTAAATCATTGTCTCTCACTGTTCAAACTCACACAATACAATACAAATAATGCTGCCCTTTCTTTCAGAATTCCCTTTCTACCTCGCTACTCATTACCAAAGCATTTCTTTACAAAATAAAATGAGGCACTTTTCACTTGCTTCAGCCACATAAATTAGTTATAGCACTTTGGAGACTATTTGCCATGCTGCCCTACAAACTCAAACTTTGTGCTATTTTGACACCAAAATGAGCTTCTTTCACTACACTAGTGACAATTGAAAGACAATGTTACAAGGTTTCCCAAGATTTGGCTGTTCCTAGAATTCTTCCACCTTTAGCACTGTAAAACTGAAAACCTAAGAAACTCTCCTCCCAGTACCACCTACAAGAAGTCACCTGCCTTGACAAGATGTCACAGGCAAGGTTGTGTTGTGTGCACGCAGATGCGTGTCCGGTGGAAAAGAGGGCAGGAAGGAGAAAGGGCTGATTAATTAACTAATCAACCAGTCCTGCTGGGACAGGAATCAAATCAAATCTTCAATTTGGCAGCATGAAGTATTCCATCCTTTCTTGAGGTACTGAGGGGAGACAGCACAAGACACAGAAGTTTTCAGGTTAAGTTTGCAGACAGTTATAAATTTCTTCCAAATGGAAGAACAGAAACATGGAAGGATAAATCTTGACGTCATGTACACTCATGAAAAACTGCAACAATTTGAGGGCTCCATTATTTAGCACTGAACATCATAAAAAGAACTGAAACCAAAACCTGAAGGCAGACAAATTCTAACATGAAATACAGAACAAGCATATAGCAGCGAGAGAGCTAAAACTGGAGAACACTGTCAAGGCAAAGTAGGAACTCACATTTCTTGATGCCTTCAAATTAAAGCAAATGCCTTCCTAGAAGAAACACTTCAGTGTATCATAAGTTATCAAATATCTGAAGGAAGCATGTAGGAAATATGGGGGGTCAGTTTGGGTGACCTTCTGATTGCACTCATCTTAAAACCCTATAAAGCTGAAAATAAATCATTACTCAAAAGCAAGTCGTAGCTCACTAATATTATTTGTCTTATGTTTCCAGAGCTTGAGTTCTTTCAGTCACGAGCAATGTTAATCACTTGGTAAAAGCACTCCCTGAAAAGTCCCAGTAGGCTCTCCAGTTGGCAAGCACATTCCGTTGTCTTTTGCAGCACCACCCTCTTAGTACCAGAGGGTATTTACTTAGGTGAGATGGAAGGAGACTTATTTCACAGACAGCTGAGCTGCCAGTTGCTGGTAGGTAGGTTCTGTTGCTGTCTTGTATTTATTCCCCAGCATCAGAAGATCACCCACAGAACACAACTTAGAACTGACATCAGCTTATTTATCCTGTCTTCCTTCTGGATATGCACGTACACGTGTAAGTCACAACTGCCAGTCCAGCTGCCCTAATCCAGTAGCTGCTACGTTCAGCTTCTCTGAAACTACAGCTGGGCAAGATCAGCCCATAATGTGCTCTAACTGATATACGAGTATCAGCTAATCATTTCCAACCCAAACCAGAATTCATATCACTGGCAATGACAAAAGTCATCCTATGACTTGCAGCCCTAAACAAATAGATCCAAAGTTTTTTTTTTTTTTTTTTTTTTTTTTTTTTTTTTGTTATTCTTTTTCTTAACAGAATCATGTCACTCACTTTAACTAGGATATTGCATTACGGGGCAATATCCATGCAACAACAAGTACTTAAACAGAATACACATGCAGACAGTAAAGCTTTTAATATTTTGCAGTGTTTAGATCCAGGTTTCTGTCTCTCTAAGAGGAGAAGCTTTACAAAAACAGAGATCTGTCAGACTGGATTTTCCAATCGTAATTCAGGTTCACTACAGAGTCACACTGCGGCGTGGCAGCACATGACATTGCATTGCAATGTAAAGGCAACTGAGGGTATTTTTGGGTTTGCATTCCTCCACTGCACAGACCATACTGCAGCGATGAAAGGAGGAGACCAAAGGCTGACTTTCCTTGCTAAATCTGTGACCGACCACTTTTTTCCAATCATCAAATTTCATTTCTCCAGTCTGAAAGCAGAAATAAAAGGAATGAATAACTGGATTCTTTCAATCCCTGAACACATGAAATTTTTAAAAGCAAAGTTTTCTCCGTGGCACCCTTGGGCAACCTGGAGTTCTGTTCTGACAATACCAGAGAAGTAGGTCTTCCTTCACTAGGATCTCCTCTGAACACTTCTGTGCTTGCACTGGGGCCATGAGATGCAAAGACACCAGGGAAACAGAGCAGCGATTTACACTGACAAAGAGGATTTTGATACACTCCTCCAAATGGGGCAGCATTACCATCTTAATAGCCTTTTGCTCTCAGCCCTCTTCCTGAGGACGCTGGAGATTTTTGCGAATGGAGAACAGTTCCGCTTCCCATTTTAACTGCAACAATAGCAAAGGGCTCCTTAAACTGCATCAAATAGCAGCCTGTGAAATCCCTAACTAGCCGCACTGCCTCTCCTGCCGTTTTATTATCCTCTGGCCCACAGAACAAAAGGGGGGAGCTCCTCCTCATTTTTAGCCTATTCCACACATCCTAATCCCTCAGAGGTGGCAATGGAAATTGCTTGTGGAACTGTTAAATCACACTTTCACTTTGTCTTTCATTCCCTATTCACCCTCACTAATCAAGGAGCTTCCAGCCACATTTTCCGATATCAATTTTGTTTATGGCCTATTGGTTAATGGTCCCGGGATGGGACCCCCTGAGTAAGAAGAAAGAATCCTGGGCATTTCAGACAGCTGCCACTTCCCACCAGTTCCCACACCCATCCACTTGTTCTCATCAGACGCCCTGAATGTGCTCACCTCCTGACACCAACTGAATTAAACAACAAAGACTGAATGGGAAAGCTGCCTTTGCAATCCTGCTGCGGGACAGATTCCACTTGTTCGCACTCTACGACATCCTTCAAACCGCAACACAGGGACAACTCCCCCGCCAGCTAACCCGCGGCCAGTCGCCCTAGGGACATCTTACCTCGCATCCAGCTTCCCTGTGGAACGTATAAGCTTCAACTCTTACAAAAACTCTAGCCTCTCTTGCACAAGGCCACCCACCATCACTCTGCTAATGGCTCTGTCTTGTTAGGTAGCAATTCCTGTCAACATCTTACCTGAAACAATCATTTTCATGTGATTTGCTCACTTCTCTCTGCAGAAATAATGCTCATTGAAGTGTGGGAAGGAAACATGCAATATTTACTTTGTAAAACTTTGTGAGATGCTTCTCATGTGTAAGTGCTTACAAGTCTCTGTAAGGATACTAGCAGCAGGACCTTATCATTGAACCATGACATCACCAATAGCACTAGACTCACAAACCTAGAATCTAAAAGAACCAGCATGTAAAATCATAGAAATGCCAGATTTGGATTACACTATGTGAACATTTAAGGTTCAGATCCTGCTGTCTGATCTCTGGCCAGGACATTACCTGCTACGTAAAACAGTCTGGGGCACATTATCAGGGGAACCATGCCCTTGCATACTATCCATTTTGGAAAAAATATCTAAACATAACAGCATAGTCATAAACTAAGAAAAAGCTTACACAGAGAAAAGCTCCAAGCTGCTTTCCGAATATACAAAGAATGCCTGATGGCAAGATAATGCTCACTTAGAGAAATCCACGCTGATTTTAGAAAAATGGTGAATGCACACCCCAGAAACATATGGATACAGATAAAAGAGCAATTGATACATTCCTCATACAGTGCTGTTAAGCATCATACTATCAGAGAGCCTTGCCATCATCAGTCCATGTTATCAGGCCAATCTGCTCTTTAAAGGTAGGGTTCAGTCCTTAGAAAGCTATTTTCCCAGCTTACTGAAAAGATTTGAAACAAATAAAGATCCTCTCTGAACAAATGATCCCAGTTTCTGAAATAGTAAGTTTTTCTTTCCCGAAGTGTCACTACATTAGTGCGTGAAGACAGAGCAGGAAGTTGTCTACGTTTTTAATGATGACCAGAAACATCTCTGCAACTCAGAAGATAATTGAGATATAGAGAAGTGGTATGTCTTATACCCCGTCCTTAATCAAAATATGTCCAGAGCAACTCTTGCAAGCCATCTCAATTTAAACCAATAAAAAATATTGCTAGTACATGCAGCCTGTTTAAAATTACCAGTACCACATAAGGCAAATTGAAGTCCCAGAATGCCATCTAATACACTGGGTTTAATGTCTAAAGGTTTAGGAAACACCCAATAGACCCTCGTTATTATGTAGATGCATCAAATGGAAGAAAAAAAAAAGTTTTGTTCCTTTTCTTTTGTTTTCTTAAACTAGTTATTACCAGTATTTTAAGCTTATCTAATCATGAATAAATGTAAATACATCGCTGATCTGGTACTGCCTGTTTGTAGGTGGGAAATGGGCAATCAGAAGAAAGAGAACTGTTCACATACCTTAAAAAGTCTGTAGCGTTTTTATATTAGCAATCAGTGCTAAAATCAGTATTTAGCAATCAGTGATTGCTAATCACTGGAACCTGAGAAACAGCAATACTCAGCTTTCTTAATACCATGACTACATATTAGAAAGTATCCTCTGAACAAAAAGTCTGCTAAACTGCTGCAGCAATCAGGACCACGACTGCATATCAACACAGAGGAACTAAACACAGTTGGTCTATGAATGTCTGTCAAAAAATAGATAGATTAAAGGAATACTTACTGGGATAAGTAGGGAAAAGAAATGAAGAGCTGCATTTCCCTCTTTCACAATGGTTCAAAAACATGTATTTTAGGAGATGGCCACAAAGAGCCCTAGTTCCCTGCCATCATACTATTACCCATCTTTTCAGTACAATACTCACACCATAGAGAACCTTAGGATTATTTAGGGCCCTGTGGCATTCACATTAAAGTGATCACAGAAATAGAGGACAGATATTAATTTCCCATATTTTATTGATGCTGAGCCATTTGCTAAAGAGAAACTATTTATTAGAACATGCTACTAATGATAGACAGGTATGCTCCTCCTGGAAAAATCTCTCCCATAGGAACAATGCCAGAACCATTCAACTTACTTTGAATGAAAACAGGGAGATGTAATAAATTCAGTGCCTATTCTTAAATCCATGTGAATATGCAGCAACTAATTTAATATTACCCAAGGTGAGACGGAAAGCAGCAGAAGGCTGCCCTTGTCAACTAGACTGTTCAAATGTGTGTGTGGGTTTTTTTTTGGTTTGTTCTTGTTTTTAATTAGTTAAAACCAGCACCATTTCAACAACCATCACTGTTACCTGCCTTCAGCCTGCTTAAAACACTATTTGTAAAAGGAAAGTAATCAATGCTCTGATCCTACCTTGAAGAACCAAGCCTGATTTCTCAATGGTGTAGAAAAAAACGGAAAATGGAGCAACAGGGGATTTTGCAACCAGGATCTGCAAAACAAACAAACAATGTATAAGTACATATCTCTATCACATACTGATCAGAGCTCAAATTTGTAGAACAATCCCACTAGATTTAACTTCCAGAAGCATTAAAGCATAATGTAGAAATAACAAGGTTGCTATTGATCGAACCCTGTCACTTCTAAGTAGACATCTTCTCACAGGAATGTAGAGCTCATACTGCAATTTAAAAAGGATTCTCAGGTAATAAAAAACCAACCATCATAAAAACAACGTGTTTTGCTTGTTTTATTGGCAAATAAGATGATCATTCTTGCTGGTTCGGGCAGGAGACAATTTTTGAGCAAGCTGTAATTGCTGCTGTGTAATGTAATTTTAATCCCCATTAGCAATTCTAGAGATGCATCCCCTTGCCTTCCCCAAGCATTCCACCATGTTCCTGCTGCCCCAGATGCAGTATGATCCACCTGTGGGTCACCACACCGGGGAAGGTAACATGGCATTGCAGTGATCTGGATGTCCTCTTTTGAAAAAGGGTCAGTGACCGAGTCAAGTTTATGTGAGAATCCTGTCTTCGGAGTTTCAAAATAGGAACTGAAATTCCCTGAGGGTTTACAGTGCAATCAGATTTAGCTTGGCATCTGGGTATGCTAACCCTCTATGGCTGGGTCAGAAATACTCAAAGCCCTCTGACTCCACTATGGAGGAAACACCCACTACAGAAGATGAACAACAGCAGAGCTCTGGACACACAGAAATGGATTTAGCAAGGTTGGGATGTGGAACTGACAGTGCCAGCCCAAATGACACGAATGTGCCTGGCTTTATTGTTTGTCTGCCTGATTTTTGCTGACTGGGGAGGACCGTTCTGTTACGGTTTGCCACAAAGTAACCCCCGTTCTATCACCTATGTGAAAGTGAGAGTTTAATGGTAGATTTAATAAGCTCTGCCAAGAGTGTGATCAGCACAAACCCTGGTCTAGTGATCCCCACGTCCCCAGGGAACTGAAGACCAGTTCTCCCAGTGCAGCACAGTGGAAGAGCCGTCCCATCCCGACAGGCCCTGAGGGCACCATTTGGTGAGGCTGCTCCCCCACCCCATGCTCTGATCCTTTTCAGGGTTCTGCTGTCAGCACAGCCACGTCACAGAGCCCACCCCAACTGCTCAGGAAATCCAGCAGGCCTGCCTGTTTGCTTTGCTTCAGCGTATTGATTTCATTTAACCTCAGCAGTAAGGCCTCACCCAGCAGCGTATTTTAGCACCAGCACGCATCTCAGCGCTTACATTTCCGAGGCCTTCTCAGTACTACACCCCTTCAGCCCAAGATACCCAACCTCCGGCAGCTGCGTCCAAATCCAGACTTCTTAGAACTACAGACAAAGATCTTAGTTTTAGAGGCGTGGAGCACCAATAGCTCCTGCTGACTTCAAATGGAGTAAGTTATTTCCATTACTCCCAAATGTCATGCCCCAATTCCACCCAACAGTCAAGCACGCCTAAAGGCTGTTATATATGATTTTTGTTGGAGGTGTCTAATGATCAGCAGGCAAACAGTGAACATTGTTATATAAAAGTCAAGACAGACCTCAGAAAAATGAGGAAGTTCGTACTCAACAAAACTTTCCCTTGAAAAGTCAGACAGTACTGAATCACTGTATAGATACACAGAGCTGGAACATTTATTCCTAAGTGTAAGATTAACAATATCAAGGACCAGAAGTTTGGGCTCTGAAGTATACTTATGTAATAACAGGATTTGGCAGCAAATTCTGCTGCTGAATCAAGGCATATGTAACTTTCCTGTAGCGCTTTAAATGTTAAGGATATCTCTATAGTAGGCAGGTTTCATTTGTGTTTGTAGTCTGCAGACACCATCATGCTGAGATTTCTTGTGACTTTCTCATCTGATTCTGATGCAGACTGAAGAAACAAAGTCCTTATACCTGGGCTTTAAACGTAATCATTATAACCCACACGCACCCACAGCTAGCCAACAGTTTTACGGTTTTCAGAATTTAAACCAAATATACTCTTTCTTCTTCAGACAGTAAAAAATAAAGGAATGCACATGAAGAACACAAATACAGCCGGAGAACATCAGACCAGTCCAAATGTCAATGTTTTCCTTATGAAGCTGGCAAAACCATCCCAGGATGTGATACAACCTTTGTGAACTACTCCAAGTAGGAAAAGTGCCATGCTAACACTTTCCCCTCTTGCATGCTAATTCTTCTTTTTCTATTCTTCTTTCTAACAAACTTCTGGAGAAAGGAGAAGCATGCCACATCACGTGCCTGTGATGCACCTTGACAAACCCAGAACTCCCTTTCCTGTCATTATTCCCAGAGAGACAGACAGCCCTTCTCACTTTTGGGGTAGGATGGAGAATCTGAAGGGAGACAACAGAGTGCCTCCTTGTGCTTAAAAGTCCTGTGATGCCAACGCAGCGCTGATCTCTGAGAACGTGAGAGAGAGGATGGAGTGGGAAAACTGTGCAAATACTCAGCTATAGTCTCCCACAACAGCTGGATGTGTAATCAGATTGGCCCAAAGTGAAACAGTTACAAACCTGATGTCTAAGGTCAGATTTTTGGCAATCTGTGCAGTGCTATGCACATAAATATTAACCTATATATGAATGTGCACTAGGCACAGTTGTACGTGCAAACAGCTAGACATTCAAATAACCCTATGTACATTCTGTTACTGCATTTTTATGTAGTTACAATATGTGCATAACTAAGTATAGCAATGAAAAAACATAATAAATCACATCCTTTCAGCAGCACATCACAGGACCTCTCTGAAAGGCTGCTCCACAGTTACATCTGAGGCTCAGAATTAGCTTTCTTTTTAGAAAGAACTTGCTCATGATATTCAAAAGTAATGCTTTACTTTGAATGTTTGCTTACTGCGAAAAATAACCTTAAGTATGATTGCATTATTTCACAACCAGGTAGAGTACACATTTTTTTTTTTTTATAACACCAAACTCCACATTAACATAAATTGAAAAAAGTAAATATGTATTTACATTTGTGTTCTGACCAAAGAGAAAAAAACAACTATAAAAGGTCACTGCAAATCATTCTCTGGATTGAACAGCCTACACACAGTAGGTTCTTAAGCATATTCCAGGAATTTAGGAAATACAGAAGGAAAAACAGATTTAAAAAAAAAAGTGTTTTGGAGGCCAAGAAGTGAATTGCCAAAAATTGAGGTACTGTTGAGCTTGGAAAGAATATCAGCAATATCAAAAAGGAAATTAAAATTGGGAGTTATAGTGAAATTAGATAGTGATTAAACTTTCTGGAAATGAGTGAAGACATCAGTTTTCAACAAGCAGGAGGATGCTGAAGAAGAGGAAAAGCAAGGCTGATAATTGGAACAATCATATAGATGCAGAAACAACAACTGAGTGGAAAGAAAACTTGAGGAACTTAGCGCATTCAGGAGAAAACAGATATCTATTGAGGAAAAAACGTTGTAAGAATCAGCATATAAACTGAGGTCTGATAGCTAGTATTTGTCATACACAGATGTGAAAAAATATGAAATTGAAGATGATGCAACAGAACTGAGAAGCAGCAAAATCAAACCTCAAATGGATGAGGAACAAGATGTAAACTGGTGAGCTGAAGCCTGTAAGCTGATGAAGTATAATACAGGGCTTTAGAAGAAATGCTGCAGGGAAGAATAATTGAATACTTGGAAAACTGGGTAAAATGAAACACGTATGCTATAAAGCTTTTAACACTGTGAAATGGTAATTGTTAATGAAGAAATGAAAATCAGCAGGAAAGCTGTAAGGCAAAAGGGGAAACAGTCAGTTATTGAAAAGAAAGCACTTCCCAGATATATTAGTACCTGAGAAGATCACTAACCCACAACATGATGCAGCCAGGACAATGACAAATCCAACTGTACAGTGTGCTACCACATAAACCTGGCAAAACCACTGGTATTTCTGTAGAAGCCACTATTACACTTTACTCTGGAGTACCAGGTATGGTGCAGGTCACTCATGAACTCAAGCTACAAGAGATGGGCTGTACGCTGATGAGGAGAACAGAGCACTCATCTGAAAGGCCACTAGAAAGCATGATCTCAGTGAATCTAGCAAAAGCGAAGGCTGACTGCTGTGTGTGTGTGTCAGTGAGTGGCAGAGGGGATGTGAGAGAATGGAGCAGGAAACAAAGAGAAGAGCTACTCAAACTGAAAGACAACTCTGGCACAAAAACAAACGTGAAGCCACAAAAACATGTTGGCTGGAAATTTGAAAGTTTTTAACCACCAGTAAACATGAGCCTTCAATTCAAAGAAGAAAAAAAAAAATCTTTGTTTTAGGATTCAGATTGAAATATTTATGAAAGGGAATAAGAAACAGTGCTTACGATGTGCTCCATAACCTATGAAGTCTCTTCAAATCCTGTGTGCAGACTGAGCACTAAAGCCCTGCCAATTCATCTTCTACACTGAGAGAACTGACAGAGTTGGAAGAATACAGGCTAACGATGTCTCTTGAAGGTCCACATGCAACAAGGGATCTTTGCAGTCAATTAAAGGAGAAAAAAGCTGCTGGCTTTCAAATACAGCATTTATGATTGAAAGCCGCCTCATATCTGTCTTCTGGAAAGCATCTGCTCCTCTCCCTAAGAATCCAAACAACCACCTGAGGGTGTGGAGAACACAAGGAGGCTTCCAGGATATCTCGGGAAGCATTTCTAAAACTCACGCGTATTTAACCATTTGTCTTGTTCTAATTCGAAACCAGCCATAGCCAAAATCTGGAGAGAGTAGAGAAAGGTGCACTGTCTGAACCTAGGCCTGAATCTAAGTCCTTTATAAGGAGGCTACTTGTATAGCATGCTGAGACAGAAACTTGTTTCCACAACCTTACTTTCCCAAACTTTGATTAAGAACCTACATTTTCATTTCAACATAATGGAAAGATTTTCTTTTTGCTTCAGGAAAATAAAGGAACATACAATTCTACAGATGTTCCTGACACATGTAAAAGAACTCATTGCTTTGTCTCCTACCCAGACATATGAAAGACATACCTCTTATGATAAGCACTATTTAATAAAGGAATCAAAGATGAAATCCTGGCCTCACCAGAAATATTTCCTATTAATACTTCTTTTGACAATTTTTATAGTTTACTTGTATCATATTTATTATTATTTATTGCAAAAACTTTTTTTTTTCAGTTGAAGTCTCACCAAAAGCAGCACATAATTTAAGCTGAGTAAACAGTGATAGGAAATAATAGTCCAATACCAAAATGATTTCGTAAATAATGAAATGAATAGAAATAAACATACAAAAAATGATGAAATGGTATTGAGTCTCCCTAATCTGGGCTATCCATGAGCTCCTGGAATGCCATATAAATACCAAGTGCAGTTGTTCTTATTCTGCTGTCCTACTATTATGGATACTACTAGTTGGAATGATGTATTCTGATACCACTAGTTGGAATGATAAAGATAGATGAGAGATGTAAAAGTCAAAGCTATTTTAATTTTTTTGAAGTCCTAACCTTACAAAGCGGTCAATTTTTTGTTTCCTTTCTTCCTTTCTAACATTGTGTTTCCCCACCAGGAGGCTTGTAATAATTATTTATTATACAACAGCAATGTAGAATAAACATTAAACAACTGAAAAATGCTTTCTGTCATGAGGCATGTTAGGAACACAAAGGTACTATGGGACAGAAAATATATCACCTTGATGAAAAGTGAATAGAAACTGGATAGATGCCATTAGATTAGATAAAGGAAGATAAATGGGAGACAGGCAGAACAGTTGAGAAACAAAAGCCTTAGAGAGAATTGATGATGACAGCAGAAAAAATGTACATTAAAGTTTGTTTTTTTAATTAGGGAAAGCTTTTTTATTAATAAACTTTATTGTTTATGGAAGCTTTATGGAAGAAATGAATCACAGAAATTGATTGCAAAAGCCCAGCAGAAAATACTAATTACTGGGACAACATCCCCTGTCAATAGCAAAGAAAGTGATGAATTGGAAAATATATTGGATGGAGTTTCAGATGTAGTCTGATAACCAGAAATCAAGCCAGTGTCCTACCAAAAAGAAAAAAGGAGGAGGGGCGAAGAGGGGTGACAGGATCTTATATCAAATTAGTTATCAAAATGCCAGGAAGATAAACTACCAAGCGATGAAATAAAATGATGATTTTGACTGAGCTATGAACTCTCAAATGGTTAAAAAAAAAAAAAAAATTAAAAAAAAAGATTTCCATCATGAAAAAAATAATGATTTTAACAAAAAAAAATAACAAACGAAGACTTTAATGAAACATTTGATAAAATCTCCTGTATTAACATTTAATGTCATTTCTGTTTACACTGGGAAGACATACAGTTTCTTGCCCATATTTTAATGAGACTATTAACAAGGAAAAGGTTCTCAGCAATGGGTGAGGAACACTAGAGAAACCATGTGAAACTTCTTTTAAAATATATCAGATTCTTTTGTTTGTTTGTTTTCCTTAGATTTCCTTTTCTGACAGATTTACCTTATCTCATTGTTTGTACTTCTGGAGATTATAAAAATGACAAGAGACTTCAACTGCACTAACAATTGTAATGAATAACAAAATTACACTTAGAGCCAATACGTATTTTAGGATTCAGATGTACTGTCAAATTACCAAATACCTTAGTTTTGTGAAAAGAGCCTGGCTCTTACTACTATAGCTGGCCTTTGTGAAACAATGTTGGTTTGCTGGGAGTTTCTGCTAATTTATGTTATTGTCCTATTGCAGTAAATGATCAGTGCTAACAGTCAGTACTTTTCAAAGAACACAAGTTATGCTGCAGTAGCATGGAAAAGCATAGCTGAGAACTGACAAAGAAACCTGTACCATCGACACGACAATTCAGCAGGGAAAAGAGCACATCGACAGGTTCAGTTAAACTCGGGCACTAATAAAATCAGTGCTAAGCTAAACAATTTTTTCCCCTAATTGTGCCAAAATGTCTGGGTGGACAATCTTCATGCCAGAATTTCCCTTCTTATTGTAGATTAGAAGGGTTGTTTTTTCAGCTGCAGAGCCCAGGAAAAAGCCTGTTAGGAAAACAACAAAGTTGATTTTGCATCAGATATCCCAGCAGACCTCATGACTGTTTTTCCTGCCCTCCCTGCTGGTTCTTCTTGGGCCCTATGTTCAGGAATTTCTGTTCTAGAAGCGAAAGCAACGGTCCTTATTCTGTAGTTCATCTGCTTTTGCACAGGACTTGTGACCCAGTTCCCAGGACCAGCTCTCATTCCACAGGTTTTGTCGCCTCCAGCCCACCAGAAAGTGCCTGAGGAGAGTCAAGAGCTCCCTCCACAAACTTTGCACAAACTTTGCAGTAGCATCCAGGCTTCACACAGCAGCTGTTCCCTACTCCCTCTCCACACAGAAAAAAACTTCAGGGCAACGGGATGTCTTTTTTACAAGGTGGGAGAAAAAAAACGGTTGTGTTTTCTGCCAGGCTTCACGGAACACTAGAAAGGCTCGTAAGGCCCTGGAGCTCTCAGAGACCCCAGTCCCATAACAGGATCTGACTTACCTTGGGAGATAATTGTTCCCTGTCACAAAAGCAAAAAGTGGCCCTAATTCGTTTCCAGTGTGCTGGTAAAAAAAAAAAAAAGTAGGCTAGGTGACCTGCAATTATGTCCATGGCCTGAGGATGTATTCATAAACAATTTACCGATTTCCTCCATTACTAGGAAAAGATTTCGTGTATGGTACTTTATCAGTAGATTTTAAAAAGGTTTTACGACAGTGGGGTAAAAATATCTACAGTTTGGGTAAACTGAAGTTAAGAAATTAATTACATTCCTAAAGATAGTACAGCATATATCAAATGCTAAGATCTGAATAAGACCTTATCAAATCACCTCACCTTCACAGGCAACTCACTGCAGAGTTTGACTTGATCAGGGACTTGTATATTCCTATGGAAATGATTATCCCCAGGTTCACATCTTCCTCTAAACCCCCTTGCAAGGAGAAGCTCTCTTTACAAAGACTTTCTCCTTTCAAGCAGATGCAAGCTCAGCCACCCCAGCAGTACCATGCACAGCTGCACGCTATGCACCAGCTGCAGGCTTCCTCTTGGCTTCTTTCCTTGTCAGTAGGAAAGGCCCCAGACTGGGCAGGCTGTACCACCACTGGGAATAAAGAGGAAAAACAGACAGGTCGAGGGAAAGCAGATATATACAGTCATCCTTCAACCCTCCTAAGCATCTAAACCCCACACGTACATTCTGCCAGGTAAAAACAAACTGAGTGGATTGAGAACGGTGAAAGGTTAAGATGCCCTGAGTACTAGGGAGCAAATAATTAGAGATGGGGCCACGAACGAGCCCCAGTACAGGGAATAGCTGTGGAGTCCCTACAACTTCTGCAAACGTTAGGAAAAAAAATACAATACGGATTAAAATGATTTCTTAGGAAACCATCATTTCTTTTGGACCTTGCACAGCACTTGAGAGTTGTGGCTCCCTGAAGTCCAGTTGTTTGAAAAGGTTTTCATCAAGGCCAGGTTAATGGGCCGCAACTCAATAAAACTCTTTATAGAGCAACCTAAATGGGTTGTCTCTCTCCTTCCCCCACAAGAAAATCCTGTCCAGGGGAAACTGTTTAGGAAGGAGTTTCCTTTCTACTATTTTATAGAAAGGCAACAATGGCAGCTAGAGACGCTTTATGAGAGGCATTCCATAAATCCAAACCAATTAGTGCAGAGAAGTAGGTAAGCAGAATTTGTGTGTATATCCTGAAAATGTGCATTAGCAGACATCTGGAAACAACTCCAAAATGAACAGACTCAAAAGGCAGTTGACCGTCCTGCTGTTGTCTCAGCCCCCAAAATGTAGCAGCACATCTGTATATTTTCCTTTAGTGCAATGCATACAAATTCCACGTATTAAAAAACATTGCTAAGACTGAAGTCGAGTGGTCCTTGCCTCTTGTCTTAGGAAAAAAGGGATGGCAGAGGGGGTAGGAAGGAAGGAAGAAATGCAGATGCGTTGAAGACAGTTTTGCAGGGGAAGTAGCAACAGCAGACAATGATTTGAACAAGAGAGTTAGCGAAGGGAAAGCCTTCAAAAGCCTGTAGGAAAACACGAGGTGGATTCAGCGTGGGATGAAGAATACAAAGAAATCTCAATCCTGAAGTAGCAGCATGACACTTATTTTAACAAAAGTAAAATAATATCAATTAGATCAAACCTTCTCACCAAATTCAGATTACTTTTAAGATTCAGGTGTCACTGCTAGTGGGAAGCAGAGATTCTGAAATCTTTAAAACAAATCCATTTTTTTTATTTTTTTAAATGGACCTATGCAACATTAGCCAAACTTCAGATAAATCACTTCTTGTCTGTTTGTTTTGTCTTAGCATTAACTTTTACGGTAAGGTCCTAATGTTTTTTGGGTAAGCCAAGGCAAATCAGTTATCTTCCCTCACTGTACTCCACTCTGACCTCAGAAGTGGTTAATTAATAATCATTGATTTTACGTTGCTGTATTTTTTTTAATGTGAAATCAATTGAGCTGCTTACATCTCTGAGCTCTGACATATTTATGCTAAGCATGTGTTCCTAATTTAACTACCGATCATTTTATTATTTACGCCACAGATTAATCTTAAAGAAGTACCAGGAATTCCTTACACGACCTCCAATTCAGGAGGTGGTGGTGTTGCCCATGGTGGCACAGAAATGTGTGATAACTACAGAATAAAAGGAAAAGAAGAGATTAGTTATCCAGTATCAAGAGAAAGCTGAAGTCAAGTGAGATAAAAGCATGTTAGAGTACTTTTGACTTGTCTTTTCTGGATCAGGCATTTTATGTCAGGCAGGCCTTGTTTGGTGTTCTTCTGGCTCTGCCCTTTAACACAAGCCATACCAGCAGTCAGTGACTGCAATAGCTTCGCACAGCCCTGAGTTCTTCCATATGCAGAGGCCAATTCAGTTGCTCAGGTAGCAAAGGGGTGGAGAAGTGGTTGAAAAGTTGGGTCAAGGAGACAACGTGCAAGGAAGCTGAGAGAAGCTGAAATTCTGCTTTGCAACAGCAGACATAACAGGACATTCAGGAGGCAGCAGCAGAATCCAAGCTCCAAACTCTCAGCTTCGTAACAATGGCAGTAGATGCTCTCAGTAGCTATGTACAAAACAGGACTTTTTACAACAGAAAAAAAAAGCGCAGTTTGTTAGTGCAGTTCTTCCTATAGTAATGAATAACAGTCACAGGCAATGACTCCAATAAAAATAAACCACCATTGCACGCACATGTGGCTGGGCTTACTCCCAGAGGAGACATTCAATACTTGTAAAGGAAAGAAATGGAAGGAAAACAAACAAGAGGAGGAGATAGAAATGAAAACCGAGAATCTTTTAGGAATGGAGGAGAAACGGGGGAGTGGACTAGTTCAGGAATGAGGACAGTCTCTGAATGTCAAGCTCTGCTTTATCTGTCTGGCTTCAGTTCTTTCTTCTAAAAACTTGTACATACATAAAGGACTTCTTCATAGTGCACAATGCCAGGACCCAGGAATCAGGATTCATGACTTCTTTTCCTAATTCTGCCCCTGTTTCCTTGAGCAATTACGTGAAAAACATATAACATTCCTTTGCTTTAGTTCGAAACCATGCATGGAGCCAGACATCTGCAGCAGCTTCATATTAATTTCTGCCAGGTGGGCACAGCTCTGGAGATGCTCTGCTTTTCCCTACAGAGAAGGTGCAGCAGAAGTATCAATACATAACTGCTCTGTTATTTCCTTGAATGTTCAGTAGGGTCACTTCTGTCCCCCCTCATAAAACCAGAACAAAGGCACGTGCTGTGGCTGTGATGTTCTCCTCTACCTTCACATGATTTCACCTTCACATTCTAGCACTTGTTGCCTGTAAGCAGAAAGCATACACCAGATGCTCATGGCAGGAGATTAATTATCCACGTTTTCTAGGTCCCGAATCCATCCTAATCCACGTAGTTGCTAGCAACAGATGATCAGTCTGGAAATTGTTCCAGTGTGCACGTTTTAGCCAAACACCCTATTTTGAGTGCGAGAGCTCAGCATGTAATATGTGCTGCCACTCAGACATGGTTTTAGCTTCGGGCACCGTAATGAGGAGCTCTGAATATCCTTGGACTGAGTAAACACAACTTCAACAGAAGGAAAACCACCAAAACCTCTAATGAGTATCAAAGACAATCACAGACAACAAAAGCACAACTTTCCAAGGTGAGCTGCCCCGATGTGCTCCAGAGCAATGACTGCCCTGGCTGCATTAGGCCAAATGAACAAAACGCTTTTTTTGGCTCAGCTGGCCTCTCCCAGGCTGCGAACGCTGCCCTGAGCTCTCACAGCCTGGGCGCCTCTTTCCTGCCTGAGGTACCTAAGGATTCACTGTAACTTCAGTGGCAGGGAACTCCACTGCCCAGGCAAACACTGGTCCATTTCAAGTTTTAATTGAAGAAGAAAACACAGTCACATATGTTTATCCAAATTGTGTCTGAGCTGTAACAACCTGGCCTGGGAAGTGCAGAAAAACAGGCTGCCTCCAGTACACTTCCACTTAAGCCAGGGAGGATCCTGGCTTCTGGGACATCTGGTGCAAGTTCCCCAGGGGGAAATCCTGGGTATGCAGGGCCAGTCAGCTCCCTTCTGCTCATGTAACACCAGACCCGGAGAAATTCCTCTTCCCAGAATCACTTTCTGTCTCCCTGCCATGTGCCTCATTCCCTACTTTGTAAACTGAATTTTGTTGTCTTTTCTCTTTCTGAATCTCTCCTGATTTTCTCAGGGGAGATGCTCTAGAGGTCAGGATACCTCACAAGAGCTTGGCCATGAAGATTTCCTATGCTATAAAACTGTTGAGGCCCAAAGCCCTGGTAATTGTCCAGCACCAGGGGTAATTCAGGAGAAGCAGCTCGTAGCTTCTACTAAGCAGGAAAGCAGCCAGCATGTCGGGGTTACCACAAAGAAACAGCACCAAGAAAAGGGATCTGGGGACGGTGCTGTGCCTGGAGAAAGCAGTTGGGTAGCATAAACATGGCCTCCTCGGGGAATTCTCCTGCGTGGCAGCCTGCGGTCACTCATCAGACTTACAACACACTGGTACCAAGAAGAGAAAATAAAATTTATGTGACTTTTCAGAGCCTTCCATACTGTTCAGCTTGACTTTGGTTCCAAAAATAAGAAGAGAGCTGAAGGATGCAATTCTTATTTATGACACATACTGGAACACTGCCTTATCCCCTGGATCATGAACCCCAAGTCAGGAAGGACTCATAAAGGAGCAAGAGTACAATAACACCCGAGAATATATGTCTCTTCCACCACGCCTGCCAGACTGGCTTTGAAGAGATGGGACCAGCTGAGAGAACAGCATGGAAGCCCCACAGCTGCACACTTTCTCCTCCAGAACAACATATTTAGAGATGCTGCTGGCCCTTCTGTCCACGTGGCTGAAGATGTAGGGATCCAACCAGCTTCCAGCCTCCCCAACATACACAGCAGATCAGCTTGGTGCAATTCACAACCACAACGTGAGCAATATGTGTTCTTAAATATATAATTTGCATTTGCATTGCCATCATGATTTATTGCTTTTGTTATTCTTCAGATCTCTATGAAGCTTCGCTGTGGTAGTTTTAGCAACATACTTCATCTACAGATTAAAAAAAGAAGTACCTTCAGTATCATTAGAAACAGATCCCTGTTTCTAATGAATCTCAAATCTTAATTCAGCCAATACTGCCAATACTCTATCCTTCCATTTTCTTTTGGCTTACTGAATGATGAAAAAGCTCAACATTATTGTTTATAAATTGAAAGAAAATCAATCCTCTGTAAGAGGGCATCATAAGTGTGCTCTCCCCATCCTGCATTGTTTTCAGACATAAATAAAGCCAAGTCCTTCATACTTCCTTGATATAAAGGCATAATCCTAAATTCCCAGGCATCAACCAAAAAAAAGATGGGATTCAACCAAGTCCTAGACTGTAGCATAAATATTTTTCACCCATACTAGTGGTTGCAAAATACTTTTGATATGAAAGAAACAAAAAAGGTTTTTTTTTTTTTTTAGTGTGTTCACTTAGTCCTGTTCCTAAAAGCAATGTTGGTGGGGAAAATCTCACATGACACCACTGCTAAAATCACGTGTGAGAGAGCAGTGTTATCTTACATAAAGTCTCAGCAGAATAGATTTTAGATTCCACTGGGCATTGTGTAATAAGGACAAGAAAAAATGTTAATAGATCTGTGAACTAATGTATACAGAAGCAATGCATGTACATTCGGAGTCCTATCACACTCTATGGGCACTGAGAAAATTTGACAGATTTAGTTTAAAACTTAATTTCAATCTCTCCACACGACTCAGATTTCATCTAGCAAGAACATTCCTGGGTGAGATTCTACCCAGTGGAAAGCAGTATGTTAAAAGAAAGATTCATGGCCTTATAAAAATAACCTGTATTACTGAATGTACAAGAGGTGAATAACAGCATCCTGGAAAAACTTTTCTCTAATAAACATGAAATGTTTAGGGAGACTTCACTAGCATTTCTAGAGGATAGTGGATATCCACCAAGAAATAATTTTTTCCTGGCCAACGTTGCTATTTTGTTACCAAAGGTAGAAGCAGAGATGCTTATTCCAGTGCATAGTATAGCTGACAGTTGGACCCAAAACACTGCTTTAAAACCCTAGAAGACAACGTGCCCTAGATAACAATCAGTACATGAATAAACCTTAAGTTGGAGGAGAAACAGAAGCAAAGATCAAATATAATGGTCATTCTTTCCACAAAAACACTGAGTAGCATTTTACAGATCTTAGATACTCTCTCACACAGTGATTATGCTTGAGAAATTCAGATCGGCCTCTGTGCAGTAGGGTTCCTAACCACTTGTGAAGTTTTGAAAACAATTTGTCATACTCAAAGGATAAACATGTAGTCATAGCAAAGAAAATGCACAACCGTAGGAAAAAAAAAAAGATGAAAAAAACCCTCTCAACCTTTTCTTTCTTGCAACACTATCCAAAGGATAACTATTTATTGTATTTCTTACAGGAAATACATATTTTTTCCTTTATTTAGTACCAAATACATATATATATATATATATATATATATATATATATATATAAAAAACTCTTTGAATTCTTTCATGCTAAATTACATGTCTCATTTAAGCCTGCTAAGTTATTTCAAAGGAAGACTAAGATGGCCATTCTAGGAATACCAGTGAAAAGACAAAATGCATGAAAAAAGGAGAAAAGAGTACTTTTCTCTTGTTATGACATGTAGCACATCCACCAGGAATCATGAAGAGAAGCTAAGAGGGAATTAGATGACTTTTTGTCTGTAGCTTGAGATGACAACAGTTTTTTATCTTATTATTAGATAGACAAATGAAGAGTGAAGTGACAGTAAGAAGGAACAAACACACAAGCTAGACCAGAGACATCACTTCGCTAAGTGAAACCTGGCTCAGACCTGATATTATTGGCTCAGACTCTAAGCCAAACCTCCTGGATCACAGTAGGCTCTGTACAAGGCCAACTCAGGTGTCTCTGCAAACTGAACTCCATAGCTTCCAGTTCAGTGTTGTGGAGCACTTAAATACCCGGAACCGGAATCTACAATGACAACTGCACAGCCAAATTTAGTGGAATGATGCAAAAAGCCAAGACTGGTCACTCAAGGTGAGCACAAACACCTCTGACACAGACTCAAGGTTAATTTCTCCCTATCGGTATCTGAAAAGTTCAAGTCACTATAGGTGAGAGCTGAAGTCAGGACAGATCAGGTGGGTACTTTTAATGCCTTTTAGCTTTTAGTCAACTATCTCCCAATGTTTCCACAACATGGGCTTCATCTTAACACACTTACCATAGCCTGAACACATCCTTTCCATTCCTGATCGAGCAGATGCCCTAAAATCCCATCACATTTTTCTAACAGTCATGGCAATCAGTCAAGGGAAATGTAATATTGTGAAAAATATATATTTTATTATTTTCTTGATGTAGCATGATGAGTAGAAATGATAAAGAAGAGCTAGCTGGCCTGGCAGCTAGAAAGCTACTCACTGGTTATCACTTTCCTGTGTTGTCAGTCTAGAACAGTTCAATGACTTTAGATTCTCAAAACAAAGTATAATATCCTAGATATACAAAGTCCTTAGATGATTTTCCCTTAATATGCCTACAGCATCATACAAGTTGCAATGCCTTGGATTAGAGGGATCATGTCTGCTCCCTACCCTTTTCATGGGTTTGTTGTACCTCTTCCTTCCACTGGAAAAATATAACATTACCCAGGCTGGGTAAGCTGGAACGAGTCTTCGTGTAGTAGCCTGAGACTCCACCAGCCCGAGCAATCTGACCAAACGGCTCAATAAACTCAGTTATAGAGGCCTCAAGTCCAGCCTGTCAGCTTATCTTACAGACCAAAGGGACTGATGCTAACATGTTTTGGGCACAGGAAAGTGGCAAAGCTGCCTTTAACTGACTCTGCTGCTGGGACAAGAGCTCACAGCAGAGGGATGGACTGGATGTCTGGGGACAGAAGTGTGTATCAGAGCTCATCTGTTCAGGCACTTGGTTTCCTCTCAGAATAGCAATGCCATTCCCACTGTTCTATTCCCACATTCTATTATTCCTTCTTAGCACCTTGAACACAAACATCTAAGCCATACCCAGTATTCCAGAGGCATTTCCAGTGTCTTTGGTACAATGGTACAAATACTTCCCTGTTTCCTTTGGAAATACCCTGCCTGATCTATTTTAGGATAACACTGGCCCTTTTCACGATTGCATTGCACTTTTGGCTTAGTTACCCTGTGATAAACTGAACCACTCCAGTATCAGCTTCACTTCCAGCTGGTATGCTCCTTATGTAAAGCAGAAACAAATTTATAATGCCCAGTATTACTTTACATATTATTTATATAACATCTTACATTCCACTACGCTTTCACAAATTAAGCTTGCCCAATTCCTTCACAATGCTATCCTGATCTTTTTCTTGATTAGAAATTCCTCCCAACTTTCAGTATGCTATATTTCAAGACAAACTTAACAAAACTTTTCTAAATAATAAACACTTAAATTTCAGTTAGGCATTTTAGTTTGGTTGTTTTCAATTACAAGAAAAGAGAAAAGGGGATCTGGTAAAAGACAGGAGGCAGGAGGATTTGCCAAGGCATTCCAAGGATAAACAACTTTGGTCATTGCCACTCTGATGTTAGGAGCAATGACATTTCAGATATTGATGAGAGAATCTGCCCTAGGTTAATTCCACTCTGCTTTGAGGGGAAAGCTCACACTGAAGTCCAATCAAAATCAGAAAAGTGGTTCTATATAAACAGGATGGGAATTTGTGTCCATTCCCTCTCTGCAAACAGGCTTAAGCTTACAAACAAAGCATTTTTCAGACAATTCGGACCAGAGCCTGAGTGTCATATCTGGTTCTTTCTCTTATTTTGATGCTGTTTTAGTGAACTGTAAATACAGTGTTTGTAAAAGGCATTGGACTAACAGCCTCACAGGCTTAAGTTCTCTGTTTAGATTCAGAATAGATTTTGCTAATCTTACCCCTCCAATTCTGGTCTTTCAGTGGTTTCCCATAACAAACAGGAGATATAGCCCTCATCTCTGAGAATTGTGCTGATTAATATGGAGGTGCACAATTACCAATCAAAACAAGGCAAAAGGCCATTTTTCCAGTTATGGAAGTGAGAAAGTATGTACAAATTAAACAAATAGTGTCACTGTGACTATTGGTCACACCACGGTAACAATTCTGTTTTTTGTGCTAGGTTTGGAAGAGAAAAAGGAATATGGGGTTGATAATACTATAAATGAAGATGCTGTGTTATTCAGGATGGAAGATAACTGAAATGTTTGTCCAGACCCTTATCTACAAATTTACATGCTAAATATTCGCTTTGTTATGAACTTGCAACTTGGAGAAGTTTTGAAGTATACAAACAGGAGAGAGGAAGGAATGCAAAGCGATTTATAGAGCCAAGGCCTCAAAGACTGAAAAATCAGCCATGGTATCAACAGAAACTGGGAACAAGGGAGTGGAGAGAGTTTTGCAATAAAGCTCAAGGCACAGTCTTGGCTATGTTAATCTTTTATTAAAGGTGAACATTGATGAAGAGACATTTATGGCACGCTAAGGAGAGAGAAGTCGGTGACATGAAGGCCACAGTTAAAACTACTGCAGTGGATGAGTTAAATAAAATAGAAAATGGGAGAGAAGCAGGAGCAGTAACTTCACAGCCAAGGAACTATGCACTACAAGGTGATACAAAAACTTTTTAAGTGTCTGAAACACAGGCAGCAAAGGTTGAGCAATATCCTGCTCAGTGGCACATAAATGGCAGTGAAAAGATTCCAGCTCTGTTCCCAGCTGCAAACAACTTACTCTGGCAAGTTCCTTATCTCTGAGTCTGTTCCCTCAGTTATGAGAACCTGGCAGGGGCATTGTGGAGATCAGTCAGCAAATGCTTGCATAGTAATTTGAAAATATAATGTCTTATGATATGGTAAACTCGTAACCAGTGCAGGCTGGCAGCAAGCAAAGAGGAGTCTCTGCGAGCTGACTGGCCTCTCAGTCAGAAACAACTGGGATGATGCAGTTCAGTCCCTGACAAGCACCCACCCCTGCCACCAGCCTCAGGAGGAAGAGTTGGTATAACTTACTGAATGAGTTTGACTATACCTCAGAGATACTTCTTTGTTAAAGATGCTTTGAACTACAGATCGACATGCTTGAAGTTTGCACAGCTGCTGCTATGTTTTGTCAATCTAGCATTAGAATAACCTTCATTAAGAAAAACTGCAAAGCTAATTTAAAAAGAACAGAGAAAAATATAAACCATTTAAAGGTTTCCTTCTGTTCTTTACAATTTTATCTAATGTCCTCTCATTTCTATTTGGATTCTTTGATAACAAGTTGATTAGTGTTATATAAGCACCTGAGTAAATGAGTTCTTGTTCAAGACTGATGGAAAAGTTCTTCTCCATATAAAAGTGTCCTGTTAACAGGAGAGGACCATAAATCCCTCCCCATTTAATGCAGACAGGACTGCAGTGATGTTTATATTGTATAACAATCTCCCACAAGTCCATTAAGAAGGAAGCTCACTGCAAACAACAGAGATGAACAAACATAGAAGTCAGGAAAGTAAGCGATCTAGTGATGTCTGAGCTCTAGATACTTGTTCATGAACCTTCTCTATTTTTATGGCATCCTTTCATTTGGCACTTTTGCTGGATTAAGTCACTAACATACTGCGTTGATAATCATCTGTTTATGCTACAATCATGCATTGTGTCCAGTTTTATTCCGTTTTTATCCTATCCAACTCAAGGTCATATCACTGTTTATGCTTGTATATCATCTATGGATAAGCAAAAGATTTCTGTTGTGAGAGTTATCAGTTTAGAGACTTTTTATCAGAAAAAAAAGGTACTTAATTATGAATTTAAAGGATGTGGTTTGTAAGCTTGTGTTAAAATTTGAGCCCATAACAACCTTTCATTGCATCTTGACTCAAAAACATTCAAAAGATGGTAGGGGTGAGGCAGAAGTCTTAGAGATTTTTTTTTTTTTAATGGAAGGGTTTGCAGAACTCAAACCAGTGTTCCTGCAGTCATTCCACAGCTATTTCTTCAAAAGCAACATTCTCCATAAGGCAGAACCACAAAAAAATTAATCTTGCCTGAAAAAGATCTATTTTCCTGCAAAATTTCCTACCCTTTGCATGACTCCATGGCATCATTCTTCCTTTTGTCTTAAAAAGTCCGTGTCTCTGTGCTTTCACAGAGCTGATTTTCCATATGACAGAGATATTATATAATGAGATGGCTTAGAACAGATAAACACTTTCTATCACTTCCATTTTGACACAACCCAATAGCCACATCCCTTTTCTATCACTGCTTACTGAAGCTCAGTATCCACTGTCATCTGCAGATTTTCTCATGTCTAAACACTTGAATAAGAAGTGTTGAAAGATGGTGAAAGGCCTGGAGGGGAAGACGTACGAGGAACGGCTGAGGGCACTGGGCCTGTTCAGCCTGGAGAAGAGGAGGCTGAGGGGAGACCTCATCGCAGTCTACAACTTCCTCGTAAGGGGGTGTCGAGAGGCAGGAGACCTTTTCTCCATTAACACCAGCGACAGGACCCGCGGGAATGGGGTTAAGCTGAGGCAGGGGAAGTTTAGGCTGGACATCAGGAAGGGGTTCTTCACAGAGAGAGTGGTTGCACACTGGAACAGGCTCCCCAGGGAAGTGGTCACTGCACCGAGCCTGACTGAATTTAAGAAGAGATTGGACTGTGCACTTAGTCACATGGTCTGAACTTGGGTAGACCTGTGCGGTGTCAAGAGTTGGACTTGATGATCCTTAAGGGTCCCTTCCAACTCAGGATATTCTATGATTCTATGATTCTATGATTCTATGTACAGAATTTGCATTACTGCACTGTGCACATGATTCATGCAGCATACACAGTCAGGTTTTCTCAGCACAGATTGAAGCTGCTAAATGGCACTTCATTTGTCCTAGTACTTCTGCTAAAAATTCACAGGCAGAGCTCTCTTCTGTTCTTGCCTACGGTACTGAAATCTCCTTTCCTGAGTCTCCCCAAATCCTAGCTCAGCAGAAGACAGAATGTAAAGAACCGTACTTCTTGCCTCACACACAGCTATGGGCAACCTGCACACATCCTCCGTCACCTTCTTTGGCCAAACACTGATTTCAGTGCCCAGTTCTCTGTGGGCTCCTTCTCCCCTCACCATGTTGAAGACTGAACTAGCTGCTTCTCCGTTCCCACTAAGTAGGTGAAAAGCTTTCTGTCTGCATTTCTCAATACCAGTGGCCACCTCCAGCTTCCTCATCTGACTCCAGAAGTATTTTAAAACTACTGATTTTTTTTTTCATTGCTTCTTCCCCATCTCCATTTGCTTTAGTATGCATATGTAAATGTTACAAAGTTAGTACAAGAAAACACACCAATACTCTTGGTATTTTATTTGTATTAATCATTATTACTTCCATCACTTCCAGTGATTTCAGTATGTTTCATCAACTTATATCCCATTGCTTCTTCTTTCTTCCCAGTAAACATTACCATCTCACCAAAGTAAGCAGAAACCTTTATAGTACGAGGCTACAATCTTTCATTAAGCTTTGATACACAAAACATTGATGCTATTTCCAAATTTCATTACTGTACTTGTTCTCCTCTAGATTATTATGGCAAAACTTATAAAATCAACCTCAGCACTTACTGCATGTTTTTCTCTCAGCCTACTTGCTCTGTTTGCAATTGCTTTTTTTTCTGCAGTTTATTTGCTTCCCTTTTTATGGATGAAAACCTCACTTGATATTATCTTTAAAGCCAGACAGCTACAGAGTCCATGTAACAACTATCCTCAGTGTTTTACAGGGAGAGGTAAATCTAGTCTCACATACATTCTGAAGCCTTAGTAAGTTACATACACATGAAACTTGGTCCCTGCTCCCCTTCTCTCTCTCCCAGCCCTTCCCCACGCAATACCATGGTTACTTCACCATCACAATTTTGGAATGCTTATTCAGGGCTTATTCATATGATACTGAGCAGACCAAGACAAAACAGCTGTTCTGTAACCAAGGACACAACAAAAGTTATGTCTGGCATTATTAGTCTGAATGAGAGATGGCTTTCTGTTTTGTTTTAAGACTGAGTCACCATAAATACACTTATCCATTTGAACCACTTTACCTGAAGAAGGAAAAGAGCTGTACAACAACTACCTGGCATGGCTCAGAAGCTCTAGCCTGGATCTCAATCCTAAATGCTCTTTCTTTAAAACGCCACACTGATTTGTTATAAAATAACACCCTGTGCTTCTATAGCACTTTCCATCTGAGAATTTCAAAACACATTATAGCCATTAATGCTATACTATAAGTCTCACAGATCCCTTGGAAACTATAAAATAAACCAGGCCCATAGAAGTTGCCATACCAGATCTGGCCAGTGTTTCACTTAATCCAGCACCCTGTCTCCAACAGACAAAAATAAAATGTTAAATATAGCATGTCAACTTATTAAAACCCTACCATGCTGTCCCCCAAAGACAGCTGAGCACACATGAAAACAGTAATCTTGGAGCCTGCTGACTCCAATTCAGGAAAGAAGGATAATTATAAGCATAGGGGTAACCAAGGAGCCTGATAGTTCCTAGCGCAGCCCCGTTGGTTTTGGCCCAAACTCAAAGGGCCTGCATGTTTATGTATGGAATTCAGGAAAACAAATGTCAAGGTTAATGACTTGCAAGACCCCTTGGGGAGAACCAAGTATCAGTATCCATATACCCAACAGATAATAGCAAGCTCCCTTCATGAACACGTTTGTGTGAAATGATTAACTTCTCCCACTTTCTCCCAAGCTCTTAAGCCACCGTGCTGCTTTGGACTTCCTGCAGCTTCAGCCCCACCTCAGCAGTGGGAAGGCTCCTGCTGCAGTCCACACCGGTGGGTTTTGATGGGACAACTAATCCCACTGCAGCCTGCAAACCTGCTCCTGCCCTCCCCCCTCTGTGGCGTTGCTTCTGTCCTGGAGGAAACCAAAACCAGAACACTGCCTTCTAGAAGGGGACAAAAGAGGAAAGTTCATCAGCTTAAGAAACCTGTTCCTATCCAAGCAATAAAGCAAAGCTAATTGTTTTGAAGGCAGGCAGGATGTTCCAGAAATTTCATTACTTTGCTGAATTGGCTGTCGTCTTATTAATGTTCAACAGACATGTGGAGGGTGGGGTGGAAAAAGGGAGAGTTGGCTGAAAAAATGTCTGCAGGACAAACAAAATGAAGGAATCTCTTACTCAAATTTCAAGAACTCCTGCGTAGAAACTCTGTGCTTGATTTCCCTAGATTTGTTGCATACTCTTTCTGCCACCTGCTGCCCTGGCATTCCCCAAAGTTTTAGGTCTGCAGACTACTGCACCAACCCCAAGCTTTCCCAGAGCTCAGAACTGCACGAGTGAGAACAAACATCTAGCAAAACAGGGGGCTGTGCTGCCCAGGAGATCCTGTGTTTCCTGCAAGCTGCTTGCTTGAATCCTCCTTAATGATTTTATCTTCACGTTTTGAAGAATACCACCCTTGGGCCTCATGGCCCAGCAAACCTCAAGTGTTGATTTCTCTCTTGACAGGTAAGATTTCCCAGTACAAACAAACACGCTGGCTCTATTACTGTACAAGTCAGATGTAAGTGAAGATCACTGTCACTACAGCCCCAGCGCCTCCAGGGCAAGAGGGAGAAAAGGTAGAGCCAGGAAGATCTTCCTCAAGACATAAGGTGACTGAAGAGACAAAGAATTCTCTTACGTTTTAAAGAAAATAAAATGTGTCCACTGTGCAAGTCAGAATAAAACACAGGTTTTGCCCTTAACAGTGCTGATTCTGTAGGGTCACAAGGTGTGAAAAGTAGGGAAAACTTGTTTCTGCCCTAGTTTTCACCCAGATCTCTTGACCAACTGCATTCTTTCATTAATTTCCTGGGCCTAAATTTCACTTAAAAACAAGGAAAGATAATTTGGACTACAGAGATAATCTTGAGCTCTTTATATATATACAAAGTAATATGAGAATTTGTAAAAATGATTACTGACTTGGAAATTTTGGACCTCCAACTTAAGCTTCCTTAAAAAGTGCTGATTTTCAAAGCGCTGATACCCAATACCTCCTGACAGACCCACCTTATGATGACTGAAATGGCATCTCACGAACTGAGGAACCTTTATTCACAATTCATTTCTGAAAGTGGGTATAAAACAGTTATAAAGGAACGTGTGTGCAAAATTTTAGTAATTTTATCAATACAATCCTGCTGCAGGTGGGGTAACTCTAGATGCCCTCTTCTACTTGAAACTCTATGTCTTGCTGAAAGATTTGTATGACTTGAAGAAAAGACAATTTATCTAAAAAAAGGAGACAGACATCAGCAGCAAGAAAGTATTTGCAAGATATAATTCATATATCCTATTTCATTCATGGACTTCACAGATATATAACTATTTATGTCACACTTCTGTTTCAAATTACTTTGCCTTTAATAACATATATAGGATTTACTAAAGCTGTTTTTCCTAACTGTAGATTTAGTCCTTCTACTTAACTGCAACAGAGTTAGCCTATGGTGTTACGTGCAAGTGAGGGGATGCAGCTGATAAAACTGAGTTCAGAACAGTGACTAAAACTGCGCTTTTGTTGAGTGCATCGTAACATACGGAATCATACAGGCTTGAAAATAACACTTCATACACTTGTGATCTAATACTTTTCAAACAAAATCAAGAAAAGCTACATAAAATATTTGAATATTCTTCAGAGGCACTGCTGCCTCTTTCCACTGTCAGAGGAAAGTTCTTAAACCTTTTTAGTTGACTTTGTGTAGCATGAAGAAGCACACTGCCCAGTCTCTTGCCCACTCTTTCCTTTTTGCCTTTGCCAATTCCACCTCTCATGTATCTCCAAAGAGATCCACAGAATTTGTGAAGAGCTTTATATTTTTCACACATATGTAGTGAGAGAAAACTCATTACAGTCCAGAATAAGAGCAGCAGTACGAGCATGTTTATATTCAACTGTGGACAATCTTTAGATGGAAGTCCAGAAGATCCCTATTCTAACTGTATTTGACACACTTAACCTGCTACCTGAGAATCCAGAGGACCATTTCTGCTTCAGTGTACCCTCCTCGCAGGAACAGAAGTGCCATCTTTATAATTTTACTCATAAAGGGCAGAATAAAACAATGACTTTCTCTCCAGGAGAGAGAAAGACTGCAACCTAAAAGTGAGAAACCTCGTGTTGTGGCAGCACAACCAGGAGCTCTAATTAGAACATATGTGGTAATAACGCTATAGGAATAAGATGGTACAAATTTTGCATAGCACTTTTTCTGACAGTACTCTACTTTTAACGGGCAGAAAATCAATAACATTAAGACTGAGGGTCACAGCCTTTGGAAAGAGTTACATCAATGCAAAAACAGAATAGACAAAGCCAAAAGCAACTATAACCGCAGATATCCCAAAGGACAGATGAAATCATGGGTTATGATGTTTTTAAAAACAAAAAAAAAAGTCATTCCCTCAATCAAACCCCAAATGTCTTGCCTCCGTGCTTTTCACAGTTGTTTTTTTTTTTTTTTTTTTTTTTTTTTTTTTTTAATTAAGAGGTGAAGATTGCAGGCAAAAATGCTACTATGTTTCATTCAAAAGCATGAAATCTCTCAGTGAAAAGGGTAACCATTCTTTTTTTCGCAGACACACTTCTGGAAAATTGCTGCTATATTTACTGCTCAAAGTTAAGCTTGCTGGTGAAGGCAGCAAGCCTCCGCTTGCAGACAGTAGCTGCAGGAGATAGAGCACTCCCTATCCTAACAGTCACAGCAGAAATTTGGCACAAAAGAGTGGAAAAGATGACAGCAAAACAATTATGGTACCAAAGGACTAACCTCCCAGTCCTGCCCCAAAACCCTTGTACAGGAAAGAGCACTTTGGGGATTACCTTCATCTCCACCCTAAAAGCGATGCCCTAAAAGCTCAAGGAATTTGCACGCCTGTGCCAACACACACTAGGTCCTGTGACTCAGATAAGCCCATGCTAACACAGGGAGGCACTGGAGGACTGGCCAACCCCAAAAAGCAAAGGACACTGACTGCCCTCCACCCCAGATAAGCAACTGGTCCCTTCTCAACACACAGATCATAGCATCCCCATGGGCTGAAGTACAATTAGCCCAAGTGATCAGACACTGCTTGTGTGGCTTAAGTTCTCTTTGTCATCAGGTTCTCACCTGTCTTGTTGGCAATTCGTGGTATTGCAGTATGAGCCTGGTGTTGACGCTGTGACTCCACGTGTTGCCAAGGGCTGCTGTCACACAACCAGACTCCTTCTTCCCGCTTCCAGATGCTCCTGAAACTGATTGTGAAAGAAACTGCATCAGGACCGCACCACAGACATGGAAACTCTGATCAGTCATCTCAGGTCTTTCCCTAAGCTAAGTAATCACAAGTTGTACCTATAGTATTGCATGAAATTCCTACCATTCCGATTTATCTATACAATTGCAGTGTGAGTGCTCCATCTTACCCTCTGGTACCTACATGAAATGTTAAGAATTAAGGATATGTCACAGTAGCCAGTACCTTCCTGTAGAGATCAGTATATTTTCCTAAATATCTGGAGGTGTACCATGCTTGGAACACACTTGTGTTTGCCTTTTTAGATACATCCCCAAGCAAACTAGCTTTCTGTGGGCATGGGGAAGCAGGCCAGCAGAGTGACCGTGTATATATAACTAAACAATGAAAAGTGAATTTAAAGGAGTAGAATGCGGTGCAACAATACTCTGTCTAAACATTAATATACTGCTTTGTGCAAGCAGGCAACCCCCACAAAGCAAGGAGCCCCTTAACCGTAAAATACCATTCTGGTGTCTTGGAAATCATATGAACTTTATATAACCCTGAAGGAAAATGCACTTTGCTGTGATCAGCAATGATAACATAAAGAAGCGTTTAAGTAATGCAGCATGACCCAGCTTGCTGAATTGTCACTTCACCCGAGTTCTCTAGCACTGAAGCCAGAGAGCCCACTCACACATACACAGACAGATGCAGGCAGGTAGGGGCCCAAACCCTTCACCTCTGTTTACCACAAATTCTGTGCAAGATGAACAGGTAGATGGTTCATTTGCTTATATTTCAAATGACACTTCAAGAAGTGAGCAAAACAGGCAAATTAAAGACATTTAGGAAAAAAATAAAACAAACAATTGTTATGTGGATATAATGATAATCTGCAAGTTGAAAACTGAACTGTTTGAGACAGTCACTGTGTAATGTTTAAAAGCTATGAGTGTTGGCCTGAAGTTGAATGAGAAAAAGTTGGATTTAAAGGAAGGAAACTTCCTGTCATCTATCACACAACAAATGAAACTGCCACAAAATTAAGGCAACAAAAAATTACAACATCTATCAGGAAAAAAACAAAGTTGCTTCCTCAGGATGGTCATGAAATCCTGGTTAATTAAAGTTAGACCAGACAAGACCTTGAAAGAAAACAGTGGAAAAGATTATTATCTAATAGAGTGTAAAAAAGCAGATTATATAGTATGACAGCTCTAACTTCTATGCCCTGGTAGAGCCAGTCACAGCTCTTAAAGAAATATTTCACCTTGCTACAAGGTAGCTGATGTTTTAAAAGGCAAAAATAGACTTAAAAAAACACAAAGGCATTGCACTGACTCTGCAATACAAATTTCAGAGCAGTCTTAAGTTTCTGTCAAAACAATCAGCAATGCAACAGTATATGTTGAAACTTAAATTGTAAGTATGAGGTTTTGGAAGCAATAACTGTACTGAGATGACAAAGTCATCTTGTGCCCCAGCAGTGTTTCTGGAAGATTCAGACTAAGACCCTTAATTGCTTTTACATCTGTAAGGTTGTAGGTTTTGTTACTTCCAACCCCCCAACTACTCGGAACAGAAACACAGTTTCTTCATTCGCTCAAGCTTATAATTTGGTAAAATATGTAGAAAGGGCAAGACCAAAAATTACTATCATGCAGTAAAAATCATTATTTATATCACTACTGGTAGCTTGCAAACAATGACATGGATATTGTATGAGGCTGCATTAGGCAGAGGAGTGAAACAGGCTGGAGAGAAGGGCCTGGAATCACTGCAGTGCCCTAAAAGACCCATCTGAAGACCTCAAACCTCCCCTCCACCTTTCCCTGAGTAATTCAAGGTTGAATAGACATCAGCTGGCTTTGAATTAGGTCTTTAAATGTTTAGGGCCTACAAAAGAAAATAGTGAAGCACCTGGTTCACGCCAATAGTTTGCCAGGAGCCTGGACTTGGTACCTGACTGGATTACTTCCCACATCACGGTAACTCCCTGCAGCATGCACAATATCCACTTCTGAACAAAACCCATTCCAGTCTGAAAACAGTCTACAACTGTGCCATCCAGTAAGGATGGCTGCTTGATGGCTGCTTTTTCCCCAGAACAAAGGTATTCGTGTCTTGATAGGCATCAGACTTCTGCCGGAATTACACACCACAGGAGCACCTAACTGGAAGTTGCAGCGTCAGGAATGCTATCCTGTTCATTAGCCCAGCCAAGCTGCATTTGGAAGGTGGATGTGCCGGCAAGAGTAATTTATCTTCATCTACATTTCTGATTTAATTTGCCACATGGAGGGAAGAACGGGTTCAAGTGTTAAAAGCAGGGTGCTGGGAGGTCTGTATTCCATTCCCTTAAAATGACTGAAACCAAGTTACTTAATTAAGTTCATTAAGTTCCGCAAAATGCCTGCACCACAGAAGTAAAATATTGTTACTGTACAAACAGGCTAAGGGAGAAAAAAAGAAAGAGAAGCAGCTTTAAAGCCTCACAATCCTCTCTTTATCGAACAGAAGAAGCCAAAAGTTCCTCCTGTAGCTGGCACTGTCCTTTCCCACCTGCTAGAAATGGGTAGGAACCACAAAATTCAACGGAGGCAGCTCAAGGTCAGCTCTGGTGGGCACAGAACTGCCAGAGGACCTTTGCCTTCAGACAAAAAGCCCAGACGCTCCAAAAGCAGCTATTGTTGGCTTAACAGCTGCAGAAGTCTGTCTCTCTACAGTAGCTAACACAGAGCAACATCTTGCTGTTGGGGTCCTGAACTGGGCACGTAAGCGGTTAAAGGTCTGGAGCCTGGTGACACAGGGAAGGCACAGCTCCACAGCAATTCCCAATTCTGCATTCCTTGCAGGCCTGAAACCTGCACCAAAGTGAACAGGAGTGCTAGAGGTGTGAGGCTTGTGGCAGAACAAGCAAGCTAATTGCTCTAGTTTAGTTTTGTACAGGAGAAAGCCTACTGTACCACGCTGTGTCAGCCCCCGTCTGAAGAGGGCTGTGTGTGACCCACTTTCAGGCAAATCCTCTTCCATGAAGTTATTCAAATTTATGACTCTGGTGCAAAGTGGTTAGTAAGCCTGGAGCAAAGTTACAGTGAAGACTTTTTACAGGATGGAAAGGAATGCCTCACAGGAAAGGTTTCCATTTTATAAGGGATCCTCCTGCAACCCGATGCATTAGGCAGACAGGCAAACCAACAAGAAGCGAGCTAAATGCAGGGGAAGCAGCGCCAGCTTTGCAGAGAAGTTCAAGGACAGTGACAGCATATGCTTCTTTCCTTCTTCTTGCTCTGAACACAAGAAGATAGCAAACGTCTCAGAGGAAGGAAAGACAGTATGTTAAAATAGATTTATATTCAAGCATGGCCCTAAAGAAAAGCCAAACTTATCTTTTCTGTTATTTCAAACACTACTTAGTCATTAATGAACAACTCAAAGGAAGTGGATAAATAAAACTGTTCAAAGACAGAGTGATTTTTTCAGCCTGCATTGCCTTGATCTTCCAAACCCTGGCATTTTCAGACTTAGATACGGGAGGATCAGGCCAGCCTTGGCCAGAGAAGAACCTGGCTCCTAAAGGCTCCTTGGCTCTAAAGGACTTGGTCTCTGCTCGGAGGTCCCCACATGTCCAACCTGAACCACTTCAGAGCAGTACGGAGCACCAGCTGCGACAGGAGGGGCTTACCCATGCTGGGGGTGGCTGCTTCCCCACAGACAGCTCCATGCACTCAGCTGGCAGGCGGCATTTCCCACCTTGCCAGCCTGGTCACACTCCAGGCAGTCCTGGCATTAGGGTTTCTGCTCAGGTAATGGGTGGAAGACCACCTAGGGGGTGGAAGGAAAGGGGGCTGGCAGCCTGATGAGAGAAGTGGCAGATCTCAGATTGTGGCTGGAATAAAGGGGGACAATAAGCGGGGAAAGGGGTGGGCATGTGGAAGCACAGAGATGGGATCCTAGCACGAGGAGGTGAGGATGCGTGCTAGAAGGGTAGCAGAAGACCTCTAAACAAACCCCTGCATGATGCAGGCAGATCCAGCTCAAGTAAAATGCAGTGGTGACTCCAATGCCAGTAAGCACCCCTTTCTTTATTTTAAAGGGCTTCAAATTGATCACAGGGCACAGCATCAGACAGGCCAAGTACCGTGTGAGGTACCTGTTCTACCACCTCCTGTGAAACTGGGCTCTTCGGGGCACCAGCAGAGGCACTCGCCGAGACCCTATCTGTGCTGGGATGTAAGAACAAAGCAGGAACTGTCTGCTTCACTCTCACTGAGCA
The DNA here is from genome assembly GCF_047663525.1 of Anas platyrhynchos. Classification (NCBI taxonomy): domain Eukaryota; kingdom Metazoa; phylum Chordata; class Aves; order Anseriformes; family Anatidae; genus Anas; species Anas platyrhynchos. The sequence continues at coordinate 37,610,845 of NC_092591.1, forward strand.
GCTGTCACAAGTGAAAATAAAGCTCCTTGTGGTCTGAGTCAAATGCAAAGTAAATGACTCCGCACAACCAGGGGAAAAACAAACCAAAGAGAAAAGGGTGATTCTTCAACTGAGATCTGCAGCGGCGCTCCCGAACAGGAGATGGGGTGCACAACTTCTGGGCTCTGCAGCCCTGGCAGGAGTTGTCAGTCAGTTGTCACTGGGATTAACGCCACACATGGGCAGGACGGGGACAGGAGGTTTATTCCACCTTCCATTTTTCAGTGGAGGGAACAGGATGATTTAAGCTATTCAGCTCAATACTCATTCAGGGTTTATTCTGTCGTGCCCAACCAGAGAATTACAAGTACAGGCATGGTCTGAAAGACCTTCTCTTCCTCTACATAGAAGGATGTACCATATTTTCTTAAAAAAATAATTCCTTGTGTAACCAAGTCCCAATTGTTGCAAATATGCTTGAAGGGGATTTAATCATAAAGGAATTTCAGTTTCATTAGTCTTATCCTATGAAAATCCTAGGATATCTAGACCATTGACTTGAATAAAATAAAATAGGTGGCTTGAAACGTTTTTAAATGGAAGGAGTCCTTGCAGGCAGAATGAAATTATACTCTTGATTTAAAAAAAAAAATATAATCTGTTCCTTGTTGGTATAACTGCAAAGAGCAATGAATTCCACCCTTCCCATATTTTCATATAGATTTTTGTCTTTGCAGATGCAAGAGTTGTTGCTTGACAGGTTCATACCCATCACTGGGCCAATTTTAGCAAGCTCTATCGATTTGATGATTCAAAAATCTTTTTCCAATGAATGCAAAAAGGGACCGATTCACAAAATAATAGTGAAATAACAAAATACAGAAGTTACCAGTCCCCAAATCTTTCAAATTTTAACAGCAAATCATCTTCATAAAAAACTTGATTTATCAAAAGGGGAAAAAACAAACTCCAAAGGTGCAGAGAAAATATTTATAAAGAATTAAACTACTGAGCTCAATAAAAATGGCATATCAACTAAAACAGCACACCATGCAATGAGAACGAAAGTACTTTCCCTCTTGCTCAGGCCGTGTAGCTTTTCTGCACAGGGGTTCTGGTTCATCAGTAGAGCTCATAATTGCATGTAGTCTGCATTTTTGGTGCAGATCTCTAACAATGACACCAGAAGGGGAGAAAAAAAAGAGAGAGAAAAAAAGAAAAAACCCCACACCCCTATCTTTTTTTTCCATCTTCACCTATTCAGAAAGTACAAGTATAAAAATATCCAGTGGTGGAAAAACCCATCGCACAGTACAAAACAACCCACAGGACAAACTCATCTGTGAAGTAACTAACCACAGAGCTCTTCAAACTCCCACTCACTGACTTTTGCCATCTGCAGCCCTGCTCCACACTGTTCTCTTGAGCCAAAAGGTGATTCTGATTCTCTTACCATGCACTGGTGACCGTCTCACTCTCTGCACTGGTCAGCCAAGTTAGGTCAGTCCAGACCCTTCCTGGCATACACTCTCTGCCCTCAGCATACGCTAAACTAAGAGACAATGGCTGAGGATGATAAAAAGAAAGAAAACAGGTTCTTTAAAAGAACAGGAGGCAGATACTTAGACCACCATTTAATATCACTGATTTGAGACAAAGCACATCTATACATACCTAGGTAAACACAAATTACTGATTTGTGCAGCCACAAAAGAAAATGTCTCTCCCTGTTCTAACTGTACCGCTCTGTTTCAGTTAATGTATCATGCAGGCGTGCCAGGTCATCCTGGGAGAAAAGTCAAAACTTGCTTGCTGAGTATTGGCAGTATTCATACACTCCTTCATTACTTAGGACATATGGCAAGAAAACCAGTTGTTGCTGTAAGGAATCAAGTTTGGCCACAAAATTAGCCATGCAAAAATCCTTACTTTTAAATTATTTGCCTTGTTTTATTCAGAGAGGTAATCCATCAATTTTACTTCCAAACAGCTAGTAAGTCTACATCTGAGCAAAAAATCCAAAAGATTAATTAAAATCTGAATTAATCTGGAATAACAATAAGTAAAAATGTTTTAGTTTGAAGTTAAATTGTCAGTGGTAGGTAATTTAATTTTCTTTTTTCTTCAGTGGCATAGTCATCAAAATATACTTACTAACGGTATTAAATATAAAACCCTACTAATCCCCCAGTTTAAAACAAAACAAAAAAACAATTTCAACGGAAACTTTTTTGACCAACCCTAGTACGTAGCTATGTTACTCCTACAGAAGTGAAGAGCATACGGAGATAATGCTGAAACTGCTGTTCTGATTCAGCCATCATCGAGGGACAGAAAATTGCCACTCAAGACTCCAGCTGCAAAATTCTTATCTCCATACACATTGAATGAGACAAAAAGAGAATGAACTGACTTTAATTTTGGACAGCACAGTTCATCTCATACAGGTGAGTTTTCACACTTTTTGTTTACCACTGTATATTTCTGTGTGTCTGTGTTCATATTGTGGGTGATTTTTACAATGCTAATCTGATGTTACATGAAAAATAAGGTTCTTTCTGCTGTCTTTTTTACAGCCATTGCATGTGACAACTCCTAGAGCTCTCATCTGCCGTATGCAAAACAACATACAAACAGAACAAAATGATAGCTCCTGACCTGAAGACCTTCTTTTCATGAGAATTGCAGTTTAAGAGCCTGTTAGCTGCTGCTGCTGCTGCTTATTTCCCACTTAGAAGGAACCTTCCCTAGGGGATGACAGAAAATAAACCAAAATACGTGACAGACCAGTAAAACTGTGTATAAAGTGGGTCTTCTAGTATTCTCCACAGAACATGAGAAGCTTTTTCAAATAAGTAATATGAACTCTATTGATGATGAATTCTATCCTGCCAACTCAGCTGGGTTCTCCATCCAGGTCAAGGCATAGGAAGTCCCCCAGAAAACTGGCCAGATGCTGGTGTGTTTTTCATCTCATGCCACTGCCACCAATCAGCGTGCCCACCACGGTCAGTGTGGGCTGCCCTAGCAAGTCACATTGCCTGCCATCGGTGTGTTCGTGTTGATTCTGTTTTGAGTTGAGACACATGGACAGAGAGAGAAGCACACACATGGTAGTACAGAGACTCCTGTCTGCTGACCTAAAAAAAGGAATTGACATTAAGAAATGAGAAAATCCAGCTGGTCTGATTTCTTGCCAGGCAATCTACCAGCCATGAACAAAATGGTCAGGTCTCAGGAGATCTGTGGAGGTGGAAAGACAGCTGGTGGTTTACAGCACCTGAAACAGAGCCCAAATCAGGGAATCTGGGATTAAAGATCCTTGAGAACAGATTTTTTATTTTTATTTTTTTTTACCAGCATGAATTTTTTGCTTCTGCGGCCTGATGTACCAAACTGATCACTTTCCACGCTCTACTCATCCTGCAAGTAGGCCTGCTGTGAGAGGGATGATGAAGACCAAGTAGAAGACAGTGGTTATGAGTCGATACCTTTCTACAACCAAGGATAAATACTTTACTCCTTGGCTCACCCTTTTTCCTTTTCTAATGAGAGATTTTGAGAAATTCCCTCTTTTTCTAAAATCTGGAATTGTCCTAAATTATCCTAAATTTCCTGTTCTCAGTATCCAGAGTTCTTTCCCACATTGCTCACCACTAAAACTTAAAGCAGCTTCTTCCATCTAACCTATCCTATACACTCACTTCTTCCTGTCTCTCCAAGGCTAGAAAATAAAGTCCCAAACCACAGTTCTAAGGGGAAGAAAAAAAAACAACAAACAGCTGGAATTTTGCCTGCATGCACATATAAAGGATGCATAGGTTTAAAAAACAAAGCTTGCCCAATCATGGCATCTGGCAATGCTAGGGCCCTGTGAACCAGAAAATGCTTTCAATTATCACCTCACCAATCATGCTACAAGTTATTGCTGTTTTTTTGTTTTGTTGTTGTTGCTGTTAAGTTCCCTCAGGGAATTAAACAGATCATGATATTAATCAGAAGGCACGTAGGAGGGACGGGGCAGAATGCTAGAGTTACACATGTGTAGGCCCCTTAAGGCTTGAATAAAGAACGGAGATTTAAAATCATGCTGTCAAAGCAACTGAAGCCTTGCCTGTTGCAAGCCTCAGCCCTCTGACCTACACAACCGTGGTATTATCGTATCTGATTTTCCCAGGATGGTTAATCTCAGCTGCTAAACTTCATCAGTCTCTGCTAGTGTTTACCCATCATCTGGATTTGCCACTTCCGAACTTTCCAGGCTAGAACCAAATGATCCAGCTGTTACACTCCTCCCTGACAAGGACAAAAAAAAAAAAACAACAAAAAACAACAAACCAAACCATAACAGTCTGGAAGCCTAAACGGCTAAATCCCATAAAGGCGGAACAAAAACTAATACATCTGGGGGATGGAGAGAGAGAGATACAGTTTTGAAACTGCAGTGTTTCAGAACACAGCTCACAGCACTATGGACATGTTCGGATGCTGCGGTCTGAAATGCAGACTGGATTCCCAGAGTCTACATTTTTTTTCTATAAAATATGTTCTGGTAAAGAAACAGTATCTTGGCAGCTTATCTCCCGTACCCACAAATCTGACACAGTGCAGGCAAAAGCAACAGCAGTTGAGGCAAAGGTAGGAGCCAGTCTGCAAATTAACCTTAAATTACATTTGAGAGGCAGAGCGCGGAAGGGTGAAGGGGGTAGAAGAGAGAGAGTCAAGTTTCTGATGGAGAACTCAATGTGTGATAAAGTGGCCAATAGAAGGGCCAATTAGTGCTACCATACTGAGGGTGTTTCTGACACGGCTGTCCACTTCCCAGGGAGCAGTCTGATGGCACGTCTACATGGCCGGCAGAAAAGGACAGTAGGCATACGTAAGTCAGTTTTATACGAGCACTAAAGTCTGCCTTGGGAAATATATTCTGCTAAGGAGCCACAGAGGATGTTGCGATGCTGCAGCAAGCCCACTGGCAGCACGTGAGTTAGCTCGATTAACACCAGCACTGCCATTCAGCCACTGGACCTTTCTTAAAATACTTTGCCTAGACTAAAAAGCCTTCGCAAACAACGATTTTTGATCACAGCCTCACTCCCTGCATTTGAACTGGTGAACGAAGTTATCTGTCCTTTATGCTCCTGGGATTATTGCAGTACTGGTTCTCTTTCAGGATTGTTTTCAGATCTCAGCGTGTGACAATTTCCTGGTGTAGAAGGTTGAAATCTCCGATAATTAAGAGTTCAGGGTGGGGATGCTAACCACAAGGGCTGTGTTTAATGATCTCAAATTTACGATTTCTTGTACGCAAACGGAGTAAACTGCTTTAATGTGCATTTCGATGACAGTCAGTTCCCTGAAAATCTAGCCTTCGGTGATCTTAGCACTGGTCACGTAATTAACAGTTAAAACAATTCCCTCTAGGTGTAAATAAAAACAACAAGCGTACTTGGATCATCAACCAAAGTTATCAAAAAAGAAATTCCAGGATGAAACAATTCCCTTCCAGCCTGCAACATGGAAACAGAGGTCAGCCAAACATTCGGGGGCTAGAGATGACGGTTTGCAAATTACAGCTGTTCACATCTGGAGTTCAGATTTGGCCAAACTCCTGATATTATCCATCACAAAAACTAAACTGAAAGAATGTTTTGGTTGTATGATGAGGAACATAAAAGTTAGGAAACGTTAAATGTAAAAACCGGTACGTGTGACTAACTCTGCCTAGCAAATGCAGAGTGAGGGCCGCGGTTATTTCTCGCAACAAACAGCATCAGGGCTGACTGTGGTGTTTCCGTGGGTAGGGAACCACCAGTCTGCATTTGCCAGTGTACCTCTCACCGGCTGCATCTGTTTCTTAGCGTAGAGGGACCCGTGATGCGAGCTGTGGGCTGTGACAGTGGCTTGAAGAAGTGCTTTTGGGGCTGGCCTGGCAACCCTTCCACACCTAGCTGGCAGGGACAGCCGAGTGCTCGGAGTACCTTCACCACATAGGCTAACCGGGCACTTCTGGACTTCTTTATTGCACACAGCCATTATGCTCACACAAAATGTCTTCCCTCTCATTAGAAGACAACGACAAAACCTTTTAGTACATGCACAGCCCACAGCGGCTCACTGTTCAGAACGGATTCATTTACAAAGCCGAAAAACCATGCGTGTGTGCATACTTATACACAGAGCGAGGCAGCGACATAGAGGATGTTAAAATGAACGAGGATTACAGGGGTCTGGCTTCCCTCCCTGGCCGACCCGGACCTTCCAGGAGCCTCCCAGCCGGCCAGCCCCTTTCCTCACGTCGCAGGTCCCGTCCCGGCCCTGAGGAGGTATATTCTTTTTTCTTCATCTCATTCTCAAAAAGCAATGACTCACTTTATCTCAAACTAACCAAATAAATTCAAATCTTGGACAGCCACCAGGACTGGAAAATTTCATCCTGATAAGCTGTTCTGCCTGGACACAGAGGGGTAAAAGGGAAACAGTTATATGGCCTTAACTATAGGAGGTTCCTTCCGCTCCTGCTATAAGGCGAACTATTCCGGGACGTGCCAAGTTTGTGCTGCAGGCTGCATCAGGCACCAACAGGACACCGAAGCGCTCTGTGGAGAATAACACAGAAATCCAAAACGATCTTTTGCTGCAGTGACTCTTCTCTCCTGAGATATATTACATTTTTTAAAGTCAGTGAAAAAAATTAAAAAAAAAAAATGAAAAAATCACTTTTAACGCTTGGACTACAAAATGGTTGAATCCTCCAGGGGCCAGGCAGGGCCAGAAACAACTTTTTTTTCTCCCTTTTTCCCAGATTTGGGGGTTGGGGGGAGGGCAAGGGGAAAGGGAGAGAGCAAAGAGTGCTTGGTTTCAAATAGCAACATTGTCCAAAAGGGTGAAAGGGAACAGATGGCCGTGGAGAATGCAGCCTCAAAGCGCCAAAGAAAAGGGCTATTTTGACAGATCTTGCTGTTTCCTATTCAAGCATGAACACTCTGGCATGGAGAGTTAAGACGATACAAGGAACAACCTCTGTTCCCAGCAACTGACTATGGGCAACTGGCCTCTGAAGCTCTGAGAAAAACAACATGAGACAGACAGACAAACAGATATGGCAGCAAGCCCAGATCTCAGCCACCAGGAAAGGGGAGGGGGGGGGAGGCAAAAAAAAAAAAAAAAAAAAAAAAAAAAAAAAAGCAGAAAGGCTAGAAACAGCTGCCTTTTCCTGGCTCCAGCGCAGAGCATTAGAAAGAGCCTGTCCAGCCTTTCTCATCTTCCTTTTCAGTGAAACTTCTTGGAGGGGTCACCCTCAAGCTGTTGGTCTTTGCCCTGAGGGGAGGTGAAAAAGAGGACAGATCACAACTCGTCTAGCTCAATGAAACCTGCTTCCTTTAATCACAAAGACCTCCCTCCAGCCAGCTAAGAGGAACTTTAAATGTAAAAAAGCATAATTAATTCTAGAGTTTTGCATGCAAAAAGGTTGAGAAATTTAAAGTTGTGGCTCCCACAGTACGCGTAATTTGTTTGCACAGTGTACAGCAGCGAGCCATTATATCCCAGGGCAGGGAGAATTGTACTCGCTGTGGGAAACACGGCTAATGTATGTCCTGACTTCTTCTATCGGTCCTGATCAGGAGAACGCACCCACAGCTGTTTGGTTCGCTGTTTCTGTGCGTCTACCAGCAGCCGCAGACTGCAGTTTCGAAGGTCTGCTTCCCATCCATCCCCAAAACGTAGAGTGAGATCAATCCACGAAGTGCAGCCAGGCTTCACTGCTTCCAAAGCCCATCAAGCGAGAGGAAGGAATCTGGCTGCGTGAATTTCTTTCTGATTTATGTATCGTTTTCATTTTTTTTTAGAACAAAATCTGCTACATTGCTTCCCAGCCTATACCCGTCTATGTGCAAAGCCACCACACAACACCTTTCCCCTGTGCTGTGACGGGACCAGAGCAGTGGCAGCTGGGGTGAGGAAGAGGGGGTAAACATTAACCATCTTCACAGCTCTTCCCTGAGGCGGGGAAGTAGCTATCGTCCCAATTTTAATGTCCCCCTTTTTAAAAATCATTGAAGGAAAAAGATAATAAAGAATCATGGCTGTTCGCATGCCAGAACTGAGAATGGAGAAATGCAAATGCAACATGCTGATCCTATCTGGGCCTTTGCTCCCTCATCTGTGAAACGGCATTTGTTAACTTTGGTCAATAAATAGTAAACGTGTACAAAAACAGACACTGGCTACACATCACCTTGAAATCCTCAGGCTCTAAAGGAATCCATATTATTGCCAAAACCTTGGCTTTCCACAACAGGTAAATAGTTTTTTGTTTGTTTGTTTGCTTTGTTTCCACAAAGGATAGTCAATAAAGCCATTATTAGCTGTAATTGTTAATTTATAACTAAATAGATAGGATCTGACTATTAGAAGTAGTCAGACAATAAATAAAGTACCTTATTTAGGCTAAATCAGATAAAACCTCTCTTTTCTTATAATCATGAGCTTCCTGAGCAGAAAAACTGCTTCAGGCTATATTTACTAAGGGAATCTAAAATGTCGATTATTGACCACCTATTAATGAATATTGAATTAGTTTGCCTTTCTTCCCTTAGTTCCTTGAGTAAAGTCAGCCCTGTACAATTACCCAGCAGTTTTCATCCTGCTTTACTCGTGTTGTATGTCTCCTCCTGTTCTCTGTCACTGTCTTTGTAATGAACAGTGCTCACAAACTGATTCTGTCTTTCACATCGCAGGACAGGTGGTCCCTCAGCATATTCCCACACATTCCAAATATTTTAAGTGTTCCACATCTGTTGTCTAAAGCATTTTTAGTTCCCCGCAAGAACAGTAGGAGAGGAAAACAAAAAGTTTATATATAACATAGTAACGGACCTTTTATGCTGCATGAGCTCTGTCACTTTGACAAGATGATAAATTTCAAACAAGAGCTCGCACTTCACTTGCTATACTATAAAAAGTCTTGCAGAAAAGATAACTGAAGAATTAACTTATGACCGTTGTAATAGTCCACATGATAAACTTGAGTGTGTGCTTTTTTTCTTTAAATACCATGTCTGATGATCTAAATGAAAAATAATAATAAAAAAAATGAATTAAGGTGACTTATACATTTTATGTTTATACAAACTATTTGACCTGCTTAAAAAAATCAAAACATCTCCAACACTCATTAATATACAGTTTGGGCAGGATTTTTATAAGAACTCAGTGTTGCCCTACAGCAGCTAGGGAAACACTGAAAGCTTTTGATTTTTCTCCCTAGAGGAATGAACCTGATCAGATATACTTGAAAACCCCATGACTGCAAGTAATTCTTCTCACCGATGAAACACGGCCAGTGGTCAAGAACTGAGACCAGGAAATGAAAAGCATTAAGTATGTCTCAACTACTAAACTACTGTTTAGGAGGCAGAAAAGGACTGCCAGGCTGTAACTGGAATAGTTGGGGGGGGGTTAACATTTCTGCTCTGCTGGAAAATGCTGTGAGATAGCAGTACCTACAGGCAGTTGGCAATCTGGTTTGCATCTCAGTGCAGAAGCTGGCATGTCTGGCTTTACCAGTGCTGCAGCTCCGCTGGGTACTGGCTTGTTACGGACTGTGACAGGAGACTGTCCCCTACTGCATGACCAATGTCATTTCCAACAACGTCATGACATTCCTTCAAGCACTTTGCCAGCATGACACTTCAGCTAGGGCTGATGCCTAATCGTATCAGAGATTAGTAGTACAATTGTGAACTCCACAAACAAATGCTCTATCCTTTTTATTTTCTCCCCCCCTTTTTGTTGTTGTTTTTCAAAGAAACCTATTCTGAACTCTGAGAGATAAATGTTTTATGTGGTCTTTGCATGACTGACCCAAGACTGTGCCTCAGGGGAAACGATGCCCCTGTGTGACTGCCTTCAAACAAAACACTACCAGGATGTACAGCAAATGCCCTGGTACTTCCCATGGTCCCAGGACTGAAAGTTGGGCATTTAAGCAAACTTGCCTCAGTGCGTTCTGTAAGACTAATTTTGTCCAGGCCTAAAATGATGTTGACTGCGAGGCACAGTATCTTATCAGTGCGTACCAACGTGATGCTGAGTAACAATGCATATGTAGACATCTTCCCCTAAAATAGTATATTGAACATGGAACAGGCCTAGGAAGAGGGGAATTTCAGCTTTCTTTATAAAATGGCCAAAATTGTTCCTCTTTCTATGAATTCCAAGAGCCCCCTACCACGCTAGTACCACAGTGAGAAATGGGAAGAGAAAAGAGAGGAAATTGACAAATTTGCTTAGCTGTGTCAGAGCGCACCCGGGTGAGCCCAAGATGAGAACTGGGGAAGTCTCTCTTGACTTGCAAATCCAAAGTTTCTAAAAATAACTTGGAAGCATAGACATTAGCACACACAACTCTGTGAACCAAGAGGTTGTCAAAGGCTAAAAGATCATGGAAAAGTTAGAATAAAAATGACTTGCAATTATGTACAAAAATTCATTTTTCATTTTTGCTTTGCAATGAATTTCAACAGCCCAGATGATAATTTCAGAATAATACTCAGCGTGGTCAAAGGAGCTCATACAGTGGGTTTCAAAGAAATTCCTGCTAACAATATCTTGTACTTGTGAATAGACCTTGTAAACCTTTAAACTTCACCGAATTCTTCTAAAGAAAAAAAAAAAAAAAACAAAAAACAACACAGGTTAAATTTAATACATTTTCACTATTAGTAGAGGAGAGAAAATACCCTTTTGGATCTTTCTAGAATCCAGAAAGGCCTGCACTGTATTCCAGTACATACATAAAGGATAAACGTGTCAATGGATGACTTTACACAAACAGAAAAGCTTCAGAGGCATATACATGTATGCTAGCCTTTCAACCCAACATACGGTTCACACAAAAACTTAATTGGGGGGACTTCTTTAGAATTAAGAGCATCAGACAGTCTGCCTAATGAAGACTTGGGTGGGAAGCGCTTGTATTAAATTGCTACAAACATGGGATGTTCTGCAATGACCAGTGCAGCGCTTCACAGGTGGACTCAAGCTGCCTTCAGAGCAAGGGGAATTCACCTGGGAGGATGCCATATTTATACTGATAAATTGTTTCTGATACCTGAGAGATCACCTGGGTCCCCTCACCACATTTCAAATGGTATTACCTTCTAACTAGGGCTTCATTAGCTCTTCTTGTTCAACTGCTCAGCCTTTCACTTCCACAGCATGCTGCTGAAAAGCCCAGTGGCACAGAGAGAAGCGCTGGTTTGTGAGCAGAAAACCAGGTTTGATCCTGTTTCTTTGCTTGATGCTGCCTCTGTGCTGCTATTTTATACGAGATAAAAGAAGCTATTTTTAAGTCACTAATGATCCCATAGCAACATCAAGACTGTTAAACTGGAGTTTGAATAGTGGGGGGAGATGGAGAAGGAATCAGGCAGGGTCTGCCTCTCAGATTTGCTCTGCAGTCCTGGCAATCTCCAAAACTTGCCAAAAATCTACACAAGAAAATATCTAAGCTGTACAAATATAGATAAAAACATCATACTCTGTCATTATCAACCATTCTCTGCAATATTTGGTGTTTTTAAAATTTTGATTTCTGGAGCCAAGTGATTATGAAAAACCCACATGGTTTCCTATTCAGCTTTCTCTTCTTTCTTGCACTCATCATATATCCATTTCTCTGTCACAATGAGTAGGAGATTGGCTTGAAAATGGTCTGACTGCATCCTCAAAGGTTATGAGTAAAGGGGCAAATTACAAGATCTCCCAAATATATACATTTTAAATCTCAGTTTTCTGAGATTTAAAAGGCTTGGCAATATTGATGTAGTTATAGCAACTCAAGGTACTAAATTTATTAAACTTGTTTTGCTATTTCAATTGAAAATGCATGATATGAACACTGGATCAATTATTATGTGACTATAAGTAGTCATCTGAGGTTGATATGTATTTTGAATCTGTCTAGCTGCAATGGTTACACACGTTCTCGTTATCTGCAACGAATTCCCGTAAATCCTGTACTTTTTTTTTCTGACTGTTTCAGCTGAGACCAGATAAGGCAGCAGATAACTCCAGGCAGAAAATTCCATACTAGTGTCTTATTCCCCATGCTAGAAACCTAAAGGATTTTTAAAATGTATTCTTGTATTGCAGAAGCAAGATAAACAGCTGTAAAAATAAGCCAAGTCATCAATCCTTCAACCTCCTGCAACTCTGGGATGAGCTGCCAACACCCTTACAATTTTCATTCCTATTTGGTTTCTCAGAACTGAAGGCAGACAACTGCATCTCATGAAGTAACTTCACTAAGTTGTTTCCTGATACTCACTATTCTCTGGAAAGACAAATATCATCTACAAATATTAAGGATAACTTCTACATTTTTTTCAGCATGTGAGCAGATTATTATTCACGAGATGATTTGTACCTACGGCACCTTCAATCAGCTGAGTCTGGATCTTTGTTTTCCACATGAACAATAACGTATAAAACATCCAGTGACTAAGTCTTCACACCATTGTTCAGAATAACACAGAGAATGACTTTTCCTACTAAAAGGGTACCTCCCTGTATGATATTAATTGTTTTAATAAGACTTGCATAATGCTGTTTGGAGTTTCAGTGGCATTCTCACAGCCACATCTAGTGATGGCATCTATAGGACAGCAGCTGTGACATTTGAGAGAGAGACTTGGCCCTAGAGAGGAGGGACAGAAGTCAGCGAGCTCTGCCACTCACAGAGCACGTTCCCCAGTATGGATGTGATTGCCAACACTCCGCTAAAGTGAATCTTGGGGTTAAAATCCCACTTCCCCAAACACGGCACTTTGCCCTTCCCAGTGACAGCTTCTGGCTCCTTACAGACTCAAAGACTTCCCTAAATCAATCACACAAGGGAAGCTCAGATGATCACAGAATGCTGAGTTGGAGGCATTGATCACACATTTGTCTATAGTGTTTCTGTCTTAATTCTAATTATACCTTTTGTGCTTTCTGTAGTTAAGGAATGCATTTAGATTTTCACTGATGCCTCAAAGAGCAGGCACCACGTATTCTACTCTCCTCATTTCTGCTGAGCTCAGTTCCCCAAGAGATTGCAATACTTATCCTCGTCGCTTTCTGCCCAGCTAAAGGCACTCAGGACAGCCAGGTGTGAAGTCACTGGAGAGCAAGTAGCACTGCAGAGCTTTTCCCCAGCAGACAGACAACTTCCCCACTCCCTGTGCTGGCTTTGAACATTAAAGTTTTTTGTCCTGTCTTTCTAGCAGGCCTATATCCATAATCCAGCATGTCTGAAACGCCATCTGAGGTCCAGAACGAAGACTGCGGTTAGCAGCCCCACTCCGGAGATAAACTATAACCTCCTACACTAAAGATTACGTTCATCTGTGCAACTTCATTCCTCTCAAGTTTGAGACTGCCAAATTTACCCATGGACTGTACAGTTTCACCACCTCCTAGGCTTAAGGCAAAGAACATTGCTTTGGAGGGAAATACTTCTAAATGTAGACACCCGTCTGTGTGTACATTTGTATCAAAACCTCGCCGTAGGTAGAGGTCACATTGTACAGACATTTGCTCTTTTATGGAAAAAGGGAAGAAAGACCAACCTGCAAAAGATAATCACTACTAACACACAACTACGCAGCTGGAGGTTGGTCTGGTCCTACATAATCAGTCCCATAAAATCTTAAAAAAAAGCTGTGGCTTGGGTTGAAACGTAGCTGTGTTCATGTAAGTGAAAGATGGTGAAAAATATTTGCTGAAAGTACAATGCCACGCCATCCTAACTCGGTACTAAGTAGGGGTACACGACACGTGAAAAAATAATAAATTGTTTTACTCTGTTACTTTCACCCACTACTGGGCTGATGATTATGCCAGCAGCATCCTGCAAGGACTGTTCCCTCAGATGTGAGGAATTTCTATCCTTATCCTTCCAATACTAGTGTGCTGCACTGAACTGTCAAAGATTGACAGAAAGAAGTACGGCTGACTTGTTAAGCTGCACATCCAGACATTTGAAGCATGTGGCATTTTTCCAGTGTAACCTGATTGCCAGAAAGTAAAGCAAGTCTAGTCATTGACCAACGATGTAATTCAGGGCATTCCTACTTCATGTACATATTTAACCCATCCTCTCCAAAAACCAGTGCTGTGACTTCGCTACCTGTCTTGGTATCAGTGAAGCCAACTGACTTCTGTTTCTGCAAAGGAACATCACGGGCAAATTCACTCTGCCTGATGTGTCAAAAGAGCAACGCAATGGGAAGTCCATCTATCCCACACAGAAAAAACAGCTAACGGCTGCTTTTCCACCTCTTCTCGAGTTATCTATCTTACCTGAGGCATAACCTCTAAGACTTGATTACATTACACTTTCAAACAATTTAAACTTCTTCACACTTGGGTTAGGAGTATATAGAACAAGCAACTTGAGCAGTATGACTGAGTACAAACCCTGGGGAATTCCAAGTATGCTTCTCAAGCAGAACTTGTAATGTGGTTCTGAGCCCTTGACTTTGAAAAGCAAATGAACAAGAACACTGATTAAAAGCAGAACAATTATTATATTAACTTTGTTGCAAAATAAGAGTATGATTAAAGATAACATCAACTTGACATACATAAGAAAGCACTGAATACAGACTATGTAGTGTCTTAGTGAATGTGACTAAACAACTCTATTTTCTTCCTTGAGAAAATTACCTCAATTTTTATCCTTACATAAACTCTCAGAAAAGCTCCACATTGGCAGAAAGTTTCTGTAACTTAAAAGACTGACAGGTGGCCTCGGTAAACTGAATGTGAGATTCAGAGCTCACCCACAATAGCATGCAGACATCTCACAGAAGCTTACATCCAGCCTCATACATGAACTAAAGCATCAACAAAAAGCTGAAGGCACAAATAGTGTGAGAAGATTAATTTCCCCTTTAAAACAGAGTCTGAGGAAGTGGAAAGATGTTTATTAGCGGTCCACTTTCAACCCTGGAGAAAAATATAGAAGTGTACTTAGAACTGCTCTTTGAGGATGCTGTGTGAAGAAAGAAGGCTAACCTGCCACCAAGCTGCAGGAGACCTGGAGAGCACTAAGTCTAGTGAGCAGTGACACTGTGTGGAATTTCTGAAATAGCAGCATAGGAGAAAACACGTTTTTCCTAAAGGCAATGTCTCTGAACATTTTACAGATGCTGGATCACAGGTTAGTCATAATTTTAGTAGGCTAGTTTGATATCATTCAGATATAATAAGGATGTGCAGTACACTTACACGTAAATAAACATGTTCTACACAAATATATTACACTTATTATAATTCTAATTAAACAACATTCATCATTTCATTACCATGCTATGAACATGATAAAAAGAAAACAGTTTAGGAAGTAGTGGTTAGGAGGGTGCCTCACAGATATCGATCACTGCAGCATCCTGTAACTTCCATCATTGTCAACGGAGCTGCATATGATGAGAAGCATTATGCACGGCAGTGTCTATTTGGACAATGAAACCTTTCAGACAGAAATAAAGAATGTCCAGATATCTGGTACCTACTGAAGGCCAAGGATTCTTCCAAGGCTTATCTGTTGCTTATATAGGAAGTGCTTCAGGTCTTCCAGCCAAACAAATTACCAAAAGAGATTTGTGATCACTCAGATTAGATGACAAGAATGGACTGTTCTTTCCCTAACATCTTGCTTCTTTTCAGTAAGGCTGATTCTCAAAATAATTTGTAAAAAATATTAAATGAAAATGAATGATATGAAATTAAATATCAGGTTCTGTGAATGTATGATAGGATTTCCACACTTTGTTTTGGACCTATAAATACACAGGTTTAAGTTTTAACTTTGCTATCATCGATACAGGTAAAATAAAGCTCATAATATGTGATCAGCACAAAAGTGAAGTTGTGTAACTATTTCCCTGTGCAAGTCTATTAAAGTCACACAGTCAAAAACATGAAGCTACTATGGAAACACAGAGCAGAATTTGTTGAGAGTGCAAGAAATTTACCCTTCCAACTTAGTTAAATACAATTTATTATTAAAGTGACAGCTTCATGCACCAAAAGCCAAAATATGACAACACTCTCATACTTTAACTTGCTCGCTTCACATATTTGGATTCAAAGCTTTGCTGCTGTCTGCAAACCTGTATTACAGTGCTCCAGTTTCCACCTGCAGACAGGTACGCACATTCAGCAGTTACAGCAGGCAGTGGGATTTGGGGGGACATCTTTGGTGGCAGATTTGGGTCTAGTCACTTGAACTGTTTCATACCTATAGCTTCCTGCCATTTGTGGTGAACAGAAGCATAGCAACAACTTGCAGCCATGGCTCATCTGTGATCATACTCACTGAACTGAGTAACATCTACGCTCTTCCCTCTAATACTAGCTATGCTGAAATATTTCCCAAGTAAAGCCCATAAAAAATAATAACAACAAATTAAAAATCAATCTGCTAAAGACTAAATGTTTTGTGAAAACATGTAGATGCCAGTAAATCTTCTGACAGAAAGGCTGCGTTCATACCTGCCAAGCAGACTTGGGCAGAGCCCTGCTGCTTTCCAGCCTGCTGCTCGCGAGCAGCCTGCCCACAGGGGGGCTTTGGGCCAAGGATCCCAGGGCTTCCAACCTAACAGCTAGGGAGACGGAAGTATGGGGGAGGACATCCACGATCACATTTTTCCAAAGGGTATGTTGCAACTCTTGAGCAGACACTTACATTTATATCCTTCCATTCCCATTAGAAAGGTTTTCTGAAAACTCAGGGGTTATTGCACAACAGAAGCAGAATTTACCAGCCACACCTACTACAAAGGATTAAGCCACAGGCTTAATCCTTTACCAGAAAGCTGATCAACTGCCTCTCAACTGCACTTCCCATTTCCCTCCTTTCTTCTGAAATTTCTCTGAAATTTGCACCCTCACCTGGAGGTGTGCCGTAACTGGTACTTTGGGAAACCACCGCATAACTGCCTCCTGGGTCAGCCGGCCGGCCTCCCTGCTCCAGCGACAGCATCGTGGCCGGCACAACGCACAAAGGCCCCGAGTGCTATAACCTAATGACATTCAGGAAGGGAGAGGCAATTTGCAAGAAAAATTTACATTATCAGAAATCTTACCAAAGCTGGACAGCAGAGATATTCCATCTCTGTCAAATTTACCAACCGTTACCTTTGCCGGTGTATAGACACGTGTACCTTCAGAGTACCCTAGAAAGAACTGACACCTACAAATAGTCCCATGGTCCTTGACCCTAACTGTGGACATGCTTTATCCTACAACATATGAACAGCTATGACTCAAATGCATTAGTTGCCGTTCGAAGGTTACGGTGGGAAAGACAACATAATGCCTAGGAAGGTCTGCCCAGGTTCTGTAGGGATACTGGCGAACTTAACCACAGCTAGACCTTTTCCACGTATGTCACCAAACAAAGTTAATGCAATCTGTATTGTAAAGTCGAGCATTGCCAAAGAAAAATAACTTGACCTGTGCTAAAATAAAGGCTGGGCTTGTATAATTAAGTTCTAAATGAAGGATACATCCTTGAACTACTCCAAGTCATGTTACATCCCATAACTCGTGAGAAACGCCACAGAAGTTTCAATGGGTTCAAGTGGTGAAAACAAGACTTGCACTTCATGTGGATGACAGCATTTCAACAAACACAGTGCCTCTTTATGTCGTTCCCACCTCCTGCCTCAATGCTAACCTAGCAGGAAATAAGATGTTTACCACCTAACACTATTCTGTGCCCAACAAAAGCTGATCACGTTGGTTTCAGCCCAAGCCTACTTAACTTACAAGACACGGCAAGATCGGAGCCAGAGGCGCCGTGGTCATTTGGCAGTTAAATGCAGCAAGAACATAGAGAAAAGCTCTATAAGCCATTCTCCATTGGCTTCTCTATCTTTTCCCCCTCAAATGTAGTTATGTTTAACCAATAACCATTGCAACATTGATGAGATTATATAAGTTACAGAAACAGTTTGCAAATGCTAGCAATACATTTAATTGGATTAGTATAATCTCCAAAGGCATTACCCTGTGGTTAAGCTACAATAACACAACATGTTGTTTGGAGCAAGTGCAGTCAACAATGGACTCCAGAATGGAGCCTGGTATGAAGGCCATGGTTAATGCTCATCTGCACCTCATACAGCCTAGTGCAAAGGCAGGTTACTGATGCAACCTTGCAACTAGGACAATGCTGTTAGCTCAACGTGCAACCCCACTGCAGTAGGGCTGAGCTGGTTAACATAGCTGCATGATATTTTCTCAGTTCAAGCAGAGAGGGAAAAGTACATAAGGCATTCTAACAGACCTTGCCAGACCACAGATGTGTTGTCATATCCAAAGCAAAATCCATGTAGCGTATGAATCAATTTGAATATAATGCTAGAGACTAAGGTATGTATTGGCTGCAAAAGAACCTAACTGTTCTTATTCCAGCCATCACGCTGATTTATTCTCCCTTCAGAGGAAAAAAAAAATCCAGGGAAAGAAGAAAGGAAAAAACTGCCAGAGCCTTTCTAGCAGAACCCTGGTGAGCTGAGGCCTGTTATTTCCCTGTCTACAACTGAGAGATCATCACCTTCAGGAACAATCCAGGAGAAATACAAGTTCATTCTGGGCCAGTCAAACACAAACCAAAGCAAATAGCTGGTGTTAATATTTATGTCCGTGTGGATAACTACTTCAAAATTAAAGAATCTAGTTCCGTTCCATCCTAAATTTGGTGTCAGCTTCAACATCACACACATAAACAAGATACATGAATGTTAAATATTTAATCTTGTTTTCTCCCACAACATAGCACTGGTATTCAAACCAGTGCTCCTGAATCCTAGCAATTTTTTTTTTTTTTGAAATAAATCAGCTAATAACTATGATTCTTTGCAACTGTGTTAAATGTTTTACTGCTTTTTTATTTTTTCAGACCTATATCTTTTACTGTTCAATTCTTAACCTTAACTGTAAGCAAATACATATTGCAGGTTTTATACATTCTGACTTGAAGTCTACTCGTAAAACATGAAAGATAAATGTAATGCACAACTGAACACATCACAGCCCGTGCATAAAGGTCCTTTACACACTGTATTGCACACAATTCACTTCCCTTGATTGCCATACTTTTAGGCTGGAATGCAATACCTGCTTAGCAGCTCTACAGCTGTATTGTTTAGAAGCTTGGGATAAGAAGTGAATCATACTGTATTCAACAACTCATATCTACTTAGCACATAAAAACAGTATATACATATATACGTATGAACAACAACCCAGTGAACTCTGTCTCAAGGGTCCCTTGTTAATTGAGCACCCATCCTAAAAATCAGTAAAATCTTGATTATGGCAAGACATTTACAACACTATAGTGTGTTTATTAAGTGTATTTTATAACAGCCAGAAGCTTGTGGGTTTTTTTCTCTTTGTTTTGTTTTTAAGTGGATAGCTATGAAGTACTTGCACTACCTTTCTGCTGTTTCTGGATTTATCTTTCAAAGTTACAGATGCAAAAACATTGTGGAAAACCTAAACCAAAGTTCATTCGAAAAAGAGAGTTTAATCCAAATAGAATCACAACTAAATAAAGCCATAAAACCAGAAACAGCTCTAAGTACACTGTAAGGAGCCCTTAGATTAACTGAGTTTGCAATGAATTCTGAAACACAAATAAATTCTAAGCGTACCTTTTGGGTCTTCTGGCAAACAGACTGCATAGCCTAGATTATTACCCATATGGGAGCTTTGCCATATTAAGGGAATTAACGTGCTGCTTGGCTTTTGATAGCATGAGTTCTTAAATGACTTTAAAGGTTCTGGTGTCTCAGTTTTGCTTTCCATATTAAAGCTGGCATAGCTAGCAGTAGTGGCTCATTTTGGAGGACATGCACAATTTCAGCACTGGCTTGGAAGAATGTGTTGCTCAGGGATGCACGTGTTCTCCATTTGAGGAAACCACTGAAATAAATATCACTGAAATAAATATTTATCAACTCAGCTATAACCATTTCCCCTTCATACTGGACAGTGCTGGACAACAGACTATATGGAATGTTAACGACTTGACTATTCATTCTTTTCATATGCCTCATTTAATTGACTAATGTCACATCAGATATACGCGTGGGGGGGACTTTTAAGTCCCACCAGCTCCAGTACAGTAAGAAAATCTGTTGCTTGTGTTTATTTTCCCAGTAGAGATCTACATCCCACTTTCTCTGCAAGGTAAGGAGCTAACTCTCTCAAAAACGATGATTTAGATTCTTATGTCATTATTTCCCAGAGGCAAAGAAAGTGTAACTTCAGGGGATCTGAAGTGTGACTGAATTTTCAGACATCTGTGGTAGTACCTTCGCTTCTCTTCTGCAGGTCTCCCGTTCACACACAGGACTTTTTGTTAGGTTCAGCGACATTCCACACCAAAGTCACATTTCTCAGTGTCTGCTGTGCCTGCTGCCTTGTACAGAATAGCCTTTAATGAATCGACTTCGCCACTAACCCAACAGCAAAAATTCTCTATTATTTTGTGTGCTGTAACAAGGTGGATGTTCCCCTTAAAAGATTTTATCAGTGATGTAATTTCCTAGTACAATCATGCCGGGAGGTGGGGCCGGGGGAGGGAAGAAATATTGTCTGAGATCAGCACCAAACCTTGCCTCATCTCCCAAGGGTGATGAATCACGCACCCTGCTTAGAATAAACATGTCCCGAGTAAAGGGGACTGTTGGATGGAGCAGATGGAAAACACCCTAAGCAGAGGATTTTGTTTGTCTGTAGACGCCAGCCCAATACATAAAGAGGAAAAGTCGCTGCTCTGTGATTAAGTTGCTGTCCCAAGTATCTCTCAACCCCTTCACAAACAACTTTTTTTTTTTCCCCTTTGTAATCCTGTTTGTAAAGTATTCAGATTAGCATTTATCTTTGCGTTGTGAGCATCTTGCTGTTCTCCATGGTCTATCTATTAGCTGGTTAGTACCTAGAAGCGCGTATTTTGCATAAACATCCACTTACGTGATTTTTTGGATGGAGGCACCAACGGCAAGGGAGGTGGGGAGAGAGAGTGTGTGGAAAATGTTAGAATCGGAGAGGGGAGCCAAGACCGAAATGGGGTCAGCAGCAGGAAGGGGAACGGGGTGGAGAGTGTCTGCGTCAAGCTGAACCGCCTGATAGAGGGAACAGCAAACAGGTCAGCGCTAGCAGGGTGTCACGATTAGTCGGCAGGACAGCACGAAGCAACGAGCATGCTGTGGGCATGCGAGGAAGCCACAGGACAGACTTTACAGAACACTTTAAATGGTGTATTTTATACATTTGAAAATTGGATTGGGATAGAATAATACAGTAGAAATTAACTCAGCACTGCTCCACGAGCCATCATGGTTCCTTTTTTCTCTTATTGCTCAAAGACAAGTCCAAAGCTCTCACAGGCAAGGCTGCAGAACTTATAGACAGCTCTAAGCAATTTTAATGCTTTCCTTATGGGGAAAAAGATGCTAGCATGCCAGCTGAAAAGCACAACAGCAAAAGACCCCTTGAAACTTCTTCATACAGCAATGAACAGTTACCTGTTTATGTAATGCTCCTGTACTCCATCAACTACACTAGCTTTTGATAAGTTTCTGATAATCTTTTATTACACTGTGTTGATCATGTTCTCTAAAATCCTCTGTGGAGGTTTTTGTAGTCCTGCTTTATCAGCTCAATCTCAGAGACTGATCTTTTCATGGTTTAACAGGGCTGTAGAGATCAATTGGAAGCTTTAGTACATAGCTGTTAAATACCTCTCCATAAAGACAAATGTTCTCACAGGAGATCCTCCAGATTACTTCCTCACTTCACCTAAGAAGCAAACAGTGACCTGTCTTGGCAGAAGGGATGCTTATTCTAATTAGAAATCTTTCCACAGGTCTACTTCCTCTATCACACAATAAAGCAGTAAGGTAAATTTGAAGGGATGAAGGGGTGAATAGACAACTATGAGGGAGTCAGAAGGTGTTAGAAGGATGATAGAGCCATCTATACCTTTGTGTTCAAGTGATATTAAAAGGGATTAAATGTCCCAGTCAACAAGCACAGAAATACTGGTGTAAATTCAGGTGGAATCCTGACTTCTTGTCTTCTAAACAATGCTTTCCCCATCACCCTCAAAAGCTCCAGTGATTTGATTGCAGGCTCAAGACGGCAGCTTCAGAATTTCATTTTTGTTTGCACTGGGTAGATGCCACCCTTTTTAGTCTCCTTTACTGTGGATTTCACAAATAGTTGCCATCCGCCAGTGGGTTTCAGGCAACTGCCAGGAGAGTCGATTCACCAGCTTGCCAGCCCCCTGCCACGCTCAGTTAGCGATCCATCCCAAGCACAAGGGAGCCTGTGCTTGGCAGAGGCGAGCTGCAGATAGTTGTTCCCTCCTCTCCTTGCTTTCTGGGTTAAGTCTTTCTGCTGACTGATGCTGACCAGATGGGCTCTCGATTTTAATAGTTATGTGAAAAGGAAAAATGATGTCTCCTGATGTACTTGCGCTGAACAGAAAACCCACCTCAGGCTGCAACATGCCAAGAGTTGCCCATTTCAAAACCAAAACAAAAGAGCCTAGATGCTTTACATCTATTGAAGCTGCGGAGTGTTTCACACTGGAACCGTGCATGCACACACACGCACAACAGGCTTCCCAGTGCAAGTGAAGGGGCTTATTAGAGATGAAAGACAGCCTCACATCGCCCCTTGTAAGGGACCATTGTCCCCCTTTCTGCTACAGTGTTCTGTGAAGCTGTGGGAAACAAATGACCTCCGAGCCACAGCACTGTGCGCAAGTGGGAAAGAAAAGGAAGGGGGAAGGGAGGCAGTGTTGTGGGAGGGCCAGCGTCCTCGCTGTCCCGTCTTCCAATGCTGTCCCCACAGTGCCATCCCTGCGCGCAGCATGGGGGTGTTTCTCAGGCCTCCAAGCCTTGCTGCAGCAGCCTGGACAGCAGCAAAACTGGAATCTGAGCTGAGAGAGCAAGGCATCCTCCTCCAGCAGCACAAAGGGTTCTCCCACCTGGCTGTTTCCTGGAGCTTTATGGTTGAAGGTGTGCTCCAGACCTCCTGCTTTTCATTTGTTCCTCTTCATATAGGTACTAAAAAATCCTGCTTCACTTGTAAGATGGGTAGGCAGGAATCAAACAACAGAGAAAGCAACAAGAATTAAATGAAGCACTGAGGAAAAGAGTGAAAGAAGGATATGTGTGGCAGACAAAGGAAAAAGTAGCTACAGCTGATGCTTATCCCACACTATTGAGCTTCTGGTTATGAGGGATGCTCAGAGGAGCAAAGGTGAGTTAAACAGTACTCAAGCACAAGTGAATACAAAACACCCTCATTTATTTTTTCTGGTCTTCTTGTCCTTTTTACTTGCTCTGCATAACCTTTCTTGCTGCCATTTGATCGATCTTTATTCAACCTTCTTTACCTCAAACAGAAGAGATAACGTCCCCCATTATAATCAACACTGCTCTGAAGAGCAAGTGTGACATTTGTGACCACCAGGCTAAATTACTTATTCTACCAACGAGTGAAGTCTAGCATTTTTGCAAGTACATCAGCTGAGGAATATAAATCCCTCAACTTACTGATAAAAAAATGCGTTTTCCTCTCTGCATTTGTTCAAGATTTCTGCCTTGATATTTGTAGATCAGTCAAAACTACGTGTAACACTATGTGACCCACCTCTCTGCCGAGCCCATAATTAGCCACCACCGTGCCAGAGCAGTCAGGCTGCCAGGGCAAAAGAGGATGCTCCTGCCTGCACCAGGAATAGAGCTCTCCCCTGGACCAGAAGACAACAGCATGGGTATAACTATGTTCAAAGTTACAGACATCAGCAAAGTAGTTTTCCCTGAATTTCTTCAAAACCTCTGTGACACCAGAAAGTTCATGCAGTAACCAACCCTTGAACTGATTTCCTTTTCAGCCTGTAAAGAAGACAGACAGTATGATTGCTGTCATTATTTTTGGACTGTAAATACTCGGGAAATGCTGAGACACTTCAGTAGTGCATGGTAGTAATGGCATATGCAGAGAAAGTTTCTTTTCTTTAGACATCTATGTAACAGATCATATTTTTAATTAAAAACTATATGACTGTGCTATCAACAGCACCACTAATTGTTACTTGAAAATTTTCAAAATTTCACGTACCTCTCCATGATAAATTCTGTTTGTTTTAACAAAACTCAAGCTGGAGCCAGGCTTTTAAGCCCAGCACTACACAGTCTGACTTGCAAACATATTCAGGAAATACCCAGAGCTAAACAAAAACTGTTCTCAATTATTTTAAGTTCATCAAAACATCTCGGGATAAGGTTCTGAATCCCTTTTTAGTTAATAGAAATGCCCCTACAGCTGGAACCCAGACTACAGCTATAGCCACCTCTCTTTCCAAAGTCAACAAAATTTTCCGCTTCTGTCACAAGATTTTGACAGTTGTTACAACATCAATGAATCAAGTCTTGTGGTCTCTCTAGAAAAGCTGCATTATCCCCAGTGCACATAAAAGGGGAATCAGCAGAAAGACAGCTTTGGGGTGGTTATAACCTCTAGGTTACACTGCAAAGTAAAATGGAGATGGGGAGAGAAGCACTTCCCTTATAGCTGGTCAAAGGCTAAGCACATTCAAGTGAAGAAAACTTGGATTAAAAGTAAAAAAAAATAAAAATGTTGCCCAGGACACAAAGTCAAGTGGAAAGGAAGGTAAAAAGCTGGAAGAGCCCTCATTAATCCTAACTCCCACAGTCCGTCAGGGGAGGAGAGAATCCACAATGAAGCATGGATCTGTACTGATCTTGTTATTCCCCAGAACAGGATTATGTACTGCTCAATGTAATTGTGTAAAAAACTTTCCAACTTTGCTTAAGTCCTTCAGGAAGTTTATGGCAAAGCCATGTACAGAAGCCAGGTCTCCAGATGCCTAGTCCTGTAATTTCAGAATACTTCTCAAAAGCCTTGTGTGCATATGTAAGCAATATCTCCTTATAATAAAATGCATGTCACTGCATACATGGACTGTGTCTGAAAGGTTGGGAATCCAATCACAGCAAAAAGAACTGAACTAGCGTCTAAGAAATGGGAAGTCAAACTACTATAATAGTAAAGCTTGGCTTTGCATATTCCATGTTCCTGGCAAACAATAATTACACAACTGGTTTATACTGTCCACCCAGAGTGAGAGGAAAAATCATGTGAACAGAAAGTATTAAACAAGACTATTCAAAACCTTTTGGTTTTAGTAATCTCAGGTAGGGAATTGCCTAATGTTTTCTATTCATCCTGTTGATGGTCCTTTCAATAGTCAATTATACATAAAGTTAATAAAAATGATGTGAAAACATCTGCTAAGGACACTGGCTATGCAGCAGCATGGGAGAGGCAGCCCATAACCTTCAGATTAGCTAGCTGCAGAGGAAAATGAAATACATTAAACATAAGCATTAAAACCCAGGAGACCACATCCCTGAGCACAGTTATACCTGCTCTATGTTTACTCTGTTATACGCTGAGTTTGCTCAGTTCTACACAGTTATACCTGCTCTGAGTTTACTCGGTATACCTGCTTGTGTACTCTGTGGGGAGGAAAGTACAGCCATAAACTCAACAACAGCAGTCATTGCTTCAGAGCAGTAAGGCCTGCAGAGGGTCTCCAGTACCATGCCTTCTCTCTTCTCTGGACAAATGCAAAAAAAAAAAAAAAAAAATAAAATAAAAGGAGGGGGGGGGCTGCAAAACAGAAATAGATACCGCTGACTGATCCTGTACTATTCTTCATTTTGGTCACATTTTCAAGTCGCTGTAAAAACTACTACCTGAAGCAAGCTGAGTCACTCTTGTGCTAACACCGGAGAAACAGCCTGCATCAAAGCCAAGCAGGGCAGAACGAAAGCAAGCTCAGTACACACGCTTCTTTGCCTGAATTTATTAACATGCGTCTCAACAAATTTCCAAAAGAAAATATACTCCTAGCTAGCGAGTTGTTTAAAACTGCAGCAGAACCACCAATCTGGCTCTCATTTTTATGTGGTTTCAGAAAGCAGCTGTTTGTGTTTACAGACACCAACAAACAATTCAGCTTTTTAATCAAACAAGAGCTGCTTGGGTGCCTTTGCCCATGGCTATGGGAATCAAATCACTCTGCAAAACAGACCTTTTACAACAATACTAAGAGGCCCTCAGCGGATGCAGGGGATTAGAGAGGCATGGTTTTTGAGAAACCAGGTTTACAGGCTGTAGCGCTCTCCATCCCGAGTCTCAGTAGCAAACTTCAAACTCTCAGAAGGGCCTGTGTTAGTTTTCTTTCATCTTCTCTCTCCAAATCCTGTTCTTTCTGCCTCTTGCATGTCCTCTTCCTTTTTTTTTTTTTTTCCACAGTGCACATGCAGAAACGCAATTAAATGTTAATTCAGAACTACTGTGAAAGCAAATTAGGCAATCCAACAGAGGATGTCACTTTTTTCCTAGTGACAGAGTATCATACCTATCAATGGAGGAGCATTTTGCAGTATGAATGCTTGGTTCATACTTAGAGGTCAAATAGATTGTGAGAGATTCTTTCCTTAATTTACTTTAGCTCTGTGAGGCCTTTTCCGCACTGCTGGCCTGCTTGGGGCTGTTGCTGACAATCACAAGGTGTGTAAGGTACAATACTACTTGCAAATGTTCACTTGTCACAAGAACAAGCAAGTCGCTCATTTCTCTAGAAGTAAATCAAACACTGAAATATCAATGGTGTGCCTCGTGAGGGGTCAAACTGAAAAGAATAAAGGTCAAGATTTCTGTATTCTTGCACCGATACCTGGATCAGCTAGCAAAGGGAGAACATGAAAGCTCTGGACTTTGTAGGGCAAAAAAGAGTATCTCACTGAGAAGCAACTGCCTATTTCCTTCTCCTCCTGATGATAGCCCAGCAATGGCAATAGGCTTACCTGCTTTATTTCAAAATACTGAACTCTGAGCCATGCTTTTGCAACTTTTTGGAAAGAAACATTTACAACATACTTGGCAATCTTTGACATTCCAGTCCACAAAGCTTCCATAAGAAACGGCCACATGAGCTAGGAAAGCTGGCTTCTACCAGGATGTGTTTTCCTCTTGTAGAAAAGAAGCACAGAGCTTACAAGAGCTGATACCCCAGAAGAATCCACTAGAAGTGACCCAGCAGCAGGCATGGGAGGATTTAACATGCATAGAAGGGAGCACAATCTCTTTTCTGCATCCAGGCAACACAAGCCAGTTTTGCTTACAGTGTCTTCCTGGTTCCACCAGCAGGTCCAGGGCAAATTTGCAGACTTGGACGTGAGAAAAAAAAAAAAGTATCTAGTCTTACAGATGCTTCACTGAAGAAAAAAGAAAAAGGTGATCAAGGCCATAAAGGGAATGTAAGCAGTAACCTAAATGGGTCTAAAGACTGAGGGAGGACATGAATCCAGCCAACAAAAGAAACCACTGCATCACCATGACCAGCTGGGTGCCAGACCCCAAGACACACTGTGACTGCCCACCAAAGGGAACACAGACCTGCCCTGTTCTGTCAATGCAAGTGGTGCTGTGGACACTAAGAATCACTAAAAACTCGTTTTCCTAACAGGTTACTACAAGTAGATCACTGCTAAAAGACCCAGCGAGCAGCAACCTGGAAACACTGTGTTTTGGTTTTATGTGGGATCTGCTTCCTCTGGGACCCCTATCTAAGGTAGCACGTAATCCTTTCAATAAAGAACACTGTTCAGGCAATTCCCAAGCCAGCAGCTAAAGGAAAAAATAATAATCCTTAGCAAAGAATACACAAACAACTATCTGCAATCTAAAAGCAAATGCACTTAGATACAAACTAAACAGGAAACTGAAGTGTCATGAGTTTAAATGAGGGGAAGCAGCAGATGAGTTCTGCCTCTCTAGGGAATAAAAGCATTTCAGCCTCATGGCCACTGGCAGCGAAGATCTTTTTCATTCTCTCCCCTCAAAACCTGAAGCCTGTGATCTTTATCCAACAAGTATGAAGGAAGATTAATCCCCTCTTAATTAACTTCTTGAGTCTTTTACCTTGAATACGAGTTCAAAATTCTGCCCGGCATCCTTATACAAAAACCAGCCGCTGAATTTCACAATCTAGGTTAGCCTTCCTTGGCAAATGCAGTTTATTATCCAGAGGAATGCCAAACACTAAATATGAGAGTTTATACAGACACACCACGCTATTTGTGCTGGAGTGATTAAAAAAACAGCAAATGAAAACAATGACTCTAATGAAAAGAATGGAAGAGCAGAGCACTGTTTGTGTTATGATTCCTAAAAACACACACTTTCAAGAGCTGAATATGTAATAGTTTTCAAAACTCACAAGTGACCAGTAACGATTAAGGCAAGTGGGCTAAATATTCTTCTCCCTCTTTACAGTATGTAAAATTTCTATTGAGCTTTTAATCCCTGCCTTTCCCGAGTTACTGAAATTTCTTCTATAGCAAAATATCAGAGTTGATACTGATTTTTTGTATTTCATTTAATCCAACAAAAGATATAATTTCCAAACAATTAGAAGAACCCCATTCCTGTTGATGCGAAGGTTGCAGTTGTTACTGATGCACTACCAAGGAACTCAGGACAATTCCTCTTGACTGGGCCCTAGGGGATGCAACACTGAACTTTACTGTTAAAACTGCCTCCACCTTCAAAAAAAGCAGAAATTCAGACAATGAGGTAAACTTAATCATACTGTGATTATAAAGGTAAAGGAAACTAACCAACAGAAACTTGACAAAAAGAAATAACCCCCCAAAAAACAACACAAAAGCAAATAGTTTCCCATTAGATCTATATTTCTCCTTTCACAACAACGTCTAAGATACAAATTCATCAAGAATTTTGCTGAAAATGTTGTTAATCTAACACCGACAAACAGGAAATGCAAACACAATGCAGAACTGAAATAACCAACAAGTCATCCCTTCTCTGAGCACTATTCAAAGGATATGCTCAAAATTGGAAGGATTAAAACAAAGAATGAAGTACAGCTCGTAGGCAAATTTATTGGTATTTTAACCAAAAGCATCCACCTCAGGACATGAAGGGCTAGATTATATCTGCACAGTGCATTGTAGTTGTTCCCTGTGAGCAGCTGAGGAAACTGTGACTCACAATCACAGTTCCCAGCTATTTTTCTCCCTATTTTGATGGGGACATACGTGACTTCACCCACTCCTTTATCTCATCAAATGCTTGTGGCTGACAGCTAGAGCAGTACCTGAATTTATGCTTCCTGGTCTTCTTCATACTCGTGCTCGCTGCAGCTGCCCCACTGGAGCCACACTGATTTCCGGAGCAGATCCCCATTTCTCTTGTGGACTTTCATTTGAAGGTTAGGACAGACTTGGCCGAGGTGAGGGAGCACCCCACAGCAACCAACATACCAAACACCCATCATGAATAGCATTTAGTTTAGAATCAACAGCTGTACCTGGCAGAAAAAATCAGTTCTCCAGTATTGGTGGTAGTCACCGGCTTGGCACCGATTGGGAATTGGTAGGTACAATTTCCCCCACCACTCCAGGGAAAACTTTGTACATAAAACTAATGCTCCCTTCTGTCCCCCTACTGAATTCCACATACAGGATATTTCTGGAATGATAAAAACAACACACTTTACTCACAGGCACTGAAGGTAATCCCTGTGAATGGGTCAAACTAATTCTGACTTCTATCTCAGTAAGTGAGAATCACAGCACCTTAAAAACAATGCGAGTTTCTGAAACTTTCATAAATAATAATCATCACTGTTAGGGCTATTTCATTCCTCTAAGTCCTGGTTATTCAGAATGAGTTAAAACTTCCTAGTCATTTTAGGAAGTCAGAATTCCAGTGATGCAAAACTATTGCCATAAGAAAATAAGGGAATGAGTGTGATGGGGAAATTTTAAGCAAGACAGATTTTATACTCTGTGAATTATAACTTTGTTCTGTTCTTTTTCACCTTTACGCATCTGCACAATTGGAGTCATCTGGGACATACCAAAGGAGTGATTTGTTTTTCCATCTCTCAGTCAAAGAAAGCAAAACAAAATGCAGCAGATTTTCTCCAGAAAATAAGCTTTTGTGATGTCTGCAGCCCAATATTTTAGATAAGAGATTGAGAAAAGCTTCCACTTATAAAAGCATTCATCTGCAACAAATATATAAATCTCCTGAATGGATCCTGTAATTATAAACAGCAGATAACTGGTATCTGAACTTACCAGTCTTGATAAGAATAATGCTACAACTGGCTAAAACTAAACACAGACAGGAATGCATGTTTTTCAAACGGGGTACCACTGGCCCCTGGGTCTTGG
Organism: Anas platyrhynchos; assembly: GCF_047663525.1. NCBI lineage: Eukaryota > Metazoa > Chordata > Aves > Anseriformes > Anatidae > Anas > Anas platyrhynchos. The sequence continues at coordinate 37,641,201 of NC_092591.1, forward strand.
ATCCCAGCATAAATGCGGTCAATCAGGCTTACCACTACAATAGAAGCCCCTGGTCAGAGAGTGAATGAGGAGCAGGTACAGATGAATGGGTTGATTCTTGGCTCCCAGCCATACCATTCATTAAGCTGTTGTCCGAAGCAATGAAGGAATGGTAATTCATAGCTAAAATAAGCGAATGTTACACTGTTACATGATCATTCTTATGCCAAAGCATAGATAGAAAAACTTCAGTTTAGCAATGTGCCTCCAACTTCCACTGCTGTCTGTGGCTACTCCTGAAGCACAGCTTACAACTTGTCCCTGGCTTACTGCTGTGCTTGAACTTATAATTAGCTTTTTTTAGACAAAATAAGATTATTCTAGGTCTTGAATTACAGAAAACGCAGTCCAAGTTCTCTCAAAGGCTGTCCAGCAAGGGCTGCTAACCTAAGAAACCTAAAATTACATTGACTATCATCAGACTTAACCTTTATAAATTCAGTCTTCCTAAAGCGAAGTCAGATGCACATCTGTGATTAGCAGCACAACCCTGATGTTGGCTACAATATAAAATGACCCCGGCACTGGCTACAATTGGAAACGGCCCATACATAGCTCCTTACGCTGGTAATATCAGCATGCAATTTGTTGGACAGATTCTATAATCCACAGATGAAGGTAGTCGTAGGTTTTGAGTTTATCCAGCATTAACAGCCCCTAATAGCCTAGTTCGGTGCAGACATAACAAATGGAAATGGCTTTAAATTATCCTTCCCCCGAGACATAATTTCATAAGAGAACAAACTCTATATGCACAAAGAGAGATTCCAATGTAAACATGTGGTGGAAGCTAAAAGCTGCAGCCAGAGTTAGGGCAAAGCAAGGGATATGATTTCAAAGGCACCGATTTCTTTCCAGTTCACAATATATATATTCTTTTCTGCTGACTTTTCTGCCCTCTGTGCTCAGAAGACCATGTATATTTCAGAAGTCACTTTTTAACTTTTTGAGACCTTAATGGGCTTTGTCTCATTTTTCCCCTCACCCAACAACCCTGGCTGGGGTACAGAATCTGCAATCATTACGGGTTAATTGCAAGCAGCACCAGAGTCATTACCAGCATCTGACTGTCAGCATTTTAAATTATCCTTTAAGATCTCAGAAGAATTTGGACTATTTTATTAGCTAATTTAAAATTCTTAAACTGAAAGGAAAAAAAAAAAAAGAAAAAAAATAACATATAACAACTCCAGTATGATGGAAACTTTGCTCTTTTATTTCTCAGGATTAATGTAATATCGGGCTGATTTTGTATTTGATGAGATGCCAAGCAGAGTCAGAGAGAAGTTCTGCAGAGAGAAATCCAATGCCTGTGCTCACAAAGCCCATATTTACGAATTCTGATATTTTTACCCTCTGACTTCTTGGCACGTCGACAAATATACCTATGAGGACATTATATAGCAAACATTATTATTTGGAGGTTTGACCTCATCACCTCTCATAAAAACTCAATACCATATCTGAGTTAGACAGAAAACTTCCAGCAATTTTGCACAATACAATATTGACTTATTTCAAAACTGAAGTTTAGCTGCCTAAAGGTTAGTCACTTTTGTTGGTTTGTCTTTTCAGCAAAAAAGCTGTTTTTAAACATTGCTAACATCCAATGCTGAAACAGCACCCTAAGAGAATAGATAAATTATCTATTTGAAGATGATACGGTGCGTTTGGAAACTGGACATGTTGCATCTGTTATACTAGTAAAGAACAAAAATGTTCCCCATCATCTCAGGCCTATGGTTTCAGACCACTGTGTTTAAATAGAAATAACCTGTATTTATACATTATCTGTAATTAACTGATTTAAGGATTAAAAACAAAAAGTGGACAGAAAAGAAATGAAAATACTGAAATCAGGAAGAAAATGGGTAATGTTTGTGCAAGCTAATGTTTCTATGCAAATATTACTCAGTGTAAAGTGGCAGAAGGACTGCCATTTGAAGTATTTATAATCCAACAAAACAGCCTGTGTATAAAAAAAAAGTTTTAATCAACTTTTTGTGTAGTATGCATTATTTGAGTGTTATGTCTCCACTCTAATGGTTGCTACACTTTTGTTACTACAGGCAAGATGTGAACAGGCCGAGGTGTTTGGCTAAAGAACATGTGAGCAACTGATCAAAATTTCTGTGTTGCCAATACTCACATATCCAAAATTCTGCAACCGTGTTCTGTCAAAACAATGCCTAGTGTCTCCATCTTCAAATCCTGCCTTAATTTTTTTTTTTTTTTAATTCTTTAATGAATGTTTGACCAAAGACCAGTCTGTGATTCCCCTTAGTAGAGTACTTCACTAGTAGGGGAAAAAAGATCTGATAAGCAAAACATCTCCCTAGAAAAACATAACAGGAATGGCCATTCCTCTGATTTGCCTAGATACTACCTATCAATTGTAAAAGACTTGTGAGTTTGTAGTCATTAATAAATCCACCTACATGCATACACACACACATCTTCTAGTATATCCTGAAACATCTGCATGTTTATGCATGAGACGTGGAATGTGAAAGCTCCAGCTGTTTCAGACATTCATCACTCTGAGAACGTTTTCTGAAAGGGAACTGTGCATTAGAACTTGATACTCCTGTCTTTTAAAGAAGCTTAATTTAGGCAACTACGGAAATGGGATTTAAATGTTTTTTAGAACAGCTACAACAGCTAAGTAAAAGGGCTTTACAAATCAAATGTTAGCTGGGAGTTTGCTTTAATTTTACTAAATAACTTCCTCCTCTTTTTTTTTTTTTTTTTTCTCCCCCTTATCATTCTCCAACAGTGCTGGACATACATGAAAAATCCATACTATACTAAGCATGAGTTCTGGAGAAACCATGAAATCTCTCACCTTTGTCAAACACAGTCCTTCACTTTATGTTGTCCTTTTTAAGGGATGTTGGGATGTGTTAGGATAAAACACCAAGAGATGAGGGCATACCAGAAGTTGGCTACTACATGGAGATGCTCCTCTATTTGAAAAACAGCATCTAATATATGAAATTTCCTGGCAGATGTTTTCTGACCTCATATCAACATAAAGGATTGCTAGGGCTTTAGCTGCTGAATCTGACAGTTAACCCGGGCAGATTCATCCACTCACAACATTTTGTCCTTAACAAATGCCTGATGAGTCCAGATTTGTCAACTGAAAATCACACATCTATCTGCAGGAGTATCATCTAGCAAAGGATTGGTAAGGAAGCTTTCAAATTAGAAGAAAACACCCTAAGAAGGGTCAAAACATTAAAACACTACCATCACTGATTTCTCTAGCGCCAAGGCTGCTTGGATCCAGAACTTTGGCTGAAGGTTCATTCTCCATGCGAAGATGAGATGGAAAGAAAAAAAAATAATTTTGCCTTTAACATTAAACACGACCCTTTTCAGCTCTCCAATGTATCCTTGTTGTACTTTCACACTCACGTAACATTTCTCTGCTAGAATAAACTTCCATGCTCATCGCTCCCTCCATCCCCTTAAATTCAGCAGTTTTCTCTCCACTACTAAATCCAGTGTAAGCTCCTTCAGGCCATATTTCTAGTCCATAGAACTTTGCAGCTTTCTATTGATCCAACTTTTTCTGAATTCCCAGCGTAGCACATGACCTCTAGTTTCATCTGTTCATCTGACAGATAATCATACTCTGTATACACGGCCTTCTCCCATCTTCTGACTTACATCACAGCCTTCCTCTTCTCTCCCAAGTCCCTTTGAAAGTCCTTCTTCTCCTGTTCTCTACGTAGATGTTTTCTGAAAGTATATACATGCAGTATTCTGCGTGGTGCACAGTTTTGCCCTCTGCAACTTCACCTGCCTGACTGTAGCAAAATCCCCCAGGACAAGAACGATGATGTCTGTCTATATGGAATTGTTTACAACCCCATTGAAAATACACAGCGATGAAACAAGTAATAGCACTGGACAGCACTTAACACTGTCTGCAGTCTGTAGCACTGTCATGCTAGTAACTGAACATTTGAAAGCATCCTCCCTGACGCAAAACAACTGCAGGAGACCATTGTATGCACTGGAAAAGAAATCCACTTTCTGCAATTTCAGTAATAAAAGATGATAAAGATGAGCAGGGAGAGCAGCAACCAAAGAGAAAATAAAGATCCATTATCCCTTATGCTGGAACTCAGCCAAAGGGAAGTTGAAACCACCACTTCACCACAAGATACTCGGGAGAGACAGTTATTTTGAGAGGAACTGAAGTTACACAAGAGAGTTTTGACAGAGAGTAGGAAACCAAATCAAAATGAGACACTAATTTAGAGTAAGACACAAGTGACAGCCATGGTTTACTGACTTTCCTGCCCTCTTGCCAGGTGCAGCAAGAACACACCATTTGCAAAGCTGCTAACATCTTCCTTCTGAAGGCATAAAAATCACAGAAAAAATATTACTTTTCATCTGAACCCCACTTCCAAGCACAGGAATTTGGACATGTCATGAAAGAAGTGCTGAACCCTGCTCCTCTTGAGTTGACAGCAAAGGATCCCTTCACCTCTTCTCATCTGTGATCATTCACTTCCTCCTGATGAATACACTTAATTTGTCTTTTATAGTAAGGTACTTATTGAACAAAGAAACACAACTCAATAATGTTCAATGATAAGAATTTCCTGCTCCCCACCCCACAGACATCTCCATTCACAGAACAGAACATTTTAGAGGAAGCTGTTCTTACACAAGCCATTGTATAAACACTTGTGCAGAGACCATAAGGAATTGAGATGTGCTTTCTCAAAAGGGAACCAGGTGAAGCAACTTCAAAAATTTCCTCTTCTCTCTTGTACCTTCCCTTAGGCTCCATCTCATTAATCTAAAACATGTGAAATTTGGTCACCCAAAGGAAAGATAAATCCAGAAGGTCTCTCCTGTGGTTTATGCTTGCCATCCTTTGATTTAATGACTTCAGTTCTTCATTTTAAAACGTTCCACTTCTGTAAATAGTCTTTCCAAAAGTCATTATATGAGCCACAGTCTGCCAAGTGAGATTCTGACTACATCAGCTGGCAAGGAGGAAGCAAGATTCATTTCTGCTGCCTTCAGTGCTGGTTCCATGCATAAAATGTTCCATGTCCTAACGTGACATGACATAATATGGGAGATTATATCCATTTCTATTACACACCTCCAACGTCTGTTAAAGTCTCCATCCAGAAATCAGCTTAAAGGTCTACTTTCAAGTAACCAAACACAACTCCCAGAAGAAGACGCTCAGGAATATGTCAATTTGTGAATTGTCTCAGAACACATTCATTTATAGCTGTAAAACAGACTTTATCTGTTATGAAACATGTTTGTGCATTTGGGCCATGCTCTTCAACTAGAAGTTTTTCATCTAGTCCTGCAGTTCTAAAGCTTAATAAGCTGGGGACCTACTGCCCTTAGAGCACATACTACCTCAGCTGCTGTCACTTCTTTATGCTACCGATTTACAGTGTAGTTACTCTGCAGCCCATGGGGATAGAGCAGTCTACACAGTCATTTCCAGAAACACTGTTCCTATGTCACTGACGTGTTAATCCTCTCATTTGCCCACCAGAAGCTCAATACTTCACTATGTTAAAGATGAATCCTTCCTTTTTTTTTTTTTTTTTTTTTTAAATCTCTGAAGATTTCATTCCAGACTCCTCCTTCTGTATTGGGTCAATGCTTTTTGCACCAGAGATCCAGGTCCACCAAACTAGATAGAAACAGAGAGCAACAGCTAACACATTTATTGATTGCTGTGGAAATCATTGATGACCTCGGTACAATCCAGAAATCCCATTTGGCTGGAGGCAGGTATTATTTTGGACACGTTTATGATGCCTATGTATGACAGGCGAACAACTTGCACACTGACACTGACAGCAACCAGTTTAACAATTCAAATATTCCCCATGGGAACATGCAGCAGTCACACTTCAGTCCACATCTTTCAAATCTGACTTGTATTCGTCATCCAAGCCCTCTGTATCCAGGACACTGCAAAGTATGCAAACCTTCCTGAGCTGTCTGGTGTCTGAGTGAATAAGTGCCTTTTTTGGGGGGGAAGGAGGGGATGGTAAATATTACTGGCCACAGCTCAGATGAGCTTTGCTCTACTTTTCACCTCCACTAAAATCCCAAAGGACTGAGCAGCATGTGGCCAGGAAAAGCTGCATCCAGACAGAGGCTATGAAAACATCTGCCTGTAGAGTCACTAAGACGGAAGTTAAGCTCTTCCACAACAGAGCACAAAACTCATTCTATGAGAACTCTGCTTTATATGTCTGGAACTGTAATTTGTATCCATGCATCACTGTTCTTAAAATCCCAGAAGTTCAGTGAGGACACATTTCAAAAGAAAGCACAGATACACAAGTCTGGGTTGTGCACCTCACCAAGCTTACGTGTCACTGCCATGCAGAAACTAAGACTATACATACAAGCTATGAGTGAGTATGCCTAAATTAGGCATAATACCTACCAAAAGTGAAAGAAGAATTTTCCTTGAAACTTTCTAGAAAAAAAATAATCATAAAACTGCATGTCACTAACAATATTTAAGTATGCATATTCTCTCATGCCTCGGGATGACTTCAGATCTTAATTTCTTCCACAGGCGCACTTCTCCGCCAGATTCTAACAAGGCTCTGCCAAAACCCAAGGATTACAGTGCAAAAACAGTTTTGTCCCTTCACCTATGAGATGTAGCAAATGGACCGCATTTAGTTGGCCTTTCATTCTCCAATCTCATTTTCCCTTACTGTAAAATCATAGCAGTATGTACAGCCAGAAGTTTCCAGTGAACATTCACCCTGCCCTGCAATATCTACGTCTGCACTGCAAGAACCTGGGTTAGAGATTGTTTTATACAAATGTTTCAGGTAGTCTCAAATATTTCAAGTAATAGCTAGTGTACTAGCATCACACATGTGCTCTCCCAAAGTTCAGTTATCCGTACTGTTAGCATGATGTGTCTTCTAAGGCTGAAGTTTACTGCTACTTCTTCCAGTCACTGCACATTCCTAGACGCTTGCCTGAACAACAGAGAAGACTGAACAGTTAAAATAGCAATTCCAAGCATAAAGACCTCTACAGTTTCACGTTCTCACTGATCTCCCGAAGCCTAACCCTGGAAAGCCATTCCACAACAAGGACTGTTTGTTTGTTTGTTTCTTTTTGTGGCCCTCTTCTGAACTCTTGTCCAGTATTTCCGTATCATCCTCAAAGTTTGAGGATCAGAAACGGATGCAAATTCCAAAACAAGTTTATTACTGTACCAAGACTATTAAACAGCATTCCTTTTCTCTACGTGGCAATCCTGCTAAAGTGTATTGGGATCACATTAAGAGGCTCTTTGCCGGAGCTGATTAGCAAAGACTGCTTCTGCTGAGGAAGTTTCAACTACTTTCCCAACCCAGGATAATCTCCAAATCACCGTTTAAGACAATTTCTTATGTTGTATGCACAAACTCGCATTCTTTCCTCTCATTTACATCGCCTTTATCTGGGTGTAGCAGAACAACACAGAAGTATGTCTAATCTTTAAAAAAGAGCTAAAAACCAGACAAGGAGATAAATGGAATAACCCAATAAGCCATGAAGATGTCCCATAAAAGTTGTGTGCAAGCATGCTGTTGAGTCAAAAGGGGAAAAGCCTTCAGTCCCACTGCCCATATTGGGAATTGCCTGGGAAACCATCGCATCAATGGAACTAATTTGGCACCATTCCACAGCATTAAATTCACAAGCAAAATCTTAAAAAAGTCAGTAGCTGCTACTGCTGCTATTTAAAAGTGTTCCTAGCATCCCAGCATTCTTTTATGCACTTAATGTTTTACCTAATTCTGATAGTCTGGGAAATATACACACCCATTCTATTAATTGCTTTTAGGAACAAGCATTTACCGTCATCTTCAGGACAGATTTGATTTTGTGGGAACAAATCATATCCTGGAACCAAAATCATAGTCAGGAGTTTCGTAGCACATGGACTTACCATGTCCACCTCTAGTACATCAGATATTTATCTGTAAAGGCCAAAGGACAAATATACTTTAAAAACTACACTACATTATCATTCATGTGTTTCCTTTTGCAACTTTGGTTGCACAAGCACTAAAGTGTAAACAGTACGATTCCCCCTTATCAGGGACCTGTGTCCTCCAGGATTTATTTAGAGGTGCCAGAATCAGGTTCCCCGACATCGTCACCGACTAACCCACAGCCACGGGATTATCCTATCAGTAAGACTGCTGGGAGAACAGTCTGGCTAAGGAGTAAAAGCCCTTGTTTACATACACATTCCTTTTTAACTAACAGGGAAATAACTCCAATTAAAAGTAATGAAATAGCTTAGTACACACATAACCACTGACACACGCTCCTATCATACACAGGGCCTTAAGTCTAGAACTACAAGTGGGAACTGTTAGTAAAAGATGGTCAGAAAATTAGGCCTCTGCCAGCTTTTGACAGCGGCTCTCTTCAAGTATTTTCTACCCAAGTACATCAAAGCTCAAAAAAAAACTCAAAACCCAAACCATCCAACCATCTATCAACTGTAGTTACACGGAGTTTCTGACTCAGTCTTTGGCTCATAGACAGTGCAATAAGATACAGCTTTTTCACTGCTGTTCCACGAGTTCAGCCTGAGTCGAGAGACAGACTGACTGTAGGAGAAATTATGTTTTACCTTTAGGTCACTGGTTTGGATCCATTACCAGTAGTAGCCAAATGTCATCACCAGCAGACAGTTGTTTATGGTCTGATGCGAAATGGATTTGCCTATTTACTGCAGTGTGTAGCGGAATTGCCATCTACATCACCAATGACTTTCCCAACAGCTTTAGAGATTCAGCAAAAGGCTAATGGGAACCCGAGCCTCCGTTCTGCTTGAGTTTGGTAGTGAAATTTCCAGGCCAAAGCTGAAACACGATGTTAAATCAGTAAAATAGCTTATGCTAATACCACTTGTGTTTAGTGGTCCAAGGAGAAGAGGAAGACAACTATTGCTTCCACTTTCAGCTTGGTGCCTTCCAGTAACGCTAAAATCTATGAAAAAGTACAGTCTGTTTTTAGCAAATATTTTCCTAACTACCGATGCAAGAAGGCATAGCTATTTGTGTCAATACAAAACTTCCAGGAAGCACCAAAATTCTTTTCATCTAACCTATATTAGGTGTTAGGAAAACGTTCATGTTGACCGTCAGGTGGGATTTAAACCACTTTTTAAATGCACCTTGGTTGCATCTGGTTAGTTACGGTATGACCATCACTGACGTTATAACCAGTTACTTTTTCAAGGAATGTCAACATTTGAGGGCTATGACTTACTGGTAGTTTAATATTATCCTGGGATTAATAAGAGAGGAGAAAAGTGGACTGTGAGTTATGAGAGGATGTGTACTGCAAGAGATTTGGCAGGGCAGGGTTCTCATTAGGCCAAAATGCAGGATGTCCTAGGTCTGTGTGCATGCTATTAATCACTAGTTAAGGCATACCAATAAAAGTAGTTTTTCCATTAAAAAAAAAAAATCATTGCTCATTTCAGGAGGAATAGAATCATCCTATCTACTGAGTTCAGATTTTTGGAAAAAGCAGATTTTCTTCAAGTACTGTTCAAAACAATCTCACATCACATAGATGGCTTAAGAAGAGACTATTTTTTTTCCTTCTGCCTTCAGATAGGACTGTTCCTTCTTAAAATTTAAGAAGTATTTATTCACCTGAGATAGCAGAAAAGAATCTTCAAACCATCAACATATTTAACATCAATAAAAGTAGATGGATTTATGATTAAGGAATTAGAGATTAAAAGAACAAGATTCTTGTCTTTCATAAAAGCCCTCAGTTAAGAAACAAGATACGTATTAGAGAGTCATCAAAATATGTAACCTCGCATGCAGGTTAGTTCATAGATATAAGAAATGTAGCACAACAAAAAGGAGGATATACAGAAAATGATGGTAAGAGACCAAGTAAAAATCGGACAAAACAGCAGCATCACAGGCTCGCAGGATATTTCAAGTTGTCTCAAAAAGTCTCTAGTCCTACCTCCTGCTCAAAGCTGAGACAGCTGTGAGGTCACACCAGGCTACTGAAGAGTATATCACAAAAAGGCCACCAGTCACAGCACTGAAAGATGCTACAAGATCAAGAGGTAAAATAATTTTGTCTCTTGCCTTGCCTTTTTATATATATATATATATATATATATATAATTACATAGACTGTTATCTTAGGCTTTGCTTTATTTTTTTGAAAAGTCTGTGTATTGAAAAGAACATGATTGCCTCAGTCATAACAATATAGAATTGTGGCCATGGAGATGGAACGAAGATGGAAAAGGAAGGAGCAGAAGTGAAGGAGACAAATAAGAGGCTTTCTTTTGAGCTTAACTATCTACAATCACAGTGAGGGAGTATACTGTTTAATATTTTGATCATCATTCTGCTCGCTCCACAAAAGGCAGCACACAGTATTAAAAAGATAACTGGTATAGATCTGAAGTTTAATACAACAATACTGAAGTTAGAAAGACCACTTTCACATTCAAAACAAGTAATCGAGTGATTACAGGTAGTCAGATCTGAGTATCTGAACTGAGAAAACCCCATAGAGTTTCAAGTGCCCGTGATGCAGTCTTTTCCAAAAGAGTGTAAATAGGGCATGTCACCTCACCAACACCCAGGACCACAACGTACTGATGGTGCCAAAGAAGGAAACCACACTGCGAAGAGGAAGCAACAAATTCAGTTTAAACATCTTGCAGGTTTAAAACAACTTTATCATAACCAGAAACAGCTATTAATTTTGAAGCAATAACACATCATTAGCAATTAAACTGCCAAAACTGTGTAGTAAGCTCTCAAACACTTTCAATGGCACTATTGAGTGCAGGGATTGCTCACTGCTACGTGCAAGGCTACCACTGGTAAGCAATTGTTAAAATGAGAGATTTGAACATAATACACCACTACCACAAGCACCTGTGCAAAATGCAACGCAAACACCACAGAATTTCATACGGATGTAAGAAGTAGGGCAGGTAAACTGTTTTATTTTTGTTTTGTTCTTCACTAGTAGAGCAAAAGGATGACCTCAGAAAGCAACATTTTTGGGGTTGGGAGGGAGCAAAACTGGTGAGAGAGAGAGGGAGAGAGAGAGAGAAAGAGAGAGTGAGTAAGTCATATGTTAGTTTGTGTAGCATGTCTCTGGTTATGGTCACGAACCTCAGCCTGTTCTCCTCACATCTTCAAGATATATATTTTATCAGACCAAACATCTCCACTAAACATGTTACTTGATGAAACTTTTTTTTCATTGAAACCACTGTTACTGCAAAAATTTTCAGCATAAACAAAATAGGAAATACCTTATCATGCTGAATGCTGATGAAAATACAATCTTTTATGGACACAGCAATTTACTTATTTACTTGAAATGCACCTGATTCACTACTCCACTACACCAAACTGCAAGTGAATTTCTACCCCCATAAATACCAATGCAAAAGAACAACAATCAAATCCTGGGCTGAAACTATAATAATCTTGAAATCACCCTAATTGCTTGCACTGGGCTACTAAACTATGTGCCATTTGACTTGTTCACGGTTACTATTCAGCCTGCTGGTCACAAATACCTTTTCATAACCCCTAAGGAAAGCAAGATATCCTCACCTAAGGGAAAGCCCCAGGTAACTGAGTTTTCCAGCTCCTTTACACAGCCAGAACTGCATGAAGGTGATGCAGCCTCCCCTCACCCACAGGATTTTCCCATCCAGGCAGATGACATCTCACTTTAAGAAAAGGCAGGTTCATCTCGGGATACATCTATAGGGTTCACGGTAAATACCAGGAAGATTAGCCTGTGGTGACCTCTCTGCCACTCATCTGCTGCCGGAACCTCGGGATCTGAGCGGCTCATTTCATGCTAGCTCCCATGACCGTAACACACTGCTGTCACGGCGGTGACTAAGAAGCAGATGCACCCTCAGGAAAGGGAGAGCTGGGCAGCTGTTGACCATAAGCCAAGACAACGAACTCAACGGATATAAAGGGCTTCACGTGTTGATCCCATGCTGTTCAGAGTTACCTCATGCTAACCCGGGGGAAAAGAACGTGACCAGAGCCTTTGACAGTTTGTGTTATTCTGGTTGAACTGGCATTAGACCAAACCGGGGATTCCAAGGATCATGAGGTTTTTGGCATTTAACTTGAATCCACCATGAACATTTCCTCTTGAGATTCAGATTCAGACACTGAATGACACAATATTAGTTTGTATGCACTGAACTTTATCTGAAACTTCACTCTTGTCTTTTATTCCTACCGAATGCTAACGGGAAGATTTACTCTCTGAAGTGACCTCTGAAGTTTCCAAGACCTTCATCTTTTTAGTCCCTTGCCCTTCAATGGGTAGCAGTTTTCTACCAGCAATTTAAGAACATTAATTAACTCTGAAACTTGACAGCCACTGTTTCAACTCTTTAAAGAGACCACAGATATTATCAGTTAAAAAAAAGACACTCACCAAAACCAAAAAAAAAAAAAAAAAGAAGGAACAGCAAGAAATAAACCAACAACCAGACCTATGAACGGATCCTACAGCAGTGGCTGCTGCGGGTGACTGGGCCCAGGGCCTGGGTACACCGGGCAGGTGGTCACTGCAGCTGCAAGATGTGACTACAGGCCCCTAGCAGGCTGAATGCCACATTTAGTAGCACAAACGACAGTAACAGTGAAAGACATGGCACCTCAGGGTTCAGTGCAGACTAGCCTCTGAACTGCACAGCGAAGACATGAGCACTTCTCCTGCTGAAATTCATCCTGTTTCTCATTGTCACGCGTTACCTGAGCCTGGTAACTGCAGGTTACCACAGCCAGGCAATGGGCGTTAACAGCTCCCCGCTAATCCTTCCTACTGATCTTCAGACGAGGGCTGTATTGTCTGACTTACCTTACAGAAAAACACAAAAAACTACACTCGCTTGCAAAGCAAGTCTCCAGTAGGGAATAATTTTGCACAAAAGGGTCAGGAGACCAAAAGAGCTGAAAATTACTCCATGTAATGAACCAACCTGCAGCAAGTAAAGATGACAGAGGACTTGCTTCAAAGCTGTGGTAGTGATCTCAATCCAAATACTAATACAGATACAGGCTAAGAGGAATTTGAGACAGCGAATTGATACTATGGGATAGATCTGTTAGAAAATGGGAATTCATGTACCTCTACTCTCAATACACTTGAAAAAACAGCAGCCTATTCCTCTACAGTATATATTTCCAGAGTATCTTAGAGCCAAAAACTTCAACCACTTCTGGATTCTGACCGATTATCAGTGATTTTAATTAAGACCCATCGTGCATCATTTACAGTTCCTCCTTAAAAGCAGACGAGGAAATCCAGCTGACTGGCTTGCTAAGCAAAACCAGCAACAACAACAACAACAAAATCAATAAGAATTTGAAAATTTACCATATAGAAATAGGAATTAAGATAAGAAAGGGAAACAATAAATTGGATGAAATCAGATATTTTAGGAAGAAAACAAAAATTTATTTATTTTGTGTGCAAGACATCATGTTTATTAGCTTTTTTCTTCAAAGCTACAGAGACATAGCTGTTGAAGCTTGAAATTTTAGTTCCATTCCCATTTGCTTTTAAATTAAACAAATGATCTCAGTTTTTGGAGCAGTTTTTGACTCTAGGGAAACTATGCCATTAAGAGAGTGCCAGAAACACATCTAATTGATGCATGTCCCAAAAACAGCTCAAAAGAGCGCAGACATACCACATATAGATTTCAAGGAAATTACTGAAAGGCCACAGAGCTTCAACAGAATGTGATATGTGAAACACAGCATATGAAAGACTCAGTATCAAAAGGGTAAATTCAGCTCAAGAGATATTAATCTGATTACCTAAGAGGTACTATGAATCGGATACGCTCCTTTGTGCGCCATATCCAAACCTGGACAGATGGAGGAGACTTTATGCTCCATTTTCTGACATGTAATTAGTTTTTAAGGGATTATCGAGTTACAGATAGAAAGTTTCAAGCAATTTTTTCATATGAGAGAATTGTGTACAGTAACCAGTGCATTTTCCAACTTTATTTCCATATGATTTGCTGTTTCCTTGAGTGGCACTGTGGATTACAAGCTTCACAACTTGACTTTTCTGTTCTCATTTTCACTTGAGTGCTCTCTGTGCACCTGCCTGACAGCAAACCAGTCCTACAACATCTCTAAACAAAGCGCTTTACATAAAGCTCAAACTCAAGACTTGTACAGAGTAAACTGAGGCTAATTTTATGCATTTTTTTTTTTTAATCCATATAAGTAATCTTTCTGCACCATCTCCCCCTCTCTCCTTCCTACACTCATTGCCATTTTCCAGGGTTTAGATACAAAAAAAGAAAAAGGTCAAAATAATATGGCTCCTTCCCATGCCAGATCATGCGGTGATGCCACAGCCTAACTTCCATGACTGTGTTTGATGAAGTCACTGGCCTTGGACTATCAGTCAGTTAGCTATTAAAATATTACCATTTCACATTATGGCAAGTAGCACTTTTAAAAAACAAATTTGAAATGTGTTTTTGTTTATAAACTGCATTTTAGATTGCAGTATAACAAAACAAAAATCTCCAACTAGGGCATCTTTAACTTTGCATTTTACACTAAAAAAGGCTGCTTGCAGGGCTTATCAAATCACTTAGTTTTGTAGACCACGACAGCATCCCCAAGAGGCTACCTTCTGTTTCTCTCTCCATCAGCATCCCAAATCTGGAAGATTTCACTTGCATATACAGGTATATGAATAACAATTACATTTGCACAAAAAGAGGGAAAGGCTTTGCCTGCCTCCACAAGCATTGCCCTATATAGTTTTAATTACTTTGAATATAGCTTTTAATCATTTCAGCAAAGAGACACAGTCATCAATCCCTGCGTTAAGGAGCGTTCAGGGAGAACTGCTTTGGAAAGGATGACTTGGGAGCAGCAGCAGGGCCAGGAGGCAGCAGGGCAGGAGCTGCAGCGGGTACGCAGTTGCCACTTGTGGCTGAGGCAGCCGTGCCGGGGAGCCGGGGCTCGCTGCCAGCCAACTGCTAGGGAAGCAAGGCGAGGAGGCGAGTCCATGAAGAAAGACTGTATCAGCGTGGGAGGACTATGACCTTTTGATCTCCGAGATGTTCCTGATGTACCAAAGTGACATGTCAGCTCTAATAGGCTATACTCCCCAACTGGTGGCAGGGGCCTACAAATTACTGTGAGATCTGAAGGCATTTGTTGTGATGATCCTGGCCTGGATGGGGCACATCACCACTTCCCCAGCAGGACTATCTGGCAGGCTGTCCCAGCAGTTCCCAAACCCGGGGTCGTAACCTCCAGCAGGGTCACAGCAGTACAGAGTGGGGTCACAAGCCTGACAGAGATTCGATTGTATGTGTTAGTATTTAGGGTCGCAGGCTCGGCTGGAGTGAGTTCACCACCAGAAACAGAGGCACAAACAGAAACCATGTGGGAGCAGCTGGCCTAACAGATTTCACGCTCAGCAACTTCTTGATACTCAGATGTGCCCATGCGACTCTGTTACACGTCCATGCACCAGCCTGAAACAACAGCTCCCCTGCCAGGTACCAAAATGGTTCAGATTACTCCCAAAGAATCATGGATGCTTACCCTGTAGCAGCATCTGCTGTGTCCTATTTCTACCATTTCTTCACCTGTCTTTCTGTACAGCACTATGACCACTTGAGCTGCTCTTCTCTGAATGCTCCTTTATTTTTACTGCTTAGTATACTGATTGAGGAGACAAGTAGAACCCAGATTGGATGAATTTCCCCACGTGGAGCATGCTAAATCTGCTCAAACTGAAGCTCCCTATTTTCATTAAATTAAGAGATCATACACCAACCATATGCTGTCTTTTTATTATATTATGTTTGGGTTTGGACGTAACCTTTTAGCAGCAGAACGTCACTGGGAAGAAGTTCATTCACATGCCACATCACCCAGCTTCAACCTCCAAAAAGGCTAATAGGTTATAAAACTTCCATCATTTATGACAATAAATCATTATTACAATAATAAAGCAGGAAATACACACAAATTAAGCAGAAACACCAATGTCCTCTTTTTACCATTAAGGGGAGTCATCAATCATAGAGGCTGCCCGAGATTAACAAGGAGCCACTTTTTCAAACATCCTGCAGTAAACCCAGAGGAAACGCAGCTGGAACTACAACCAGAACATAGACATCAAACCTTGAAATCATTCTGTCCTCTCTTCCTGGCCCTCCCGATCTGCATAACACCTGATCCCAAAGTCACTCCTAAATGGTCCATGTCCTGAAGGTGAGCTGTATGGTTCATGTAGCACCGCAAGCCAAATACAGTGATGCTTCCCCATACACAATAATCTGTCAGATCTCTCCCAGTCCCACCAGAAGAGGGATCCACTGTTGGTACTATAAAACTCCACAAGAAATGGGACCAACTGCTAATACATAATGAAGATTCCATTTTTATTTTTCCTCAGCCTGTTTGTACAGATTTAAGTAGAATCCAGTAAGTTACGAACAGCATTGGGCAGAATTTAATTGATCATAGTGCATGGGGGCCAGTGCTGTGTAGCTTGTACCTACCCTTGAATAATCTTCACAATGCATTTTGAAAGATAAGTTAGTTTGGAGCAGTTCCACCAACACTAGGGTACAACGTAGGGCTGCAGAACGAGTCTGGAATCAAACCATATCTTTTGTTTCTGATTTAAGACATTGATTTGCAGGACCACAGAGAAAATGCAAGTTGATCTTCTCTATTCTGCATAGAATGGGAAATGTTTATTTTAAAACATTTTAGGGCACAAAGAGATGACAAATTGCAGTCCTGTTATAATTCTTTACAGCTATATGCCATGAAAGTCAGTGGCTGACCTGTGCAGGCTCTCAATCTATTGCAGTTAAAGGAAAACAGGAAAAAACTAGTGTTGGGAAACAGAATTCTGAAGCAAACCCATTTTACTTTGTGTTGAAAGATGCAACGTACTTGGTCTGGCATTGTCTCAGCTGAGGTAAGCAACCAAGAGGTGCTAGCTTCTAACCACTCAGCTCTGACTGTAAGCACTTCTGTTATCATGCTTCTGATGCTATAGATGAGTGATTCCCAGCAAATACACCTGAAGGGATTTTGGATTACAAATTGTAGATAATGATTGTCAGTCATATCACATCTTCAGAAAGAAACCACAACAAAGCAGTAAAACTTGGTATTCTATCATCACAACAATTAGGAAAGAAGGAACGGAGATTCTCTTAAACTGATATATAGAGGTCTTTGAATGCTCCTGCTGACAGTTTTCAACCCTTTCGTAGTCTAGATCAAGCGATTACATGTGTCATTCAGCTTGAAACTTCCATAGACACGTACAGTCTCTGTAACACCATTTTACTGAGAGATTTATATTTTGATTAAAAAGCCGTTAAAATTTGGCTGGATGTTATATGTCACTACTTCCCACTTGTTGAAATATAGCATCAAAATTAGCACAGGCTGACATGACCACTGTTATCGTGAAATCTAACTGCTCCATGCACCACAACCCTGCATCATGAAGAAACAATCACAATACCATTTCCCCTAATGGTTGGTATCATTTCTCCCAGGCCCTATAGTGATGGTGCACTTCCTTGAAGCATTCTCAGCAACTAGGAGGACTTTTTCCTTCCACTGAAGCACTGAGGAGCACAGTTACTAGAAACACGAACACAGTTCAAGCACAACAATGAAACCTCATTATTTCGAGCAGGTTCTTTTTTCTTTCTTACATGTATCAATGAGATTTATCAACACGTCTCTTTCTTCTCTTTCTTTTTGCTATCAATTTCTTACCTATCCTGAAGTGCTACATCATATCCTGACTCCCACCAGGTAAACGAAGAGTTTCTTTCTCACCTTTCAATGTATGTGAGCCTTACAATCTTTTTCTGAAGATTTTTGAAGCGGGAGAAGTAACTCAAAGGCAGAGACCAGCCTGAACACAAGGCTTCCCGCAGCATTGTTGACAGGGATCACAGGGTCTATGCCGGGGTAGTTTATTAAAAGACAGCTGAGACATGAAGTCCAGCAGCACATTATAGAATTAGGAAAAAAAATAACTCCAGCTGTTCCATTACAGCTCACATGAACTGGAACCAATGAGTTGAGTAACTTGATCGACTCCTACACTGAAGTCATGGTTACCCAGGGCTCGGACCTGGAGGCATAGCCCCATGGCTGATGGACTCACTGGACTCTGCTGTCCCTGTGTGGGAGGGTAACTTGGCTTTGGGCTGAGTGGGTATATCAAGATAAACCACATAGCAGAGAACTCTATTACCTTTTCAGAGATGTGGTTTAGTCCTCTGGGTTCACACAAGCACATCAGTGGTGGGTAACGTACTTGTCAGTATGCATAGATGCATTATTTGAGGTGAATTCTAACAATTATCTGGCAACACCACTATTGTTATTTGTACTCATTGCTTTTTTCTGCACATTAAAAACTCTAACCTTCATAGGGTCTACATAAGGGGTCACAGTTTAAAGACCTTTCTCTCCCCATACCACAAATTGCACTCAAGGTTCATGAACAGGCCGAGCAGTCTCCCCACCTCCAGATTATTCCACAATGATAACAAAAATGTTTTTAGTAAATACTGCCAAATTTTGGGGTCTCAAAAAGTCAGTGTGGATTTTTATTAAAAAGATGGGATATTAACTATTTTAATTAAATGATAAAATTCATAAATTATTTTTTTTAAATAACACCAGTGTTTCATTGATCCAAGACAAACTACCTCCTACCAAGCAAACTTGTGGTAATCAGCCTATAACACATTTACAAAGCATGCAGTTAAAACATTACAGGCTTAAAACATGTCAAAGTACTATGATATTTTTACTTAAATTCGTACCATGCTGGAAAACTTCACTAAGACACGAATTATTCTGCATTAGCTGCAAAACTACAAGGAGGAAGTGTTTTAGAAACTTGTTTAACAGCTGCTCTGTCAGTTCAAAGTTCCTGCAAAACAGGTATGTTTCGGGTTCTCGCAGAATATGGTTTTTTTTTATTTTTATTTTTATTTTTATTAGGTCACTTGCAGGTCCAACCTTAAACATAAGCGTACACATAAATCAATCAATAAACAAACAAACAAAACCAAACAACAGACTCCTATCTTTGGGGGCCCCTCACTTCTCGTGGTAATTCCTTCAGTGTTATCTCTCCTTTCAGCACCAGGACCAGAAAAAGGGATTTGAAAGGAGGTAAGTAATAAACTACAGAACTGGTCTTTCCCTGAGGTGAACAGCAGGTCAACTTATTACTTAGCAATGGGAATATCTTGAAATACTTCAAAAAAAAAAAAAAAGTTGCAAAGAATATATCCCTACATCACTTAAAACTGGGAAACCAAGTAAAATGTTTCAACCACAACCTAGAAAGGCAAGAGCAAAGCAAAGAATAGAATTCAAACATTCCAGTTTCAAATCTTCTGCCCCCTAGACTAAAATCCCATGATCAGAAGCAGGAAAACCCTGTGGGTGGAAGATGTTATGGTAGCTTAGCTTTCTTCAGTCTCCACAATGCGAAAGACTATTTCTGCTCAACATCTTAAAAGAACTCGGGATCACAGCAACAAAGATGGAAAGGTCAGACTAAACTCATTGCTCACATTGTGCATTAAAAATATACAGTGCTATGACAAACTGCTTGATGAACACAAATGGCAGAAGACCGAAAACTGGCCTCCCCAGAGTTAGCACAAGTTTACAGACAATTTTAAACACAAAATAATTCTGACTTTTCCAAATAAATATTTGAAAGTGCTAGCTGAGACTGAAGAAGCCTGAGACAGAATTTCCCTTCTTGCCTTACGTTTGTGCATGCTGGGAGGAGGACTCTGTTCTTGTTCATGCCAACACTCTCCTGACCTTTTTCTGAGAAAGATGGGGCTTGTCTTCGATGTCTGCAAGAGGAAGCGTAAGCTTGCCGCTGGCAGATGTATTAACAGGACAGGCACTGGTGGACTAGAGGGGACCTCAATAGGTCACACTGTGCTATCTCTTTGCACCGCTTTACAATTTGAGTTACTTTGCTCAACCTGATTTTTCCAAGACTAATACTTATGAAACACAGAAATCTCAACTTCCAGCTAGCACTCAAACAAAACGCCTGAGAATTCATTTCTAAGAATCCTCTATGTTAGGTAAAGTCCAGTCATATGAACTTTACAGAAATAAAAATAGTGCAGTCACAGCCACAAATAATGGCTTAATCCTTTACACTAATGCAGCTTAAAGCTCTCTAATTGTTAAAGAGATTGTTATTTTAACTTGGGGGTAAGGGGTAATTGTTATACATTTAAATAACAAAATTTTAATTCTTTAGGCCACATTTTGAAGCCTAGTTGTGGGCTGGTCTGACCATCTCTGAACAACTTAAAATAACATTAAACCTTCTCAAACTTGTCTTTTACTGGAACAGGTAAAAATCTATTCCATAAAGCACGCATGAAATGCAAAGAGCAGCATCCACATCAAGCTCCATCCAGTCTATCCCCTTTGATGACAGGATATGTAAGAACGGTATGGCTACAAATAAAAACGGAGTTTGTCTTCTAGAGAGGTGACAGCCTCACATGCCTGAGACTTTTTGAGTTGAAGAAAAAAAAAAAAGAAGTCTTACTGAAGTTCAGATAATAATCTGGCAAATATGTAAAGGCCAAATGAATGCCAAGGCTCAGTCCATAGGTACAAAAACTTTTCTATTTTATTCAACATTTATCTGCAGCAAACTAAACATGTGTTCTGTCTTGAAGCAGATGTATGCACAGAACTGGGAATTTAGCTGGACATAACATTTTCCTGCAATGAGTAAAAACAAGCACAGTTCAACAGCTCTTACGTTGCTATGTAAGTGGTGAGATTTTACGATCTGTGCTGCTTTTATACAGGCTTTATTATTCTCATAAAAATCTAACATGTTTTTAGGACACAAGTTTTCACGTATTACAATATAATTTTAAAGAAGACAAACTTTGAGCCTGAAGCAGCTTGACAACGTCCTTTCAGCTTGCTCATCAGATTAACTTTGTCACACATCAAGTGAACAGCTTCCTTGGTTTCTTGCCTAATCTAATACATAGACCACAAAATACCCTTCCAAAGCACAATCAGAAGCAAAACCAAAAGCCACTACAACATTCCATTTCTTTCCAACAACACATTTAGTTTGAAATTTTTATTTCTGTCTCTTTCTAAGAAAGATCACCCTTTTAGCAAGCCATTTAGAATGACAGGACTGGTTTCAGATAGGTTTAAAACAACATATTAGACATATACAAACCAAGAGGTCTGATTTGCTTACAGGACTAATAATGTGTTACGGGTCCTTTCACATCTAGGTCACTGGTTCAAATTCAGCTTAAGTTGGTGATGAGTGAAAAGGAAGAATGAGGTAAGAACTCAGACGTGAATCTGGCTTCCATTCCTGACTGCAACATATTCTCTTTGTGTACATGGACTACTCACCTAACAACTCTTTCCTGTGCAGTTGTAAAATAGGAGTAAATACTATGAATATCACTCCGACCCTGGAAGGCGAATTCTTTAAGGAATCTTAAAGTATGCAAGACTGTCAGAAGATTAACATATTGCTACTCTTAGGCTGTTTGATAGTCAATATGAAATAAATTAGGGGGAATTTTCTCAGGACAGGTCAACACCCTAACGTTGAAAAGAAAAATATCAGCCATGCTTTTGAAAGCATTATAAACATGGAGAATGTTTATAATGTTGAATGGGCTTGTAATTACCTTTTTTTTTTTTTTTTCTTCATAGGTAGACAGCATGGGTTAAAACTGAAGCAAACTGGCAATCCAGAAGCAACCACATTATGGATGAGAAAGATGGGAGGAAAAAAACATGTGGTATGGAGATGCACTGTGCTCTGCCATTATACAACACAGCTGGTAAATACCACCTCTGTTAGTTGATGGAAGTGGAAAGGACGGGGGAGAAGGAAAAGTTGAACACCCTTGCTATCCCTTGATAGAACTTGAATTACTAAAGGAGCTTGCATCACTGCTGTGCAATTCTTGTTTATCCTTGGAAGGCCAAACAGCTCCCATTTTTAAAAAGTGCCATGCTGGCATGTTTTACCATTTCAGACACTTAATTAAAAGTGAGGAACGAGAAAAACAAAGGCAACTACACACACAAAGGCAACCAACACATTTTCACTCATTCTTGGGTTAAAAGTTGAAAAATAATGATGGCACAGAGTTCAGACACAACACGGTATCTTCATTAATAAGCTGTAATTACTATGAAAATCATCATACCATGTGTTACACAGTCATGATTTCAGAACTACGGCTCATACATAGCACTGCACATTTCTGACATTTTCAGGAAAATTTTGAAGGATTACAACTTTTTCCAGAGACTCTTCAAAATATTTTAACCACAAGAAAAAGTATGTGATGCTAAGTATATATTTGTTATTACTCCTACTTCAGAGTTACCTATGCTCTCCTTTTCTGAAGAAGCTCATACACTGCAATTCCAGAGGACAAATTAAAGCACAACTGCCATGATCTAAAGTATTTAATGAGGCAATGTGTAACATATTCATGCCAAGAAGGAAATCATAAAGATGAAAAATTATGTCTTCTTCTTCCAAATATAGTTACCAAATTTCAACTCTCTGACAGAGGTAGGGAGTGAGATATTCAAGCAATGAACTTCAGTGATGTCTTGTCAATGGATGGAGCCAACAAAAGCCACAAGCACAGTTTCAAAATGATTTAATGGACCATGCTTTGCCCAAGCACTCCTATTGACAAAATTATGAAGTGAATGCATCAGTCAGTGTCAAGACATTACACTGGAGTTATTTGCTGCTCTTTCACATTCTGTTTAATATATACTCAACTTCTTCCTCTTGTCTGTTGAAATGAATTGCAGAATAATTTTTTTTTTTTTTTAACCACTGCTTAATTATTTTTGCCACCAAGCTGTTCTTGCATTAAGTCAGACAAGCTTGAGAAGACAGCTCTGATCAACCAGAACAAAGATAAGCTGACCAGAAAGCACACCAAGGACAGAAAGAGGGGAAATAACGTTATTACGCAAAGTAGAAATTCCCCATGCATTTTTCATGCCTTTGCAGAAAAGGTGAGCATTGCTCATCATCATACATTTCGGCCTATAGTTGAATTTTAAGTCTAAATAATAAAACTCTCTACATCTGTCTCTGAGGGCACTCTGATTATTCAAGTGGGAAAAGCTAGAATTGTATTACATTGCAAGCATTGATTCTGTATCTTTTATACTTTGCACAGTAAGTCCTCACTACTAACCCCCAAAATGTATGTGTGTGAGAGAGATACTTGTCTCTAATTCTCTGCAGAAACAAAAGAAACATGAAGATGTAAAGTAGTATATAGCATCACACAAAAGCTCGTATTACATTCACACAATATCGAGAGCTGCAGTTTGAATCACTGTGCTTGAAAACTGGACAAGTATAATGCAAGGGACAGGAGTGATTATGTGATCTCCTTCCTTTATGACCAGCTGTTTCTTTTTGGAATCACCAATAATCACTAAGTAAGATTAAAATTATGGCGTAGCCTGTGTGTTTACTCTAGTCACAGCTCCAGAAGGAGAAAAATAATGCTGTGTGAATGAAAGTAGGATGCTAAGGAACATATTGCAGAAATGAACACAGCTTGAAAATCCATTCCCACCCCTTAGAAAGGGTCAGTTTCTTTTAGTTAATACACTCTTTTATTTTCATTTCTTTAAATAAATTTTCAAAGAAATTGAAAAAGAATTTCATCTCCTCATGGTTTTATCTTTGGCTTGATAACCTGACTTTCCTGGACCCCTGTACATCAACAGAAGACTGCAAGTTACAATGTGGATTTGTGTCAGTATAGAGTTTCAGTTCTGATAGAAGGGATCTCTTACCTTCAGACAAGAACAAATCATCAGCTGGAGACACCAGGTCTGCTGGGATTGCAAGGCCATTGCTCAGTGATGTGGTAATCTGATTCGTCAAGATAACCTGCAAACACATAGGGAGAGGGAGAAGGGAAATGAATTTTTATAGCTACAGGAAGGCAGAGAACAGCCCAGGCAAGGACTGGAATCCCTCAGGCACAGGCACAGCATGTGGGCAACCCCCTACTCTGACCTTCAGCAAATTCGGCTCAGAAAATATTGAACTACCTGCAGTAACTAGAAGAGAACTGCAAAAACATGCAGTAAAAGAGATATTGTTAAAAAGATGAAATATCAAACAACATATTCTGACAGATAAGTATCAAACCACTGTCCTGAAGAACATTCTCCAACTAACAATGTGATGCTCCTTAAAAAAGCACCTAGTGAGAGAATAATATTTTGAGAATTTTTTAGGTCACTCATGAGGCCAAAGGACCAATTAAGTAAAACCAAAACTCTGAAATTTTAAAGGCAAATGGCAAACGGCAAACATATTTTTCAAGTAATTTCTATCCAGTTTATACACTTCCTTTCTTTGGCTGAAACACAGTGCCATGAAGAAAGGTATGGCAGTGATACTGCCCCATTGTCTGAAGCATAGGAGTACTACATTTCACAGGGCTGTCTGCACACAGGAGGGCAGTCCGATGTTCTTCAGGATCACAAGATTCTGGCTAAGAGCAACAGCTGGTACTACCCACACAGTGCTACAAAACATTTAGTTCTCTGACAGCATGAACGAAAGTCTTGCTTGCAAGAGAAAAGCAGTCCCTTGTACTTCTGAACATGTACTTCTTTTCTAATAACAGAAAACATTAAAGCAAACACTGTCAATTCCATAGATAGGAAGGCGTGTAACCTCAATTATCTCTTAATGCTTTGGGGATCTCTAAGCCGCTGCAGTTTCTGCAATTACAACTGGTCTCCACTTAGAAGACTTCACAAAAACTGCAGAAATATGTAGGTGTTTTTTTTGTTGTTGTTTTCTTCAAAGAACCAAGGTGGCCCTTATTCTTTACTTAAAACTTACTCCACTCCAGACTCAACAGCCTGTCTTCAGCTGTATATGACACGGGAGGAAGGGAGACTGGAATCGCGCATGCTACTCTATGGATACGGCTTCATGATGCTACTGGAATAAACTAACAGCTTGCCACGGCTAAAAGGAAGACAAATTTCTCTGCTCTTAAACCCGCAGCTCAGAGGCTATTCTGGCAGCCGGGCATAAGATGTAACAATATGGCACAACACTGAGAGCTTTCCCCGATCAGGTACTAAGAAACATGCTGAAAAAGAGCACGCTAACAAAAACTTCTATGCACATACATAGTGGTGGGATATGAAGTTTTCATTGGCACACTTTTGCAATGATCACATTATTCACATGTGTCAAAAAGCTTTGTAAGCAATGCAGTCATCCTATGCCTTTGCCAAGGTAATCTTACACTGTGCCATCATGTATGTTATTTATGCACCACATAGTAAAGGAACAATACCATATTTAAGGATCTTTCTTAAAAAACAAAGCCTAAATAACCTAGACTTTATGCTGCTCTTCTTCAAAAGAAACTCATGCTACACACTTCCAAAATAAAAATGAATGTGGAGAATAATTCTACTATTTGTTTTAATCTTTGAGATTTTTTGGCTTCCTCTTCAGCTGGGATCTCCACAGACCTGATAGCTGTAGAAGCATAAATTTTCTTCACTCTTATGTTCAACCCAAGCTACACCTCCAAACTTACTCTTCAACTTCTGATGTGTCCTTCAATATCCATTCAACACTAACAACACTCTAGACACCTTGTTACACCAGTTGAAAGTGTCTTAAAAAAGGTACAGTTAAAAAACATGCACACTTCCTCTGAGATGAAGCCATATGCATGTGCAGAATGCTTATTTTGGAATTCACTGAAAATTATTCTTCATTTCTGCAAGCCTGCAGAGCCTACAGAGAGATTCAGTTCTCCCATAAGTACAAATCAAGGGGCTGTTAGCTAAGCACTAAATGTGGCGTTAAATTTCGTCACACTTCTGCAGCCTCATTTACTGCAAAATTCTTCCATCAGGTGCAGCTGTGCATTCCTATATCATCAACCAATATTCATTTTGGTGCACCTAGCATAATGCAGTTTGAATCTCACTCTGTAGGTATGCAGAGTGCTTCAAACCCTGGCTCAAACACAAGCTATGGGTTGCTAACAAAAGGAGAAAAGCAGGCCTTTACTCACCTTCATCTCCAAAGAAAAATTTTAAGGCAGTCAGATTTAGAAAACTCCTCTTAATATATGTATCTTTTAATGAAGGTGCAAAAATCCAATTACGTCCCCTTACTGGAAATTACTAAGATTTCTTTAATTTTTCCCAAAGTAAAATCTTGGTCAGCAATACTTTGGCAGTGAATAGTGGCACACAAACAAAGCCCTGTGGTTTCATCAGTCTCCAAGCCTATATTCAGTTTGAGGCCCCGAATGCTGTTACCATGTGATTCCCAGTATCACATCTAAAGAACCTATTAGCTTTTGTCCAAAGTCTCCTTCACCAACCTGAAAGATGTGTTTAAACTCCATTGCTTTGAAATGGACATATGGCTATCCTTTGAAATGGAACGAAATATATTCAGAGAATTATAAATAGGCGTCTGAGGAAACTGTTACACCCAAGTGTGATACAGAGAAAATGCCCAGGTAAACAAAGGAGATAGGGAGTAAAACAGCTGTGTGCCTTCCTCATGAGTACAAATTTAAACTAAAAGAGGGGAGAATTAGATCAGATGTTAGGAAGAAATTCTTTACTCAGAGGGCAATGAGGCACTGGCGCAGGTTGCTCAGAGAAGCTGTGGCTGCCCCATCCCTGGAGGTGTTCAAGGCCAGGCTGGATGGCTCTCGTGGGAGGTGCCCCCCCTGCCCACGGCAGGGGGCTGGAACTAGAAGGTCTGTAAAGGTCCCTTTCAACCCAAACCATTCTGTGATTCTGTGCTTTGTGCATGGAGAGAACCAGCTGAATCTCATACAGTGCTCAGTTCTGATCTTAGGAACTCCTTATCTTACGAATAACCAACATTAGGTGAGCGAGGGTTAGAATATTTTCCTTTGGTCTGCTAGATGTCACACTTCAAAGGAACCACCTCTCAATGCTAAACAGTGCCTGGAAACAGTCTGGGGTCACAAGTCCAAGCAGATTTACTAGAAAGAGTGCCTTGCATTGAATTAGCAGTAGCACTTCCTCAACTTTTCCTTGGAGATCTGCCATTGAAATACAGATCAGATTTACCCTGTTTAGTACAGGAGACCTGCCAAATCCACAGTCTAAGTAGGTAAGGAAAAGTTGCCTCTGTTGTGGTTCCTTTTGACAGATACTGGACATTATTACCAGCCAAGCATAGCTTCCACTTATTCCACAGATGCAATGCCAGTCATGTGTTTATTTTCTTTCAGGAGAACAATCAACAATAAGAACATTAAAATATAATGTAGCAACTTTATCATATTAAAATACATGGTATTTTAATAGCAGCTCCTATTTTCAGCATTAATGAAACTAAATATTTTCATTATCAGGGGTATTTTCATTACTACTATGGCACTAAGTCACACAAAAAAACTTAATACCTCTCCATGCACAACTGAGGCCTGACACATGCAACAGGTAAGGAGATTTTGTTACTGCTTTCTGTTTTTAGCCTATGATGGATGAAGAATATAGAGCTTCTTCTGCCCATGATCGTGCAAGTTTATGGAAAACACCCTCTACTGCTAAAAGAAAAAAGACCAAAAGGTCAACTCTATAGCCCTGTAACACTGAAAACTTGTCCCACTCAGTTTCCTGTGGAATTCAGTGAACTGTCTTACACCTTTTAGCATATTCACTTGCAGCTGGTAAAGGTGGTGAAAAATCAGTTCTCAGCTTTCAGATTCTGACAAAGTTACACTGTAGAAATTCTCACTGATACAATTTCCCAATCTTATGAAAAAGTTTGTTTACTGTCCCAATATCAGCACAGCAACCTCCAATTGTAAAGTAACCCCTTGTAACTATTAGAAATAGCAAGAACACTTCTCCTTACACTTAGAAAACCTGGAGAGAAACCCAAAGAAATAGGTGGAACACACTTTCAAGTTCCTAATTTTAGACACTAGAGAAAATTCCTGACTCTTCTTATGATCTCCCTCAGTTTTATAGGAATAGGAACACTAGTTTCTCCAGGAAAATAGTGTTCTCGTTTCAGACAGAAACAGACAGTTGTTAATTCCAAGATTAATCCAAAAGCCAACACCTTTATTTTTATAATCTCTTGAAACCTTACATGTCATGGTGAAAAGGCAATCTCCTTCCACTGGTGTGACTACCAGATGCCAATTTTCTGGAGGCACAAAAGAAGAATAAGAACACTTATTTAAGATACCCAAGTTCCCAGCAGCCATGTTTGTTGAAAATAGTGTAGTTCTTGCATATGCTGAAGGCCCTTGCAGGTCCTGGGATAAAGTTGGCCTAGGAACTGAAATATGACTGCTTCACACAGAAGAATAAGCAAACTATTTTTTGTTTGATTATTTATACAGTACAATTTTTCAAGTACTCCTCCTGCCCTTCCTCGGACCACACTGGAACTACTAAATCTGACTTTGTTGTCCTTGTAAATCCCGTTGAGTAAATAAGTCATTTTCTGTAAACTTGTGGTCTCAGCCTCCTTGTTAGTTTATTGCAAAATTAAAGGGAGCTCAGTGCAGAACTATCAATCAGTAACCAGCAAAGGTATAAAGTCTTCTGGAATGTACCGAGAGAGGAGGAAGAAAAAACAACCTCTCATGAAACGTCTGTTTGTTAAAAGAACAGAGCAGAATTCCCCTTTTCGCAAGCAACGCTATTTAGGAAAACTCTTATTAAAGGCTTCCTATTGAGTTGGAGAAGCAAGCGCAGGAACACTCTGCCCTTATTAGCCCATGTATTTGTGGTTTTCACTGTACTCAAGCAACGTCGCTAGAGAGCACGAAGTAAGAGTGACATTCGGTAGATGCTGACTCAGCACGCTGGAGGAGAAGGGAAGGAAATTTTACTGCTCCCCAGCTACTCTTCACACCAGTCCCTTGGAAGGCACCTCTCCCTTTCCCTGAAGCCCAGAGCTTTTAGTGAGGCATTCAGCAACGGGTCAAAACAACAGTGGCTACTGTGTATGCACTAGCGGAAGGAAAGCACACCAAGCAATACCACAAAGCCAGATGGGGCAGGCAGCAATCCTGGAAACAGAAAAAGGGAACAGTGAGAAAACTGGGGCGAGGGCAGCACGCTTCAAACAGCTGCAAGAACTGCGGCCTTCTCCTTGGGAACCTGCTACAGCTCCCTGAGCCCGGCAGCAGTCTGTCCAGAGGAAGAACCCTAAATTACCAGACAGTCGTCAAAGAGCAGGGTACATGTGATCTTCAGCTAGGCTACAGACTGAATTAGCTTTCTCTTTGGCTCCTGTTTTTCCAGAGAGATTTTTTTCCAGCATCAGTAGCCATTTGCTACAAAAGCTGTGCAGAGCTGTTAACAAACTCAGCAGGACTTGTACCTAATATTCACAAGGAAGAAAACTTTAATAAAACCAAGCATTTTCAGCAAAATCAGGGAATTACAGGCAGTAAGAGGCAAAGACTAAACTGCAACACTGAGATCTGCTAAACAAAATCAGAGTTTTAAAGAGAGAATTTCAACTGCCCACAGCCACTATAAGCTTGTTACTGCAGCGGTGCTTGGCAGGGGCTTATCCCCCAGGAGAGCAGACTTCTCTGATGAAAAGCCTCTGCACTATTGAGACAATTCTGAGCTCCAGGACCAAACCAAACATATTTACATCACAACTATTACTATACACACATATCTTCACTCTCATAAAACAGAAAACCATTTTGACTCATACAAACCAAATACAGGAGAGAAAAATCCAACAGCACCTTATCTTCTCAAATCAAAGCAAATCCTCACACCTAGCCCCTACTCTTCCCATTGGAGATCTGGACTCCAAGTTGAGCTGGCCACCAGCCTTAGCACATCATGTTTCTGTGGGGAAGAATGAAGATAACACCAAGCACTCTACAGAGCCCAGCCATCACAAGCAAAAAAAACTTCTTAACAAATGAAATTCACGTGCTCAAAGCCAAACACCACCTTTGGTATTTAATCAAGGCCTAAATAACAAAGATATTTATTCAAAGGTAATTGTACATGTTGTAGTAAAATCACAATAGCTAACAAAGAAAGAACAAAATAAACAACAGGTAAGTGCCCGTATTTAACAATTGTTGCTAAACCAAATCAGCTGAAAGAAAAGGTTATTTATACACAACAGAGAGAGAGGCTGGAATGGAGATGTGAGCTTTGGAGTGAAACAGATGGACGTTTTCAGGGAAAAAGGCCTAGCAGCTAGCCTGACTAAAGGCAAAGACGAGGCCTCGGTACTGAGAGTTGTTTTAGGATTCATATTCTCAACCAATGTCACCAGAATTTGGCATAATTCCCTGAACAACAGATATATACACACACACAAACCACTGAAAGCCTATTGAGAAATGCTGCCTAATCCTATAAGCAATCTAGCAACAAGTGTTGGCCTCGCCTCAGTGGAATTTCATCTGTACCTATTTTCAGCTGCATCACATCCAGGAAAAAAGGGTTAATCAAGCAGTCTAACAGCATGAAGACAAGAAAGTAGTGGTTTTCTAGAAGCCTCATGAGCACCTTTTAAGAAGAAGGATGATTAGAGAACTGTTCCTCAGGACACATTATTGCTAGCTGCAACCATATCCATGCTCCTAAGAAGAGGACTTCCAGCTCATGCTTTGCCACAGCATCTCTACCCAATTTTTTTCTCTTTCCTTCCTTTTACCTTCCTCAGCAAGGTAATTCATGGCAGCAGGAGTCATTTTATAGACACTGGATTTCATTGGGTATAAATAGGAGTTGGAAGAAACCAAGGAATCTTTCAGAAACTGGCCACTGGATTTACATCTGATTTATTCTGCTTTGCATAGGAAAAGTACAAAATTATGCAATTCTGTTCCATAAACCTTCTGGAAAAGTGCATATTCATATCTCCACCAATTGCTTAAAATAATCACAATAAATTAATAAAGCTTCCACCAGGCAGGGAAAAAAAAAAAAAAAGAAAAAAAAAAAAAGAAAAAGAAAAAAAGAAACAAACCAAAACAAAAGCATGCTGTTCTCAAGCAGCTACATGCCTTCGAGTTGAAACAGCTACCACCCAGAGATAGCCTGAGGTCTTTAGCCTTTCCTCCTCTGGGAACAAGGATCGCAGCCAACCCAAACGTAACCTTCAAAATTTGCACTGCAGCACCCTTGTGCTACCCTGCCCCATGAAAAAGGTTTGTGTGCCTGGAAGGCCTTCACATCCAGTACTGTGTGTTGCCACAGCCTGTAGGGACCTGTTTGCAGAGACATGCGTAAGACATCTCCCAAGAGGAACCGCCACCCTCCTTCATGCCTTGCCAGTCGCCCAGAGCTCTGGGTTAGTTTCAGCAGGCCTTCCTGCTCCTCCGCCCTCCCCTGCAGCCTCTGCATAATGACAGCTCTCTGAATCCAGCTAACTCCTTCACACAGTTAGCAACGTACCTCTCTAAAAGCCTCTGGCCTGATCTTGGCTGAGCTGAAGCGGAGTGCTGTGCAGGAAATCACTGTCACCTACAGATGGCTTTTACAGCCAGGACCTGCTTTACTCCCAAAGCTGCAAACAGCACAGCTTAAACGTGTTTTCTGATGCATGCCAAATTGTCTCGTTAAGTTAAAAAATTCTGAATTCACTCTTAAACCTCGCACTTTTCTCAGCAAAAGGACTCTTGGTTGGTTCTTTCTGAAGGATGGGAAAGAAACTGGATTGTCTGGAGTACCAGCAAAGTCGTACAGAGCCTCAGATCTGCTCTGCTGGCCCACTGAGCTCCAGGCTGAGGGGAGAGTTAAGCACAAATCCTGTGCTTTAACAGAACTGCAAGAAAGTGGATACGTACACTTTTTTTCCTCAACGAAAAATACAGTTCAATTTATTCACACTTGCTAGATTTCCTCAGCAGTTGTAAACACTGACTGAAGGCTCTTCGCTTTTGCTGGCAGAGTTCAGATGCTAGGCCGCACACCTCCCCTGCCTCATCCAGTGCTTCAAATTTACACAGCCTTACTCAACTTCTGTGACATTAAACCTCACTACCTTCTGAGGGAATAAATATATTATTACCCCTGTTTGTTGCTGTAGAGACATGCTCAGAAACTAAGCAAACTGACTACAGCTATCACAAATTGTTACCCTGACTTCACAAGGCAGATTCAAAGGATTTACGTTCAGCTGAACACCCCAGAACACCCCAGAACAAACTAGAATCTATCCAGCAAGTTATGGTTATAATTCTTTCTATATTTAGTTTTTATCTTATTTGGCTTTTGTATACACCTATATATATATACACATATATCTCCTAACAACTAAGTGGGAATATGAACTAAACTAATGTAATACTCTTAACAAAGGCCTGTTTAGGACTCATGGCCTATTTCAAGCTGATAATTAGTGTACTAGCATTTTTATTCGATTTTGGCATTTTGACGAGCCCATCAGAAAGAGTGTTTATACTACTATATACACAACTCAATCTACATGTCATTAATTTCATTAATTCCTCAGATTCCTCTCCTATTAATTCCTTCAGGCCTTCAAGACAGCAGGTCACAACAAACATACTGTGTCTTGGATGCAAACTGTAACAGCTCAGTGGGCTACTGTCATTACACAGCTTTTCTAAACCAGTTTAAAACACTCACCCTAACACCCCCTTATCCCACATTGTGACCCTGTGCCAACATTTTAGAGGGAGGGCGTTGTTTTTTCAGGCTGCTCCTCAGTGTCTTGCGGAAGCAGCAGAAAGCAGCTTTAGGATGTGTGAGAATTCCCCTCAGCACTTCGCCGTTAATTCCCCTACAAACCACACTTTTTTTGCCTGCTCTGCAGCACTGGAGCCCTTCCATTTACTTTTTAGGCAGGCAGCAGAGGACTACAGAAGTACTGGCTCCACCTTGTCCAAAACTGCCCTCTGTTCATTAAACCTCTATAGGCAGACGGCTATATGGCATCATCACAAGACAACATCAAATTGCTTCCACTGTTTTGTAGTCCATATATTCTACCAGTGTCACAGAATCAAAGTAATTCTTTCTGAGGATTACATAGTGTGCTTTATACAATGTTTGTTGCAGAAGTTTTTGGTTTTTGCTGTTTTACGATAGCAGCTGAATTTCACTGAATGCATTTTGGGCACAGACTGGCTTTTTATATTTCATCTATAAGGGCTACCCTTAATTGACCACATAGCTTTAGTTCACTGCATATAAAAGTCAATCGATTTTCAATACAAGGTAAGAGGGAGTTGGGATATATGACTCCGTCTCCAATTTGCCTAAGGCAATTTAACAGGTCTGCAGAGTACTAAGGCAGCAACTGCTATTGCACACAAGTGTGACAAACTGATAGACCAATGGTTTTCTACAAAATGAATCAGCTTTAAGAAAGAAGGATCAAACCAGGAGGTGACATCATTATTTGGTCCAACTAAGGCCCACCTAGGGAACATTGTGTTCCTGGTTATTTTAGAGTGTTAAACAAAATTCAGCTACCATCCTGTGATGGCTAGAAGAGAGCAGAAGTCATCCAAAAAACAAAACAAACAGCTGATGAAACCAACACCCACTTCCCAATCTACCACCAGTTTTGCTTCTCTGTGAAATAAGGCTCAGAAATATACGAAAGAATAAGTGAGAATGAAGAGTTGTGAATTATATGTACTACACAAATACCGTACATTTTTCTAAACTAATTCTTAAGCAATTTTTCCTTAAAAAAAGCAAAAAACAAACAAACAAACAAAAAAAAAACCAAAACAAAACAACAACAAAAAAAAAAAAAAAAACAAAACAAAAAAACCCAACCCCAATCTACTCAAAATGCACAATGGTGCAGTGTGCTATGAAGTTTTATCAGAACTTTTTGAAACCTGCTACAGCACTCTTTTGAAGCTTTGCTGCTTAGCAGTTTGTTTATCCTACATACTTATTCCACAAAAGCATATCAGAAAGAAAAAAAAAATTAAATATGTATACAGTCTACAAGTTACAGATAAACAGTCCATATTGAGGTAGAAAAAATACATGAATGTGCATGATTGTTTTCTAAATACGTCTGATCTGATATTGCCCAGAGGAAAGAAGAGAGGAACATAATTCAGCCATGTCACTCCTCTTCAATATTTTTTTTTGGGGGGGAAATACCTTGTGGCTCAAAGTATTCTGAAATTTCATTGGCACTTTCTTGGCCTCTGCATCCCATGTCTTCTAAATCCTTTCACTAGGAAATACAGTTAGTCAGTATTTCCCCACTAAAATTGGAGCTTATGTCAAATTTTAACATGACAAATTTCCATTTATGTACTTAGCTCACTTAAATCGGGGTGTACTTGCCTTGGAAATATCACTCATTAGAAATCTCTTTGAAAGTTAGGAGTTGGGATGGAAAATGAACTCAGAAAAATGCAAGGGAGTCATTTTTGTGCTGAAACCGCAGCATGACACATCATCCCCCTTTGGCTCTGGCTAGTACAGAAAATAACAGCATTTGAGATTGTCCAAATAATATCACAGACCCATGAAACTACACTCAAGCTAATTTCTCACCTCTTGGGATAACAACCCATTCCTCAAGGTCATTACTTAAATATGTGTAGAAGACAGCACTGTAGAAATATGTTATCTCATTTGTGCTGCAGGGAGCATCAGCCCTGTAGGGTTGTTTTGGTAAATCTTTCCTCAACATTAAGACAAATCACATTGAGACTGATAACAGTGAAACACGCAAAAACAAATCAATTCAAGCCCAAAGGTGTTCTTTGAGAAAAAAAAGAAAAAAAAAAAAAAAGTAATTTCTTTGGGAAGTTGGTGATTACTGAGAGCACCTCCACTGATTCCGCTGGAAATGAGATTGTCTACAAGTACTCCTGTTCTCTTTTACTCGTACCTTAGCTTTATGTAGATTTTAGTAAACATCAAGAGCAACAAAATCTTTATTCAGCTATTTGGACACACCATTATAGCTGTTACTAGAACTACAGAAATGTTGGAAGTTATCAGGTGAAGACAAACAGGCTTTGGCACCTTCAGTTATATTAAACCTTAGGACAACCTTGGTAATTGTGCAATATATATTTCACAATTACAAAGCACCTCCTCTTTGAGAATCACACTTAATGCACTTAAACCATTTTTGTACCTCATTCAAATTAACCCAAGAGAACACAGTTGGGTCAAATTTTTTGAGATTCTTGCTGCGTACCCTTCAAACTTCACATACAGACATAGCAGTGAAAAACAGCTGACATCTTCTGGACAGCCAGCTGCAATTTTGATGAAGATCTGGATTAATTGTTCACTGTAACTATTAACTTTTTATATCTCACATACTTGCTATTAAAATTCACAGGATCATGCATTTTCCTTGGACTATGTTATAACAGCTTAGTCTGAAATATTTCTCAAGAAACCACAAATGAGTTTCCATTGTGGAGTTCAGTATTAAACTGCAAAGATAGTGATATTAGGAACTAATTTAATTTTGAGAAAAACTGTAGAGAAGCGAGGTATGCTTAATCAAGGTAACAGATATGCAGCAATAGGCTTTCTATAGGCACGTGCCTGGAATAGCTGTTCTTTCAATAAGAAATAAGAAAGGTGAGGGCAAACGCAGGAAAGAAGCCTAGGATAAAGAAGTGCTTTAGGACATGGTTGCTTGAAGACACTGCTTGCTTTCCACAGCAAACTGTGGAAAATCAGGCGTAAAACAGCCACAGGCTGGTTCCAGTCAGACTGGAAGCACATCTCCTGATCTGGGCATGGGGCAGGAGAGTGGTGGTTGCTGGATGCTGCACACTGGGATTGACGTGCCACTGGGACAGTGGCCCAACACAGACTTTCTCAAGGAAGAATGGGATGCATTTGGAGAGTTCTTAAGACAAAGATAAAAAATAATTCACAAGATGCTTGGACTTCAAAGTAAGTTACAGCAGCAAAGCAGAGTGTGAGACAGGTTGAAGATAATTGCTCATTTATATCCAAATCTTGGTAAAAACTCTTCCATGTTCAGGCACATGCTAATTTGCAGAATGCCTTATGTGGTGTGAGACGTACTTCTTCAGGCGTAATGCCACTTGTGGCACATGCCTCTAGCTACGCTCCCTGAGTCCTGGAACCATCACAACATGCATCAACTAGAAAAGTGTTTTCAGTAGGAGTGTTATTAGTTCAACAAAATTCTTTTGCCGTTGGCTATGCCTGGAGTCCATTAAGGATAACAGTAGGTTTTATTATTATTAATATATATGTATTACAATAAATCGCTCCTCAAAAGTGTAAAAAAATTAATAACCCTTACCTGCTTTACCAAACCTTAAATTTGCATGTATGAAATGAGTATCATGCAATGGACTTCTTTTACTTCAGCTACTTCTTAGACCTGTCTCCTCCTCCAGAATATTAGATGTACACTCCAGTGTAGAAGCTAGCCTGACAAGGTAAGGCCTCATTTTAAATTTTATTGATGTTACTCGGTTTTCATTCCAGACTGAGTAAGATTTAATGCAGGTTGGTTTTATTGACCCTAAAGGATTTACACCAAAATGAAGCATGATCAACAACTTATCTCTTTCCACCTTCATCCTTCTGTCCCTAAACACATTTCCAAGGGAAAAAAAATAAAATTCAGGCTTTCTTTTACCATTTACTCTTCACCTTGCTTCGTTCTCAAGAGTGAATAGGAGGGAGCAGAAGTCCAGCCACATGTTTTCTAATCTTGGCTCTGACAGCAAGTAGCTGTGACTGCTTACTGATACAATAAATTCTTTGTGCCCCATTTGCCAAAGTAGGCATAACGCCTACTCCGTGAGAGTGCTGTGAGATTCAGTATTTTACTTTCCTAATGCTTTGAACTCACTGCGTGAAGGGTGATAAAAACACCAAGTGTTTTAAGAGTCTTCCAATAGTACAGCTGAGCAATGTCTAGATACAGTTTAGCTGAAATAGTTGACTGCTAAATATTCTGGGCATGGGGCTGTAGATCTTGTAACAAAACTCCCATAATCTCCCCCCAGAGAAACCCATAGGCCTTTTTCATTTCTTTATGAATTTTATTTAAAAATCCTTGCCCTTTACATGAGCCAGGTAAATGAACTGTAAGGATCGCTAGTTTGCACTGTGAGTTTGGGAAGGGTAAATCTGGAGAGCTACTCTTGGAGCAACTTTCAGTATGTTGCACGATATACTGTAAAACATCAGTACTGTATCAATAACAGAGGAAAAGAAACAAATACCAGCTTATTATTTATACGTTAGCTGGGACTCTGCCCTGGTGAACAACTTTTGGTCTCTCTTGAGTTTACTGAGGGTATTTTAAAGAACTATGTCACAGAGCAGGTAGATTGAATATATCCAGAACAGTGAGATGACAAAATAAGAGGAATGCAGCATAGTTTCAGATCAGGCCTGTACTAACTTATCTTCTGAACTGGATAACTCGCAGTTCTTGTGCCAATAAAGGGCCAATGACAGCTACTCTTTCAGAGTGCACCAACAGATGCCGACCTTGCACTACTTTTATAATACGAAGTTCCCTAAGGAGCCAGACATGCACGATATAAGCGGCATGGAAAAACATTCATTGGAAGGTGTAATTTATGAATAATTAACAGAGAACTTCCTGAAAGAACGCAAATCACTGTGAATCCCAACAGTGAATACAAGTGGCAGCAAGGGAATTGGCACTTCTACAGCATGGCGGGTCACTGAGCCGCCCCAAAAACTGTGCTGCTTTGAAGGCAAAGAGGCCTGAAATTTCATTATAGTTCAAGGACAAAGGCTGTAAGTAGAAGAGCTGTTCCCATGTCGTGAGATGCCATGTATCAGCCGTACAAACTGTTCAGTGTCTCTGCAATGACCACCAGCAGAAAGATCACCATTTATTTTGTAAGCATTTCTATTCCATCTACAAACAGCAAGAGCCAACCTCCAGACCAAAGGCAGACCCACTTCCAACCCACAGACCTAAAAACTTCTTGATGTCTCAGTAGCCCAAATCCCACAGACATTATTAAATTTCAAGCATTTGTGCAATATATTTCTGATATTCTGTGGCCTTGTCACTGGATTCAGGTAACAAAAAGAATATAGACACAAATAGTTCCAAATCATGCTGTGCAAGTGTGCAGCATTAGCTTCTGTGGGCCACAATAACAGAAAAAAAAGTGCTCATTTAGGAAATTTTTCAGATAGTCTCAAAACACTACAATGACTCAGATCCTGAATCTCAGAAGAGGTAGTAGACAGGAATTATACCATCTTTTTTATAGACCAGAAACCTGAGGTAGGAGTTCGGGAGACCTTACCAGTATTTGGGCACCAATATTTGACAGGTCTCTATAAATGGCAGCAAATCTGAAGAACAGTTAAAGGGAGCAGCAACAGCAGGGATCCATTGTCTGATACTGGTAGGGAACTTGCTGGGAGTTGAAATACCTATGAGTATATCCTTTCCTGAAGGTCATGTTCCCCCACCCTTAGCCTTCCTCAGAATGCCTCCCAAGCTGAAAGCAAACTTATCTGTCTCATCTCCCAGCATGAAAGGTGGAAGACAGAATCACATCACCTATAAAAGTTGTAGCAGAGTAAAGACCAAGGTGTTAAAGAGTTTGGAAGAACTAATTCTTTTCCAAAATCATCTGAAACTTTTGTTTCATTATCACTGAAAGCAAAACCTCTTAACTCTGGCTAGGCTTTCCACTAAGCTTTCTAATTTTATTTGAACATGGAACTCAAATAAAATCCATGGGATGCAAAACAGTAGGGATTTAAACAAAAGGATTTTACCAAAGTGTTCACTGGTCTAAATTACCTGAGTTTTATAATGCAAAAGCCTAGGCTTGCTGTTACCTTCTCTCTTTTGTATCAAGAAAAGAGGAAACTAGATAACAGTCTGTTAGAAAGTGGAGATCACACTAAAGAAAGGCATTTTAGCTGAGAGCTAGAAATAAAAATAAAAAAAAATCAGAGAAATATCTTTTAGAGCAAAACATTGATACCCAGACTGACCTAAATTCAGGCTATTGTCAAATAGCATCCAATCTGGGACCCTGTCTGTGCAGGAAAGGAAATACTTCTGGAGGGGAATGTATTTATTTATAAAAAGACCCAGAGAATGGGAAGCAGGCAGAACTCAGTTCATTGGAGGTGGTCAAAAAGTGTCAAGCCTAGAAGGAGTTAACAGTACAGCATTCACACAGTTCTGGAAAACAAAACATCAGAAGAGAGACAAAACCAAAGAACAAACTCAAAAAGTGTTCCCACTCAGTGCAGCACTTAAGCATGCACTCAATTTTAAGTATATACTTAAAATGCTAATTAAAATATGTTTAAGTGCTTTCCTGAGTTGAGGCCAAAGAATTCTATCAGATGTTGATGGGAAAAAAAAAAAAAACAGTATTCATAGTGTTCTACTTAGTATTGCAATGCAAAACAGGTTATTAAAAGACAAAATGCTGTATGAGGCAGAGGTTGCATATTCTTTTAAGAGTACTTTGCAGCTAGCCAGACACTACCAAATTGCAGGGTTATAAAAGGGAGGACTTCAAGTGGTGGTGGTGGTGTGATGACACGACACTACACCTGAACCCAGGGTGTGGACAGACTGAGATCATGGAAAGAATGCATTTTAAGTTTCAAATAATCAAATATTTTAAGCATCTACATTTTCAAGAATAAATACAAATATAATATTAAGAGTTTAAGGAAACAATGTCAAGCAAGAGGGTATAGCAACAGAAATGAATTTAGGCAAACTAGACACTTTAAAAAGGCTATGGAAAAAAAAGTATCTAGGCACAGAGGAGGGAGTGACTAGGTTGCAGGTAGATCAAAGTAATGTTATACTAAAAGAATAGCAGATAATGTCCCATTATTGCTAAATCTTCATACATACAAACCCACAACATTAGAATACAACCACTATTTTCCTGTGTTTCTAGAGAAACAAATACAGTATTTCTTTGTCTACTTTCCCTGAAGTGTGGAAAAGCATAAAAAGTTCAGACTAATAATACCAACAACCAAGGCAATTAAGCCCATTAAGATTATTGTTCTTACTTCATTTACAAGCTGCAATCAAAGGTCAGCATTGAGTATTTTAGAGATATCTGGCACATGTAGGGAATATTACAAATGCATAACCATCTGACACTAGTGACCACAGTTTGAAAACTTCTGAATTAAACAGCACTAAGCTGGCTTCTGAAAAGACAGGAAGTTGAAAATCAGCTCAAAAGTAAATCTAAAAGCCTGTAGTTGTTACAGAAGGCCTACATATAATACGAATATTCATCTCAAGACAGAGAGCCCTAATAACAAATTGAGCAAAAAGTTTAAATATGATTTTCAAGAGACAAGCAGACCTTACAAAATGAGCATTCAAACTAATACAGCTGATGGAGAGGAAAATAAATTACAACAGTCAATATATAAGAATGAAATCCAGAGAACTCTGATGGAGTTGGAAAAGCAAATAAACAAGGACATAAAAACAAACAAATTCCTGAAGAACTTCTAAAGCAAGTAAACAAAGAATCTGCTGGGAAGAAAAAGTGAAAGGGGACAAGGACCACTTAAAGAAATAGTATGATTATGTTAAATACATCCTCAGTGAAAAAATAACCTTAGACAAATACTTAAATTGATCCCACAGCTATTTTCAAATAAAAGAGATCATAGAAACTTACAATCATTAAGGTTGGAAAAGACCTCCAAGATCATCTGGTCCAACCATCCACCTACCACCAGTATCACCCACTAAATTGTGTCCCTACCAGGCCCAACCTTTCCTTAAACACCTCCAAGGATAAGGAGATGCCAGAATCTATGGGATCAAAAAGATACTGAAGTTGCAAGTTAAAGAGAAACCTGTCAACACAATTGGAGGGAATACACCTTAGGTGTGAAAGAGTCCTCACAAAGTTCACTTTCAGAGTGGATGAACCCCTAAAAAAACCCACTGTAAAGCAGCTGCATCACAGCACTTGCACATAAACATGCGCCAGTTCCTTTTCTCACTCTACATACACACCATATTTTTGCCCATTTGCAGGCTTACCCTCTGTAGCATTACTGTTTTTCACAGCACAAAATAAAACTCCCTCAGACATGTTGCTATAATAGACCCATCTGCAACTCCCCTGTTCTTCATCTTTGCTAGATCTTCACAAGATCACCACCTTACACACAAAACGTGTCCGGTGTAACACTGGTGAGTCACTATAATGTCACAGCACACCCATGCTAAAACACCACAGAGCAAATGAGGCACATCTGCCTCATCTTCAGACCCAAATATCAGACTGAAGTCTCCAGGAACTGTTTTCCTTCTTCACAACATTGATTTTTATACGGCTTCATTATGTGTGACCATCCAAAGTTTAAATACATGCCTTGTATTAAAAAAGATCATGTCTGTAAATTTGGGATAGCTGTATTAACCTGTGGGGTTCTGCCATTTGTGTGCACAGTCCATTTCCAGCCACTGCAGCTACCAAATCCGATCTGAGTAAGAAGTGATTTTTCAACAATGCCATTTTAGCCATATTTGAAAAGTAAGAAAACACACTGTGGGCACTACCACTGTTCATGTGTTCCTTTGGGGACATCTTTATAAGCACCCATTATGGAGAAAAAACACATACACACACACACACTAAAAAACCCTTTAATTTCCATAATTATTTCTAATACCTTTTCCACGGAGAAAAATCTGCTGTATAAGGCTGTAGTTTCACATATGGCTTAGGTGTTTTAAGGCAGTGCTGCAATGAGAGGAAGCCATCCTGCCCTCTCCTGTCTCTCATTCTCATCCCCAGACTGCTGCCCACCCCATGCAGGAAGATGCCCGTATGGGCAGGAAGCGACATGGACAAAGGGCCTGATGCAGGTTAAAACCAGCCACGTGTGATCCGAATCCAGATCTCGGTCTGTATGGAAGGAGGATGGGATGATCCCAGATGTTTGATGGAGAACAGAAGTTCTGATTACACTTATGGGGGTTGCACTGGATGGTCTTTAAAGGTCCCTTCCAACCCGAACCATTCTGTGATTCTACGTTAGACTCTTTTCCATTGCTACGCTGAGGGAAAACACCATTAAATTACATCCTTGTTTCTGGTCCTGGTAGTTCTCCAAATCTGAAATCAGACAGTTGTGACTGAAGAACTGGCTGCAGCCCAAGTACACCTCAGCCTACCACGACTGCCTAGCAAGGTGAAGGCAGCTGTTACCTCACAAGTGGTCTGATTGTTTCATTGCTTTGAAATGG
The DNA here is from genome assembly GCF_047663525.1 of Anas platyrhynchos. Taxonomy (NCBI): domain Eukaryota; kingdom Metazoa; phylum Chordata; class Aves; order Anseriformes; family Anatidae; genus Anas; species Anas platyrhynchos. Next base: position 37,683,708 of record NC_092591.1, read on the forward strand.
AATTGTCTGGAGGCCCTCACGGTTCTGAGTGCTGCAATTGCTCCCAGGGAGATGTAGAGGAGAAAGCCAAAGTGTTGGTAAACAGCCCGTGATATACCCAACGTGAGTCACAGCTGCAGCCTCCCTTTCCCCTCATCCTGCCAGATCCGTCTTTCACAGATTCTTTACTTTTTGTTGAAGAATCCCAGTCATGATTTACTAGCAATTTCCCAGGGAGCTTATTTCTTCATCAAAAATGACAGCAAGACTATCCTGTAGAGCAAAAACATTTTGTGGCAATATGTTTACATGAGTGCTTTTGTCTAAAAGGAAAGGATTATATGTATGTACTATTTACATAGATACACTTCCTCTAAAATACCATTTGCTATGCTTCAGCTGGTGACTAGTGCATGTGCATGTTCTGCAGCAGCAAGGCACCACATACAAACTTTTCAGAAATAGTCTTCACAAGGGTTTAACTATCCTACAGAAGTAGGAAGCAAAAAAAAAAAAAAAAAATCACATTAAAATTTGACAAAAACCTTGCAGCGTTTTGGAATTGCCTGACACATCCTCTGTTAAGACAACCATCTAGAGTAGCAATGGGTTGTATCTCATATAGATGCGTCTGGTTTTCTCTCTGAGTTCATTGAAAAAAAGTTGAGGATATCAAGAAACCGACTTCCAGTGAAGTTATTCTGCCACCTACTGTTGCTTTTATGGATATACGAGATATTTTAATGTAAATCTTCCCATTAGAAAAATCCAAAACAAACAAACAAACAAAAAAAACAGTTATTTCCTTACTGGGAAAAAAAAAAATATATCTAATTATTAACCATAAACTGTTAACATATTACAATCTTGTTCTGTTGTTGACTTGTCAGCTGTGCAAATCAGAAGCTGTTTATTGCCAAAGCCTAGGGGGTTGAGGACAAGGGAAAAGCTTGCTTGGTTTAAAAAACAACAACGACACAACAACAAAACAAACAAACAAAATCATAAATCACAGTATTCTCATTAATCTTCTAAAATTCACATATAGCAAACTGTCTAACAGCCTTTTAAGCTGAAAATTCTGACCCCAAACACTTCAGTATAACAGTATCAAAACAACAATCTAATTTAATATTTTTTTTAAGAGTCATATTGAAATTCACCAGTCTAAATTCACTGCCTGATCTAGGTAAATGGAAAATATAAGTGGTATTGGAAAGGTAAGCCCATCACGTCTTCGCTTTTAGCAGTAATGGAGCTGAAGTTTTATGAAGTTTGACCAAGTCCTTTCACTACAAGGCAGTGACAAGAAAGCAGAGGCTTTGCCAGCCTTGTCAGAGGAAGCACCGACTCCACAAAGTGAACACCAGTCTGCTCCACTTCTCCCCTGCCCTGCATGTTTCCTCATCTCACCAGGCCAAGAGAGCCATGGGTGGCCTCCATCCAAACAGCGGTGGAATAAATGAGCTTAGCTCACAGGACCTGAGGGGATCACAACACGAGACAGCACGGTTAACCACTCTTTATATTAAACAGACGTATTTGTTTGGCCTTCATTTGGAACACCACTGAAAGCTTGTTCCACCTTGCTGAGCCTGGCGGGGGCCCACCACCATCTACAATCAACATCCAGTTGCCCCCCCCATCCCTCTGATACCCTGCTGCCCCGTACACACTAGCCAGGCTGCCACCCAGCCCTTTTTGCAGAGCAGCACATGCACGGCAGCTTCACACTCTTTCAGATGAGGCCTCCCAGCAACTCCTTTTTTCTTGACAAGTGCACAGCTGGGCTATGAAGACGGGAGCTCTGCATCCCACCCCACAAGCAGCTCCTTGACTGAAGCAGCTGCAGGACCATCGCACCGGCTGCAGCGAGCTGCACGTCCCTGCCCAGCCTCCGGCACAGGGCACAGCAGGGAAGGATTTGTTGGCTGGGGAGCTCCTTCATATTTTTCTGACTGATTTCTTTAAATTGGTCTCGTTACTGAGCCCAGCGAGCAGACCTGCAATATTAATTACTGCTTTTTGTTTCAATATATTATTCTAATTTGCATACCACAGCAATGAGATTTTAATTAGATCTCAATGCTTTTATATGTACCTATCCACTTTTACCCCTATCTGCATCAAATAATTTCTACATGTTAAGTATTATTACCCCTATATTTTGAAGCAAAATAGCAACAGTCATTCAAAGAAAGGCAAAGAAAAACTGTGGCAGAGCTAGATCCCAGTACAGATATTGGCCACCTTCCCTTGCAATCAATACTAAATAAACCTGCAAAAAAGTGCATATATCCATAAAAATCAAATTTAGAAAAAGATGTTTTTAGTAGATCTGGTTTCAGAGAGTTGTGTTTTCTGTACCAAAAATGGAAGGTCATCCTGTACAAACTCAATATTTTTTCTGCTTCTGAATTTTGTTATCTTTTGCTGCGTATGTAAATGCAGTTGTTACATTAAGAATTTATGCAGATATTTTAGTTTTTACGGTAAGCTAATTTCCCTGTCTGTGTAATAGATGGAAGCCAACTAGCACTTCTTCCAGCCTGTATTGTTGCATTCTGATGTGCTGAGTTTTTTTTTTTTTCTCTCCACCCATAGGGTATTTTCCCATAGGAATTCCCATAAAGAATGTTTTTCCTTGCAGTGTCCTGGTCTCATAATTCTTGTCCCTTTCAATAAAGGGGATAATAAGGCACTTTTGCTCTGAAACTAGATCATCTATGAAGCAAAGTGCACTACCAAGGCCACACCCTAGCATTTGATAATTTGTTCTGTGACCTGTATTTGATCACATTTGGGACTTCGGTTTTTTGAAGGAAACACACCCAGATGGGGCATTAAATGAGAGGTCAAGCAGGTGATATCTCGGAGCTGTATCATTGCTGGACTGCCCCAGTGATTTACAATATTAACTATCTTGGATTTGATAGTGGCAAAAGTTACAAGACAGACTCCTTCCTATAAGGTAAGAACAAAGTCACCTTTGACACGGTACTCGTTTCAACTGTCTGTTAAGAGATCACCAGAAGCAAGAAAAAAGGAAATCCAAACCAACTGTCCATTTCATAGTCCAGTAAAATATTCTGTAACACACTAGGAAGAAAAATCGCCATTTCCCCACTTTCTTTATGATTTGGCCATACTGGAGCTACCACCTTCTAAGTCCAGAAAAAAAAACACTCTTCTCTTAAGATCTTTTATGTATATATATGAGAATGAATAAACTAAGAGATCTTCATGGAGATGGGAGTATCAGAAATGCTAACACACAGTGCATTTGAAAATATATAGAGAATATATATATATCAAATCTATTGCATAATTTTTCATATACTGATAAATTACATTCTGCTGTATCCTACCACATACTGTCAAGAAATTCATTCCCCCAGTGAATTGCATGCATCACTGTCACTAAGAATGTGTTTTTAAGTAGAATGTACAATACAATGCAGTAACTACGTGTATGAATGGGAATGCAAAAATCCTTCTGCCAAGTCAAATTTCACAAAAGAAAATGAAGGCATTCTTTTGGAACTTACCTGGAACACACAGATATTTAAAAAAAAAAAAAAAAAAAAAGAGAGAGAGGAAGAAAAAAAATGAGTGCTTTAGAGAGTATAAGATGTTGAAATCCTGGTTTTGCATCTCGTTGATATCACGTGCCCTTTCCAGCAGTAATCTTTTACCCTGGGAGACACTGACTCAGAGGGAAGCATGTCTATAACCAAACTGCCAACAACTGCTGCCGAAGCATGTGGTGTTACCCACACACACAACCATCGGATTAGGGGGGTTGCCGATCCATTTACTGACCAGCCTCAACCTTACTTACCTCGTGAATTGTGACAAAAATCACAGCCTGAGGTGATGTAGCTATGTAACTTGCGCATTATGCACCTTTCTTTAAGTGGAGTCATTAAAGTAAGAGTAAATGGAGTAACCTAATAATGAATACATCTTGCAGGGCCTGAAAAATGTGAAAACAAACAAACATTTCATAATACATATAAAAAGGCTTTTCAATTAACATCCTGTTTTGAATACATGGCTGATCCACAGCAGCCCCTGGCAACAGTCTGCCAACATCTCAGCACGGCATGCTTAGACACTCCTGGCAGTGCTTCCCTCCCTCTACACATCAACAACAAGCCTATTTATTATCCAGCCTGCCTGATCTACAGCCCAACGCAGCCAGAACCTGAAGCTATTTCCTTAAGATTGAATGAGTCAGGACATGAAAATGATTAATCAACATGAAGAGGTTTAAAGGCTGTGAGAAAACTGCTCTAAGTAAAACTGCTGTGAAGCAAGGGTTGCGTTTGGAAAGTTGGGGCTTTCCACAGGCCAACAGTACTAGGATGCTTTGTTATTTCTCTCTCAGTGTTGCGATGATAGCAATAGACAGACAGACAGAAGGACTATCGGTCTTTGATACTACATGCAGTCTGAGAGACCTACAGGTACAGTTTTATGACCTTTGGCAGGCAAACAGCCTTGCTGTGGTCCAGGCAGAAGGGAAACTGCATCAGCACCATGCCAGGACCAAGCTACCACACAGTGCCTCTGCTCAGGTTCAAAGTGGAAGCAAAGCAAACCCATGTCTACCTGAACTACTGACCTGGTGTGGAGGAAAACAGCATGTAATTACAATAAACGAGGAAGACTTTTTCTGCAGTAAAGAGGGGCCTTGCACCAGCCTCCATTGCCTAGCTTACAAGAAATAAAACAAAGGAAGCTGCTGCTACCTCACTCCCACACCTTCTGGAGGTGAAGTAAGGCCCAGCTTGGACAATAACAGAAAGCAAGGATGCTAGTTGCCATTCTAGTTGCTCATCCATGCAAATCATATAGCAGTAGGATACTAATTTTAAAGCATTAATGCTTTGAAAGAAGCCTGGCACTGAAGAGTTGGTAGATTTTAAAGTTTCTGTATCTTAAACAGCTACGATGCTGTGGAGCATTGTGTTATTTAAAGGGAAGAGAAAGAGGTGAACAAAGTCAACGGTTCTGAGGGCTGACATTCAGCTACTCACTCTACTGGGAAAACGTGGGTGAAACAAAGCAAAACACAGGCACAAGTAAATACAGCTGGAAAGTATTTGCTGTCCCTTAATTAAAAAAGAAAGGTCTCCTTTGCTACAGTAATATGTTTGCAGTAGTGAGAGTTCTTACTTAAAACCCCCTTCATTTATCTGTTGTGTATTTATCTATTTTGCAATACGCATTTGAATGTTGAAAACATTTACGTACGCATACACACACCTTATCCCATGGCAGTCTGTCTAGTTTTAAACAAAATGTATTGTTTCCAAATGCTGCTATTGCTATAGCTTTAAACAATGAGAGCTTCAGTACAGAGATTAATTATTGAAGGGACAGGGCAAAATAATCTTTTCCATGCTCCCTTATCACAGGGCTGCCAAACTACCTCTGGCTGAGTTCATTGTCCGCAAACATCATGTCTTCAAGTGCTGAGTAAACGACGGCGTTTGCAACTTTCACCAAGCTAGTAAGGTCCAAGATCTCCAACTCCCATCACATGAATATGAAAGGGCAACTAGGTGATAGCAATTTCTGTGTCCCCGTCACCTGGCAATAAGCAGCGATCGGAATGATTATAGTTTATTGTGTTTTGGCTGAGCGAAGTAAACAGTCACTGATAAGATTAGACTCCTGATTTAAACTTAGGAAAACAAAGCCTTTTCCTTGCCCCATCTTTCTTTACTTCTTCCTTGTGTCCTTCACATGGGTTAAACTGAATTACAGTTGTGCTGTTTATTCAGCAAATCTCTTTACAATTGCATTTGAAATTGCCAAGGCTCATCATCTTACACAGATTCAAAATACAGACTCCTACACCCGGTGCAGTCTCCCTCTTTACAGCTCTTAAAAGGTGGAGAAAATCAGGCTTAAAAGCAGATTGGAAGTATCAGTGGGTGTCTTAGAGCACACAACTCTTCATTCATAACACTGGTCAATGTGGCCAATCCTAAAGATATTCTTACTCAGTGCTCATGAGCACTATCAAGCCATGTGCAGGGAGGGGGGAGAAAAACAAAAAACAGTGAGAAAACAGTGGTAGTGAATATAGTTAAACTGGGCCTTTACCTCCTCTTTAACAGCTGACCCTGATGAAAGAGTTTCCTTAGAGACTTTAAGGAAGGCTGAATTTATAACATAAGAACTCCTGGCAGTTATCAGCACCTCAAATTATGAAGTGATTTTGACTAGCACAGAGGATCTAGAACCACAAATCCCGCCCTACTTTCTTGGCTCCCACCTCCCTTGCAGGCTGTTCCACAGAACCCCAGCAGGCAATTTCTCTTCTTCCAAGATGACCAAGTTCAGCAAAGCACAAGCCCATGTCTTCTCCCTGCTAGTGCTTGTATCCATGTACACACACACAGGACTTACAGGGTTCTACAACTCCCTGCAGTCCCTGCCAGACTTGCTGTCTGTGAACACATGAAAAACCCACAGAAGAAGTGGCAAGGTATCTTGCACGCCTTGCATCTTCTGTTTAGTGTCATGCAGTCCTCCCAGACACAAGTAAAAGGCAGCTTTAGATCGAGATAGATGATCTTCACAAAGACAACACATACTGGAAAAAGCTGCTTGCCAAAAGGCCGATTTCACCTTTTACTGATGGGTTGCTTCCCTCAAACCAACATAGAGGACTGCTTACAAGCTCGGGTGGATTCAACGCCAATTCTGGGTTTATCAACTGTGAAAATATTCTCTACTGGTTAAAATGCAATTTTTATTGTAACTATTCCTATCAGGTAAAGATGTTCCAATTTTTGTATCTTAAACAGCTCCAGGAGACACCACTCACATTCCTCTTAGACAAGAAGGTGCAATTCACACAGCAACTGTAATTATCAAAACACCTTTTCATAAAGCAAGAGCAACTATCAAAACATTCACCATGAAAGCATGCCACATGCTCCACTTCTTCCTCTGTAGAGCATTTAAAAGCTTTGTTTTCGAGCCAATACTTTCTGTGATCACCGAGACACAGGCATCCCCAAAGCATTACAAATGATGAAGCTGCCATATAGGCAAGAAATAAGGACTCAGTACTCTTTGCAAGGGTCCCCTGGATACAAATCTGAGGTCAGTGTGAGCTATCACACGCCGCACACAACATACAGCCCACCTTTTCATAATTTCATAAAGGCATCCTTTCTCGGGGTGGGAGCTCAGGAAAGGATCTGCTCTTTCCTTTCGTTCTTCCAACGCACAATCCTTCACTTACAATAGCTAAGAGAAAATAGGAAAATAAGGTTCTTTGGAATAATCTTGTTTGCTTTTTCCTCCTCTTGGTGAATGTAAGATTAAAAACACGTATTCAACTCCGCAAATTTGAACTGCAAAACTCGGGGTGTCTGAAACACATCAAGTTTATAATGCACCAGTTTTGTGTTAACTCCGCTTCTCTAAGTTTTACAGATGTGAGGCAAAAATACTACTAACCTCTTGCCAGACAGCATGATTTTAAAAGACCAAAAGCATAGACTTTGACCGTGTGTTAAGGCTCACTGAATTCAAAGTCTGAGTCTTCCTGGATCAGCACTGTAGCTTACTTCAAAAGATCTTATCTAGCATATTAAACTTTCCATTTTAACTTGGTTTACTGTCAGCCTTACTGTAGGCATGTCATTCAGCTTGGACAAAAGCACCGTGGGCAGCTGCACTTTGATGAATTTGTATTTATTTTCAGTCGGTTCACCTTGGTACATTATCATTAATAAAGCAAAGTTCATGTGGCATACTGTCAAGGTGCGTTGCTCAAAACAACCTTTTCAATATAGGTTTTATACAGCAACAGAAATAGATTTGACTTGAGGCCTAAAAAGTTGTGTTTTTTTGTTTTTTTGGTTTTTTTTTGTGGGGGTGGAGAGTGGAGAGGGAGGAGGGACACCTCTTGGGGATTTTTATTTTCTAGAACTCAGCTTGGGACTAAATTATAATGCAATGTTTCTCTAGGAAAAGGGCTGATTAACTGTAACCAAAACCAAACTCTATTTATGCAAAGTCAGATGGGACACTGAAATGCCATACCTCTGACTATAAGCAGTTGCCACAGTCGTCACAGGAGCATTTCCCCGCTCCCCCCACACCACGATTTGGTGCTGACTAAGCCAGGGGAGGAGGGGGTGCCTTACCCCGAGCTCAACAGAACGCAGCAGACAGACAGACGGACGGATCTGCTGTAGTAAATCTTATGTTCCTTAGGCTTTGCCATCTGGCAAGTGAGCTGTGGCTCATGTGAAATGAGTGGGTGGTCATGGTCCAGTTTGTACTAGACATTTTTCAGGATCACGGAAAAACAAAGCAAAACATTGCAATTGGCACCAAGCACTGCTCTTGTTAGCAGCTTTCAGCAGGCCAAGGACCAAACAAAACTGAATGCTTCAAACCGCTCCCTCCCGCTGAACTGGTCGCAATTTCAGTGCAAGATAAAAGTGAGCCCATGTATGAGGGAAGTTTGCAGTGCCTCTGCTCTGTCATTCTTGTTGGGGTAATGACAGCAGAAACGTTAGCCCTTAGGACAACCAGTGGCAGATCTTCTGCACTCTGATAGTTTCCTTGACTATGAATATCAACTTTGGAGCCACAAAGAGCACGTGACAAATACAGCTCTGATCTCTTTTTACACAGGTAGAACTGATCCTAAAATCTCATTCTGACATTATATAAGGTTATCTGTAAAGGTGTAAATTTTTTATCTTAGCGCAACAGGCTCAGCAGAGGGCTGGATAAACAACCACGTGCATGACCCAAGCTGTGACACTGTTGCTGGGTTTAAATTTGTTTTAATAAAAGCTGTGGAAAGTAAAATCTCTTTTATAAAACCTTATTTATAGATGAACAACAATGCTTAACAGCAGGTTTTCTACATTAGGGAATTATGTTTCAAAGGTTATCCTTCTGAAAGAGAGCCAAATACTACAGCATTTAAGTTCAGCTTCAAATTTAATACAATGCAGACTTTTCAAGCACAAATACCTTTAAAGGAAACCATATGGTAAAGGCAGACTTGCTTTTCCTTAACAACTTGGAATGCTTTCATTCTGAACTTAAATGTAAAAGGGGTTCAAGACTGGATACGTAGAATGTTCCTTATATTTCAAAGGAGAACCTTCATTGAGTATATGGCTAGAGTGTGAAATGCCACCATTAAATAGTTTTAATTTGACATACCAACTCAGTGAGCAACTTTAAATCATGCTTAGCAGTGGTTTAACAACAAAAGCAAAGCCTAACTCCTGTTTGGTCAAATAGCATAAAAGCAGCTACAGAAAGGCAAACTGGACTGTACTCTGTTTCCAGCATCAGGGAACAAATACTGAAATAAAACACACACATGCGCACACACACTTAAAGATTTGCTAGGTATCTTATAATTTGAAACAATGGATTTAAAGAAATCATCTTGCAAGTTTTCAACAGCTTTTCTTTCATAAACCAAAACTTCTGTGAGAATGACGCTTAACTATCGAGACAAAAATACTGACTATAAGATTAATAAAGAAAAGAGTATACAGTTAAAGAGGAAAGAAAAATGTTTTTTTTCTCTGATCTCTTTACCATTTGATAGTATTTGCAATGACTGTGGAATAAACATTTTCAGACCAAAGTTAGGATTTTGTTTATGGTACCCCTCCATTTGCCAGTTTTCAGCAATATATACCTGGCTTTTCAGGATCCTTGGGGGCACCTGTAATACCAGCAAAAAAAAAAAGTTAAATTTTCAGACTAGCTGACTGCAAATATTTGACACCGAAGGTCATACGGTAGATGTGTATGGGAGGTCTTAGTTTTTGTGATCACTTTTCAGTATATGACCATCAGCTTAAAATTATTACAGTAAATGTGCATTGAAGATTTCCACATATTGTAAGAAAGGAGGGTTGGTAACATCAAAAAAGTTGAATCTACAAAGAAACATCATGTACGAGGACATGACTGACAGTATCTCTTCATGCAAAATTAGCAAAGGCAAGCATGCATTATGGTACGATTACTGTGGTTTGCTCAGCTATGCTTTCTTTTGTTTAGGCACAGCTGTATACAGTCTTGAATAAACAGGAAACCTCTTTCATCTGTCTGATGATGCGTATCGATGATGAAGCCTTTCAGAGGACATGCCATATTCTAGGTGCTTAAAGGATGTTGACATTTTAAACAATCCATCTTCTTAACCTACGCTAATCTAGCACTCGGAGACAACTGGAATCCCTGGCAAAGCTGCCTGAAACCTGCCTAGGCCTGAGCAGCAGCAAGAAGACCACGGCGTACATACTCTCCCTGAGTCCTTTTTTAGGAACGAGCTTCCCAAACAAAACCAAGGAACAACAAATACAACAGGCACACAGCACTAAGCACGTTGTAGAGCTGCATCATCACTGCAATCGGATGACCGCAGCACAAGCAGCCACCCTATGGCAGCTTCACTCTGACAGCAGCCGAGCAGGCAGGGAGCAGAGGCTCGAGGGCACGCTGCTCGGGCTTGCTGGGAACACCAGGTACTTGCTGGGGTTGCTGGTTCAGGTATGCCTACGCATGCTGCAATCCCGCCTGGAGCGCTGTTGTTGACATACCGTAAATGGGCTAATCAGGAAATCAATCTCTTATGGTCACCTATTTCAAAAGCAGCAGTTTTTCCTTTGAAGCTAATAATTCCAAAGCAGAGATGAAATTAGAGGGTCGGGGAAAATATATTACTAAGATAGTATTACTGAGAGATAATACATTTATCTGAAATCAATAACGAAGAAATCAGCACTCACATTTGCACAAGGCTTTTTCCTACATACCAAAAGTTTCTGCAAATCTCACTGGACAAGATTAGAAGATTCTGCAACTGATTGGTCAACCAGAAGCCAAAATATTTTAAAACTAAATAACTAAATAAACCAAATAATAATGGAGTGCTATATAACTTGTTATGGCTTATATAGCTTTTTTGAAATCCTCATTTTTAACCTGCACAATTATCACAAAACTAAAGGAGAAAAAAATGTGATTTTGAAGAAAAGCAAAAATAAAAATAAAGAAAAACAAACAACAACAACAACAAAAAAAAAAACAACACACAAAAACACCAAGATCAAGCTGCTGAACCTCTTGCTAATTTATATATCCAGCAATGCTCCGTGAAAGAAGGGTAAAGGAAGATCACTGAAGCTGTTCTCTGCTTTCTACCCTGTTCTGTGGGGCTTGCTTTTCCCTCAAGGCACGTGTGCATAAATTATGGGTATTCCGCAACTTTAAGAAACAAACCACAGTATCAATGGATATTCCAAATTCCACTTAAGTCCAAAATAATCATTTTAAAAGCACTTTCTCTCCAGCTGCTGACAAACTGTTTTAATATCAAAAATTGCTCATGCAGTGGTTAAGGAAACAGTTTTGGATTACAATACCCAGCAGGCAAAGAGCTGATATCCTGGGATCTTGATTTCTGCAGTGCTTTTGTCCCAAAACATGAAACTGCACAGACCTAGTTCCAAAGCCTTCCTATAGGCTGGGTTTCCACTCACATTGCACACGGGTGTAAGGCAACACTGACACCAAATAGAAGACTTCCATTTCAGCCTGAACAGATCAACACTGCTGTTCCCTGGGAGGCAGAGGGATGCAGAAAGAGAAAGTACATGGCCAGCTGGTCAGGAGGACGTCACTGATTTTCACAGTATTGCTGTCCTCTTAAAGACATTATGGAATTGCAACCTCAAGAACAGTGTGCAACTAATCGACATTTAAATATTTGTAATGCCTGGATGTTACAGGATGAACCCTGTATGTAAACCTAAGTTCTCTAATGTCTTTGAAGTGTAGCCACGCCTGGGGTTGGTAAAACACCCCTTTCAGCAGCATGCACGTTATCCAACTGTTCATCACAGAAGGATGAAAGTCATAACATTTATAGCAAGGACAATATAGGTAAGCAAATAAAATTTCTGAAAGCCTAAAAGAAATATGTTAATTACAGCGACTAGCCTGGGCCTTGGCTTCATACTTAATTCAGGATTCTCCAAAATTATGTTCCAAAAATCTACTGTCCCACTATGATAGGAATATCCTACTGTGGTTTCTGGGGAGACCAGGCTGCTCTTCCAAACCCTGTCCTAGCCCCATTCTCCCTATCCTAGCCTGTGTGACAAACTCATAACCTGGTACAGGCAATGCAGGCAACTGTACTGCAAATGCAGTTCTGTTAAAAAAAAAAAAAAAAAAAAAAAAAAGGACATGAAAAGTTCCAAAATAGGGGAAAAACGGTCAGTTTTAATGACTGAAGAGATTAAGGAGAGGCTTAAAGAAGCAACTGTGCACAGATTCTTTAAATAACAACACAAAGCACTGGAGGAGGCAGATTAGACAGTTTGTACGTAAAAAAACACTGTATCAACAATAAAATTACTTATTCTTCTACAATGATTTGTACTTTGGGAGGATATTATTTCCTTGTTTACCTCAAGAGAAAGCTGCCTAAGACCAAAATGCATTCTGTTTGCCTGAGTGAACTTTACCAGATGACTACTTTTCTTAACCTCACAGTGGTAGAGGTACCAAGGTGAAGGAAATCACTGAAGAAAAACAAACAGTGGAGGAAGACCTGCAGATGTTCAGAGCACTGGAATACTCATCCCTACTGCAGAAGGACAAAGTTAACGCTGCCAGGATTTCAATTTGTGGTTCCAGAAAAACAGAGAGTTTAAAATGGTATGTTGTGGACCACAAAAGCATTCTGTCCACACCACGGTATACTGGACATGTTGACATATCCTTCTTAACAGCAAATTACATCAAGCTGCAATAAAAAGCCTGATTGGAATTTTGGAAGCTAATAGGGAGAAGAAGTATTTACTAGCAGTTGAAATGTTTTCCTTTTTGCTTTTTATTCCCAATTTCTGTGAGAATACTGATGAAAAAATATTGATCAGAAACATGGGCCTGCATTAGGCAGACCCAAACTCAACTCTTGCTTCAAAAAGAAAATGTCTGCCTAGTCAAACCATGACTTAGGTTGAAATCCAGATTCCATATGCCCTTATGTTCATCTTTGGCCCCTGCAGAGCCAAAAAAAAAAAATAAAAATACACAGGGAAATTTCTCAGTGCTAAAGACTAAGCAAAACCAAATCCTGACTCTCTAACACTGCCAGGACAGTACTCCTCTTGCCCAAGCACCAGCTTATATATATGTTAACCACAAAAGTTTCCATTTGAAAAGAATACCACTCTGAGAGCAGGACGTGGGACTGCTGTTGCTAATGGATGAGAATCAGACTCCCCATGGTCCTCTCCCAGGTCCCAAGGACCTTGCTCCCGCCACACTACTTACAAGAGATCTGTGTCTAGATCTGCAGGCCACCATTATTATTTGCATTACATTACTGTCCCAAAACTCCAGTCACATCTGAAGATTTCTCTGTACATTGTGTGCTGTACAACCCCAAACACACAGACATTACCCTCAAACTGCCTATCTCCTGCTCCAAAAAAACCTTCAGCAAACTACACAGATCGCAGCAATGCCACTGGGCCTCCTGCATGCAGTGGACACGGGAGTCTCTCTTCTCTTGGTATCGCTCATCTGTGGGTGACAGCACCTGTCACAGGACATCCAGCCTCGACAAGAAATGCTGACTTGAGTCAGATCAATGGTTTATCTAAACTAATGCGCTGTTACCTGTAGTGCGAACAGGTGAGCACGTAGGACCTTAGAAAGTGGCTGAGCTACTCGCCTTGAGCTTCCTCAGCAGCTACACTCACCAAGTTGGGGATGTCAGAGGGCATACCTCTAGCTATTCCCTTCAGAGTCTGTTTATGGTTATGTGATCACAAATTTGCCTAACCCCATTTGCACCACTTCATTTCTGGGTGGCTTCTCCCAAGGCATTTTTCATTTTCAATACGGGAAAGAAAAATCTGGTTTTAAAATTCTTCTGACAGCTGCTTCTGGAATGAACAGAACCACCCTCAGCCACCAACGACACAGGTGTTCCTCTAGCTGCAGACACCTACTTGCAGATTTCCAAGCTACTCTTGGGTAAGACATCATTTGTCCAGCTCTTCAGCTTACCAGAGATTTGCACATAGAAGCTTCATCTATAATAAGATACAGGAGCTACTAAGCATCGGCTTTAAGCATGCTCCCTGAGAGACTGAGGTTCTTAAAGATATGGATGCCAAGATGAATATACAAAGCCAGAAAAGCTGGTATGGGACAAGTCAGCACTAAGGTTCTTAACGTAATGTGGCTTTGGTACTTGTTTAATTCACTAAAAGCAGAAGTGGATCTACATACAAAGCACAATTATTTCCAGCAAAGAAACAAAACCCCAAAACACTGTGTAGAGTCACAGGCTTGAATACAGGCTTTACTATTTCCACATCAGTGACAAGACCATGCACACCACACTGTGCAGCAATAATAGGGGGTCTGTAGTCCCATAAGTCATCCTGGTGAATCCATGGCTCGAATGCATGTTTGATATGCCCAGCTAATACATGCTCACATATCTGCACATCTACCTTTTCAGGCTAGGTTTGTTATGCATCAGCCTCGGGCCCATGCATATTGTGACAACGAGGAGCTACATAAATGTCACCCAGCCTACCAAGTAACCAACCATCCATTCCTTTAGAGTAACAAAGTACTACTGCCCCTGGTAGATAGTGACCAAAATATGGGGAGAAAAAGGCTCATACCTCTCTTAACTAGTTTAAAAAAATGGTGCAGACTTGGGATCCTTCCCTTCTCAGGAATTTCTCCTTTAAAATCAGGGAGAAATAATTGCCGGGGAGCCTTATTTCTTGGGGGAAACACAGAAACTGGGGACTAACATGTATGCATGTGCTGCACAGTGCATGCAAAGTTGAACACAGAAAGGACATGCCACATAGATCTCAAGCTGGCAGGTAAATCAGCCACAGATAAAACAAACTGTGTGTGATGCCGTGTAGTCTGTAGGCACAGATTCAGTGCCCTGCTCTAACTTCTAAGCAGATTAAAGAAAGGGTCCATAGCTTAATGTTGCTCCAAGACACACAGTTTCTCAAAAGCCCTGCATGAAGGCAAACGTTTACTGATTCGTATCACCTAGGATACAAAACTGCCATCAGTTGGTAAAGCACTCCAGCTGCTACCAAGCTGGGATGATATGAAATGGCAAACTACAGGTGAAGCTTGTATAGTCCTAACATAATACCCTGATTCATCCAGTCTCTTTCCCTTGGTCTTGACAAACACACCAGAGACTACAACAGAAAGGTGCTGGTTAATGTTTACACTGCTCAAAGCTTCAATGACATTGCTCGTTTTCTCAGGCTCACCCACACTAACAGTAAATATCAGTTTCATGGACAAGGAAAGTGCCACAGAAGAAATCATTAAAAACAACTAGAACGATTACCACTTTGTGACTCAAACCCTGGAGCCTGAAATTTGAGTAGGCTTCATTTTACTTTCTTTAATGAATTCCTCTGCTTCTGTCATGCAGCTAATTCGACACATTTCCTCCTGCTCTGATTATTAAAAAGAAAAACCAGCTAGTATAAACATCAAAGAGCCGGCATTATTGCCTTCTGGGACACCAGTGTATTTTCCAAAGGTACAGATAAAAAAAAAAAAAGTGAACTTCCTGATCCCTTTACAGAAGGGTGTACAAACCCTCACCTAATGCAATCACTACCCAAAAGGCCACATTTATATGCAATGAAATTTGGAGAGCTGAGGCTTAGTGAGACAGGATTGCAACCACGGCAGGAGAAAAGCACAAAAGATCCAAACCACCCTGCACAGGGGCACAGCTCTGCCTCTGCACTGGAAACAGCAGCTCAATGCTTCTGCCTTTTGTCTTCCAGCCCTTTGTAACCATAACTCCACAGGCACACGTATTATAAATTCACTATATTTCATTTTAATTCATGCTACTTCAAATCACAATAAAGGTGTTAAATCGCCTTCACCTTTGTTTCTGAGCCAGCACAGACTGCAGCAAGACTAACGGTCCCCTGGAAACTTTGAATCTCGCTGAGTTATGTCAAGAGAATACTTGGGAACTACTTCACCATTCATTTTACTTGTCAACTTCCTCACAGGTAAAAGCAAAGACAATATTATTAATATGAACTGTATGAATTGATCCAATTTTACAGGAATTTGACAAAACCAGAAACACTTTCCTAACCATCTATTCCTACTTAAAATCCCTCCAAAAGACTCAACCGTGCTGGCAATTAAAATCTTAGCTACTGTATTGCAAAAGTTTTCCTAGGCCAACACAACAAAAATCAGTGTGTGACTCCCACTGATTTCAGGGGCTAACAGATCAGACCTTAAATTCCTTTCCTTCCAAAACACTAAAATTTCATGCTATCGAGCAAAAGAAGGTAGCCCTAACCACAGGACAAGCTTCCTGCGACATGTCATTGGATTACATCAATCCAATGCCAGTGCCAGAATCCCCAGACTTGCATCTCTCTTAGAAATAAGGGTGACAGACCACAAACAAGCAAAAAAACAAAGCCAGCAGCCCTCTAGCTTCAGAGCTGAACAAAACCAGATGCTCGAACACCCTCACCATAGGTACCCCTACGTGCACACCCAGATCTCTGTAACCTCTCGGACCAAGGGTCTCCCACAACACTCAAGCAGTGTGTTCCATGCATCCACCTCCAGCTGGGCACAACCATGTCTGCCTGCACCTGTGGGCCTGATCCTTTGCATGGCCCTGACCCAAGCTCACTGCAATCCTTTCTGCAGGCTAGGTCGGGCTCTGCAGTCCCTGAGCGCCCAGGTGCCACCTCAGCCACTACTGCTGTAGGAAGGTGTTCCAGAAACTCATGCCAGGGACAAGCCTGTTAAGAATTTGCAGCTGAAAAACTGTAACAGCTTTAACCCCAGGGTGTAGTATTTCAAAATGATTTTGTTGTATACCGTGCGCTTGCACTGACAGACGCTGCTGGCTTGGGTAACGAGCACGGCTTTGCCCAACTGATGACTGACCTGAGCAGAAGGCGTTTCAGTTGAAATTTAACTTCTGTACACAAGCCACGGCACACTGCTGGAAAACCAGTGATGTTGCAAGTGTGGGAAAGCCCCATGCCATTGGCTCGTGTGAAAGTCAGTCTATGGTCCAGAACCTAGAAACAACAACATTATCTAGCCAACGGCAAACGGCAGGCAGATATTGCTCAAGTGTTCTCAGGGCTTCGGAGCCAAAGACTGAAGTTACACAATCAAGATCACTTCTCTACCCCACCCTACTGGGCAAATGCTTGCAAGTCTTCATCTGGAAGAAAAATAATAATAAAAAAATCAATATTTTCTTAGCTACACCCTTGAAGTTTCACTCCACACTTAACAAGAGAAACTAAACAAGGAAACGTCAACTGCCATTTTCATTGGCATGAGACTTAGGACTTCAGTCGTTCTGTCGGCCACATCCAACAAAACCAGGAAAACGAAGGTGGATTAGAATAACTATCATTTACAACTTCATTAGCCATACACAGACAGGCCTAAGGAATACCTAGCCTACTTTCCTACAAATAAAGCACCGTCTTTCTCTGCAGTATATTTTCCAGTATATCAATCTAGGCTGGTTTTAAAAATTCCAAGTACAGGAACTTTTGCCAGTTCCAAGGAAAATTTACCACATCCTTTTGCTGGTACTTGGATCTTCAGCCAGTTACAGTCACACATACGGAACTAAGCCAGAAGTTTTATGCAATGTATGTTTCATCCAGTAAAAATTATTTCTACAGCTAACGCCATAAAGCTATTTGAAAAGTGTAAGTTAAAAGAGAATGCATATTCAAGGAAAATTATTTCCATGCACAAACATCTTTCTAAGAATCTCCAAGTCAGCCTTCACTGCCTTGAGTACATATTTCCTGATTTCCTTCCTAAGGTAGCTGTAAGTCTTGTTTCAGAGACTATGAACCTACAGGCAGACTGACCACTTTCATTACTGAAGACTGTACAGAAAATGTGGAGCAAAGCTAAGAACAGGGCTAAACCTGCATAGTACTTAATCTACTGATTAGCCTGTGGATTTTCAAGCTCAAAGGTCACAAACAGCTTTCAAGGGGCGATGACAATCCTTGCTTTATGATATACCAAGTATAGAGCCAAAACTTTACTACTTTTTTAAAAAAGAAAACCACCATCTGGAAAATTCTGAGAAAATAGTTTTATTAAATCATATCTGGAGGAAGTGGTGAATAGCTCTAAGAAATTTCAGACAAAGATCAAGTGAACCATTGTTAATTTAAGTAAAAACTGTACTTCAAAAACATTACATTGGTATTGTTTTCATGCTTGGAAATGCTTCTCAAAACAAGTTTTTTTTTGCCACTGGCCTTGCTTTTTTAGTGGAAGTTTCTTGAAGAGGGAAAAGAAAACAGGCTTGGAAATGCTCATGGAAGTGAAATACCTGCCTTTCTTCCTTCGTTGTCACCAATTTAGAAAAATGTTATGAGAAAAAGGCAGACTTTTATTTTAGAAGTTCCATCTATGATGACTTTTGACTCAACATAACTGTACAGCAATAGAGAATTAAGTGGATTATAAAGACTACCACTAAAAAGTACTGTGAATCACCTTTAAGTCTGAGTTTAGCCCTTAGCTTAGCAATATTCTGCTTTTTGTCCATGCCTAAACAGTGTTTTACTTTCAAAAACTGAACTTTACTTCTTTCTTAAAAGGTTTCCTGACTCCAGTCCAGCTAGGATGATCCTCCTCCCCACCCAGTAACCAAGGATGCCGTGGAAGTCAGAGCATGTCTTCAAGGACAGAATTTTATTTCAAAGTTCCCAGCCTTTGCCACAAATGTTTTACCAGATCTAGCTAAAGTGAAAACAACTCAATGGATATAAATATCACCACACATTTGCAGACACCGGGCAGAACCAACAAATCTTTCTTTCTGGATAGCAGCCAGTGGGAGATTCAAAGACTGTAAGGCTTTGCAAGAGGAAACAATTCAGCCTCCTGTAACAAATGTGCTGTCCCTAAAGGATGGTGTCATGGAAAGCAGAACGCAGAGGAACAGGATTTGAAAAACTACATGCTGCATGGCTAACCAGCTTTCCAAACAACCCCTTATGAGTAATTTTATACTGGGCAGATATTAAATGCATAAAATTAAAATAAATCCTCTCTTTGCATCTTCTGGTGTGCTTCTCAGAATTTAAAAGCTACTTCTCAGGAAAGATGGCTAATTCTTTCTTTCTTGAATCTGGCTGTATCTTAAAACTGCTGCTCTACCAGAAAACCAAACAGTAAGTGTGACATGAAAAGGCTCCAAAGCTTTTTTTACTTGCTGATTCCAGCCTAACCCACTCAGGTGGCCTTCCTAAATAGTGCTAGCCTGCAATTCTACAGGGAGTCACATCTCCAACATCACACCAATAATAGAACAATGTTTCACTAGTAACATAAAAATTAATTCATGAGTAGAGCACAGTTCAGCCTTATTCTTTTCTTTGAGTTGTACAAGTCCTCCTGAAAGAATCTATAAGAAAATGTATTTCTGTAAGTAAACCAGCACATTAAATATGTCCCTTAATCCCTTACAGGGGGGACAAGTGATATTGGCAGCTGATAAAGAGGATTATTGTTTGTGATTAAGTTTCTATCCATGTCATAACCGTAAGTATCAGCTAAACTTTTACTCACCTATTTCCCACGTTATCATCAGCATCCTTCCAGCTGAAGAGGTTCACTGCTGGCAGATGCATTCACAAAACACCGTAAAGGAGCGTTCAAACAATTCACAGCCACAGAACAAACAAAAATGCCACTCAGCCCATGTCTTCTCATACAGGACAGTTAGCACAGGCACAAGCAAACACATCAAATCTATTCACTGGCAAAACACGCTCATCCACTGACCCTCATGGACAAGAGCACCAAAGGACCCAGTTCCACACTCCTGAGCAGAGTTTTGTATGCTGAAGACTTTCATTACACACAAATGGGGGTGCTTATGGAGAGTACCCACAGGTGGTTCTAACACCTGAATAAGGCAGTAGGGAAGTAGAAGAAGGAGGCCCAAAAGACACTAAAAATTAACAGGTGAGGAAGAACTAATTAATCTCCCGTGAACGGCTATTTAGCTGTGGAGGTTTGCAGCTGAGCTGAAATGGGTTCTCTAGATAAAACTTCATTGTTTTCTACTTCAACTTCCACTTTATCCAAGAACTTCAAAATAAACTAAATAAATAAATACTCCCCCCCCCCCCCCCCCAAAAAAAAAAAAAGCCTAGAAGTATTGTTCTAACGTTCCCCTCCATAATAAAAACATCTGTTTTCAGTCTTGTTTCTATTCACACATTGTACATACAATGAGGGCATTTGTGTCACTGGGTGAATAAGAGCACTCAAATCAAACTACACAGTAACCCTCAAAATGACCAGGGTTTCTATTCCTTGTGTAAGGCAGAGACATGTCTAGCTAACTCAACACATACGTCTTAGTTAAAGACAGCAAAAGAACAGTTATTTGCAAATATTACCTCCCCCCGTATGAAAACTCTACCACCTTAAGCCAAGCAAGGCTGAACACATGGACTGCATTAAAGAGATGTGCTATTTGAGAAGCAAAACAGACAGAATTTCACCTCTCAGCCTGTTCCAGCCCCCTGCTCCCACTGCTCTCTTATTTAACAAACTAAACATCCACTACGATGTTCTTTATATGTTCATCACGATGATTTCTTTCCCAAAAGTGCAAGGTAAAGCCAGATCTTTTATTTATACACATAAAGCTTTTATCTTTATTATCTTCATCAGGTTTGATTTGATTAAAGGAGCGGCAATGAAAGCTTTTTATACCTCACATAACTGTACTTCAGTGCAGACTCCCTGTCCAGAAACACCCACTACACGCTGCAAATAACTTGTGGCCATCGAGCTGTGTCAGAGAACATTAGGCAGCTCCTGCACCAGCACTTAGCACAGCTGCTTGGCTGCCTGGCACTGTTTTCTCTCTGCTGTCCCTGCTGAACAGAAAGATACGCTTCTACAAAATTACCTTCTACCCTGGTGCGTTTAAATTCTACCTCCTCACTCCTTGCTGTTCTTCTACTGCAGAGAGCAACACATGAGCAACAACATGGTTACAGGTCTTGTGAAAATTTCTTTTACAATTTCAGGCTAACAAATGTCTTATACTTAAACATGTGTAAGGAGTACTTCCTAGACATCATCTAATAAAACCAGTGTATAAGATTATTTCCAAATGGATGGTGTCTACTGGGAAAAAAAAATGTAACTTATAAACTGGAAAGCACATTTTGGTGCATGACAATAAAAAGATTGTCTTTTGGTGCAAAGACAATAAAACACAAGACAATTATTAGAAAAAGCATTTAATATGTTACTGGTATTATAATTTGATCCTCAGATATCACAAATATAAAAGTAGCATAAGAACCTATATAAAGCACAAGAGCATCATAAGGTAGCTGTTCCAAACACCTGAGGAAGTTTATGGATGTAGCTCCACTGGCAACTAATGCTTTGATCCCAGAGTTATTTTCTGAATTGAAAATTTCTTGCTCATTCTTCCAAACTACAGTAATGATATAACCATAGTTTTATTGCCATGGTTAACACAGTGCAGAGCTACTCAATATATTCATGTTATACAACAACATATCCTTCATTAGAGCTTGTCACCGCTGTCTAGATTGTATCTTTGAGGTCCTAGATATGTTTTGGATTGCTCACAAAATGGATGAATGTACAAAATGAGGGAAAGGTGAGGACAGCACCATCCCCCAAAACTGTAAGCTCAGGAAAGCTATCTAAAGAAAATGAAGCTGTTTCAGTTAACTATTCTTTCTTTTCAGAGATGCCATCAAAACTTAGGACGCTGTGTAACATACTTGTAGGAGAAAACAAAAGCTGGAAGCTACTAAGGAGGTAACAATTAATTTCTTTTTTTTTCTTTGCTGTCAGAACACAAAACTAAACTGCTAAAATCCAAAATATATACACCTTGTGAAGGCAAAACAGCCTAGGAAGAATTACTGTAATTCAAAGTACCAGGTGAGACAGCTCTCATTTCTACTTGAAAAGCAAGCAAGCAAGCTCTCATTCACATCTTAATGGGTGACAGTAAGGGAAGGCTTTAACAGCTTTTTTACCAGTAAGGTTTATAATTTTGCAAATTATGGGTTTGATCATAAATGCAAGAAAATAACAATCAGGAAAGAATTTCTTTGCTTCCAGCATCTCTCCTCCTTCTGAAGTATTAATTTTGACTACTGCCAGAAACCGTGTGCTGGCTTTATCAGACTTACTACATCACAACTTAGGTTAATTTGAGTACAGAGAATTTCAGCAAGTATGAAAAGCACCACTCTCAAGTACTTCTTGAAAGATCACTTTAAGAACCTTCTAAACCTTCAAATATATTGTTGGGACAGGGGGGTGACATGTAAACGCAGCCTAACCCTGCCAGGGTACCATTATTATTTTATTTTTTTTCAGTATTTGAGCTCCTTGAAACTGAGTATTTTCTCTGCACCAACCAATGCAAAAAACAGCTTCAGGATGAAAACCACGGTCAAGCATTGCCTACGTGCCACGGGAGAAAAGCAACATGGCCACCAGATCAAGATTGGAAAGATTACACACATGAAAGCAGTTAGAGTGGTTAATCTGCTACTACACCTACAGTAACTGGGTGTAGCAGCGCCCTTTTTAACAATGTCAAGGTTGTATTCATTTAGCCATCCGAGACACGTGAAAAGACAAACAGTTTCTGGCACTGTAATCTACTTCAGTCTATTTAGAGCACGTGGCTATCTCAGCAATGATTCAGAGCAGGAGAAGGTTGAGGTCACTCCTCGGCCAGACGTGACGACTTAGGACAAAAATATTTTAACTCCCTGTGGGTTGGGTTAGTTTTGTTTTTAAGCATGCCGCTGGCAGGCAGAAAGCAGCCATTTCTTTAGTTGTAGTAGAGAAGAATGTAATTTCTAACCTTAACAGACCTTCCTCTACCGCAGACAATTACTCAGAAATGCACAGCACAGCAGATTCAACTGGACCTGTAATAGTAATAAAGGCAATCCTCTGAAAAAAGCTCAGCTTCTGGTGGCTCAGGGTATTTTTAATTGCTATTTCAATTAAAGGAGATCCTTTGCTATCTACTTATTCATAGGTGTTTCTAAAAATTATTTTGGATAATAGCAATTTTGATTTCCATATTTCCTCACAAGGAGGCACGCAAGACAAACAACTACAAAGGAAGCTTCCACCTGCACAACCACACCACATGCTCACCTTGCCTACGCGTGGGAGTGGAAAGCAATGAAAAAGCACTAAAGTTTGTCATCTTCTCCGAAGGTTTATTAATATCAAATCAACATTTCTGCACTAAGAAGAAATGTGCATTTTATGTGCATAAACTGGGAAGTGCACAGTGAAGCTGTGGATGCCCCATCCCTGGAGGTGTTCAAGGCCAGGCTGGATGGGGCTTTGGGCAACCTGGTCTGGTGGGAGGTGTCCCTGCCCATGGCAGGGGGTTGGAACTTTAAGGTCCCTTCCAACCCATCTGAGACAGCTGAGAGGTTGTGAGCAGTTCACACAATTCCGAAGCATGGGTTTTTCCCATTCTACTAATTATTATTATTATTATTATTATTATTATTATTATTATTATTATTATTATTATTATTTTTTTAACTAAACTGTAGTCAGGGATATGAATAGCTCTTTTTCTACTAAAAAGAAAATGAAAGCTTTCCTCAGTGTTGCCTTTCTGTGTTTATACTGTTTATCTGGTGCTGCCAGCACATATTATGTGCACTGCTGAACAGCTGCCTTCTGTATGCCAGCCACCCTGCTAGAAAAAAAGGAAAAGTTCTCAAAGCATGCTTTGGTTTCCTCGCGATGTAGTGGCCTACAGACATGAAAACCATTAATGATTTTCAGAGTAGTATGTTATGTCTATCTTTATGATTTTAAACAAATGTAAGTCCATAGAAATAGCAAGGTAACAAAGCTGAAGCCAGTGCGCAGAGTATTTAGTCACCAACACCACGGAGCAGGCTTTGGCAGAAATTAGGAATGCCCCAGACATGAAACTCCAAGAAGAAGCAGCAGGCAATGCACCCTGAGATGTGGATATAAGGCACACAACAGCCATGCTCACAGAAAACGTTACATGTACTGAGCACAGCATTTGGACACAATAATAGCAGTACTTTAGGAAATGTGAATTTCACTAAAAAAACAATCAGGACTTGTTCATAGAAATGTTTCAGATATGAAAGAAGAGTTTAACAACAAAATCTTTTTCCAACATAACAACCAAAATACTTGAATTTCTTATTACACACATATTAGCTGTCTTTTCATTTCTAATCCATAAAGTTCCCCTCTCATTTTTCCATATGTCCAGTGCATATGATGTCTAAAGTAACGAGAATGTCCATACAGAAATGGGATGTAAAACGTTACAACCCCAGCTGCACATTACCAGTTAAGAGATGGTGTGCCAGATGCTTTGCAGCTACTCTTCATGTCCATATCATCATGTTTAAACATTCTTAAGCATATAGCTTATGCTGGACTCCCAGCCGTTACATGTAAAACAGGGTGTACAGCACTCTGGCTGCCAGAAAACTCCTTTTATACATTGTATGCAGTAAATGGTAGATACACAAATGTACCTTTATTATTTATTTTTTTATATGTATGATTTTAATATTTGAAAGTTAGCATTACTTCCAGCATCATCGGGACTTCTCATTTACCAAGCCCAGCAGCCAGTTCGGGCAGTGTTCCCCCAGATGTTTCTTGTGCAGCAATGACAACCTGAGCAGCTTACACCGGTACGACTTCTACTGCCATGTGTCAAGCTACGGGACTGGTCAAAATTCAAACTAACCCCATCCCTTCTTTTTATCCAGTTCTTTAGACTCATTTCAGTTTCTGGACCCAGTTCACAGGTGGCCTCAGGAAGCACTGCACCAGCCCCACGGAACAGAGGGGGGAGCACCGAAGTGCAGCACAGATGTGACCCATCAGAGGCCACCAGTGAGCACTGCACAACCACACCACAACCATTTCTGTGCTGCTCACAGATGGGAACGATCCCCGTGCTAGAGTGACACTACACAGCTTTTCTATTTGAAAACAAACACTTTAAAGTCTGTAGACCTACTTCTATGTTCAGAATTCAGCTTGCATTTTGAGGGAGCTTGCTTTCTTGATTTATTTTAAAACCCTAGCCAAATTCACCTCTAAAACATTGTTAAATCAAATGCCTGAATAAGAGAAAACATCCACTTTTCACCAATGATTTAAACAAGCAAAGTTTCTGGGAAGCAGCAAGTGTGTTTTTATGAGACCAACTGGTACAGTTCCTACAAAACAAAAGCCTTTCTGGCAAGCCTCTCATCAGCTGGCTCAAATTATTATTCTTGTTAACAACACTCCCTATTTACAGGTATAGGATGAGAAATGAAAGAAGATAGCAAAACAACCTTATTTTTATAATAAGAAAAACGTTTATAAGCTCCAAAATCAATTCTTCTGTGGCAATGCAAATAAGGAGAAAATGTCACTTAAAATATCAAACTATTCTTAGAAAGGTAGGTACGATCCATTTAGTCAACCGATCATTGTTTTAAGTATTCTACTGCATGCACTGCGCTGACATACATTCTGGTTTTACCACCTGTTGCCATCTCAAATCTATACCAAGAATGTGATTCTTCAATTTCACTCAGGATTTATTTCAGGAATTCCAGAAGCAAAATAACCTGTTTGTTAGGGAAAACAATATAAACCTAAACAAACAGTATACAGTAATGGGGAAGGAGACAAGTATGAAGCAATACTAAGACATGTACAGAGACAACAAACAGTTAATTAGATGGACTCGAATCATATCAATATTATCTTTTCTTAAGTAGAATATGTTAGGTAGATTTAGTCATCTTGAAGGTTACTGCTGCAAGTCATTCAAAAATGTCAGCAATAACGAAATTAAAACGGCATTATGCAACACATCGGTAAGATACCATCTGGAATACTATGCATTTCAAAACAGAACAGGATTGCTGGGATATGCTGTGGGGAATCTAATGCACAAAGAATGAATTTAATCTGAATTAGAATTTGAATCTAAGGCAAAAAGAGCAGCCTGCCTCACTTGAGTGCTACACAGAAGCACTGCAAGATACTTCAAAGGAGTAAGCTCAGAAGAGGGAAACAAATTATTATGTTGGCACAAAGTATGCCATACACAAAACAAAGCGTTCATTCACTGCATTCCTAAAGGTACAAACTTGGCAGAAAAAAGCATATATTAGAAATCACAAAGAAATGTGTAACCATCTTAGAATTAGGGCTCTTAAATAGCTTCTCCACAGGTAAAATGTGAACAAGGAACCTAACAAGCTTTGATATTTTTAATGTTATTGAGAGTTTCAGTAGTTTATGGAAGTTTATGTGTGTCACCTGTGAAAGCAGAACAGTTTCAGCAAGTTCACGTGTTTGTGCCATGATTCCTGCTCAAGTGCTTCCCACATTAACTTCTCCGCTCAGGTAACCCTACACTGAGGCATTTCAGCCTAATAACCTTACATGAAGTTAACTGCGTTTTCTGCTGCACGTACTTTGGTCTGTGCTAGCACATATAGTGGTGCAGAAGAGCAGATAGCACCAAAGCCAGTACAAGGGCAGATCAGAAATCTGACCAGGGTTGGTTTTGCTGGGTACAATTAATGTAGAAACTAGAGCAAGGTATGCTGCAGGAGCAGAAGGCTGAGTGAAAGGACTATTACATCAGCTCTCTTTGTCCTTGAAACCACAGCCAAAGTATGTCTCTTAATTCTCTTGAAATGTTTTTATGGGAAATTATAGAGAAACAATTCACTGCTGCACATGCAGCGGTAGATAAGGAGAACTTGAATAAGGAGAACTTGATTGCATATGAAAGCCAATTTGGAGTGCTTCAATACAGAAACAAGTCTGGCTTCTGATATAGTCTGCTGGCAAAATAAACAAAAAAAAGATCTTGTTTACAAAAAAAAAACAACCACCAGACATATATGACATTACACTTTAAAAAAAAAAAAAAAAAAGGTATCACAAGAGATCAAATTCCTTCCCCATGCCAAGCCCGCACCCCCCCACACCACAGTAAGCATCCCTCAACCACTGAGCACTACCCCCTTCTGCACCATCGGCTGGCAGGCAGCACTTTGTCAGGCACGCACCGATGTTCTGCAAAGCACTGTGTGTACACAGAAAGGACACTCCAACCAAGAGGCTCAAGTTAAAAGGTCTCCTTGGAAGAGACACTGTTTAATACGGATGAAAATAATTGGGAGCGTTTGCACTTTCAACATTTTGTGCCCACAAACCCTGCAGTTCAGTACCAGGCTCTTTGTTCCAGCGGCTGTTTGCCCTGACGTGTCCCTAGTGGCAAGGGCAGATTCCAGGGACCTTTCCACAGGGCTCGGCACGGATTGCACAAACTGCACAGCAATTCACCCGGTCCTTCTCGCCCAGCTGAGGACAGGAAGGTTATCAGTCTGCAATACGTGATCAGGCATTTCTCAAGCAGACTCTTAACAAGAAACACGATGGGAAACCTGTTTATTATGTTTCCACTCTGCTATCGCTGCCCCTGAGCTCCACCCGTCCCCAATTTGTGTTTATACAGGTGAATTGCCAAAGAAAGAAAGAAATCCTTCCTCTGCACCTGAGCCCCACGGTTTAATTCTCTTACTCTGCTTCATAAAAACTCATAAAATGCCAAAAAGAATTTCCTCAGAAGTGAGCAAACAAACTACAATAAAAGCGTAACAAAGAGGTAGCAAACAAGGCTATGGAAGTTAATTATTACCAAGGTTAAGTGTCTAATTTCTCTTTCACAATACAGGTCTGACTGCCTGCAAACACACCCAGGTGAGCTTAGAGAACCAGACAGGGCTGCAAGGAAATGACCCAGCAGGAAAGAATCCAGGAGGCATCCACAAGGTCTCAAACCTCTCAAATCCTTTGTCTTAGCCCGAGGCCTGCTCCTTACAAGAGTGGGTATGAACATACGTGCAATTTTGATCACTCTCCCTCCTTCTCTTCCATCACGTAGCTGACAAGTGGCAGGCCAGCAGGGAGGAAGCCACGTCTGATGTTGGATGCTGACATGACGGCCTGAAGGACAAAAGCCCCCAGAAGCAGTCACTGATGGCGGCGAAGGAGATGACCAGCTTTAGCACTTCCACTGGCTTTCTGCCAAAGGGTTCAACTGCAGTCCCACAAAAAATAAACCCAGTGGGTGCTTCAGACCGCTCCTTGGGCTCAGTAGGACAGGCCTGCTCACAGGCAGGCAGGCAGGGGCTGACCACGCAATGTAGGCCGACAGCGGCCAACCTGGGGGGTTGCGGCAGCACACGGGTCAGCCAACCAGTCCCCCGGCCACCTTTTTACACCTTTTGGCATCTTTAGCTACGTGGATGCTCTCTCTAGGTGAAATGCCCCAAAGAGTGTACTTCTTTTTTTATTTCCACATCATGGGTCTCGGCTCACCATCTTTCTAACAGTGTTTTTCCAAGCGCTCCCTGTAGCACCAATCCCCAAACCATGGGGTCTGCAAACTGGTGGCATTTGGCAACCAGCACAGGGAACCACAGTTAAGAGAAAATGACAAATTTGTTTCTTTTGCATGGCTTGCAATAAAGTCTGAGAGTTCTCGGTGCTCTTGTGGTGAAAACCACTGCTTTTGGCATTGTTTAATATACATTAATACAATCACAGGAAGCGATCGGTTGCCTGCACACAAACTTTGTGGTTAATCTTTGAACATCAGCCATAGCACTACCTTAAAGACTGTCTCACTACAATACAGACTTCCCCTTTATTGCAATTATATTGTCTACACTGAGTATTAACTAAATTACTACTGGACTCACCAGTCCAGCTGGTGAAGGATAAGCCCTCACATGTAAGCCAAATATTGTCCAATTTATTCTTTCCCTGTTGAGAATTTCAAATCCACAAGCAAGGAGTTCCAACAGCTAAATGGACACTGGAAACTTGAGTATTAGCATCAAACATATCCAACTTTGTTCTCCTAAAGCACGTCTTGGACCAGTACTCTAAGAAAAAGGCATTTTACAAAGCAGAAATAGACTGAGGCTCTTCAGAACTGCAAAGAACCCAGGGCTGAAATATGAGGGTTTTTTTTACACATTTAAGATCAGATACACAGTCAAAATTTAAGTGGAAAAGCTGGACTTATGAGCATCAAATTCACAGTACAAAATGTTGTACTAACTGCTTGTCACTGATATACTATCCTTCAGTTCTTTGTTAAATCAATCTAAGTAAATTTGGAAACTACATGAAATAAGACTGGTCAAGTGGGCATGACTTACCTCAAAAAGAGTTCTAACAATTCGTATGATTATTACAATTACTGCTTCTTTTACTTTTCAACTGTCTGTTGGAAAGCCTGCTGTAAAAACTAGGTAACAAAACGCATACAGCACTGACTGATAATAGATAGTGCCCACATCAGTTTATTTTTAACTTAACATTTGCATGATGTGGTAAATGTGGGGTTGGACTAAATGATCAAGAGGCTCCCTTCTAACCTAAACAATTCTGCATGAAGTTTTTGAAAATAAGTCGTTCAATGTGAATTCCTCTGCGGGTATGTAACAATGTTCCATTCTGACCCCAGTAAACAACCTACAAAAGGGAATCTAAATTTGAAATGTGCTTGTTTTCAGTTTTAAAAAGAAGCAAGGCAGCAGGTTTTAATTTCTAATGGTTTTTGCATCATCTAAATTCCAGCTTCCAAACTGAATACTGAGGACAGTACAGATGATCACAAAGTCAAACAAAAACAGATGTATACCAAACTTTGACATGTAAAGCAGAGACAACTTCTGACTTTCTTGACTAATATTTCTTCATGACATTCATGACTGCAGAAACAGGATCACCAAGGCCACTGACCGCCTAATCAGTGATCTTGCTTCTAGCAATGACCAATCACATG